>NC_135613.1:28206724-28881465 GCF_053574225.1 Canis aureus
CCCTTCTTCATTGCAGCACAACAGCATGGCCAGGACCCCCTGGGCCTCCAGAGCCAGCTCTCGGGTCCTGCAGCATCTACTCCCACAGGGGAAAGTCATTGCATTCAGATCAGCTACCGCGGCAATAGGTCAGGCTTCCAGAAGCCTCCCCCAAACGCTGATTAATGGCCAGGAGCGGCTCTTGCGCATCTCATTACGCACATAGCTGCAATGAAACCATCTTTGCTTTACAGTTTTGTGTAGGACATAAAAGTGGGAAATATCCCAGCCTTCAGAGGGAACAGGCTATGAATATTGAAGCAGACCCGGGTTATTAATCCAGCACCATTAGTCTTAGGGAGTCACCCTAGCACTGACCCCCTAGAAGGAAATTTCTCTTGCTGTCCATTTCTCATTGCAAATTATCCATATAGCCACCATACCTACCACCTGTGAATTATTTGATATTTTGGAGAGGAAAGTAAACAATATAAAAAATCAGCAGAACTTAGGGGATCTATAAATTCTTTGCAAGTTATTTTCAGAGTGAAGAAAGCTGATTCATATGGCACTTTACTTCCCAAGATTAATTTAGTTTGCTTTTTTTCCTTTATTAATAGGAGGTAAGCACCCTGGAAATATCACATTTCTGTTCTCAGCAGCACCTGTCAAGGGGATCCCAGGCCCACAGCCCATATTTGAAGGTTTATCCCCAAAAGGTATTCATGGAGCAGACACTGCGCTAGCGACCGTCAGACCAACCATACTTCACGGAGCACTAGGGGCAGACACACAAGGACCCTTCTGCTTTTAAATCCAGCATTCCATTGCTAGGGCAGACTGGCTAAAGCTCATTTTCTCCTATAATTTCCCTAGCAAGACATATTAAAATATAGAAAGCAGCCCCTATTCTGCATTTTCCCCATTTTATATTTACCCAAATCAGTGAGGTCTTCTTGTGACTGTTTTCCTGGGGGTTTTAAGATACCTCCTTAATCCCTGGTGTTCACTCTTCCCACCACAACCTATCCACACATGGATCTATGCTTTTATTTATTCCGCTCGGGACCCCATGTTCATTTTCAGTAGGAGGGTTTTTGTCTTTCTTTATTCCTTCGGCGATATTTCTCCCAGGTACGCCTGCCTCTCATTCTGTCCTCTCCTTCTTAGACCCCATTAGATACACGCTGGACCTCCTCGCCCACGGCAGCCATCTGTGCTTTCTGAGCCAGCGTCTGGATGACCTCCTCGGGATAGGACAGGATGCTTTGCTAACTCTTTCTTTAGCCATGTGTATATGCTTTTGACTTTTGTTTGCCCCACCTGTTAGGAGTTGGTTAGGGAGGGGGCTTTTTTTTTTTTTTTTTAGTCTCACATACTAGATATTTTTATTTCTAGAGCGACTAATTTGATCCTTAAAACAAACAAACAAAAACTGTCAGGCAGCCCGGGTGGCTCAGTGGTTTAGCACAGCCTTCAGCCCAGGGCATGATCCTGGAGACCCGGGATCAAGTCCCACGTCAGGCTCCCTGCTTAGAGCCTGCTTCTCCCTCCGCCTGTGTCTCTGCCTCTCTCTCTCTCTTCCTCTGTGTTTCTCATGAATAAATAATAAAGTATTTTTTAAAAAACTGTCCCATTATGTCCTGTTCAAGTCTCATGGCTTTTATTTCTTATTTCATCTCTTCAAACATTTTAAACATATTTGGTCTAATATATTTCTCATATTGTTCTGTTATCTATAGTTCCTGGCACATGAGCCCTCCTTTCATGGCATCTGTGGGTTATCTCTTGTGGCAGGAGATATTCTTGTCTGCCTTATAACTCTTGTCTAAGAGCTTAACCACATTGGGAGTTCCCCAGTTTTCTTTCCTTGGGAGTCCCACCTGTGCCCTCTGCTGAGGACTAATCCTCACAGGGCAGTTTTACATTAACACTTGACTAAACTCAAGGGTCGAACTAGGTCTGGACCAAATGTTATGGTAGGTTCTCAGCTCAGGGTTTCTGCGTTGTGTGGACAGCACACGATCCAGCCTCCTGTCTACACACATTGTTGACTTGCGTGGTCTCCCTCTAGCTTGTAGGAAACTCTTTTACAGCTACAGCTTGGAGGTGGGACATACCATGCCCCTGGGATGATGCACAGGATCCTTCGAGTTTTTCCTGACAGAAAGGATGGCCCCTTCTTGCTCCCAGTTTCGTGCAGGAGATCTAGCTCCACCTCCCCTGGGACCTGGGAAAACCCAAGTAGAGCCACTCAGCATCAGGTTCACATCTCCTCCTCATTTCTGACACCCACAAACCTCCCCAATTCTCCTTGAAATTAGGTTATGTTTCACTGCAATTGTATCTAACCCAAGCTTTCTCTGAAAATAGAGTTAGAGGTATGAGTCCCACTGGGGCACAGTCTGTCTTGATGGCAGGCTCATCTGCACCACCCCACCCCAAAGGGTTAGATTCCTGCCTAATATTCACCAAGATCACACTAAACCATAGACATTAGCTTGCCCTCCTTCAAGAACCTCAGACATGGGGCCCACAAATACCAACCAATCAGAGAGAGAAAAGATGATGGCAGAAAAATGCCACCCAGCATTTGGGGCCTACTTACATATCTAGGATTTCAGAGGCTGCCAAGGCAGTTTTGCCTGGATGTTCCAGAATCTCGGAAACCAAGGTCTGACCAAACCTGACTTCTTTAAAGAGAGACTGTTGTATATCACCCTGGACTGATTAAGGAGGCCAAATCAAGGTAGAAAGCCCACTCCCCGTGTACCCTGGCTACATAACCAGACACACAACACCAGCCCCACCCAATGTTCATCAGTGACATCCTGAGTGATCCCCATCGACCTCTCTCCACAGCCAGCCAGCCAATGTCTGGACAGAAGAGATAATACAGAGCCTACCCAACAGCACGGAAGGCACACTGCCGGAAGCGAGGACATGGCAGAAAGAGGAAATGAGGTGGGCAAGAGAAGCAGACCATCTTCTCTTCAACCTCGAGCCAAATCTCATGAGTAGGGGGCAGGCACTTTCCAACATCCTTTGACAATTGTTCCAAGTGGCCCTTTTGTCCCAGCCAATGACTGGTGGTGGAAGAGAGATCACACTCTGGAGTCCCGAGTGTGATGCAGGACTTTGCAATTGACCTGTGTGGCCTCAGGTGTATCACTTCACACTTTTCCTGAGGCTCTGAGGACAAGCACAAGAGCTATTTCATAGGCTCGTGAGGTAGACTGAACTGTCTGCCCAACACAGGAGTTGTTGATGCTGTTAATAATGATGTTAGAGCACTCAGACCTCAGAAATAAATTGCCCTAGGCTGGGTCTTAGCCTCCCTCTAGTTTACAGGGAAACAGAATACAGTCTTTTCTAAAAGTCAAATATTCGGAAACATATCCTTATTGCTCTCCCACTCGAAATGAGTGAGATTTTCAAAATCATCTTTATTGAAGTAGAACTGACACACAGACTTAAGGTGTGCATCTGATGAATTCTGACACATGTCTACACCCATGAAACCATCACCAAATCAAGACAGTGAACAAATCCGCCATCCCCAAATCTCGCTCCTGCCCCTGCTCACTCTGTCCCACAGGCCGGGTTTGATCACAACGAAAAATCTAATACAAAAGGAGGAGAAAGAGGGACAGAAAGAAAAAGAGGGAGAGAAACACTGGGAAGGCAAGAAAGCAGAACAGGTGTTTGATGGCCACGTTATGGCCGGAGAGACAAAGCATACGCATGCAAGGAACAGAGAGAGAAGAGAGAAGCTGAGGACAGGCATGCACATCTGTCCACTTCCCCTCTGGGAGCCGGAGGAGGTACCCACTGTCACCCAAGGGCCTAGGATGCCCTGCTCAGGTGCAGGGCTACAGCTCAGCAGGGACCCCGCACCGTCGCGCCCCATTGCATGGCCCCATTTTTCACTGTCAAGGCCCTGCTACAGCACAATTCATCACGGCCATGTTCGGAAACTAACCCTGTAAACACGGAGTGATTCCACCTGGCAAGGGCCTGATTGCCGACACCGTCTGGTCTGCGTCAGACAAGACGGCTGGTATCTGGGCGGTCTGTGGGCTTCCTTCTGAGACCCAAGTGCAGAGAAGGGTTAAGAGTAGGCAGTGACCAGGCCTGGGCAGCCCATGCCTCTGTAGAATGCAACTCCTGTGGCCTGAGCCTGGGATCCAAGAGGCTGGTGCACTGATAGGGGACAGTTTCCCTAAGCACAAAAGAGGAGACCCACCCAGCTCTATGTGACAGCCTTCGAGAGCAAGCTCCAAGCTGAGGCCTCGACAGGGCAGGACACTCCGGCTGCTGCCCACTGCTTGGGCCATCCCCACCTGTCTGTGGTACTGTCTGACCCTTGTCATCATGCTGCCTCATGTCACACCTCAAGGTCAAGGCCACAGTCTGCAGCCCCCAACACTGTGACAGATGCAGAGCACATATCCCACTGCCTTCAGAGGGTCCTAACTCCTAAGCCTTGGATCTTGGGTGATAAAAAATTCTTTCTTCATCTATTTATTTATTGCCTGTATACATTTTGGAATATACTCCCAGCCCTAATTGGCTCCAACTCACATTCTTTCAGAACTCAGAACAGACTGCCTCCTTAAGAGACAGAGCATCATTCTGCAACTAATATTGCCATCCTGGCTCTCCTGGAAAAGCTGGCAGCCAGTCATATCAACCTCCAAAGAGTCCCCTAAATGAGAAACCATCAACGCCTACCACTCTGGGGTTTGGGCCTAAACTGTTTCTGGAATCACAAGCCCCATGCTTTGGAAAGAGAGGAAAAGCAGCCATTGATTCTCAAGACTATTGCAAAACGGTGGAGTTAGGGAAGGCCCAGGGAAACAGAGTGGGCAGAGTGGGGAGCTGGTTGCAGGCGTGTGGACACAGAATCAGAATCGGTTTCTCCAGGATATAGCTTGGTTCAGGGTCAAAGGCAAAGAGCCTACAGTGTTCTGCATCCTTATTCTATCTTGATGGAAATTTCTACTGAGTTTACATGGTAGCAGAATAAGCCGGTGCCAGCTTACCATCTACCATTTATTTATGTTGCTGACTTCTTATACTCTGATGGTCCCACAGCATCTCTGACAGTGCGACAATGTCCCCTCTGGGAAGCTCAGAGTGTGTCTGGTGCAGATCCAGAGTTCTGCCAAGAGAGGCTTCACTCCTCAATTTGGGGCTTTGTCCCCCTTGCCCCCATACTTCCTCCACAAAGTCCTCAGTTTGGGGCTTTGTCCTCCTCACCCCCTGACCCATGCATCTCCACACACACAGGGTACCTTGCTGAATTCACACATAAAGCCTAATTCCATCCCCAGCCCAAACTTTGGACTGTCTTGCTAGCCAACAAGCTAGGCTGTTGCTCAGAGGGGGCCATTCCCAAATGTTGCCAACTGGCTTTAGAGAAACCATCCAAGTTGACAGCAAAGGCTTGGACCAGGTAGACCCTTCAGGAGGTTTGCCCGGCCCATCTCTGTCTTGAAGCAAACCAACTCCTGAGTACTTAACTGGTCCATAGATTCCAGAGCAGGACTACACTGAAGCCACAAGAAATGTCAGTTCTGAGCATTATGGGAGCTGTGCCTCTACCCCACTCCTGGCCCAGATCCACCTCACTGCCAAGGAAACTGGAGGTGTGCAGCATCTGCTCTGCCCACCAGAGCACTCATGCCAGGATGGCAGCCCACAGAGCCAGAGCCGAGTAGACACTCTGATGCCATGAGGGACAGTCTTACCCATCCCCAGTGCCCTCTCTTCTGGGTCCCTCTCTTCTGCTTCTCTGATGCTAAGCACAGATAACAGAGCCAGGACACCCAGTCAAGACAGACAACTGGCTTCTCTCAGGGCAAAATGATGCCAGAAGAGGATAGAAGATATAATAGCTGGGCAGAGAAAGGATGGGCATTAAAACCAAGAAATGACTCCAAAAATGGTTTTGACCCCAATGACTGGAAACCAAGCCTCCCTCATGTACACATGCTCTGTGATGACCATAGCTCCATGGCTGGAAGGGAGGCAGATTCTACTATTTGTTATTGGGAACATATAATTAGCTATCAAAAAGATACCTATTAAACCAACATTTTCCACAGAGAGTTTCCTTTTGCTAGCAACGTATAATTGGCGGCACAAATTTGGGTGGGAGAGGGAGGGTTAGAAGGATAGAGAGTGTTTGTAGAATTGCCATGGAGTTTCCAGATGGAGAGAATAGAATCCTAAATTAATCTGTCCCTACCTGTTCTCTCCAGGATAAAGATAATAGTAAAATGCTATCCCCTCTCAGAAAGACCACTGGGGACACAAGGAATGCCCATATCCGCCAGGCCACAAGCACCTTAACCAAAGGCAGGTCCTCCTTGTTGCCTTCAGCTGAGTCTTATCTATTAACCTCCATGACTCTTTTCATGTTAGCCTCATTTGAGATTATAAAAATATGTGCTCAATGGAGCGGCTTTCTGATGTAGGAGTGAAGGGATAGGTCCAAACCCCCAGCTCCACCCACCACCTGTGTGAGCTGACAAGGCCCTTGACCCCTGAGAGCCCAGGAGGACCAGAAAGTGGTGAGTGCTGAAGCCTCGGGAATCATGGAGGGCAGAGCAAAGATGCTGTCATAGGAATCCTCCACGGCGGGTAGTCCCAACACTGCCTCCAACGTCAAGGAGCACGCCCAGACCAGGAAGGACCTAGTTGCATTCAGTTCTGCACTGGACCCCTTTTGGAGAAAAGCAACTCCTCCCTCTGCTCTTCTGTTGGGGGCAGAGTGAATGGTGCACAGAGGGCAGGTAGGGGTGGGCCTGGGCGCCAACCATGCTAGTCCACGTTTCTGGGGCGCTTGGACATCCAGTCTGCAGGAGACTCATTTGTAGGACACCAACCTGAATCTGGTAGTCCCAGAAAAGGAGGCAGAAGAAAAACGAATGACCCAGAGAAGTTAGACGGGGCCCTGATAACACAGACCTGCTCTTTTCATGTCCCCTTTTTATTAAAAAAAAAACAAACAAACAAAAAAAAAAACAAAGACTTTAGACAGTATTTCCCAATCTTGCAAACATTAAAACTCTCAAGGTCAAAGTGACACACAGCGGGCCCTAATACATACTTGCTAAGTGAGCATATGCACTAAGATGCAAGGAATTTATACTTTACAATTAGTGAAAGCCATTGCCTTAGAAAACCCCCTTGCTAGTGTGGGGACGTCTGCACGAATGGGTGCACTGAGGTCATCTGGTCAGAAAACCAGATTGTCTCGGAGCTTGCAACATCTGTCTCAGCTTCATTGTTGAACAGACGTGTTCAGAGTAAAAAAACTAAAGACCAGAGAGGGGAGACAACTTCAGTAAAGTCACAGAGCTGGGGCCAGCAGAGTCAAACAACACAGCCTCTCCACTTCCAGGCTGAACCCCCCTCACTCTTGCTGCACCTGTTCCCCAGACAGGGTCAGACAGCAAACTGCCAAGCCTCAGGCCTGTTCAGGACCTTCCGGGAATGCAGTGTTTCCTCTCTACCTGCAAGCCACTAAAAGCTATTGGCCATGGGGCAGAGGAAGGGGAAGAATGCTCTCTGGCCATGACACAGAAGGGGATGCATGCACACCAAGAAGAGACAAGAAGCAGGTGAACAGGTAGTAGGAATCCCTGGGATAGGTTACACTGATTTGCTTTTAATTCAGGAAACCAAACGTTATGCTTAGCAGAGATTGAAGGCAGAGCAAATAGTTCTATAGAATTCATGTCGCTCTCGTGTCACTCACTACAGTGGACTCACTCCATCCATTGACGGCCGAATGCCTACTCTTGGCATAGCACTCAGGAGGTTATAAAAATTAACCAGGCACTGGCCCCGCTATCCTGCTCAGGACACAGGACATAGGACACGCACAATAGAAGGTAAAGCTCACCACGACGGGGCGCAAATAAAGTGCTGTGGGTATGGATTTCACACCAGCAACTGGAAGGAAGCAGCTCCTGATTCGCACAGGTTGGGTGAATGTCAGAGACATTAGGTGGAGTGAAGAAGCCAACTTCAAGATGACATTCTCAAGACCATACCACGGTGTGGGAGAGCGGCTCAGTGACCAGGGGTCAGGCAAGGGCAGGAAGGGGCCCCGGGGCAGCACCAGGGAGTACTTTGGGTGATGGAGCTGATCTACCCTGAGTTAGCGCTGGTTATGTGAGCTAAAGTTCATAGAAATGCACTCCCCTCCCCACAAAAAAACAAGTTTACAATCTGATCATTTAAAAAATACAATGTTTTAAATTGAAAAAAAGTAACACCATGTGCAGGTGTTACCAGGCAGCAACCCCACAGGAAGACATCTCATCAGACCCTGACCGCTGCCAGGATGGGGACCCAGGGAGCAGGGGAAGATTTCAAGCAGAGAACAAGCCAAGGTGCTGAGGTGGGAACGTGCTGGAAGGGGGTGGCTCTGTCGGGTGGGGGGGGGGGGCGGTGATGAATGCAGCCGGAGGGGACCTGCGAGATGCGGTGGGAAACCCAGTTATCAGCGCATCGCGTTTAACTGCCTCACTCCGTCCAAAGAAATAGTTATTGTGCCATGAGGAGAACACAGCTCATGAGTACAGGAGCTAAGAGCCTCTCTGAAGACTAGAAATCTTGAACATTCCAAGATACCCATCCATCTAGCAAAACCCAGCATGACACTAGGAATGGAAACTTTCAAATTCCTGGCATCTGTGCCGAGAGGGAATTCTATCCTATAACCTTTCAAAAGGTCTTGACTTGGGATAATAGAATCAGAGGTGATCACCAGTGCAAGAAAATTTACAGATCACTTAGCGTGTGGTTGTGGGGTCAGGGAGCCCTCAAGAATCTTAGAAAAAGCTCCATCCTCTTTATCCAGAAGGAGACACACAGAGACTAGTTATGTAAGTGATTATCAGGTATTCCTGAACTCGCTGACACTCACCCCTGGGCACAGCAGGGCCTTCAGACTGTCCACAAGTGCCAAATTATGACCCCAGACAGGACCCTGGAAGGCCTCAGCTCCCCCAGATCATGGGAATCATGTAGAACGTGAAATGTCCAGCACACCTGACCTGGCCTCGTCTCATCTATTCCGAGGATCCGGAAATGGTGCCAAACAGAAGACAGTTCCTTTTGGGAACTGAGTCAAATGTTGAGTGACAAGAAGTAATCGGAGGCTGGAGACAAGGGATGGAGCTCACACCCTGTCTTGCTGCAGCCAAACGGCAGCTGGGATAGCTCTACCTGCAGCTGGGCTGGGCTTTAGCCCCTGCAGCCACTCGTTCCTGCGCTGCAGCGTGTGACTGGTCGCTGCAGCGTGTGACAGGGCGAGCTGGCACAGGGAACCAAGATGAGCTCACATTTCTAGAGGGCGTTGGGATCCCCGAGAAAAGGAGCCTATCTCCAGCTCCTTCACAGTTGACTCAATCTCCAACCCCCTCAGGCCTCCTGGGCTATTTATAGCTTCACACCCAAAACACAAACTGTTGTTTGCAGCTTTTCCAAGGCCCCAGGCTCCGCTTCAATTCAGATTTCCCTGTGCGCAGACCAGGAGCAGGTCACAGGACTGCTCGCAGGTGGGGTTTCAAGAACACAGGCTGGACGGGCCCCCCCGGGAGCCGAGCCTGCGCCTCCCCTTCCCCATGCAGACAGGGCCGAGGGTGCCAGCCGCAAGTGCCCTCTTAGGGCACAGCTGCCCGAGAGGCCCTGTCCCCTCGGCAGGGCGGCCCCATAGAACCTGCATGATGGGCAGGCTCCCCGCTCCCACGCGGGTGGGTCTATTTTAGGAGTTGTATTTTTAGGATGAGCAAATGCGCCGGGTTTCTGTGTTCCAAGGTCGCGGCCTCGACTCTGGCGGCAGCTGCACTGCCAGGCCTCCTTGTGCTTGACTTTGGAGGTCGCTTTCAGCTGACTGTTTGTGGTTTGGGCTTTAAATAAGCAGAGTCTCGAGGAGGAAGACAGTGTTATGAGGTGGTCTGGGCCTGGAAGAGTATAGGTGAGATGTGAAGGAAAGTTCTGCTAGCTCCTGGAAGCTGAGAACTACAAAGCCATCCTCGCCCTTACCACCAAGAACATACAAGAACCAACAATCTGTGAAGGGCCCTGGCCACACTGAGGTGGCGGCCAGTCAGGTAGATCCAAGTCCAACTCCTGATTCCATCCTGAGAACCTCTGTTACCTGCAGCCAGGTGTAGAACACCTCTGGGCCACATGGCTCACCTCCACACTGAGGTGAGGAGAGCCAGGCCTACCTTGTAGGGTCGTTGTGCATGAGTGAGGTGAAGCACTGGAACTCTGTAGTCCTGGTGGCTACTGAAGGGCAGGTATCCCGCTACCATGGTCAGGAAGCCTCCGGGATCATTTTATCATGGGGAAGACCATGGGGGCTTCAGGAAGCCCTCCCCTTGGCCCTCTCCTCCATGCCACACCCAGGCTGGTGACACTATCTGGGACATGATCAGATAGTGGTCCTGGTCCTGGGTGGGGTGCTCCCTTCATCATAGCCACATCCTCAGCCTGGGACCTCCTGCCCACTCAACACCATCTCTGCCTCAAGTCTGCATGTTACCATCCAGGTAAGCATTCTAGAACACAGATCGGAGCCTGCCATTCCCTTGCATGCTCAGAAACCTTCCCGATCTTCCCATGCTCTCCAGGAGAAAACACGACTCCTTAAGCCTCACAGGCAAACCAGGCTCACTCAAAACTCCACCCAACTCAACAACAACAAAACAAACAACTCAATTCACAAATGGGCCAAGGACTTGAATAGTCGTTTCCACAATGAAGATGTACAGATGGCCAACAAGCTCATGAAAAGATGCTCAACATCACTGAGGGCAATGCAAATCAAAGCCACAATGAGATCCCACTTCACAGGCATTAGGGTAGATATGACCAAAACAAACAAAGCAAAAACCAGAAAAGAACAAGTGTCAGTGAGGATGTGGAGTCACTGGGAACCCCAGTGCACTGTCAGAAGGAATATAAAGTGGCATGGCCACTCTGAAAAAGAATATAATTCTGCCTTGAAAAATTAAACAGAATTACAGTATGACCCAGCAATCCCACTTTTCCGTATAAACCCAAAAGGACCAAAAGCAGGGACTCGAATAGGTATTTACAGAACAACAACGTTCAGAGCAGCATTACTCACAATAGCCAAAAGGTGGAAAAACCCCAATGGTCCATGGACAGATAAACAAAATGTAGTCTATATACACCATGAAAAATTATTCAGCCTTAGAAAGGAAGGGCATTCTGACATATGCTAAAATATGAAGACATGATGCCCAGTGAATTGGGCCAGACAAATACAGACAAGGATTATCTGATTCCACCTACACAAGGTGCCTAGAATAGACAAATTCAGACACAGAAAGTTGAATAGTGGTTATTAGGGCTGGGAGGTGGGGGGTCAGCAAGTAGTGTTCGATGGGGATAGTTTCTGTTTGGAGTCAGGAAGTTCTTCAGAAGGATGGTGGTGAATGTACTTAGTGCCACTGAACTGTATACTTAACAATGGGTAAATAGTAGATTTAATGTTACGTATATTTTACCACATTTTTTTTTAAAAAGACAACTTGATTCAACACTGTGTTTCCAGTCTTGCCTCAAGACTGGCCTCCCCAGGAACCACCAGGATGTCTGCTGGGTCCTGAAACACACTGTTTTACCTTCCTTCCATGCCTTTGCTCAGATGCCCACTGTGCCAGATGGGGGAGAAGAAGCTCTTCCATTCTTCAACTCAGCAAACTCATTCAAATATTTATCAAGCACCTGGTCTGTGGGAGCCAGCGTTCTAGGTGCTAGGGACACACCAGTGGGAAAAGAGACGACTACCACTGTGCCCATGGGACTTCCAGTCCAATGTGAAGGCAGAAAGTAAGCAGGGGTAGTAAGTAAACACATGTCACCTGTGGCTTCTCAGTAACAGTGCTGGGGAGGAAAGTGTATCATGGACGGGGAGGGGCTGAAGCTGTCACTGAGGGCTCACTGGAGAGGTGATACTTGGGGAGGAAGAATCACGAGCAGCCCATATGGCAAGAGCATCTATTCCAAGTCAGGTCCCATCCTATGAGTTTTGCACGTACTATCTCAAGGAATGGGGCTGTATTTCCTCATTCTGCAGATAATGAAACAGCATCTCCAGTGAAGCAACTAAAAGAAGCTGGCAATGCAAGAGGAGAGGAAGAGCATTTCCAGAAGCTGAAAAAGAAAGGTCAGCAGGTGCAAACGGTGAGGCTGGGGGCGGGGGGGCGGTGCCCGCCTTGCAGGAAAAGCAAGCCCTGCAGCCCCTCAGGAGCAGAGGGGAGGCGGGGGCAGCCGCGACGCAAGCCCAGGGAGGCAGCAGGAGGGTCAGTGGAAGGGCATGTCCTCTTACTCCTGGTGCTATGGGAGCCACTGGAGGTTCTGAGCACACAGTGGCCTTCATCTCAGCCCAACCGCCCTGGCCACAGGCATGAGGAGAGGGTAAAGGCCAGGGCAGAGGCTGGAGAGCAGGTGCGGAGACTGCAACAACCCGGGGGAACTGGGGACGTGGGCCCTTCAAGGGTGTGAGATGCCAGATGTTCTGAAGGTAGAGCCAACAGGGTGTGTTGATGGACAGGATATGTGGAGACAGAAGTGGAGCAGCTCAAAGATCATCCCCAGGCTCTTGGCCTAAGATGCTGGGTCGATGAAGATGGCAGGAGAGTCAGAAGCTCAGGCTTGGGAAGAAGGAAGAGCAGCTAGCTAGGTCTGGGCTGTCAACCTGTGGAGGCATCAGAGGGGCGGCTGGACGGGAGAGTGTGGGGTTCAGGAGGGAAGCCCAGGCCACAGACTCCTAGGTGGAGGTTATATTTAGAAGCACGCAGCTGGCTGTGAGTGGCAAACAGGGAATCCAAGGACAGAGCTGGGACACTACAGAATTCAGAGCCGGGGCGGCGGCGGGGGGGGGGTGTGACGGGATGAGCAGAGTCGGCAAAGGAAACTGAAAGAGAAGGAGCCCAGGCAAGACGGATGCCAGGCAAGGCCACCATGGAGTCGGGAGGGAACCTGGCACTGAGATGGCGGCAGGAGGTAGAGGCTGATGGTAGGTGGCATGCCGGATTGACAGTCCAGATGCTGAGGGCTGGCGGGGCATCAGCAGGTACGGCAGTACCAGCAATGCTCCTGGCGGGCAGCTGGAGGGCAGTGAGGTCAGCAGAGAGGTGGTTCTCATGTCCTCCTTCACACCTTTCCAAACTTCCCAAATTTCTGTATATTACTTGCCAGATCTTCTATTGTAGTAGAATACATGTAACATACCACTTACCGTCTTAACCCTTTGAGTGACATTAGGGACATTCACACTGCTGTGCAGCTGTCCCCACCACCCGTCTCCAGAACTTTCTCATCCTCCCCAGTGGAAATTCCATCCCCATGAAATACTAATGCCCCCATTGTCCCCTCTCTCCAGCCTCAAGCACCCTCCCTTTTACTTTCTGCCTTATATTCTAGCTCCTCTCATATAGGTGAAATCACGCAGTTTTTGTCTTTTGGGGACTGGTTTGCCTCACTTAGCATAATATCCTCGAGGTTCACCCATGTTGTGGCATGTGTTGGGAATTCCTTCCTTTTTAAGGCGGAATAATATTTCCCTGTGTGGATGGGCCACATTTGGCTTCCCCATCCATCAGTCCAAGGACACTTGGGTTGTTTCCCAGGTGATTGGGGTGATTGTGAACACGGCTGCTGTGAACATGGGTGTACACATTGCTCTTCAAGACGGTGCATTCAGTTCTTTTGGGTACAGACCCAGGAGTGGAACTGAGGGATCATATGGTAGTTCTATTTTTAATTTTCCGAGGAACAGTCATACTGTTTTCCATAGCAGCTGCACCATTTTACATTCCCACCAACAGCGCACAAGGGTTCCAATTTCTCCACATTGAGAGGGATATTTTTAAGATGGGAGAAATTGTGGCATGTTTGTATGCTGATGGGAAGATCCAGGAAAGGGAAAGAAATCAATGCTTGGGAAGGCAGGGGAGCAGGATCAAGAGCAGCAGCAGAGGACAGAGCCAGGGCCCCTGGGTAGCCACAGAGAAGGTCGTTCACGGGCACAGGTGCACGAGCCGGCAGCTTTGGCAGGAGGAGCGTCAGGAAGTTTTCCGCTGCGATCTCTGCTTAGCAAGAGAGGGCAGGAGGAATGTTAGGGGGTTGAGGGGGAGATGGGAGCCTTGGAGAATGAGAGGACAGACAGGGTACCACAGGGGCCATGGGGCAGCAACACAGAACTGTGGAGCTAGCACGCTGGTGGCTCCCTTTCCAATGACATGGTTGCAGGCAAGAAGGCAAGAGTGTGACTTTAGCAGGGCTGTAGGTTCACCAAAGGGAGTGCAATCAGGTGAGAACGGGGCCAAGTTGGAAGTGACTGGTGACACTGGGGACAAGAGCTAGTGAGCAGGAAACAAGGACGAGGAGGGGAACGGGCCCTCAGGCATCAGGGGTCTGCTGTCCAGGACGCTCGGAGGAGTGTAGCTCCAGGAGAGGACAGGGTCACGGACAATGTCCATGGGTGTTTCCAGATGCCAGCCTCCACAGGACAGGACCGCAGAGAACTGACATTCCAGCTCTCTGGAATGGGGAAGCAGACCAGACAGGGAAGGAACAGATAAATAATAAAAAGCTTCAAACTGCACTAAATGTCGTGAAGGAAGTAGACACACTCTGTGCTGGGGGAGGGGCTTCTCTAAAGACAGTGACCAGGTGGCCCCCTGAGGAGGCAACCTGAGTGATGGGAAGGGACCCAGCGCATGCACAGTATTGAGGGAAGGCCCAACATCCTGCAGAGCAGAGAGCAACAGGGAAGGGTCAGAGAGTGCTGGGAAGCTGGGCCCGGGGCCTGCAGGCCATGAGGGGAGCACCAGGAGCTTGTTCTAAACGGGGGAGCTGAAGAGTTCACAGCAAATGAACCAATCCAGAGTGGAACATACCATCGTGAGCAGACCACACTGTCGGTGCAACCAGCCACAAGTCTGTGCTGGCTTCCTTCTGAAGTGATGAGGCCAAGACAGAAAATGAGAAGGAGCTCCCACGCATGACAGCAGTGTCTGGATGGACAGCTGTTGGGATGTTTGAGGCTAAAATTTTTGCCCCAACAGTCAGAACCAGACAATACCTGGACCTGGATGTCCAGGTGACAACCAAGCCCAGCCACTGACCAGGTCACAAGTGCCACCCAGAACTCTATCCACTGCTGGCTCCACCCAGAGGGTTTGGCTGAAGTGGAAGAGAAGGTGATCAGGAGGCGGAGTACAAGAAACCATTAGCAGCAAATCTGACTGCTCGCAAATGTGCTGAAGGGAAGGCCGGTGGGTGTGGGGCCAGGAAGCACATAGCAATAGCTCCAGGTCCTACCTTTACGAGCCTTCTACACACTGTCTTGTGGACTCTTGGGCCCCGTATATTTTCCATTTTAGAGACAGTGAAACAAGTAACAGCAAGCAGGAGAGCCAAGATTTGAACTTGGGTCTTTCCCACTCCAAAGTCCATTTGCTGTTAAGAGCTAAGCTAACAAAATTGGGAGACAGGCAGGCTGTTTTCAGAAAAGGTTTCTTGGCACCCTCAAGGCTGATCCAACCTGGGGGTGTCCAGAGGAGGCTCCCAGAGGAGGTGGTGCCTGAGCCCAGGGCTCATCATGGTTGCCAAGCAGAGCGGAGCTCAGGCAACGTGCAAACAAGACCTGACAGGCCTGAGCTCTGGATACAATATAAGAAGCACAGGCCAGGCAGCCAGACACAGGCCCCAGTTCTCCCGCTCCCTGGTAGCTTCTGAGGTCATCACGTCCTCCCAGGGGCAATGTCCCGCAAACCAATGGCTCACAGTTATACCTGAGGACATCTGCCCTGGGGACAAACCCAGAGAGAGCAGAAGTCTCAGATCTCACCCAGCACTTGAACCTGCTGCCCTAGGTGAAAAGCAGACCCAAACCCATGGCCTCATCAGTCAGAGGTGGTTCGGAGGCTCGGCACCAATCAGCTGATTGGGGGCCTGTGTCTTGGCCTTGAGGCAAGCTCATGAGCTGATGGGGTCCTGGCTCTGTGTGGCATGGAGGACAGGTGCAGCTGACAGGCTCACCCCCCAGCTCCCCAGGGCTGCGAGTTCCAGAGTGGCAATCACAGCCTGAAGCTTGCCCCTTTCTGAGGCTGCAGGTAATCATCTCCAGGGGCCACCATGGCACAGGTGCCCAGCAGTAAAATGTGCCTGGCAGCCTGGCCAACACAGACGGCATAGAAAGTGAAATGCAGAGGTGGGGAAAGCACTCGGTGAGCCCCTCAGCCAGGGATGCTGAAGCACAGAGAAGGGCAGGCAGGGGTTCTTCTCAGGCCACTGGGCTGACCCTGGTCTTGGAATCAAACAGCCCCCACGAGGACTTGGATCCCGGGTTTCCTGCCTGCTCTTACGGGAGGGAAGGGGGCAAGGAAAGGCAGCCATCCTAATCCCAGCCCCTCAGAGCCAGAGCAGATGCCTTCCAGCCCCGGTGCTGAGGTTGAATGAGCCCCAGAAGTCAAGGTACCAGCCTGCTGTGCACTGAGAAGCAAACAGATACGCCCTCCCCAGCCCCGAGCTCTACTAAGGGCCAAGGGCAGAGGTCACTGCTAACTCTAGGCCCTACACATAGGGCTGTGCGTCCAAACCCCAGGGGCCATCCCACTGCCTAGACAGAGGCGGAGCTGTGGGTCTTCCCTTTCAAGTCTGTATCTGGGGATCACCACGGCCACGCTGGGGAGGCTGAGACTTGGTCAGGAACGTGACCTCAAGCAAGGTCATGCAGCCCAAAGCAACCCTCCAGCTTCCTGGCTTCTCTGCCACCGTGAACGGCCACCACTGGGGAGAAGGCACGTGAAGGAGCCATGCCCCAGGCTCCCCACTGACCCACAGGAGGAACAGAAAGTGCCAGAGCCTCCCAGGGGCTCCTCACCCAGAAAGGCTGGCAGGAGGCCTGAAGCATCTATTTCCCTGGGGTTTTTTTTTCTCCAGCACTAAACCATAACATTTATCCTTAGGTCACTTAAAGCAAACATATCAGGTTAAATATTTTACTCACTAAATAGCTCAGATAGTTATGGATTCTACTGTAAGAGAGCAGAAAGTTAATTCTACCTCATAATATGAAATAATCATCTTAAATGAATATTTTACAGTTTGCATTTATTAGCAATCCAATTCCTTTAGAGATGCTCGCGACGGGTCCCAAATTCAAACAATTGAGATGAAGCCAGGAATTTGTTAGAGTTTTACCAATCTGGCCCTGATTATGGGGTGAGAATGTGCTCCCCCAGTCCTGGGCAGAGTCCTCTGTGGAGGGTTTTGGAGGCCCAGCCCCCCTGACTTACCAGATACCCAGACCCAGCTCCTCCCTTATCCAGGAAGCTTCCGGCTGAGATGAGTGGGTCTCCTGCCCCACACAGAGTGGAACTCACAGTTGCCCTGTCCAGATTGTCCCACCTGGGCTCCTGCTCACGTCGATGAAGTCAAGAAACCAACAAGCCACACACACCCTTGATGCGGCATATGCTGTGTGTGAGGTGCTGCATCTGCCTCTGCCCCCGTGACACTCCTGTCACCATCAGGGCCACTTACACTGCCACCGATGGTCACTGCCCAGAGTTCTTGCCTCCTCTCCTTCTGCACACTCGGTTCCTCTGCATTGTTCACCCCACATGCATATCCCCAGGTGGGGTTCTAGAACATCCTGGAGTAAATTGGAGGCCCTAGGCAGGAATTAAGATTCTTTACGAGGTTGGCATCCCTCTACCCCCACAGAGTACCCGAGACAGCACTGACCACAAGGTCAACCCCCCACCGACCGCCACCATTCCAAATCCCACCCCCCAGATGAAGGCAGTCTGCTGTGGGTCTTCCCTTAGAAGTCTCTCCTGTCCTGCTCCTGAATTGGGGGAGGGGGCTCACCACAGGCCTGCCTTCTGCTGCTCCTAAATCAGTTAACAATCACTAAGTACTTATGTGCAAAGGCCTTGGGGGTTGGTAGCAAATGGAATGAGCCCCTGGTCTGCCTCCCTTCGAAGAGGGTGAGCAGATGATCTCAGAGCACTGCAGGTAGGCAGGTGGGATGGGAGCAGTGCTGTCAGAGGCAGAATGCTGGGAGCCCCAAGATGCCTTGGTGAAGAGGTTGCACCCAGGAACACGCAGAGCACCCAGAGCAGGAGGATTGCATGAAGCAGCCAGTGGGATAAAGGAGGGGGGAGGGGTGGGGCCGGAGGTGGTGAGTGGGAGCTCAACACAGGATAATAAACTGAGACCCCATCTTTAGGACCATGAAAGGAGTCCTAAGCAATTTAAACTACTTCCAATGGGAAGTGGGAATGCCCTTGGGGGGGACTCAAGGCAAAGGAAGGACCCAGGAGTGATGTTCTATCTCCCCAACTAGACGGGAAGCTGAGTCAGCTCAGCCAGCAGGTCCTAGCACTCGCCATGGCCACTCAGGGGAGTGGCATCCTCAGCAGGGGTCCCTATCTTGGACCCTCATCTCTTGAGTCCTCTTCTGTTAGGCCTTGGATTAGATTAAGTCTGGAAGTGTTCACATGTCTAAGCCTGAGCTCTAAGCACATGTGCTCTAACCCACTGGGACAGCAATGGGCCTCTCTCCTGATTCACATCCCTCAAGTAAGAACCTATGTGATCAGCTCCTTGAAGGATTTTTTTTTTAAGTATTTATTTATTTATTTATTTATTTGAGAAGGAAAGAGAACACAAGTGGGGAAGCAGCAGAGGGAGAGGGAGAAGCAGGCTCCCTGCTGAACAGGGAGCCCAATGTGGGACTCAATTCCAGGACCCTGAGATCATGACCTTGGCCAAAGGCAGATGTTTAACTGACTAATCTACCCAAGTGCCCCCCCTTGAAGGATTTAGTGACAAAGTGGCCCTTGTCTCAGAGTTGGTCTTTTCCTTCCGAACAAATAATCAGGCACCCCAGTAGCAGCTTTCCCTCCTGCCCCTGACTACCAGGCACTTATAGCTAAATGTGAAGCCTATTATAATAATGTTATGAATACAGGTTTTTTTAAATTTTTTACTTCTATCTGGCAGCCTGGTTGGAAAAGTGAATTTTATTATAAGCCATCACAAATCCTTCCTGGAAGTAAATGGGGTATAAACCAAAGTACAGATCTTCCTTGACTTACAACAGGGTTACAGCCTAATAAACCCATCATAAGTTGAAAATACTGTGAGTTGAAAATGCATTTAATACACCTAACCTACTGAACGTCAGGGCTTAGCCTCACCTCCCTTGAACATGTTCCAAACTTATCAGCCTACAATTGGGCAAAATCACCTAACATGCAGCCTATTTTTATAACAGTGTTGACTATCCCACGTAACTTACTGAATACTGTGCCTAAAGTGACAAGTAGTTGCTGCCAGTGTATGGGTCCCTCACCCCTATGATCACTGTAGCTCGCTGCCACCACCCAGAAGCATGACAAGGGGGATGATGAGGCATATCACTAGCCCAGGGAGAGGTCAAAATGCAAACTTCAAAAAAAAAAATTACAAATAAAAATAAAAAAGGAAAAAGGGCATCTGGCTGTCTCAGTCAGTAGAGCATGTGACTCTTAATCTCAGGGTCATGAGTTCAAGCCATGCGTTAGGCACGGAGCCTACTTGAAATTTTAAAAAGTAAATAAAACATTTTAAAAAAGAATTTAAAAATTCAAACTTCGAAGTACAGTTTCTAATGAATGCATACCACTTTTGCACCATCGTCAAGCCAAATCATCAGAAGTCAAGCTACTGGAAGTTGGGGACCAACTGTAAATAAATAAGTCCTCCAACCAGGAAAAAAAAACCTGAAAATTATACAGTGTTTCCAGTGTTTGATTTCATAAAGAGGTTAAAGGAGAAATCCTAGAATGTGCGCATGGGAGATGAAGGAAAGACAAGTCTTGTAACTCAGGTGGGGACAGAATCGTGCCCTCAGTGGTGAAGGTAAGCTCAGATATGTCAGGTGCAGATGGTCCTGTGACAGGTGACAGGAGCTCACTCACAGCAAGTACCCAGCACAGGTGGCAGCTTAGGGGATGCCTCATCCAGTTCAGTGCTTCAGAGGAGGTCACCACCATCTCATCCCCCCCAACTTCATTCCTAAGCTTGCCTTTAGGAATAGGTGAGCTCCTATATCATTTTCCTTATAATCACTAAACTAATTTTCTGTGCCTGGGCCTCAGGGTAATTCTGAAAGAAGTAAAGGGTTTTGTTGTTTTGTCCATCAGATAAACAATAAAAGTAATAAAGCCTACCACCTTCCATTCAATAGAATCTCTAAAACTGATACTACACTCTGGTAAAATACCATCATATCTTTTCTTTCTCCTTTCTACTTTTCTGTAACTTTTGGAATTTTCTGTAATAAGTATATGTTAGTCTATAACCAGAAAAAGCAAGCTCTGTTCTTAAAAATCTCTTGGCTCACCAGACCCTACCATACAGGGTTGTTTGTTTTCTTTTTAAAGATTTTATTTATTTATTTATTTATTTATTCATGAGAGACACAGAGAGAGAGGCAGAGACACAGGCAGAGGGAGAAGCAGGCTCCTCATGGGAAGATGTGGCACTTGATCCCAGGACCCCAGGATCACGATCCAAGCCAAAGGCCAGGTGCCCCACCATCCAGGGTTTTAAGAACAGAGTTAGGAGGATCAGAAGACATCCCATTGCCCAAGGCAAGACTGGACAGAAATCTAGGGAGTTTCCAAGCCCAAATACTGTGGCCTGGTCTAAGAAGCAAGTCCCAGTGCTCCTCCAAGTCTAGCTAAGCCCAGAAAGTGGCATTGGCATGGCCCCCACTCCCCATCCTTCCCAATGCTGCCAGCCAACCTGCCGCTCTTCCTCTCGGTCTTCCTGGCCTCTCTGAGCATTTCCTCCATCACACCCCCTGCCTTTGTCTGTCCTCAACCATCTCCTACTAGGACAGCTCTTAGACCTGCTACTCACAAGGAGGGCCCCTCCAGACCCAGAGTTCTGGATGCATAAATTCTGTGAATGATCTTGTGCATTTGCATGCTTAACCCACCTAGGTGGGTTTACAGGACTCTGTACACATAGGACTCATGGTAGCTCTCACTGGAAACATCTTTTCCTCTTTCTTTCCTGCATGATGCTATCAGGCTTAGACTGCTCAGGCTGCTATAACAAAATACCACAGACAGTGTCTTAAACAACAGAAGTTAATTGCCTCACATTTCTAGAGATTGGAAAGTTCAAGCACAAGGTTCAGCAGGTTTCCGGGTCTGGTGAAGCTCTCCTCCTGACTTGAAGATGACTGCCTTCTTGCTGTGTCCTCATGTGGTGAAAGAATAAACTCCAGCCCCTTACCCTTCCTAGAAGTCCCCATTAGGGGCGATCTACCCTCAGCATCCCACTTAACCCTAGTCACGTCCCAAAGGCCCCACCTCCTAATACACTGGCAATTAGGGCTTCGACATGTGAATTGGGGGGGGGGCACAATTCAGTCCACATCAGGGTCTCCTCCTTTCGTTCTGAGGTCCCTGCCCTGCCCCTCCTAGGCTGAGTTAGTCCCCTCCTCCTCTACCCTGTACATCCTATATACCACTCTTTGTCATTATCTGTACATTGATCAGGCTTTCCCTCACACCCAGCAGATATGATCCATGAAGGCAAAGATCAGACACCCACCTTGCCAATCCGTGTATCCCAGCACCTGGCACAGATCCTTACTGTGTTCAGAAAATATTTGCTCAGGGCTGCTTGGGTGGCTCAGTCAGTTAAGCGTCTGCCTTTGGCTCAGGTCGTGATCTTAGGGTTCTGGGATCAAGCCCCATGTCAGGCTCCCTGGTCAGTGGGGAGTCTGCTTCTCCTCTGCCCCTCCCCCTGCTCATGCTTGCTCTCTCTCTCTCTCCCTTCCTCCCTCTCTCTCTCTCTTTAAAATAAATAAATAAAATCTTTAAAAATATTTTTTCTTTTCTTAAAGATTTTATTTATTTATTCATGAGAGACACACACAGAGAGAGAGAGAGAGGCAGAGACATAGGCAGAGAGAGAAGCATGCTCTTCGCAGGGAGCCCGATGCAGGATTCGATCCTGGGACTCCAGGATCATGTCCTGGGCCGAAGGCAGGTGCTCAACTGTTGAGCCACCCAGGCATCCCAAGAAAAGAAAATATTTGTTCAGAGGGAGAAGAAAGAGAAAAGGGGAGGGAAAGATAGAAAGAATTTAATGAATTAACTCATTGATGGGTGATTGGTCATTTTTCCCAGATAACTAATCCTGGACCCTTAGAGGCTCCAAAGAGCCCAACCCCCTTCATTTTTCCAGGAGCCTTCAAATGGACATTTAGCATTGGTCAGGTTTTGGCAAATAGAGTATCTGTAATAGAGAAGTCTGGAAAACTGGCCTGAATATAAACCGGCCTGAATATGACCTAAAAGCCTGCCTCCGAGGTTTACATCTAACAATTTCTCAAGGTAAAAAAAAGTAGACGTGGCAAAATGGTTACAGTCGGTCCATGTAAGTAAAGGTTAGACAGGAGCTCATGATATTCTTCTTGCAATTTCTACGTAGGTTTAAACTTCTCAAACTCAAAAAATTGAAAAAATTGGCAACACTAAATTATAGTGTTAGAAGTCAGGACAGTGGTTGTCTTTGAGGATGGGGTGATGAGGTGAATGGGCTTCTGAGGTACTGGCATGTTCTTGAAATGGATGGTTTTCACATTTTCACTGATCTGCAGTTTTGTTTGGGACACTTTTTTTGCATATATGCTTAACATCACAATAGAAAGACTTAAAATTTTTTAAAACAAACAAATACATTCCTGAAGCCTCCATGAGATGATGAGCACATTCTAACACTAGGATGGGACCCCATGAGCTCTGTCTAGCTGATTGGCCAAGCCCCCAGGTCTGATTCTAGAAGTCCATGCAGCACAGCTGCCTCCCCTTCCCCATCCGAGCTCTCCCAGCTGCCTCGCATGGAAGTCCAAATACAATTGATGCCAGACCCTGTTTTTGAAGAAAACAACAGACTCGGCCTCTCTGCTCCTTGGCAATTATTCTCTCTTCAAATAGACAATTTTTCACCATTAACTGGATGACGGGACTTTAGTTTATAAGGTGATCCATCTAGAAAATAATGTAGTGTCCACCATAATTCCCATTTCCTAAGCATGTTGGGCTATTTTTTATTTCAGGAAAAGCTAGGGAAATTATTTTCTGTAACTGGATGCATTCTTGTGCTCAGATCATCTCAAAATAGCTTATATTGTAAAGTGGGAGTATCCCTTGGAGAGGCATAACACAGCCTGGCCCCTTTGGGGAGTTAATTTTCAAAATAAAAATAATAATGATGAATAATCTCTTGTTGGACAGGCAATGACAGGCTTATGCCTCACCTCTCTCAACTGCTATTACCTCCCAGGGCATAAACGAGATACTTTTGTAAAGCTGGAGGTTCTCCATTATTTTCCTCCTCAACCTGTGGTGACATGGGTTTGCTCTCACTGGTGTATGAAGATTATTACTCTTTCTAATGGAAACAATAACTTCTGAACAAAGTATCTATGTGGCTTCCCCTCACTGCCAACCTATCTGCTTGAGTGATTACTTATAATCAAAGAAACTTAGAACATGTCCCTCGATTTGGTTTTGCTGCCCCCAACCACAATAATGAAGCCCCGAAGCTCCTCTGCTATGCACAGACAAGATCTGAGAGTCTGTCAACATCTTCCCCAAGACTCAAGGCTAATTCCACTTGTCTGTCATGGACCACCCACCGCCCCCGGTTCTCTAGGTCCCAGATATTTTTTTAAAGATTTTATTTATTTATTCATGAGAGACAGAGAGAGAGGTAGAGACATAGGCAGAGGGAGAAGCAGGCTCCCCATAGGGACCCTGATGTGAGATTTGATCCCAGGACCCCAGGATCGTGACCTGAGCCAAAGGCAGACCCTCAACCACTGAGCCACCCAGGTTCCCCTAGGCCCCAGATATTAACCTCAATTTGGTTTTGCTCTACCCCCGCTCTCACCCTGGCACTAAACACACTTCTGGGCCATATTACTCTATGCTGACAGAGCAAAATCAAAGCATGTGAACTAATTTTAATACTAATCTTTGCAAAATGCAATTAGAACAGGAAATGTATTCTGAAGCCAAGTTCAGAAAATGTGGTGGTAGTAGGTATCACCGTTTTCAATATTTCTACCCCTCTCTCCTTTAGTTAGACCAATGGTTTTTAACGGGAGCACCAACCCCCACCCCACCACCGGCCCTGCCAACCCAAGGGACATTTGGCAATGTCTAGAAATATTTTCTGTGATCACCGCAGCTGAAGGTGAGTCATCTAGTGGGTAGAGGCCAGGGGTGCTGCTAAACATCCTACAATGTGCAGGATAGCTCCCTCACAGCAAAGAATTCTCCAGCCCCAAATATCAACAGTGCTGAGATTGAGAAGCATGGAGTTAGGCAGATCACAGGCAATTTACCTTGGTCTTTACTATGTGTCTTCCAGAAGTCACTGTGATTTGTGTGCTCTATGCTCTATGATGAAACGCTGGGGACTATCGGTTAGGGAAGCACCTGGAAAGCAGCTAGGAAGAGTGGGAGCCAGTCCAGGACCATGAGAGTCATGGCATACCATCACGTGTCCCTTGGTAACAGGACTGGAGCTCTACATGCCTCAGTGTCCCTGAGCTTCAGCAAGGCCACAAGCAAAGGCCTTCATGTTATCCTTAAAAATGAAGCCATACAGGCTAGACAGTAGTGCTGGTGGCAGATTCATCACTGATTGAATAACCAAACTTGCAGAGTCTAGAATAATAGATGTCAGTCACCCCAGGGGGAAGCCTCCAATAGCGTCCAATGGGCTTTGTCCTCAGCCCTATCACATAGGACACTTCTATCAACGGGTTCAATAAAGTCTTAGAAAGGCCTTATGACATCCCATGAATAATAGCTTTGAGAAGGATGCTGATATTCTTGTGGGCTGAGCACAATTCAAACAGACCTCAATGGATTTTCAATAGAGTAAGGCAGGTATACCACATTAACAGGGGGCCTTAGACATCTTTATGGCTTTTGAAGCACTTTCACACTGGGCTGTTTCATTGGATCATCACCATTGGATCACAAGTCCATAGTGTGGGCAGGTCTCCTGAGTCCCAGCCCAGTTCCTTTCTATACCCTATCATGCTGTGGGGTTGAGCCTGCACCTAGGTTCAAAGCCTCTTCCAGCTAGAGTCCAGGACCAGGGAGAGAATCCACTGGAAAGGGGTTTTAGCTGAGCAAACTTGAAAGGTATTAATTTGGCTGCATTCGTGCAAGGAAATGTCAAGGAAAGGAAGGTAGCAGTGCCATTACTCTCTGCTCTGATCTGCAGCCATGCTTGTGGTTTGGTGCTGGGTTGGCAAGGATTGGTGACCACATTTACAAGCAGACTGAAAACAAGATCTCACTCAGTGGAGGATAATTAAGATGGAGAAGAGTATCAACATTACGCCTTATGAAGAGGATGGAAAGAATGGGGAACATATGCTTGCTAGAGGCATCTCAGGGAGACCACCATGCCGGTCTTCAACAGCAGAGGGGCCGTCATGGACAAGATGAATGAATGCAAGGTACTCTCTATGCTTCTAGAGGACAAAAGCAGGAATAATGTATATTGAGGGGGAATAATCTAATCTCAACAGACATCAGAACTTCCTAACTACTCATACCACTCAGAAATGGCAGACAGGTCACTGTGCCAATGGATAGCTTTCCAGCTTTGAAAGTGTTCAAACTTAGCTGGCAGTTAAGAGAAAGGGTCCACGTAGGGTTACTAACTACATCATTTATTCACTCAGCAAATACACACTGAGAGCACTGACCCAGGAGCTGGAAAAGACAGCAGTGAGCAAAAGACAAAATTTCATTCTCATGGGGTTGGGCATCTGTGATTACAGGGTTTTAGGCAATGCCAACTGAGACATGGGGCTTTCAAGAGAAATAAGAACTTCCAGGCAAATTTTTTGCCAACCCTATTCCTCCAATATTCAGATCCTTAAAACTTAAAGAAATTAACAACAAATAACTAAATAGGTGTGCAGCTAAAAGAAAGTGTGGGAACTTTCCTATGGGAATGGGATCTGGGTCCCTTATATGGGTCATTAGTGAGTCAAAGATAAGATCATCTGAAATCAATGAGATCTGTTACCTCCAAGGTCCCTCCCTGCCCAAAGACACTGGAATTCTATAAAAACATGTCTGTGATTCCCACACACTCTTCTGAAACAAGCCCCACCACTTTATAACGGAGCAAAGAACTAGGAGTCTTTGGCAGCCCACTAGGCAAATGAGAGAACAGGAATAGGGGAGGTTAACAGGTAAAAGTGGGAAAGAGAAGCAATGAATTTGAAAGTAAACTCATGTAGTGACAGGTCAGACACCCAAGGTCATAGCCAAGAGAAGCCACATAATCCAGAACCTCAGGTCCCAATGGGCAGAGGCCCCAGGGAAATGGCCATAGGCACCTGCCCACCCCAATGCTTTCTAGCAGGACTAGGCCTGGCCTGCTCTGGGTCCCACCCCACAAGATAAGCTCCAAAATCATCACTGTTCCTTCTCTGCAACTGCCCCCCAAAGCACAGCCATTTGAAGTCAACCTCTCTGTCAAGTGACCTTCAGAGCACTTCAGACTTCACAAGAGGTGAGTTGACATAGGGTGCAGGCTCTCCATGCTTTGAAGATGCCCCTGAACAAGAAGCAGAAACTTAGAAGTTCTCAGGAAGAGAAAGATATAGAGTCCCATGCAGGGATTGGCAGGACTGGGCAGTGGGAGAGGTACCTGCTCCATAGTGAGCAGGTGCAAGGAAGCTTTCCAGTGGCCCATGGCTCTACTCTATCTTGCACTGGATGGTCATTTCCTACCCTATCATTAGAGGATGAATAGCCAAAGAGCAAAAGCACCAGTCCCTCACCCAGTACTGCCGTGGTGACAGGGCCTGGCAAAGGTGAGAAGTCGGTGACAATAGGAATGGATCTCAGGGTGGCCCCCGAGGACTCTGCCTCATAGGCAAGGGATTTGCAGCAAAGGCTAGCAGCTCTCAGAAAACAGACTGGCCAGGGTACAGGCAGAGGATCTAAAATCAGGGAATGGTAAGGCCCAGATTAACATCTAAGTTCTCTACCTTGTAGGGCACCCCTGCCCCTGACCATTCTCCAAAACTCCTCAGAAAAAGCCCAATATGGGCCTGGGCAAGATCTTTCTGCCAGGTGCTTATTACCAAAGGCAACTGTGGCTCTGAGAGAAAAATAATGAGACCTCTCAGGAGAGCAGCCACCCTAGGAAAAAGACAGTAGACACCCTATATCTGTCCATAAAGCAGAATTAGTTGAAAAAAACACAACAAAAATCCAAACCAAGCAAATAAATATCCTCAAGGAGATAAGGGAAGATAATTGGGAATATAAGGTAGGAACAGGTAGTCATAAATAAGACCCAACTGGATGGGCATTAAGGAGGGCATGTGATGAGATGAGCACTGGGTGTTATACTATATGTTGACAAATTGAACTTAAATAAAATATAAGAAAAGAAAAGAAGACTCAACTGGAAACACTGGATATGAAACACATAAAACTTTTATTTAATGGGGACAGAGTTTCTGCCCGGGAGATGAAAAAAGTCTGGAGATGGATAGTGGAGATGGTTGCACAGTAATCTGAATGTATTTAATGACAATGAACTGTCCACTTAAAAAAGGTTAAAATAACAAATTTTATACATTTTACCACAATAAAAACATACAGGAAAAAATGAATAAGTGAATATTTAAATAATACCATGAATGTAAAGACCCAAGCACTATTTCTGAACAAAGAAGATATCCAATAAAAGGTAGCTCTTACAAAATAATAATAATAATAATAATAATAATAATAATAATTGAAATAAAGAATACAGTGTAATCATTGGTTCATTTAGCAAATACTTATTGAACATCCACTATATGCCAGACACTGCACTGGGTGCTGGAGAAATATGAGAACACAAAACAAAACAAAAGATGCTACATTCTGCCAGAAGAGACAGAAAATAAATAAGATAAAGAAATGAAATGCAGTGTATAGTAAGCAGTGATAGGTGAAGAGAATGGGAGTGGATTCTGAACAAACTGGTGAGGACTGGTGTCACTGGGAAGGGGCCCTGGAAGTTGGGGCTCCTTGTGGCAACTGTTGATAAGGGGCAGATAGTGGTGGCAAGGGCACAAATGATGCACAGGAGAAGTGGGGGCAGGGCCAAGAGCATACACCTCCCTCTGGGTCAAATGAGGGGATGAAAGTGGTCAGAGTTTCAAGCTTATCATATTCTTGTCCTAAAATAAAACATTCAACAAGTAGCTAAAGAATAATTTTTTGAGATGGAAGATCACATCAGGAAACTTTTCTGGAAAGCACCAAGAAAGGATAAAATGCTGGGAAATATTTTTTAAATAAATAAGTGAAAGGAAATATGGCAAACAGAAGTAGACCTGCCAACACCCATATTCTAGGAACCCCAGAAGGACAGAGACATAAATGGAGGGAGAAACTAATGAAGAACTAGTAACCAAGAATCTCCCACAATTAAAGAGAGATGTAAATACCTTACACTGCAGAGTACCAAAGGATAGATAAGAGAGATAAAGGAATAGTAGCTGCTTCTGAAAGGAACAATAACTCAAGAAGATATAATGATCATGAAAAGATACATACCTAAGAATACGGCCTAAAAAAAAATGTAGAATAACAACTGCCAGAGCTACAAAAGGAAATAAATACATTGAGAGATTTGGTTGGAGGCTTTAACACACCCCTCTCAGAAATTGATGGCTCAGATACACAAAAAAGGAAAATACAAAGAAAAAGAGGCTTATTAATGTTGAACTAATAAATATATGGAGAACTCACCCAACAGAGAATACACGTCCTTATTGAGCACACATAGATCATTCACAAAAATTAAACATGCACTAGGCCATAAAGGAAGATTCAGTAAAGGCCAAAGCATCAATATCATACAAACTACGTTTGAGATTGTAACATAATACAACTTTAAAATATTAACAAAAGGACTGATGGCAAATCCAAATACCTGGGGACTAAAAAACTTTCTATTGATCCTTGTTAAAGGTAAAATTATAGAGGAAATTTAAAATACTTGGAACACCAAGTAAAACCATAATATGTCAAATTCCATGGGATACAAGAAATCCTGCTTCCAATAATGGAGGAGTAGCTCATATTGGATCAACCCTCTACATTTAAAATACATATTTGGGGGGGATGCCTGGGTGGCTCAGTGGTTGAGCATCTGCCTTTGGCTCAAGGTGTGAAGAAGGAGTCCCAGGATCGAGTCCTACATCAGGCTTCCTGCATGGAGCCTGCTTCTCCCTCTGCCTGTGTCTCTGCCCCTCTCTCTTTATGTCTCTCATGAATAAATATATAAAATCTCTAAAATTATATATATATATATATATATATATATATATATATATATATATATATAAATTTTAATCTAAAGACACCAGAGAGAGACCAAAAGCAGGTAGAAAGTGGAGAAATTTGGGCACCTGGAAGAAGATGATGGCATTGGGTAAGTTTCTCAGTGTCTTTGTTTTTAAAGCTTTTTGCCTGAAACAAACCCTTGTCAATGTCATGAAGCAGCTATTATTCAAGAAACTTGCAGACTTATTGGTTGTAGAATCAGAGGACAGAGCGCAGGGAGACTACAGTAGCTAAAAAATGAGGGAGGAAATCAAAAGGAGAGCACTACAAAGCAAGAGTTCCAAATTTGGTGTATAAATTCTGCCCAAATCTCTGGCTGATCCTGGAATTACATGTGCATGGAGCTGACTTTTAGCAGCCTGCTAATGCTATAAGACCTAGGCAGAACTGCTGGGGATTTACCCCAAAGATACAGATGCAATGAAACGCCAGGACACCTGCACCCCGATGTTTATAGCAGCAATGTCCACAATAGCCAAACTGTGGAAGAAGCCTCGGTGTCCATCGAAAGATGAATGGATAAAGAAGATGTAGTTTATGTATACAATGGAATATTACTCAGCCATTAGAAACGACAAATACCCACCATTTGCTTCGACATGGATGGAACTGGAGGGTATTATGCTGAGTGAAATAAGTCAATCAGAGAAAGACAAACATTATATGGTCTCATTCATTTGGGGAATATAAAAAATAGTGAAAGGGAATAAAGGGGAAAGGAGAAAAAATAAGTGGGAAATATCAGAAAAGGAGACAGAACATGAAGACTCCTAACTCTGAGAAACGAACTAGGGGTGGTGGAAGGGGAGGTGGGGGGGAGGGGATGACTGGGTGATGGGCACTGAGGTGGGCACTTGACGGGATGAGCATTGGGTGTTATTCTATATGTTGGCAAATTGAACATCAATAAAAAATAAATTTATTTTAAAAATTTGAAAAAAAATAGAAAAATTAAAAAAGACCTGGGCAGAGATTTCTGCTGCTGCCCACTGTGAGAGAGATAGTTTAGAGTTTGAATTTGGCAAAGTGTACTAAAACAAAAGCTCAATGTTATTTAGAAAAACATGACAGAATCTGCAATCCCTGAAACATATCATCCACAAGATCCAGAATATAATCCCAAATTACCAAAAAAATACAAGCAGGAAAATGGGATCCAGATTCAAGAGAAAGGCAATCAGTGGGGACTAACTCTCAGATGACACAGAAGTTTGTATTAAGCAAATCATTTTATTCTGATGTTTGAACATCTTGGGGCCTTGTAACACTGAAAGAAACTACCCCTCCTAGGGCTAGCTCACTCCTAGACAGAGACAACAAGTTTAACAAGGAGCATATCTTTCATATGCAAGCCAACCAACCTGAAGCCCATACCTCAATTGCCCCTTTTGTTGGGCTTTCACAAGCATCTTCCATACAGACCACGATCCCCAAGCCCCAGCACCAGCTACCAGATAACTAGGAACAGCCCCTACACCCCAGAGCCCACTGAAATTATCCAAATTAGCCAATCCTATCCCTGATTACCATGCCTTGCCTTGTTCTTCTTTCAAAAACCCCAACAACAAAAAACAAAAAACAAAAACAAAAACCCCAACAAAGGCTCTTGTCCACATTTTTCCTTCATTCCCTCTGCCTCCTAAACAGCCCTGTTCTTCCCTGTTTCACCCACTATAGCATGCTGTGTCCCTTTCCCTTGAGAACTATAAGTGACAAATTATATTTTCAATAGCAGTCATTCTCCAATCTATTAGTCTCACCATACCTGAATAAGAGTAAGACCTATATTTTAAGATGCTGTTGAAATTAGAAGACAAAAAGTTTAAAGGAGCTATTTATAGATGTACTCAAGTGAGGAAAGAAAATACATTTGTAATGAATAAACAAATGGGTCACCTCAGGAGAAAGGCAAAAACTATCCAAAAAAGGGCCAAATGAAATTTCTATAACTGAAAAATAAAATACGAAAATGTATTCACTGAATTGAAGAGAACAGACGAAAGAGTTAGTGAACCTGAAAACTGGATAATTTCTATTGGTTTATCTCACTAATTCTCAACTGGAGGTGATTTTTGCCCCTGCAGGAACATTTAGAAATGTGTGAAGATATTTTTGGTCATCACAAATGGGAGGCTATGCTACCAGCATCTAGTGATCAAGACAAGGGATGCAGCTAAATGTCCTACAATGCACAGGAAACCCTTCCCACAAATAATGATCTGGCCCAAAATGTCAATCATACTGGGATTGATAAATCCTGTTCTATCTGAAAAACAAAAACGTTTTCAAAAAGTGAACAAGCATCAGTATTTGGTGGGAAATAATGCAAGGTCAAGTATACATATAATTGGAGTCCCAAAAGAAGAGAATAAGAATAGGGCAGGAAAAAATATTTGAAGAAATAATAGACATTTTCCCAAATATGTTGGAAAATGTAGATTTTCAGATTCAAGAAGTTCAATAAACCCTAAAGAAAATAAACAAAACATAGTCAAAAATATCTAGGCACATCATGGTCAAAGTGAATAACACCAAAGATTAAGAAAAAATCCTGAAGGCAGCCAGATACAAACAACGTATTACATAAAGGAGGTAAATAAATAAATGCTGAATAACTTCTTATCAAAAGCAATAGATCGGAAGAGAGGAGAACATCAACTTTAATATGCTAAAAAGAAAAACTGTCAGCCAAGAATTGTATACACAATGAAAAGATCCACAAATAATGAAGGCAAATAAATGCATATTGAGAAAAATAAAATATAAGAAAATTCACCACCAGAAAGTATTCCTTATGAAAAAAAAAAGTTAAATGAAATTCTTCAGGCTGAAGGGAAGTGATACAAATGGAAACTCTCATTTCAGAAAGGAATGAAGATCCTCAGAAATGTGTATGACTATAAAGGTATTTTGTTCTCTTATTTTCCTAAGTTACATATGACTGCTTAAAGCAAAAAAGAAAAAATACATTATAGGGGCTTACAGCATACATAGACATAATGCATAAAACAAGTATAGCATGAAGAAGTGGAAGTACATTAAACTACATAATTACAAGATTCTTATAACTTACATGAAGTGCTACAAATACTAACTGTAAGTAGACTATAAAAAGTTCAGAATATATATTATATTCCCTAGTGCAACCACCAAAAAATGCAAACATGCAAAAGAGCAAAGCTTAAAAGCCAATAGAGAAATTAAAATGATATTCTTTTAAAATATTTAATTAACCCCAAAAAATGAAAAAATAAAAATAAAATATCAACATGGTAGACCAACCATATCCACAATTACATTAAATGTAAATAGACTAAATACACCAATTTAAAAGCACAGATCGTCAGAATGAATTAAAAACCAAGATAGTTGTATATGCTCTCTACAAGAAGCATACTTTAAATATAAAGTCAAAGAAAGTAACATGTGAAAAAAAGAAATGTAAATCATGTAAACCATCAGCATAAGAGAGCTGAAGTGAGTATTATAAAGTAGTCTTTGAGATAAAGAGTGTTACCAAAAATAGAAACATTCCATAATGCTAAGTGAGATAATTAATCTGGGAGCCATTACAATCATAAATATGAATATGCTCAATAATAAGGCTTAAAAAACAAGAAGCAGAACCTTACAGAAAGAAAGAAACTGATAAATCTCTTAATTCAAGATTTTTAACAATAGTGTCCAAAAACCATAAAATACCTAGGAATAAATTTAACAAATGATGTGTAAAACCTCTACACTAAAAGCTATAAAATATTACAGAGGGAAAATTTAAAAAGAACTAGCTGAAGAGATATTCCATATTTGTGGATTGGAAGATTCAATATTTTAAAGATGGCAATTGTCTCCAAATTGATCTATATCTTTAACACTGTTCCACTTAAAATACCTGAAGGATTTTTTTTTTTGTAGAGATTGATAAGCTGATTCTACAATTTAAATGGAGAATGCAAAGAAAGCAGAAGAGTCAAAGCTATTTCGAAAAAGAATGCAGTTGAAGGACTGGCACCAAAACAGACACAGAGATCAATGAAACAGAATACAGAACCCAGAAATGGACCCTCAACTCTTTAGCCAACTAATCTTTGACAAAGCAGGAAAGAGTATCCAATGGAAAAAAGATGATCTCTTCAACAAATGGTTTTGGGAAAATTGGATAGCCACATGCAGAATGAAACTGGGCCACTTTTTTTACACCATAATACAAAAATAAACTCAAAATGGATGAAAGACCTAAAAATGAGACAGGAATCCATCAAAATCCTAGAGGAGAACACAGGCAGCAACTTCTTTGACCTCTGCTGCAACAACTTCTTGCTAGACATGTCTCCAAAGGCAAGAGAAACAAAAGCAAAAATGAACTATTGGGACTTCATCAAGATATAAAGCTTTTGCACAACAAAGGAAATAGCCAACAAAACTAAAAGGCAACCTATGGAATGGGAGAAGATATTTGCAAAAGTCTTATCAGATAAAGGCTAGTATTCAAAATCTATAAAGAACTTATTAAATTCAACACCCTAAAAAAACAAAAAATTCCAGTCAAGAAATGAGCAGAAGACATTAACAGACATTTCTCCAAAGAAGACATACAAATGGCCAAGAGACACATGAAAAAATGCTCAACATCACTAGGCATTAGGGAAATGCAAATCAAAACCACAGTGAGATATCACCTTACATGGGTCAAAATGGCTAAAATTAACAACTCAGGAAACAAATGTTGACAAAGATGCAGAGAAAGGGGAACCCTCCTGCACTGTTGGTGGAAATGCAAACTGGTACAGTCACTCAAGAAGACAGTATGGAGTTTCCTCAAAAAGTTAAAAACAGAGCTACCCTATGCCCCAACAATTGCACTACCAGGTATTTATCCAAAGGATACAAACATAGTAATTCAAAAGGGCGCATGCACCCCAATGTTTATAGCAGCAATGTCCACAATAGCCAAACTATGGAAAGAGCTCAGATGTCCATGATAGGTGAATGGATAAAGAATATGTATTAGATAGATAGATAGATAGATAGATAGATAGATAGATAGATAGATAGATGATAGAGACATGTATATATAGATAGAGGTATGTATATATAGATCTATAGATATAATGGAATATTAGTCATCAAAAAGAATGAAATCTTGGCATTTGCAACAACATGGATAGAACTAGAGGGCATTACACTAGGCAAAATAAGTCAGTCAGAGAAACACAAATACCATATGATTACTCATACGTGGAATTTAAGAAAAAAAACAGATGAACATAGGGTAGGGGTAGGAAAAATAAAATAAGATGAAAATTGAGAGTGAGGCAAACTATAGGGGGCACTGAATTCTAGGAAACAGACTGAGGGTTGCTGGAGGGGAGGTTGGGGGGGAAGGGATAATTGGGTGATGGACATTAAGGACAGTACTTGATGTAACGAGTACTGTGTGTTATACGCAACTGACCAATCATTAAATTCCACCTCTGAAACTAATAAAAAAAAAGAATTTTTTAAAAATCAACAGCAATCAAGATAGTGAAGTGCTAACATAGGAGAGACAGATTAGACCCATTCTTATATGGTCGATTAATTTTAGGCAACTTACCAAAGCAATCCAATAAGAAAAGTCTTTTCAACAATGGTGCTGGATATAAATATAAATAATAGTGAAAGGGAATATAAGGGAAGGGAGAAGAAATGTGTGGGAAATATCAGAAAGGGAGACAGAACGTAAAGACTGCTAACTCTGGGAAATGAACTAGGGGTGGTAGAAGGGGAGGAGGGCAGGGGGTGGGAGTGAATGGGTGACGGGCACTGGGGGTTATTCTGTATGTTAGTAAATTGAACACCAATAAAAAATAAATTAAAAAAAAAACAATGGTGCTGGCACAACAGGACATCAATGTGGAAATTAATAAGTATTGTCTCCGGCCTTACGCCATACACAAAAATTAATTTAAGATGAAAAGCAGACTTACATTTAAAAGCTAAAACTATACAGCTTCCAGAAGGAAACAGGAGAATATCTTCACAACAAGGTGGTAAGCAGAAGCTTCTTAGAGAGGACAGGAAAAGTAATAAACAGAGAAGGGGAAAAAGTGATGAATTAAACTTCAGCAAAATTTAAAACTTCTGCTTGCAAAAAGATGCCATTATAAAAATGAATCAGCAGGCCATGCCCTAGGAGAAAATATTTTTAAAACACATAGTTGGGAAAGGACTTGTATCCAGACTATACAAAGTACTTCTACTAGCCAATAATAAAAAGGAAATCCAAATTTTTTAATGGGAAAAAGACTAGAACAGACATTTCATCAAGGAAGATACATGAATGATCAATAAGCATATGAAAAAAATACCATTAGTCATCAGGGAAATGCAAATTAAGACCACAGGAAAATCTACTACACGCCCACTAGAATGGCTAAAATTAAAAAGACTGACAACATTAAATGTTGGTGAGTATGTGAAGCAACTGGAATCATCAGACATTGTTGGCAGAAATATGAAATGGCGTGATCACTTTAGGAAAAAAATCTGTCTGTTTCTCTTAAGAGACAAAAATAGCACCCAACAATTCTCTCCTAGGCATTTATTCCAGAGATATAAAAACACACATCCCCAAAAAAGACTTGTACAAAATATTCACAGGAATTTTATTCATAACAGCCAAAAACTGGAAACACACCAGATGTCCATTAACAAATGGATAAACAAACTCTGGTACATTCATACAATAGAATACTACTCATCAATAGAAAGGAAAAAAAAAACACCAATACTTTCAACAACAGAGGAATTTCAAAACATGCCGAGTGAAGGACTCACTACCCAAGAGTATATATTATATGAATTCATTTACGTGAAGTTCTAGAACCGGCAGAAAGAACCTATGATGAAAAAAATTCCAACAGTGGTGGCTGATGGGAGCAGGGCATTGAATAAGCAAAGGCAAAAAGGAATGTTCTGAACTGACTAAAATGTCTATACCTTAATAGGAATTTGTATTACGTGGGTATACTCATTTGTTCAAAATTTAGCACATGGTACTCCTAAAATTGTGCATTTCACTATATATAAATTTTCCCTTAAAAAGTAAATAAATAGTTCACAATATGCATTCTGCAATATTCAGGGGTAACATACTGTTACCTGCAATTTGCTACAAAAATCACCAAAAACTAAGATGGACTGAAGAATTGAATATGTGATCAAGCAAATATAGCAAAACGTCCTAGTGGCAGATATGTGGATGTTAGCTACGATTGCTTCAACTTTTCTTTTCGCTTGAAATTTTTCATAACATGGCATCGTGGGGGGAAGCAAAACAATTGTGAGATACAGCATAGGCAGTATTTAAGGGGAATTTTATCGTTAGAATGCATTTAACAGCAAACAAGAAAGATGGAAGAACAAATGCACTAAGCGTTTGTGCTAAACACTGTTGGTGGTCGACCAATATCCACTCTCCTCTTCTTCCTACACAGTTTGGCCTAATTGCACCAAGGGCAGGAAAGTGAGGAGAAAAGGATGACCCCTCCCAGGGCTTCCTGCAGAGGGGTGGCCAATGAGATATTACTTCAGTGGCCAGGTAAGACTCCCAGGAAAGCTGTTTGGGGAGCCCACAGAGAGCTGGCCGGCCCTCCCCTCATTCACTTTCCACCTGGAGTTCAGGAGCCCCCAGGGCTGCTCTGACTCTACTCTCCTACCCCCCATGCAGCTCTGTTCCCCCATGTTCCCCAAGACCAGGACCAGCCACCAAATGATGACAAAATACATTTTTAAATGCTTAAACCTCTTAGCAAATAAATGACGTGGCTGTCCAGAGTCAAAAGCAGATGGTTGTGCTCTCGGAGTAAAGCTGCAGCAGCACCAGAGTGGCTACACAGGCCGGGCCAGCGTGATGCTCCTTCTAAAGCCGGAGGGCACCCACCGAAATGAAGAGGTTTACTGCCTCACTTAGGAGCAATAACAGTGCAGATACCTTGAACCACGGGTTCTCATAAATCTTGTTTGGGGAGAAAACCTTTCAATTCCCAGTGGAAATATGCAAAACAGCCTCCACACTGTAAATCTTGCTTTTCAGTTCTAAGGAGATAAGCTGGACCTATTAACCTCCCGTGTTATTTTCAACTTCATTATTTGAGCTGACACGACAAGAGAGCAGTGACGGCTCTTTCTGGCAGAGTGCATGTAAATCGCTTTCTCAAAGGAAATTACTTCTCCGGCCTGAATGTTATTAATCTAAATTCTCCGTTAGTCAAATTGTTGCCCATAATAAATATGGAACAGGTTCTGATACTCATCGAGTGTGGCACTCCTAGGGGATGCCACATCCGCTCCTAGCCCCCTGCCATGGAAGTGACCCCCAGGGCCCCTGACTACAGGAGGTGGGAGGTGGCTCCCTGGAGCGGTGGTCCTTGCTGCATCCCTCACTCACCCTCCTGGCCCTACTGGAACACTCCTGATGGCCTCCCACACTGAGATAACATCTTTCAAGGAAACTAGCAGGACAGGGTTTGAGTCACCTGGCTAGATGGGCAGAGCCTCTGGGCTAAGTGCTTCAAAGACCAGGTCTCCCCAGTCCCTCGGGCAGCCAGCCAGATTATTCACCGGCTGACACCAGGGTTGTGGGTTAAACTCTTCATAAGACCATTTAAGTCAAACTGTGCTCAGCTCCAGAGTCTTTAAAAATCATGCTATTTTCTGAGTCTGGGTGGGAGGAGGGAGTCGGCTAACTTGCGTGTGGCCCAACTGTACTGTTGGCCAGGCCCCGGAGAACTCTTCATATCAAGATATTCATTTCCTACAAAACCGTCTTAAAGATGGAGAACGCTGGCTGCCATGAAGCAGGAGTGGAGGAATACAAAAAGCTTTTTTTCAGTTTCTACTGGGGTTTTTTCCAGGGTAATTACAAGAAGTTTAGGATCCATTCGGGGACTTGTAGTTCATTAAATGAATTTCCATCTGTGTATCTACCACCTAAGAAGTATCGCATGGTACAATACTCGGGTTTTTATTGTATATAAGTCAGATTGTTAATTTGCAACATGCAGCACTGAAAGGATCATTTCAGTAGTGCCTGATTATGCAAAATGAGGCTGGGTTTTCATTAGGTTTGGCTCCTGTGCTCCTTAACACTTGATGGGGTGCCAGGATGCAGGATGGAGCCCCGTTCAACACAGGAGGCTCAGCACCAGCTTGCAGAGCACCCCGGCCCCTCTGCCGGAGGGGTCTCAGAGCCTCTGCCCAGACCTCACTCCCACCTCCCCAAACCTGCACAGCCCAAGACCGCCGCTAGGGGAGCCCTGACAGGAAAATGGAGCTCGTGAGTGATTAGCTTCTAGATTCCAAGTATGTCCTGGGTCTATTGATTTTAGTTAAGGGATAATGTTCCCAGGGAGGAGGAATGGGAGGTAGAGTAGCCCCTGCTGATGGTGCAGTGCTGGAGTCCAACGGAGCCGGCTGAGCCCCAAAGAGTTACAGGGGGAGATGAAAGCTTACAGGAGCCAGCTCTCTCTGCAGATGATGCTCAGCCAGGGACCACGGGGCTAAGGTGGAGACCATGTGGCACAGGCTGAACACGGAAGAGGGAAGGAAGGAGTGACAGGGAAGAGGGGAACCTGACTCCTGGCTCTAAGGGCAAGGTACCCCTTTCTCATGATGACCTAGAGGGTCTGGTCCTGTGCACCCAGCAATGTATCAACAGCAGTGAATATCTGTAGTTATCAAAAGAGAGGAAGGAAGGGTGAGAGGTTTTATAGACAGATGGCCTTTTGTCCACAGCTGAGTTGTTTGTCCCAATAAGACCCATGTTCTTCCAGCTAAGTCACCTGAAGACCAGGTTACCTGCCTGAATGGTCTCTGGGTCCTCAATCTGGGTGGCACATTAGAATCACTGAGGGAGCCTGGGCCCCTCCCCTGATCATTTAAAACAAAGTCTCTGAGGATGAGCTCTGGAAACCAGTAGTTTTCTAAGGTTCCCCGAGGTGATGACAATATGTGGACGGGGTCAAGAACATCTGGGTCAGATCATCTTTGAAAAGTTTATCAAAATACTCAGCCCAGGAGACACACAAAAGAACACTGGAGCCACCTGACCCCAGGAGTCTCAGATGCCATTACAGGCCCAATCAAACTGCAAAATCTGCCGGAGAGCCAGTTTACAAAGATTGGCACCACAGACACCAAAGGGCTTGCTTCCCAAAAGAAAGCAGCAGGGGGTACTTCAATGGGAAGATGGGCTGAAAACTCACCCCCACCACTCTGATGGCCGGAACCATTCTCTCTGGATTCATTCTCATCCTTGGCATTCTTCCAACCCCCTTGGTGCCAGGAACCAACAACGTACCAGGAACCACCTTCCTGGGGCCCCTGTCTCTACAGACTCTTGGGGATTCATGGGGTAACATGGACAGCCTTTCCTGGCATGCCCCAGCACTCACTCTGGTTTGTATGCTTCCAGGGAGAATTGTTGGTGAGCGGCCTAGGAGCACTGTACCTTCCTCCATATTCTCTCTCCTTAGATCTTAAACACACCCAAGGGCAGGCATGGTGGTGTCCAAGTCCTCTGTAAACAGTCAGCCTCTCCCAGGACAAGGCTATTGGTCCACCCTGACCCTGACCAAGGGGTCCAGTTCCCTTTCTCTGGGATCTACTCTGCCCAGTGAGCCCTCCTGGGATTCCCTCTGTCATATCTTGGGCTGCATCCTCTGCCTCAGCTGGGGACAGAAGGTCAACTTTCTCCTCTCACTAAGGGAGATCTAGACTTCCCATCGGCCATCCGCGGATGCTGAAAGCACACCGCACCCCACTGAGTGACTCAAGCACCTGAGTAGGGCTTGTTTATGAAGAGGTGATCTGTGGCAGCAAAGCCCCGCTCCCCTCAGACCCTCCACCCTCAGACAGCCACCTGCAGGTGCTGCCAGGGGGATGCAGAGGAAGTCCCACCAGGGCTGGACCAAGACCCAACCTCTTAAAAGTCTGAAAGTGCAAAGCCTATGTTTCCAGAATGTTCTCCCATCCCTGAAGGAAAGAGGTCAGCCCAGGAAGAGTTAATCCTCACACAGTCAGAGGTTAGAAGATGAAGCTCCTGCCCATACACAGAGGTGCAGAGAGCATCCGGAGCATGATAAATCTGAGCGTGCAGAAGGCCTCTCTCCTCATTTGTTAGTCAGCGATGTGTGAAAATGTTAATGAAGGGAGTTATAATCTATGAGAATTTCACTATTAAAATGTAGTTCACGTCTGAAGGCTTCTGCTTACACGCAGCCCACTGTACATCAATCCTTCGCGTGCACTGCTAATAATAGACGTAATTGCCTTGCTCTGTCTAGCCACCTTCACCCTGGCAATTCTAAGATTTGCTACAACTGTTATTGTAGAAATTATTTTCATGCTATTAACTTTGAGTTTTATTATATGTGTTCTTAAAGGAAAATAAATGCAGAGAGATTGTAAGTGTATATAGGGCCCCCGATGAAAGTATTTTTAAAAATATAACGTAATGACAAGAAGCACTGAAGTAGGGTGATATAATGGTCCTTTCCCTTATTGAAACCTAAATTAGACTCTGCATCACAAAAGTGCATAAAGAGGTTTCCTTCTTTTCATGGAGAAAATTTCTAGTCTGAAATGGCAGCACATTGCCTATTGCAGAACTAGATGGGGGAGAAGAGCGGGGCTCCTCTGAAGAGCCCAGGTACTGGCTCCTTCTTGTTTTACGGTGAGTGTCTGATATAGTCCGACAGATTTCACTTGGGAAAACCCATGAAACTTTTACTGGGGGGCCATGACAGTTAGAGCTACCATCATCTCCCCAAAACCAGGCAGGCCTGGCAGGCCTGATCTCACCTCTGCAGGTGAGCCTCACTGCTCTGCACTCATAGCTCCAAATGGGCAGGTTTCCCGTGCTTGTAGCTGAGGGGACAGCCTTACAAACAGTGCAGGCTTCTAGGCCTGGGATCTAACAGAGAGAGCACTAGGCAGTCATCAAATGGGAGGTAAGAATGCTGGACAAAACTGCAAACAATCCAGGGTAGGCTCAGCAAAACTGGTGCGACGTACAACGGTCCCTTTCTCTGAGAAGTGACCCACACGCACATCACAAGGGTGTGCTCCCACAGTCCAGATGTGTGACTCTGGTCCCCCCAGGAGTAAATGGCTCCAGACTTTCTTCCCCAGGAATCTGGGATTGGATTCAAGGGCCTGCCAGTCACCTCTTCGCGTGGCTGACCTGATCACATGTAAACTCAGGACTGAGAGTACCAGTGTCCTCTCACATGGACTGAGGACAAAACCAAGTCAGTCTTCCAAGAAAGAACAATGCAATGTGCAGAGAGGCACAAGTTGGAGAGAGAGTCTGGATGGCCTTTCCATTCCCTGTTCTAGTTCCTACCTGAGCTTGCTTCTCCCTGTGAAACATTCTTACAGCCTCACAATAAGTTCCCTTTTCTCTCAAGCTGGCTTAACTCATTTCTGTACTTGTGACTTCATGGAATGCCCCAAAAGTAGTTCATATTCCTAACCATCCATGCATCCATCCAACCACCTATCCATCCACCCATCCCTCCACTCAACCATTAACCCATCTACCCATCCATCCACCCAACCATCCACCATCCAACCATCCATCCATTCACCATCCATCTATCCATCTACCCACTCATCCATCCAGGCTTCCACTCACCCATCCACCCATTCATCCATCCATCCAATAGATCTATGTACTGAATGCCCACCATATGCCATGCACTGGGCTATAGCAGTGAACAAATAAGCTATGGAACCTACCTCCATGAAGTGTTGTAGAGAAGATAAATGTGAAATAAAATAAAACACTAAAATAAATACATAAAGACAAGTTGTGATAAATATTACCACGGAAAAGTATGTAGGTGATGACACATGGTGACAGAGGTGCCTGGTAGGTTTGGAGGGTTGAGATTTAAGCTGAGACTTAGCAAGAGTTAGCAGATGAGGTGGGGAGAACAGAGAGTGGGTACCTGAGGCCCTGGATCTGAAAGGCAGCCAGTATAGCAGCTGGAATGCAGTAGAGGGAAGTGTGGGACAAGGCTGAGGGGTTATACAGGCCCTAAAACCTAGTCCTTTCTGAGAACAATTATTTTTCGAAAGACACAGCATAAATAGGAAGAGTTTCCAGGAATGCAGTTTTCCCCACACACACTCTGGGCTTCTTCCTGGAATTCACACTTGCACGATCTGCCTCAGGGGACAGTGACATGGGAGAAAGATAGTAAACAGGACCCACACCCAGGACCTTCTGGAAGCCCTAGTGGGTGTTCCCAAACCCCAAGAACCATCTAGGAAAGCATAAACAGGGAAGCTCAGAGGCTTCTCCACCCAGAAAAGACTTCAAGGTCATGTAGTCCAAAATCCCCACCTCTATCCCCATGCCCCCATCTCATGGGAGGGTGACAAGAAGCCTGAAAGGAGGACTAGTCATCTCCAATGGCCTGCTTCCCACCAAGCCCTGAGTCAGGCAGGCAAATCTGTGTAGGAGAGGGAGACAGAGCACAACTGAGACACAGGCCACCCTTGCTTCTCTCCACCCCAGGCTCTCCCAGGGCCAGCACACTCACCAGACCCACTACCCAGAGAGCTGAAGGAGGACCTCTGTGGGTGAAGATGGGTGGCCAGAGGTACCCTCAAGGAGCAAGAGCCTGGAGCCACTCCTCTGCCACCTCCCTAGGGATGGGGAGTCGGTGACAAGGTGATGCTGATGGCAACTCCAAGGAAAGACATTGGGTTATGGGAGCTTCGGACACTGAGAGAACAAAGAAGGGGCCCTCAAGTGTGAAATAAGGCAAGAAATACTCACCTTCAAGGGCAGTGCCACCCAACCATGTGAGGGGCCTGATGCACACACCTACTCTGCCTCTCCTTCTGCCCTCAAGTGCAGACAAATGCAGAGCCACCTTTCCAGGACCTGCTTTCATTTTCCAGGTTGATAGGCTTCTCCACTGTGGATGGCCCACATGGAAGAGGAAACAACCTGGAAACAGCCCCAGAGTTCTGCCCAGAAGACTGCCTCCCAGACCCACCGCACACAGCTCCTGGAGGCCTCATCGGGGGCCATCCCAATGCCAATGGTCCCAGATGCTGGGCGGGGGGGGGGGGCGGGGGGGCTGCCTGTTGATGCTCCAGTCTGACTGGTGGAGAAGCAGCATGTGTTGTAGGGAGAAAAGCTCCAGGCTGAGGTGTGAGATGCGGGCTCCTCACAGCCGTGTAACCATGGAAAAGGCTTCAGTGTTCAGAAACATACAAAAGTGTTTGTTATGTAATAAAAAGTGAAAAAAGTAAAGTACAAAATTGTACAGAGGAAGAAGCCAGCTATATAAAAAATACATGGGCAAAAGTCTAGACATTGGTTCTGTGTGGAATCTAAAAAAACCAACCAACCAACCAACCAACCACCCAACCAAGCTCATGGACACAAAGAGCAGACTGGTGGCTGCCCCAGGTCTGGGGTAAGGGGTAGGCAAAACGAGTGAAGGGGTTCGCAGGGCACAAACCTCCAGCAATGAAATCTATGTCATCAGGTAATATCAGGTACAGCATGGAGACTCTAGTGAACGTTACTATAGTGCATATTTGAAAGTTGCTAAGAGATCTTAAAAGTCCTCATCACAAGAAAAAAACCTTTGCAATTCTGTATAGTGACAGATGTTAACCAGACTTATTGTGGTGATCATTTTGCAATACATGCAAGTATCGAACCATTACATTGTACACCTGAAGCTAATGTAATGTTATTTATCAATTCTATATTCATAAAATAAACTTTTTTAAGTCTAGAAATCACCAAAATTGGGAGCAATGGCCCCCTCCTTCTAATGGGTACGTTTCTGAACCTTTCAACTTCCCCTCAAGGAGCATGTGTTGCTACCAGACTCAGTCATGTCCTCTCTTAGAAATTCTCAAATCCAAAAGACAGGAAATCCAAAGTTTTTTTCTTAAATTTGGTACCATGTAGCAAAACTTAGTTTGAACTGATACAGTTTCTAGTCCTGTTTACCCCCCACTTAGGGTGAATATTTATGTGTTTTGCTGCAGAAATATTGATGGTTTTACTTAGAAGATGTTGTTCCAAAGCCATTGAGGTTGGGCCAGCCTATGCACTGTATTACTCATCTGAAACCCAAAGGATTCTGATTCCTGCAAACAACTGACTCGGAGGTTTTCAGGGAGGGGAACGGATATTTGAAACGCACAGCCAGTGACAGTAAAGGAAGCCCAAGATTCCAGGCTAAGTCTTGTTTCTGTTACCAACTTGCAATCTGATCTTAGGGGAGTCACATCCCTCTGGGGCCACAGTTTCTGGATGTGCAGAATCCAGAATGAAGTCGGAAGATCCAAACCCTCTCCTGGGTCTGCCTTTCTACACACTCTTGATTCCTGGTGCCACTGCAATTTAACAGGTTCCTAAATGGGACCCATCTCTTCAGCCTACCTAATGGGGGGCTGAAAGGCAACTGCCCACCAGGGAAGAGAGCGCCTGCCCTGGATCCCACCCTGAACTTGCAGGTCCCTCCTGGGTAAGCCCAAAGCACCACTGCAGGTGAGCCAAGGGATCCCTCTTCTCCAGCGAATGCTCCCAGCAAAGGGACAGTGGAAGGGGTTCCCACCAAGGTTGCTCCTCTGGAAGAAACGCCCAAGGTAGTGAAGCCCCAGTGGTGGGATTTTTAAGGACTTGAATGCAGGACAGGTGGAGGGCGGGGTTGTTCCTTTACATCTCACAATTCAAAGCTCTACAACACCCCCTTCTTCACATGCACTTAGTGGACCCTTCCCACAGCTGTGCTGTGCAAGGAAAGCACAGTGGGTGTGTGCAGGACAGAGAAAGTGCCCCACACCTTAGGGGCCCTCTCTCCCAAATTATACCACCACCACCATCACAGCTTTGTGATTTTTAATTTTCTTCTAATTTTAGGATTGGAGCAGCGTTCTAAGAACCCCTCTAAGTGTTTTAGGGAGATGGTAATGGTCCTACACTAAAATAATTCAACCAACACTATAATTTTAGTGCCACCATCAAAATGAAATAATGGCTGTTTACTATGTTACACCTTTCAAATGACCTTCATTTGAATACAAATTGTGGCTTGAAATTCTAAAAGCTGCTCCCGTTCCAGAAGGCTGCAAAATGCAGGAACTCAATGATGGCTCCTCTTCTGAGCCTCCTCCCCAGGACCTGCAGTTTAAAAGGATCTCTTCCACTGGAGCTGCTGGAAACCCATTTAACGTCTCCATGCAGAATTGAATGGCCCTGCCCTTGCAAAGCACATGGGGAGCTAGGGTGGTGGCCCAGAGCGCAGAGCAGGTGGGAAGAGGTTACCAGTGAAGCACAGCTCTTCTGGGCTTGGGGCATGGTAGAGGAGGCAGGGTGGTTTCCAGGAACCTCCTCAGTGGAGACAGATGCTGCCCTGCTCCTTCATCCGTCCATCAACCTCTTAGCTCAGCCTATCTGCTTGTTCCCAAACTGCCTTCCATACACCCTCCTCCAGTTGCACCAGACCACGAGGTCCTAGGCCTCCTCCGTGATTTCAGACACCAACCCCACCCAGTGGAAGAGGGAACAAGTATTCCAGGCCAACTCCTGCTTGTGCATTTAATGCGCCAGTTCAACAAGCATCTCCAGAAAGGCGAAACAGTGGAGACACACAAGCAGGTTGTGTGTGTGTGTGTGTGTGTGTGTGTGTGTGTGTGTGTGTCCTCAGCATGTCAGGGAAGCTACTAGGATCAGGGGTGTGTCCTACTTGACACCTTTGGAGTCAAGTGCTCAGCCCACAATCAGCGACTGTTGAACTGAAAGCTCACTGCTAGAAGTGAGTAGTGGTAGAGTCTATCCAGTCTAAAACATGCTGTACTTCCTTCTGCTTACACCCAAATGAAAACTTTCTTAGATATGTGATTGAGGATAAGCTCTTAACTTCTCTAAATCTTAATAAAGTAGTAATGAGAATAAAATCTGCCCTGTAGATTGTTGTAAAGAGTAACATAAAAAGCTTACCCCGGTGCTTTGGAGCATAGAATATGCTATATTTAAATGCTGTGTTGATACTTGCCTGGCTGGCTTGTTCCCCAGTGTTCTCTGCAAGTTGCTGGTGCCAACCTAGGGCCAGACTCACATGATTCTCTCCCATCCAGTGGCCCTGCTCCTGTTATTGGCCTGGCTTGTATCTGGAATATTCCCTTCTGTCCTCTCTGCCTGTGTATGGCTCATCCATCATTCAGGGAGAGTGTCTCTCCTGATTCACAGATGTGCTACCTGAAGGCCTGATTTTCAGGCAGATCTGCCCTCTCAAAGGCAATTTCCTTAAAAGAGGAGACTTTGTCTATCAGGTCCTCCCTCCAGAGCCCTCCAGCCAACTGAACTCTGTACCCTGCCATCACTCCAAAGGGTGGGCACAAGTGGAGACTCACCTCTCCCTTTGTCATCAGTCACCAGACAATTCATGCCCTAGGCTCCAGCATCTCAGGCCAAAAATGTAGATCTCCCTCTCAGTCCCTCCTCAGTCCCTCACATGCATAGACAAGGTCCCCAGAACCTTGCCTGTTCATGCTTCTCTTTCTGTTCCCTGGTTATGACTGTCCTTGCCTCCTACAAAGAAACCCAAGAAAGCCTCCTTGCTTATCTCTGCCTCCAGACACCTCTGTTTCGTCTGACCCTGTTGTCAGACTGAGCTTCTCAAAACTTCCATTTGATTAGGTCAAACTCCTGCTCCAACAGCTTCAGTTTAGGCTTCCTGGTGCCTAACATGAGTTGTATTCCAGATGATCCAATCTATATCCATGTCAGGGAATATCATTCAGCAACAGAGGAAGGAAGCCCTGACGTGTGCTACAACACGGACCAGCCTTGGAAACATTGTGCTAAGTGGAAGAAGGTAGGCACAGAAGGCCACATACTGTAGAATTCTACTTCTGTGAAATGTCCAGAATTGCCAGGAACTGTGAGAAAATGGGGGCTTTGGGATAACAGGTAAAATGTATAGATTACTACTTGGAGGATGAAAATGTTCTAAAGTTGACTGTAGTGATGCTTTACAACTCTGCAAATACTTTAAAAGCCACTGAGTTGTACCCCCTAATGGGCGAACTGTACCATATATGAATTGCATATCAATAAAGCTGGCTTTATGCTCCAATCAGGAATCCCTCCCTCTTAACCCACCATAGTGCACCACCAGCCTAAACCAAAGAATACCCACCCTTCAAAGTCCAGCTCCTCAAATTCCTATAGCATTCATTCATTCAGGTATGCATCCAACAAATGGTATCCATGCACTAACGGACATTTGGGGGCAAACAAGATACTGTTCCTGCTTCCAAGGCACCCACAGCCTAATGAAAAAAACAAAGAAAAGTAATAGCAAACAGCAAAGCAAGCAAAAGGATGATTACAGTATAGTAATGCAAACCTTACCGCTCTCTTGCTCCTTAATTTTTTTACTAAACTTTTCAGGTTTTACTCTTCTTCCTCTTGAGAAGACCCCAAGCCCCCCGCCCCCCAAGAGCAGGGACAATGTTCTTCACTTCTCCAGAGGTCACACAGTATGTGGTAGGTGGAGTGAGTGCTGGAGTTGGCTTTGGAAGACCCAGAAATGCTTCTGGCTCCATCGACTGTGTGACTCTTCACCTTGGTCTCATAGTGTTCCCTAGAAAACAGTGATGGCACCTCCTTCACAAGAAGAGCTGTGTGCAGCAGAGTGATTTCTTGAGAATTTAATATCAGTGGGATAATCTGTTGTAAAATTAACCTATATCTTGTACACTCATCAGAAATGAAAGAAAGGTATTTTTCTCTTCTCCCAGGAAGATGGTAGACCTTTTATTTATTCCAACACATACCTAATATTTGTTGACTGAATGGATGATTTTTTTAAATTATCACTTACTCCTGCAGGGAAGTAAATAATTCTCTTATGTTTCCGGGCTGGAAGAAATTGGCTGCCCTGAAGGAATACCCCTGGATCCTAAGCTGACCCCTGAAGTGGGAGAGAGCTAGAAGGTTGTTCCAGAACCCAGAGAACTCCAAATTTGGGACCAAATTCTAATAGAATGTTCAAGAAAAAAAGGTTGAGAACAGAAGAGAGTGGATATCCTATTATCAATGAATGAGCAAGAGCCTTGCTACTCTTATAGCGCTATTGGAATAAAAGGTAAGGCGCCCAATGATTATTTACTGATTAATGACACTGAAATCTTAGAAGGTTAAGATGCACCTGAAGACACAGCCTATGCCTGGGAGATCTGCAGGGAGGGGTCCCAGGGACACATCATTTCAGTTGCCAGGGGTTAGGAAGATGGCTATGGATCTCAGTGAGAGAAACTTCTCCAAAAACACAGAGGTTATGGATGGCAAACAGTGAGGCTCTAAACTCATGAGAGATTGACAAAGAAAAATATTCCAATTTTATGTGGCTCAGAGATCATCCCCAGTCCTGCTTCAAGCAAATCTGCAAAACATAGCACTCTTTTTCAAACTTCAGCCTTCTGTGACCAGTTCCAAAGTGCCAAGAAACCATAGTCCTGATGCCTAGAGGATTCTCCAAGACATCCAGCCTCCTGAAAGGAGTCCAGCATCTTCAGAGCCTCTGTCTTGGGAGCCTCCTGCCCTCCAGAGCCCCAGCAAGATGTACCCTGGCATTGAGTCTAGAACAGACAGGAGGACATCAGACAAGCTTCCCCTTTCATCTCCCCAGCCACCAAACAACTCCTCAGCTCACAGAAAGCTTTCACTCTGGGACAAAACCCAATACAGCGACCATTTCCATCATTCTCTCAGCTTGTTTAAGAAAAACTGCTTACCTACAATGGCTGGCCACCATGCTGTGTACCACCCCATTTAGGGTTTATTTTACATTAAATCTCCAAGCCAGAGACCCTCCAGTTGGTCTGCATAAAGCAGAATTATTGGTCCAAATGTTTTTAAAAATAGATGCCACTCCAGACCCCAAGAAACTGAAGGGGTATTAGGGGAATACACAAGTGTATTGTTTTGTTACTATATGAAAAATTAGATTCTCAGCTCCTGTGTTCCCCTCCTGCCACCTCACTCCTCCTTCTCCTGGCTCCCCACGTGAGATGCTTGTAGCTCCTGGCATCAAGAACAATATATATTACAAATGAGCTCCCTGTCAGAACAGCCCAAACCAAGCTGTAGGGTCCTGAGCTACTCTGTGCGCTGTGCCAGGGGGCCCGATTAGCTCCAGCTTCCATCTTTCTTGAGACCAGGATGCCATTCCAGGCCAAATTTTAAATAATGAGAACTCCACAAAAATCGACCACAGCTTCAAGTTGGATTTGGGACTCCCAAGCAAGACCAGACAGAGTTCATTTTGGCTCTGAGATTTGGAGATGGGAAAGGTCCCTCCCCAGCCAGATGTCCTAGATGGAGCAGGCACCAGCTCCAGCTTAGGTTCCCCACCAGCCACAGTACAAGTAAGATAAAGGGGATCCTTATCCACTCCAATGGCCACAGGAACAGCTAACGCTCATGAGCAGTGCCACAGTCTAGACTTGGCGGAATGTCTGAGGCCACAACAGCCCTGTAAGTTAGCTGTGGTCTGGCAAGGGAGGAGACCAAACAGGTTAAGAAACATGTCCAATGTCCAGAACAAATTAGGTTGTGGCTGTCTGTGGCTACAGAGATGAAGCCTACACTCGCCCTGACTTCTCTCTAATTTCAGCACCTGATATAGACTAAATGTTTGTGTCCCCCCAAAATTCACATGTTGAAATCCTGATCCCCAGTGCGATTATTATTAGGAAGTGGGGCGTTGGGAGTGATTAGGTCATAAGGGCAGTGCTCTTCTGAACAGGATTAGTGCACTTTTAAGGCGATCCCAGAGAGTGACTTCCCAGCCTTGAGGACAGTGAGAAACAAACTTCTTTTGGTTATAAGTCATTCAGTCAATGGTACTTTGTCATAGAAGCCCAGATAGACTAAGGCAGATCCTTTCATCAGGATTTCCCTGGCCAATCGCCAGCCCCTAAGACAACTGGGTAAGACTTCCCTCTTCCCCTAGACAGCATTTTCCTTAGAACATAAGCTCAGTGAAGGCAGAGCCCACCTGGTTCACCACCCTAATTCCAAAAAGAGCAGTCTGGCATATAGCGGGCCCTCAGTGGAATTGGATGGAATGAATAATGGCTCATTGTAGATGCTGGTGCAAGAAATTGCTTACTAGCCACAGACCAGTGCTCCAAATGCAGGAAAAATAAAAATTCAAACTCTTGTCAAACATCAAATCAATATTAATTTACTCAAGGGCATGAATAAATGTCTCAAACGAGGCTTTTTTATCCTTATTAAAGACAGATACCCAGGTGTGTTACTAATAGTACACATGGGATTTACTTTTAGGTTGCTTACTAGTCCTTCCTGCAACCTACAGAAGCTTACACTCTTTAGACATTCTAGAAACCAAAGTCTCTCCCCTCCAGAGCCATGGAACAATCACCTCCTTCTCTGCATATGACCCTGCCTCATCAAAACTTCTCCATGTAGACGCTCTCTACTGGAGGGTCCAGAGAACACACAGAAGACATCCCACCAATTGTTCCCTTTGGAGTCCCCAGTGTGCACCCCCGTCTTTCCCCCAATAATGCCAGGCACAATGCAGCATCTGAGCTGTCTGCAGAGCCCTGCCCTCCTGCTCACCTCACCAGGATGACCCACCCCCTGCTCGCGGCCTGTCCAGGACACACAAAGGTGTCCCCTCAAAACAGCAACCAGCAGCTCCAGCATGAAGCTGAGGGGACAGCAGGTGGCGAGCCAACACCAATGGCAGAGTAGCCTGAGTCACACCTGGGTGGCAGGGATGGTGCCACTGGGAGAACCTGGAGCTGGCGCGGACTAACCTGCCTACTTCTCCAACATGGCCCTGTCCTCTCCTTTCTTTTCTCTCTTCTTCAGACAGCAGGAAACCTATGCCTGTCACTTACCTGATAATGATAGAGAATGGTCATGGGTGTTTTTATCCTGGCCATAGACACCATTATCGTGCACCAGATCAGCTCTAATGCAACGAAGATTTAAAAACTTATTCAACACGATTTAATAAAAGGCTTGCCTGTGGATCTCTTCATCAGCTACAAATCTACCCAGAAGGTGCTTTTGCCGCTGTGCAGCTTAAGAGACAAACTGTAAAATTCGTCCATAAGGGTGGAAGGGGAAGAAGCCCCACCTATCCACCACCGGTGTGCTTACAAACTCTTTGGGATATTACAATTTCAAATTTTCTATTTTCTATTTACTTGTAATCCTAATTAAAGTTGCAGCAGAAAGACGCGGATACAATTGCACATTCTGCTATGTGATTACCTTTTTATAAGCACAGTACCGTAAAGATGAAATTTCAACACTCCAGCACAAGAGGTGTTGCTATAAATACTCCCACTCCCAGACACCCACGTGGAATTACTCACAAAGTGAGGAGGATGAGGAAAGACAGGAGACCCATGATGTGCTTTCCTTCTTCAGGAACTTCATGTGCTCTTGCTCTATTAATTACTTTCAAGGTTTTCTCCACCTCTGCTTCATGCTCGGTGACAGTCCTGGGACCAGCAAGCCAGCTGCTGGGTGATGGGCAGCCAGGCCTCACTGAAGAGCCAAGGGGCTTCCAGGCCCTCACAGAGACAGCAGACAGGGCTGCAGAAGGCACCCTGGCCTCTCCGTGATGCCTGGTCCCCACCCTGCGCCACCCAGTCTCACCCAGTCCCACTCCATGAATGCTGCTTGTGCCTCACTCTGTCCAATATGCATGGAGGATGTGTGTGGTATATCAGGTGGAAAAGCAGGGTATGGAACCCCACATGCATCAGGATTAAAATACACTAAATATATAAATATATACATTAAATATATACATTATATATATGTTAAATATTTGCATATATGTAAAAGAAGACAAAGAGGACATACACTGAAACGATGGTTGTAGCTGTCTGGGCATGGCCAAATAGCAGGAAGACTTTTCTTTACATGTTCTTAAATTCCTGGAATATTATTATATATTATTATAATACAAACAGATACATTCATAATATAAAATAATCTTGCAGAGATGGAGCACAAACCAGTGGTTTCCTGGAGTCCGAGATAATGACAAGGGAGGGTAAGGACAGAGAAAGGGCATGGGAGACCTTTGTAGTGGGGGGGCGTGTGCTAGATCTTGACAATGGGGGAGGTCCCATGAATCTATACATGTGACATTAAGTGGCCAGAAAAATACGCACGTTGTATTAATGCTGGGTTCTTGGTTGTGACCTGGCACTACAGCGGGCTGAGATGCAGCCACCAGGGGAGCTGCGCGAAAGGTAAGCAGGGCCTCTCTGTGCCATCTTGGCGACTTCCTGTAATTTTATAATGATTTCAAAATAGAAAGTTTAAAATAGATCTAACTATGGTCCACATCTAATGCGGAGAAATGCAGATGAAGCCGAAACTGTGAGGCTAAACTGGTTTTTAAGGCCAGTAAACAGCCATCCAACTTCTGCCTTATAAACAGAAAGACCAAGAGCATGCATGCACTTTCTTGTGTTCAGCCCCCAAGAAACTCAAATGGAAAGTCACCATATTATAGACACGGGTGCTGAGGCAGGAAAAGTGCACAGAGCTAGAGCAAGCTCATCTGTCCACAGGCTGCCTTCAAAAGCTCATCTCAGGTGGGTGCTACTTCAGTTCTCTTCAGCACAGCAGCAAATCAGGTGTGATCATCCTTATTTCCAGGTGAGGAGCCCAGCCCAGCCAGGTTACGGGGAAGTGGCAGCACAGTAACAGGAGTCCAGAACTCTGGCTGCCAGGCCCGACACTCCCCCTGTCGGGCCACCTCGCCTCTGCAGCATCCTGACACCAGTCCAGCTCCACTCAGGTCACATGCATGTGGCTGCTGCCTCCACAGACCACAGACACCACCTCCTTCCTGCCCAGACTCCAAACTCAGGCCCGTAACTTGCATCCTGTTCATAAGCTGCCTAATTTACCAGGGCGCAGGTTAGTGGGACAGTGCACTTGGCAGTGGATGAAGCCACTATCTTAGCCGTTGCTGCAAATACTCAGGGTGGTCAAGCAAGGACCCCTCCCCCACCCCCACCGCCGTGTATCTCAGCTACCACTCTTACCCTCTTTGATCCATTCGCCGACAGGCAGCCAGGAGCTCTCTAAGGCAAGACAGGGGCCCTCCACAGTGGCTCCTCTCTCATTCAAGATAAAACTCAATTTCTTTATATATCCCCCACTTGGCTGGATGGTTGAGGCCCTTGAAGACTTACCTTGGCTTATCTCTGCAGCCCACCTCATCTTTCCCTGACGGACTCCATCCTGTGGCCACACTCATACCCTGCATTCTCTCCTCGAAGCCACTGTGCATTCTGCCTCTGCCTCCCATGCTTTTCCCTGTGCCCCGCTCCCACCTCCACTCTCTACCCAGCCACCTCCCCTTGCCAGAGTGTCTCCAACTCATCCTCAGGTCTAAACTTAGATAGCACCTTGTCTGAGACTTTTCACTGACCCATCAGGTCTAGATAATATGCCCATGCTTCTAAAACACGCATTGATGGTTTTCCTATCACTGTCTACTTGCTTGTCTGTCTACCCCAGCACACTATCGGCTGCAAGATGGCAAGTACCATAGGCACTGCCCAGCACATCATCTGGCATGCAATAGGTACACAGTAAATACCTGTCCAATTAATAAATTTCAGACAAAGAAGTTGATATGACTTCCCAAGGCCACATTCACGAGTGGGGAGCCAGGACAGGAACTAAGGTAGTGGCTACGGTTTTTCTAATTTAACCAAGGGTAGGAGAAGGCCAAGGGCAAACCCTCAGCTGATCTTGTCCCAGCACAGACAGGAACAGGAGGTAAGCCAGGACACGCTCCAGAGAGTCTGAGATCCAGGAGAGCACGTCCAGAACCACAATGAGAGCAGTTTGCCCGGCACACAAATGGGGCAATGGACTGCTCCTGAGGGTAGGATCTGGGGCAGGGTGAGCCAAGGGAATTCTTAGATTCCAAGATTCAGGAGATAGGGGTGGTCTCGGCAGCAAAGGGAACAAGCTGCCCAATGCCTCAGGCTGTTTGGTAATTCGTCGATGTTCTTCGAGTTAATGCATTATTATGAGTTTGCATATTTATAATGTGCCCTCTAGTTATTAACGGTGATATAATGCCAACTGAGAAAACCAAGAGACCTCAGAAATATTTACATAGCAGCATAATTAAGACTCAGAGCTGAGTCACTGAGGAATCCTACTGATTTTCTGGGAGAGGAAAATATAGGACATTCTGTCTTTACACCCTGCCCTAAGACCCTCTCTAAATCTGTGCCAGGCAGAAGCCCACCGTGCCTCCCCTGGAATCACCCTCTACCATCAGCAGAAGACAGACCATCTCTGAAATGCATAACCGCTGCCCCTCTTCAGCAGACTCAGACCAGACCTTCAAATTGGTGGTTACCTTGTACAGCGTGACTAGAGTTTATGGGGAGGTGGGGCCAAGGCAAGAACACGAAATCATTCCCTGCCCCTAATCCAGGCTGCTCCAGAGCTCTCTCCATACTGGTGTCCCCCAGAAATTCCTCAGAGAGGCCAAGGCTCCTTTTTGATACAGAAATAAGAGCAGCAAAGTGCCCCCAGGACCCCAACATCAACCCTTGATCAGAGGTCACTGACCTCCTGCTGAGTGAGCCCCTCACCAGGCCAAACTGCAAAGAATCAACTCTCTCGGGGCACAAGGGTGACTCAGGGGTTGAGCGTCTGCCTTCAGCTCAGGTCGTGATCCCAGGGTCCTGGGATTGAATCCCACATCAGGCTCCCCACAGGGAGCCTGCTTCTCCCTCTGCCTATGTCTCTGTCTCTCTCTGTGTGTCTCTCATGAATGAATGAATGAGTGAATGAATCTTTAAAAAAAAAATCAGCTCTCTCTTTTCAAAAGGACCCAGTGTCTCCTCACAACCTCTGCTGCATCCAGAACTCCACTTTTCATCAGGAAAACTCAAGTTTGTTCTAACGGGCCCAACCAGGATTTTTTCACATATCTTTTAAAACGAAAAAGGAAAGAGATTTTATACAGGGGGGACATCAACTGATGAAAACCAACAAAACGTGCTCCATCCATATAGTGGGCTATCACTCGGCCACAAGTAGGAGGGCGCCCCGAAACATACAACAATGTAGGTGAACCATGAAAACAGGATGCCGAGTGAGAGAAGCCAGACACACGTGAATGATTCTACAGATACGAAATGTCCAGAGTAGGCAAATCCACAGAGACAGAAGGTGGGTCAGTGGTCCTTTAGGGCTGGAAGGCGTAAGGGGGTTGGGGTGACAGCTAAGGAATCAGGGGCTTCTTTGGGGGTAATGCAAATCTACATTTAACTGTGGTGATGGTTACACAATTTTGTAAATACACTAAAAACCATTGAATCATGTATTTTAAATGAGTGAAGTATATGGTATGTGAATTCCATCTCATTTTTTTTTTTTAAGTTTGGGAGAAATTCCTGTGTCTCCTACAATGGAGCCTGAATCCCAGAATGGCAGTCTCCCCAAGGTCAGCCCCAACAGTCACCCAGGCAAAGCGTGATCCTGCAAATCCCTTTGGGGGCCACCCCATTCCCCACCTGGGGCACCCCCCACCACCACCATGCCAAAAGTTCTAGCTTGCTATCGACACAGGAAGCTGCTGTGCCAAGTCTCAGAAAGATCCCAAGACTGAAAATCTACATTCCACAGGACACAACAAGCAGTAACTAATGCCAGACACGCGGCATCGAGCTTGCAATAAATGTCATCCTGTTTGGCTTCTGAAAGGGTCTCTGATATGCAGTTAATGCCGCATTCAGGCTCCATCCAGCCTCCATCACGGGCGATATGCAAATGCGGCTTTTGTCACAACCGGCACTAACTCTAATAATTCCCAAAGTGAAAATGTTCCCATAAAAACCACCATAAAAAGTCCCTTATTTTATTGCCAGCTAAGTTTTCTTTACTTGTTGTCAGGACTTTCTCCTCACTGTTGATTAGCTAACAGGCGGCACGTCATTTTTTTTCTTTTAGAGAAACAGGGCACACAATCACCAACCTGTCCCCTCCCTCCATCTGGAGCATGCCTTGCTTCAGCTGCCACCACTGCCCAGCCCCCATCAGAGCTAACGGGGCTTATAAACCACATTTACCTTCCCCAACGGGCGCCTGAAATGCATTACCTTTGGTCTGCTGGTTGCACTCCCTGCTCAAGTGGGAATATAAAAATCAGCCTTATTTATAACAAAAGAACACCTCTGTTCCCCGGATTAGACGTGGCTTTGTGCTACACACATGCATGCATGCACACACATGTGGCACACACATGCACACAGACACACACCCATGTGAGGACATATAAACACACATACACAAAGTACACATGGGCCTGTGCAAAAGGGCACTCGAACACACACACAAGCATGCACACAGACACACACACACACACACACACACACACATACACACACACCATGCCACTTTTCCCAAAGCAGGATACCTCACATTTATCCCACAACAAAGAGCACAGCCAGGCCCTCCCAGCTAGACCCCACCTCTCTGTGCCTCGGTGGTGAAGCTGCTCCTCTTCCAGCCCACCACCATGCACCCAGGTCAGAAAGGACTGGGCAGATCTCACAACCAAGCCCCTCTCTTTCCATATGAGAACACAAATCTCCACCTGCCATTTTGAGATCCTTGGAAGAGGGCTTGAACCTCCAAAGGAGACAACTCTTTCCCCAGCTGACCTGGCCTCCCCTCCCTGAGCTTCTATAGAAGATGACATGATGGAAGACAATCCCCTGCTTTTGGCCACAAAGGCCCACAGGCCTACAACAGACTCATCTCTGCAGAAACCTTCTAGTCCTCCTTCCAGAGAATTCCTGGTGGCATCCCACAAGCAAGACACACTGGCTGCTTCCAGCAAGAGGCCCCTTGGAGAGAAGAATCCAGCCACCCGTCCCTCCACTGTACGGGAACCAAAGTGAGCCAGTGTCTGCAAAGGTTTCTTACAAAAACCGTAAGAGATGCTGAACTCTAGGCAAACAAACTGAGGGTCACTGGAGGGGTGGGGGATGGGGTAACTGGGGGATGGGCATGAAAGAGGGCATGTATGGGACAAGCATTGGGTGTGATATGCAACTGATGAGTCACTAAATTCAACTTCGGTAACTAATAATACGTATGTGTTACCCAAATTGAATGTAAGTAAAGAATTAAGAAAAAAGGTAGATTCACTCACTGAGTGAGTGAATCAGTCACCTTTCTATTTATGACCCTTTGCCTAGGGGAGCAGAAAAGTGGGAAATGTAGCCTCCTTTGCGTAAAATGCCTGGTGGACCCACTGAGTGGTCACTGCCAAGAGGACACCTACCCCAACATGGGAGGAAGCAGTCACCACCACCACACTTTCTGCCCATGCAACAAAGACCTGAAGTCTCAGACGAAATGTGGGTCCAGTGGTTCTCTGAGGCTCTGTGAGTGCAGAAGGAACACGGAGCAGCCAGGATGCGGCGGCCCTACTCAGGGCGGGCTCCGGCCAAGCTGGGATAACCTCAGGAATAAAGCAGGCCGCCCGCCTTCACGAGCAGCCCGCCATCCTCACCATGACCTTCTCTCCCCACTAAAGCATCTGAGGCCCCGACCGCGGGGGGCAGTGGAGGGGGGAACCTTTCCACTCACTCACTCCATCCCCCCCACTGGTCACCGTCAGGGTACAAGTCGCTATTTCCCGTCCCCCAAAAGGGCCCACCAGCGCCCCGGGCCCCTACACCCGCCTGGGGTCCTCACCACCCCAATCCGGTCAGGGGGATCGTGACCCCCGAGGGCAGGTGGAGCCCAGTTCAGCGCACCACCCCCCTGCCCCGTTCTTCTCCCGGCAGCTCTGATTCCTTTACCGGGCGTTTTAAAGGTCATGTTCTCCGTCAGCGGAAACATTCTACATGACACTTGTGAGGCAGAGGCTCCTTTCGGAGGCATTTAATCCAAGAACAGGCACCCTCTGAAGAAAAGGGTTTATAGGTCACGGCTCAGAAGGCCACATAAATCACCGGGCCTCCTGCGGGCGTGGTGGGGCCAGGGGGGCGGGGCCCGGCAAGGGAGGGGAGGGGGCGGGGCAAAGAGGGAGGGCGGGGCCAGGCGCCCCAGGTGCGGGCTCCCGGGGCTGGGGCGCTCGGCCTCGGCGACGTGCGCGTCCAGGCCACCAGCAGCCAGGGCGAGCTGACCTTGACCCAGCGGAGCGAGGCGGCCTCACAAGTGGGTCTGGAGAGGGGCTGCCAGGCATACAGTGCGGAGGACGGTGGTAACTGAGTAAAGACCCTATGCCCTGTTGCCCCTGCGCCCCACACAGAGCAGACTGTGTAATGAATACAAAAAGCGCCTGGGAGAGGCACGGCCAGTCCGCACAGCAGACTCTGCAGAGAAACCGCCCAGCGCCCAGGCAGGTCTGGAGAAGGTGCATTAATGGGACAATGGAGAGGGCGACTGAGGCTGAGGACTTAGATCTGACAAAACCAGACAAGATGATTCCTGGCCTGGAAGACTGCACGGGCTGCAGGGAGTGGGGCACAGCCACCTGCCCTCCCACCGGTGCAGAAGGGAGCCCCCACCTTGCCTGGGGCCAGGGCGACAACCTTCAATAACCCTGAGAAAGGCCCCCTCTGTCACCCTGCTCTCCCAGGACACCTAGACAGACCCCACTTCTCCTGATCTAGGGCCTGATGCCATCCCTGGTGAAAAGAGACAGCCCTGACCCCTGTTTATGCCTGTTTCCAAACCTCCAACCTGGGCTGGCCTGTGTTGTTTGTGTCCCTTGGATCCAGCCCCACAATGAATGGGCTTGGATCAATTCAATCAATCCCCTCAAAATGTTAAAAACCTGAGAAAGGTCACTGTCAGTGAATATTCCTTTCAGGAAGAATCATCCGACCAACCCCACCCCCAACTCCAGAAATGTGTCTCAAGGAAATATGACTGTGAGCCTTGGGCCCTCATGCTCTGCAGCCCCCATGACCCCCACCCCACCCCTGTGGCCACGGGCCCACTAAAGGCACCTGAGGAGCAGGAACTCAAAGCAACAGACAGGCAGCTTCTGGCAAGCTCCGGAAACCTTCTCGCCCACCCAGCAACTCCCACAGACAGTCTTAGCAGACCCCTAGTTTTGTTTGGGTTTTCCCCTTCTTTACCATACAGTCAGTATGGTGATGGCCTGTGGGGGTGGGTGACAGGAAGACTGAAGATGAGGGAGCACATCCCAACAGGTCTGCCCTTCGGCTCATCCTTCATAGGTCCTGGATCCCCAGAGCTTGTCCAGCCAGTGAGTCCACTCTGCAAGCTACAGGAGAATCCACTTTGGCTTAATTTAGCTACAGTTGGTTTCTGTGGCTTACAACAAAGGAGTCTTAACTGCATCGCAGCCCAAACATTTTTCCAAACCTTCCTAAACTCAGACAAGTTAAGAAAAAAGAAAAAAAAAAGTGAAATAAGAATTAATTCCAGAGATTCTCTAGTAAGACTCATTGCTCACAATCAGAATGGACTTACTGGTAAGACTGCTTTAAGCAGCTGTGTCCACCCCAGACAACCTGGGATTCAAGAGCCCAGCTCTACCGCTTGCCAGCTACATGATATGAAGAAGTTATAAAACCTCTCTGGGCCTGTTTCCTCACCTGTAAGGTGGAGATAATAGAGTGGATCTCCTGTGGCTGTCATGAAGAGTAAGTAAATTCATCTAGGTAAAGGGCTCAGGGCAGGACCTGCATGTCAGAAGGGCTCTGTCACTATCTGTTGAATTAAATCAAATTCAATCACCTGACAGTCTGTCATTTACTCATTTATTGAGCACCCACTGCATGCACACTGCTGCCCCAGGTGCAAGGACACAGAGTGGCAGGGGACCTGCCCTCGAGAAGTCTCTGTCAGCTGGAGAGGGAGACTTGTAAACACATAAATCCAGTCCTATGTGATAAGACTATTCTGAAGGTATCAACAGAGAGCTGTGGGAACACAGAGGAGGGGTGATTAATTTTGCCTCGGGGGTTGGGGGAGTCTTTGCAGAGGAGGTGACATTTGAGCTGGACTTTGAAAGACGAGCTCTCCACAGAACTAAATCTGGACCCAGTGCCAAGAGAGTCAGCCTCAGAAATCAATCCAGCCACCGCGGGAGGGGCAGTCGGGCTGTAGACTGACTTCCCACAGGCTCCCTGCCCCCAGGACAAGGACAGATGGGGCCTCGGCCCCCCCAGGCTGTGAGAGCCCACACTCTCCCAGGAGGCCTGGCCAGGCGTCTGTGTACAAACTGCTGTCTTTTCCCACCATCCAGCTCACCTCCAGGTAAGAGCTCTCTGCTCCAGGTGGACTCCCCCACCCTGTCTCCACCTCTTGAATGCAACTTGCATTTTCTTCCCCCAAGAATGAAAATCATCATGATTGCTCTAAATTACTTCCTACTTTTGTAGAATGCTTTACAGATTTCAAGAGACAAGGAATACAGAGGACCGGTCAAGGGCAGAGCTTAAACCCAGCTCTGCCACAAATTATCCCGTGACCTTGGGCAGGCTATTTAATTTCTCAAGCCTCGGTTGCCACATCTGTACAATGGAGTAATAGGGTTGCCATGGGGATGAAATGATTCACAGATGTGAAGTTTTCAGAACAAAATTCGCAACAGTGGGCACAATGGAGAAGGTTACTAAGGTAAAAACACACCATGTGCTTCATTCATACCTGGTGTGCGAGACACTCTCAGTAAACATTGGCTTCTTTAATTAACTATATTCTCTTTCCTGGAATCTAACTTTCCTGTGCCTTGTCTCCCAAGCCAGATTGTAACCTCCTGGAAGTCTGGGCCACATCTCACTGGTACTGCTGACAGTCTGGTTTCTCAGAGCCCTGGGCCTGCTCTGAGCAAGTGGCTTCATGCAGGTCAGGGCTGGACAGGTAAGCAGTGGTGCTGGATGCTCCCACACCACTTCCTGAAGACCCGGTCACCATGCGCCACCCCCCACCCCCAACGACCAGCCCCAGCCTCCCCATGTCCACATGTTCATCTCTCCCTGGCATTATTTGAACTGCCTGTTTGAAGAGGATTCTGGTCACCCTTTTCTCCCAGAACAAACTGTGTACAAATCTGTAATTTCCCCTGGATATCTATATAATTTTTTCGACACAAACTGAACCGAGGATGAACATGTTTTCAGGACTCTCTGTAGAACTGCTGATGTTATTTCCCAATTGTTGGCAGCAAGGACTCTACCAAAATACTCAAGGTCAAGAGACCAGCATGGTTCTAGGCAATCTGTACCTCTTAAAACAGTGACAAATATGTTATTTAATTTTAATGAGCTTTTTTGCATCTCAAATCTAATTACAGCATTATCAAGTACTGCTTTGAACTGCAGGTGGCTTCTCATTACGTGTGCAAAGCCTGCCACGAGCATTTTTCGTGAATACTAATAACTGCTTAATTTTACTATCCGCTTAAAAAAAATAAAAACTTCCAGCAACTTATAAGGCTGGGCTTTATAAAGCATCTGTGGAGGGTGAGCCACACAGCAACACAGCTTAATTAAAAAAAATAAATACTGTATGTGGCCACCCTCGAGGATGACAAGCTCAGGAAGCTGCAGAGGCACGGTGGACTGGGGCTGGGAGGAGATGCGCTTCGTGCGCTTCTCGGAGGCTCTGTTTTATTGCAGGCTTATTGCATCACATTCAAATTTCCCAATTTGCTTTCAGTTCAGAGAGAACGGTTCCGTCAACAGATTTTCTGGGTGACGGACTTCAGTAATAGGCCTGGAGCTGGAGGTCCCTGAGGACACGCTCCAGAAATCTGTTGTGCGGACAGGTCCAGGGAGATGCCTGCAAATCATCACGAAAGCTGTCCGAGAGGGAGTCCAACTGCTTCCTTTATCCAGGCTGCAGTGGGAGAGGGTGGAGGCAGCCTGTCAGGCTGGGCTACGGGTGAAAGGCTTTGCGGTCCCAGAATGGAGAAAGTTATGGAGCCCCTGCCAGTGGGTCTGTGCCATGTCTGGGGTTTGTGTGTCATTCATTTATTTTGAAAATTGTTAACTCTGGGGGCACGTGGGTGGCTCAGTGGTTGAGCATCTGCCTTTGGCTAGAGATCCCAGGGTCCTGGGATCTAGTCCCGCATAGGGCTCCCCGCAGGGAGTCTGCTTCTCTTTGTCTCTGCCTCTCTCTGTGTGTCTCTCATGAATAAATAAATAGAATCTTGAAAGAAGAAAGAAAGAAAGAAAGAAAGAAAGAAAGAAAGAAAGAAAGAAAGGAAGGAAGGAAGGAAGGAAGGAAGGAAGGAAGGAAGGAAGGAAGGAAGGAAGGAAGGAAGGAAGGAAGGAAGGAAGGAAGGGGAAGGGGAAGGGAAGGGAAAGGAAAGGAAGGAAGGAAGGAAGGAAGGAAATTGTTAACTATGAACTTCATCTTTTAAGGCCAGTTTCTGATTTGCACCTTCTCCAGGAAGGTGGTCTAGGATGGAAAGGGTGCTGCTGACTGCCCCCACCCCATCCACTTGTGATTTTCATTCAGGAAGATTCCGGCAGTCGGTGATGCTGTGGGGCACATCTCCTTCTGGGTTTTTTTCACACATGTCCATTTCCTCCTGGAAACCACAAGTCCATCAGTACTGTAGGCCTGTCCCCTGCATGGACAGGCCATGCTGTTGACCCAACTATGCTTCTTCCTCTTTCTCACTTCCTGTAGGACCAGCTCAATGATCCTCCCTCATGTCCAAGCCCTGCCTATGTCTCGCTGAGAGGTTACAAAGGCTAAGCCGGCACACAGCCCTGCTCTCCACCTGTTTCTGGGTGATCAAATATCACCTGCCTAAAGATGCCCAGGTCCTAATCCTCAGAACCTGTGAATGTGCTATGTCACGTGGCAAAGGGCAAGTAGGATTGCAGGTGCCAGGAAGGTTGCTAAAGAGTTGATCCTGATATGGAAAGATTATCTGGGTGTGCTCAGGATAATCCAGAGTCCTTAAGAATGAACGAGAAAGAAGGCAGAAGAGTGGGTCAGAGCTGTGCCTTAGGAAGGACTCCGCCTGCCACTGCTGGCCTTGATCATGGAGGAAGGATCCCCAGGCCAGGAAGCTGGTGGGCCCCTAGAAGCCGCCCTGCCCCACCTTGATTTTAGCTCACTGAGACCAATTTCAGACTTCTGACTTCAGAGTGTAAAACAATACATCCATGTTGTTTTGAGCCATAAGTCTGTGATCATCTGTTTCGGCAGCGGCAATAGGCAATGAGCATGGTACTGAGAGCTGGTCTGCTGGAGCTTAAGGTGTCACCCCATTAGGCTGCCCACAGCGGGGGTGGGGGGGAGAAGGGACAGCATGTAAAGGACCAAAAACACACTTAACAACCTACCTACCAGTCTTCGTCCTCCTGAGACTTGTGGTACACAAGGTTTTCTTCTAACAAGCAAGTTGGAAGCCAGCCTCCATCGTCCCCACTGAACCTTGTGGTTTTACAGCTCCCAGACCCATGTCCTGCCTCGGATTCCCACTTTCCAAGTGTTCAGCTTAAGAGTGGCAGACCATGGGGTGCCTGGGGGCATAGTCCATTAAGTGTCTGACTCTTGATTTCAGCTCGGGTCATGAACTCAGGGTCATGAGATGGAGCCCCGCATTAGGCTCCCCAGTCAGCATGGCATCTGCTTAAGATTCTCTCTCCCTCTGCTTCTGTCCTTCCCACATCCCCCACCACCCTCTTAAAGAAGTAAATAAATCTTAAAAAAAAAAAAAAAAAAAAAAAAGAGTGGCATATGGCACTGGCCAACCCAGGAGGCCAGCAGAAGCCCCCCTGGGCCCCACCAAGGCCACACTCACCAGCCCTCCTTAGTATGGACCACATCCCCTCTGGTCCCTGGTGCACTGCCTCCACCCCGGACTCAGAGAAGGCCACACCTTGGGCAGGACAGGATTCCTGATGTCAGCTTGTCAGATGGATGCTCTGCCACCACTCCCTCATGACAGAGGGAGTTAATGGGCCAACACAGGGCCCTTTGTTTTTATAAGAGAACAAGTGGTTCATGACAAAGAACAAAGTTTCCTTCTTTACGAGGCCATCCTTGGTGCTCCCTCTCCAAGCCCATTAAAGCCTAGTTATCTCACGCACAGCACTGCCACACAGGTACCGTTGCCACCGACAAGTTCATTTAGGAGGATTTATGGCCTGATTGTGCAGCTGTTGCCTTCTGAGTCAGTTTTAAGAGATTGTTACACAAGCAGTGTCATAATTTAGTCATGTTTTCATCTCACAACTGTACTGTAATTACTGCTGTTAACAGCAAATGGTAAACAGGAGCGCGAGGAGGGCCAGCCAAAGGGAGCGCTAAAACACTGTGGACCTAGCAAGGCAGAGGGAGGGACGACACATGGGACCCTGCCCCGCTCCCCGGGAAGACCAGCTCACCCAGCAGGCCCTCAGCTTGACTGCAGTGTGCCCCCGAGTGAGCCCCTGGCGGACACAAGGAGTGGGGTTCCGCCTGCTTCCCCAATTCCTACCTGGGCCTGGGGCACTGACGGGGCTGCCAGAGGCAGAACTTGACAGGACCCAGGATGGTTCTGGACTTGAGGGGCAGGGAGCTCCAGGTGGTGTGCCTCGGTGCAACAATGGATGCTCAAGCCACATGAGCTGTGGGTCTCCAAATGAGAGCCTGCTGCAGCACCTTCTCAGGCAGAAAATGAGGCGACCATAGAAGCAGCGCTGAACCTTACTTCCCCTGATGCACAGCTTCCCTCTCAGCTGTTGCCTGCAGGATTATTTATTGGCACAGAAAGACCCAATGGAGCAAATCTCTTGGAGGGCTTTGAGTCTTCTCCCACTGGCCATGGGGAGGACAAAAGTTAGATCTCACTACCCCAGCAGCCAAGTCCCACCCAATCCAAACTGCTTCCTCCTCACAGGCAGCAAAATGGGGAGCCTCGGGCCCCAACCAGAGCATGGAAGGGCTCAGTAAACCACAACCCAGATGTAGTACAAAGGTTAGAGACAGATGTAATCCAGGCAGGGTCCTTGGAGAAACCAGTTCCCAGCGCACAACCACAGCAACAATAATGTAATCCTGAGGGCCACTCCCACAGCAGCAGCAGCTCCCCATGCTCTGATTCTCCCCAGTGTATAGAGAAGCTAACTACCTCATCTGCAGCCACAAGGCCAGGCCTCCACCCAGATCTAATGAACCCCAAAGCCCTGGCTCCATCCCACATGCCATCTGGACCTGGCCTGGGGTTGCCAACAAGCAGCAGCTTCTCTCCCCAACCCCATGTCTGACTCTGAACCAGGGCAGCCCCCTAGCATGTTAAGGGACACGTGTCTTTGACCCCCAGGTCAGAGGAGGCATGGAGGTGACAGAAGAGGTGGGAAGATAGGCAGCAGGTGCAGCGCCTGGTGTCATCTATTCTTTGGGGAGGTCCCCTGGGCCTTCTCCCTGCAGCCCCAGCACTATTCACCCCACCCCACCCCCACCCCAGCTTGCTCAGAGCCACTGACCATGATTAGTGGGAGCTGATTAGGGAAAGGTCGGATGCTCTGCAGAATCCGGGGGCTAACAAGGCTGGAAGACTCGTTTCCAGATTGCCGGAGCTGCAGAGAAAAATTGAAGGTCTGGAGACAACAATCAATAAACATGAAGCCCTTCTAACAGAGGAGAATCATGAAGTGAAGAGGCATCAAAAGAGTGACCAGGAAAGCAGGCACAGACTGAGAAGGGGCAGGGCCAGAGTACAGCAGCCTGCTCAGGCCAAGGAACCGCCCGCCCCAGGCAGATAGAGGGGGAAAGCGGTGGCAGAGTCCCAACCCCATGTGCTCAGAAAGAGGTACCCGCTGGTACTGTTCCAACTCCCAGCTGCCTGGAGACCTCACTAAACTTTTAAACAGGCTCATGTTCCTTAGAGGCTTGGCCTTGGACCTGGGCTGCTGAGCTCAGGGCCTCTCTCCTGTGTGGCACTGGACAAGGGACACGACGTCTCTGTTTCTCATGGTCTCATTGGCAGAGTACCCACCGCTGGGTTACTCTGTACCAGACTCAAGCCTGGCACAGAGTGACCATGCTATAAACAGGAACTCTCACTCCCATTCTGCAAAGCAAAACTCAGACCTTAGGACACCACAAAATACCTACTGCAAAATACTTGTTTGAGGGTTCGAGAAGTGACCTGGGAGATGCACTTTGGATAACAAAATACTGGGACTTGTAAGACTGGTAGGACAGAGCTGGGGTTTATGAGAATACACAGAGGAGTCGAGGGTCTGAGGACAAATTACCCTCACTCACACCATACCTTGGACATGACTAGGAGGTGCCTCCAACCCTGCACTGGGTACCAAGCAAATGCCCTCCAACACCCAACCCTCTGGGACCTGGGACCAAGCTGGTGCCAGTATCTGCACACAGCACCCAGCACTTCTGCAGACAGCCATCACCCCTCACCAGCCTGTGCACAGGTCAGTCATCATATTGACATCTAAAAAGGTGCAACATGGGACTGACTCTCCCTAGCCAGCTGACAAAAGCAAAGCCAACTTTCCAGAAAATGGACAAGTACAAAACAGCGTATGTGGCTGATTCTGGAGGTCAGGGTTCAAGCCGTGTCAGCATCACTCCCAGGAAGGGGCCTGAGCCTCCCACCCCCAGGACTGAACCATTCAAGTGCTGCCCTCAGGTCAGTGAGTGCACACCTTGGCCCTGAAATCCAGACCCTCCTCAGAACTGGAGGACTACAGCTTCTCCCCCAGAAGCTAGCCCATACCTTCCCGGACTTTCACATTGGTGCTGGGTTTTTATGCCGGTATAATGCTCAGCCATTTTATGTGGGATTATGCACTGTGTGTACCAAAAAGCTCATAAAAAAGGAAAAAAATTGAATGAACATTGTTTTTAAAAGGCCCTTAAAAGGCTATAAAGTGCAGTGACTTTCATACCCTTGGGTTTTTTTCCATCTTGTATTAGAGAGTTCCTCAATCAAAGCAGACTCTGGGCATAAGGAGGTGACAAGGAGGTAAGAAAAGTGGATTCCAAGGTCAGGGAGATGGGAAATTCTGGAGCAAACTGGCTCCCTGTGGGCACTGGCCAGCATGCTTAGGTCCTAAGCTTGTCTATCATGGGGTGGTCAGCCCTAAGACACAGCAAGGCTGCATCTCTGGGTGGGGTCTGGTTCTCAGGTCTGGGGGTGTGCAAAGCCACAGCCTCAGGCATGATAGCAACAGTGCCCACAACCCCTCAAGGCTAAGAGCGGCTTGCCTGAGGGCAGGGCCAGAGCAGGACCAGGGACTGAGGACCCAGTAACAGGACTCGACTGCCAAGTCTGCTGTGGCCAAGCCCCCAGGTTGGACCCCAGCCCTCTGGCATCCCTCTGGTCTGCACAGCTCATCAGGGCCTGCGACAGGTATGACAAAGGGAGAATTCTCTCTCTAGAAACTTTCTCCCCCTCAGATGGGACCAAGGTCCACAAAGGGAATTTATGTTGCATTCCTCGAAGCTAGAACAACAACATAGAGAGAAACGATGGAGAGCTGCACGAAGGGCTCTCAGGCAAACGTTAAAAATCATGTTTGCAAAGAATATTTAATGACTAGGGAGGGGAAAAGCTCACAATATGTTGTTAAGTGAACAAGTAAGCTACCAAAAATATGATCCCAGCTTTATGAAACAAAACAAACACATGTCTAGACAGCAGGGGGCTGGAAGGAAACAGTAGCGACTTCTGGGAGGTGAACTCTCAGGGTGACCCTCCTTTTCCCTCCAAATTCTTTTCTGTATTTCCTAAGTTCCCTACAATGATTATTTTTATAATGGAGATCAATTATGGTAAAATAAATTAAATATTTAAATAATATTCCTCCTCAAAGAAAATGCAGCCTTTTATCCCATTTGGTGCCAGAAATGCCTAAACAGCCTGATATTACGTTTTCCTTTTCTATACAGTTGTCCCCACAGATGGCAAGCACCAGAGGGTGCACACAGCAGTGGGGATCCACTGGACAGAGGCTAGGCAGGTGGTTCAAGGGAACAACAAGGTGCTATAGGGGCAGGGGTAGGGGGAAGCCAGCCCAGACGAAGGTAATAAAACAGCCCTTCCCCATCACAGGGACCCTGGACTCTCTCAGGCTGACAGCAGGGGAGGAGGCCCTTCCCAGGACAGGGCGATCTCCACCCCAGCCACAGGATAGGGCAAGCCTGGGAAGGCCCAAGGAAGGCTCTGGAAAGGAGGAAGGAGAACAGTCCCCTACAAAGCCCCCAGACCCTAAAGGCCAGGAGGACACTAAGGTCCCCCAAGTGCTTACATCAGCCCTGGGCTTTGCACAAATTGTCCCTTTTGGCCTTTCTAACTGTCCCATGAGGTAAAGGTAGGTGCCTCTTAGGGTGCCTATTTCACAGACCAGAAAACTGATTTGTTCCTTCAACTGGAATCCACTGTGTCGTGTGTGTGCCAGGCCCCTACCAGGGATTTTCATGTATATCCCACTGAATCCTCACAACTACAATCCTCACAACACTGATACAAGGTATCCCCCTGCCACTTTGGGGGATAGGTCCCAAAGTTTAGAGATGAGAAAGCTGGGCAGCCCAGGTGGCTCAGTGGTTTAGCACCACCTCCAGCCCAGGGCGTGATCCTGGAGACCCGGGATCAAGTCCCACGTTGGGCTCCCTGCATGGAGCCTGCTTCTCTGCCTCTTTCTCTCTCTCTCTGTTTCTCATGAATAAAATCTTTAAAAAAAAAGAGAGAGAGAGAGAGAGAGATGAGAAAGCCAAGGCTCAGAGAGGTTAAGTGACTTACCTAAAGGCACACAGTAAGATGAGCAAAGCTAGCATTCAATAATGGATGGATGGACTGATTGGCGGATGAGGCCCCTCTGATCCAGGTCCCAGCCCTGCAGGCAGCTGTCACACTCCTGTTTTCACTGTGTCTCCCAAGAACGTCCACTGCTTGACCACACAGAAAAGTGGGAACAAGCACATTTCCTTCCTCCCTGACCTTGTCCTTGGGCTCCATCAGGATTCCTGACCCCAAATCAGCTACAGAAATGATGTCTGCAACTCCCAGCCGACAGCCATAAGGAAAAACCAGGTGAAGATGGTTCTCTAATCTGATCCTTCTGCTCCACGACAAAGTCCAGACCCTCCCTGAAGGAGGTTAACACAGGCCTCAGGGACACCACTGGACACCCCTGCTTGCTGGACAGCGCCATGGCAGGAAACCCCTCCCCCACCTAGAAGAGCTCTCATCCTACTTCTCCTCCTCTACTGTGATGACTTCTGGGACCCCCTTACAGCATGTGGCAGGACCTGCCCCTCTGACCCGCCCTGGTTGAGGGGATGGGCCAGGCGATGAGTTCAGTCTGTGAGCTTTGAGGTAGTACATCACTTCTGGCTGGAACATTTAATACCCAGGTTAAGACCCACGGCTCTGGCTTCCCCTCTTGCAGGGTGACCAACATGCTTGAAAGGGGGGCTGTTCCAGCAGCAGGTCCCTGAGTGGACCCAGTGAGCCCAGCCCTTGTCTAGCTGCAGTGATCCTGAGACAGGAGTGGCAAATCACCCACTGCCATTCCAAGTCACTGAGACTTGGAGACCAGTATTCCCACAGTATATCCTGATATGCAGTTTGGAGGAAACCTGGCTCAGAAGGCACTGGGTTCCTTTCTCACCAAAGTCCAAAAGCTCTCAGCCTTGGAATCCAAGGGAATACCTCACCATCTAAAATTTAAATATATATGAAACACCCCATCAAGATAGGAGGCTGCCAAGATGTCAAAGGAGCTGACAACCTCCACGGGTCCCAGGCTTCCCTTAGCAAAGTAGGCTTACATGCAAAGGGAGAGTATGGGAGGCAGTTTAGGAGCAGAAGGTCACTCCTTGCTCACTGCCTCCTTCCCAGGCTCTCGCAGCCAATACTAGCCCTGCCCTGGGGCAGAAGAGGCCCCTGCTCAGCATCCAAGAGGCAATGGCTGGTGGCTGAGCTGAGAGCCAGCTGGCAGAAAGGTCCAAGGACACATCCAGTTTTGGGCTTTGGGGGACCAACACAGGGCTTGGAGTCAGGCACACATAGATTCCAGTCCAGCTCAGCCACGTTTTTGCTGTCGGTCTCAGCTATTGAGTGGGGCAGGAGAGCACCAGCACCTATGCAGCTGGTTATGAGAACCAGAGGAGATGCATGGTACACTGCTGGCAATCACCACGTATCACTGCCCTTCCCTCTGTCACTTTCTTCTTGCATGGCCTTAGGGATAATTCCAAAATTCAGTGCCTCCTTTGGAAAAATGAGCTCAGACTAAGTGAGCTCTAAAATGAGAAAATGGAGGATGAGAAACAATCATATGCTAAAGGTCATACAGAGAGCCAAGGGTCTGACTCAACATCCAGGCTCTACTTACCCCAATAGCAGGGTCTGAGGTGCAGGCTGGCTGGGTGGGCTTCCTGGCCAGCAGCACCTCACCACACTACAGCAGCCATTGGCTTTGGCAAATCTGTCCCTGCCTTCAGGGAGTTTTGTAATCTGGGAGCAAAATGTTGGCCCTTGAAATAAAATAGGAAAGGAAAGCCACAATGAAGCAACCTCCTTATCCCAGAATTCTCACCCACAGCACCTTCCACGAGGTCTGTACAAAGGGGACCACCCTGCATATACCTGCCCCCGTGGCATCAGGCACTACCCTGAGCATCCAAATGGGATTACCTGTGATGTCTACAGAAGAGGCCTCAGCGCCACATGGGACCTGGTCCCAGCCCTGCCTGCTGGAAACACAAAGGTCCCAGTGGGTTCACAGACCCCCAAAACACCCTTGCCCACCTCCCCCAGGGTACAGACATCCAGGTGTGGGGCTGAAATGGGAATGATTTAACCCATCTCAGTTAATCATCAGTTCTAAAGATAGTCAGGGAGTGGATTAGTCACAGAGACTGGATTAGTCAGACTTCTCTCAGAAAAGGCAGGAGTTTGTATGAACAGGTCTCTGCTTTTCCTGCAAGATTATCCACTCTCTCAACAGCAGCTAAACCAAAGGGGCCAGGGGCAAGGGTGGGTCCCACAGCAAGATGCCACATCTCCAGGAGCAACAAAACCTGGCAAGGCTGGCCTTCTGGGGATCGTGCTTTTTCCATGTTTGTTTCCCTTTAATGAATTTCCTTAATCATCTCGGGTCTACTGGTGCAGGGACAGCAGGTACAATTTCTAGGGTCAAGCCCCTGGGTTTGAGGGGATATCCTGCTATTTACGAGCTGCATGCACAGAGCCACTCTCTTAACCCCGGTAACCATCAGTGTTCAGAGCAATAGCAAAGGGATAGTGAGACTGAGTGAGGATTAAATAGGATATTGTATGTGAAGTGTTCAGCATAGCATCTGGCATATAGAAGATATTCACTCCACATGACATCCCACCCCATCCGTCCCACACTAACATTTCCAAGAGGCCAGGCAAGCCACCCGAGCTCTGTGAGTACCAGCTCCTTATTCGTACAACGGGGACACTAAGACCAGGGAGGATGAAGTGAGATACTGGAAGAGGAAGACTTCAGTAGAATGTACAAATGTTATAGCAGCTTCCATTTTGCTGACTTGCCTATACAGGCACCTATATGGGGTACCCAGTACACAGAGAGAAGCTCAGTCCTGCTTGTCAGATCTGCAGAGCTTGCTATTAAATCCTCTGAATGTCACCAACCCAGTTGGCTTTGGTCTGTCTCCAAGTGCCCACCATATATAGAGATAGTACAATGAGAGGAGAAAGGACTCTAACAAGTAAACTGTAGGTAGCAGTTCTGGCCTGGGACCACAGCTCTATCACTTGCCAGATGCATAACCTCAATTTACTTCATCTCTCTATAGCCTCAGTTTGCCTATCTGTGAAATGGTAATAAACTTTCTAAATATTATAGTCCAATGATGTGAGCATTAATTAAAATTCATTTAGTCCTGAGGCGCCTGGGTGGCTTAGTCAGTTGAGTGTCTGACTCTTGATTTTGGCCTGGTCATGATCTCAGGGTCATGATCTGAGAGTCATGAGACTGAACTCTACATCAAGCTCTGAGCTCAAAACAGAGTCTGCTTGCCTCTCTCCCTCTGCTTCTCCCCCCAAGCTTGCTTGCTTTCTCTCTCTCAAATAAATAAATAAAACATTTTTGTAAAATAAAGTAAAATAAAATAAAATTCATTTATTCCTTCCATTCAACTTTGTACTTGAGATTCTAGCCAGAGAAGTTAGGCAAGAAAATAAAAGGCATCCAGATTAGAAAGTAAGAAGTAAAAGTATCTCTATTTGAGGATGAGATGATCTTAAATATAGAAAATCCTAAGGAATCCACAAACAGGGGAGGGAAAAAAAAGCTATTAGAACTAATAAACAACGTTGTCAAGTTGCAGGATACAACATCAGTATACAAGAATTAATTTGTTTCTATACACTCATAATGACCAAGTCCAAAAATGGAATTTTTAAAAATTCCATTTATAATAGTATCAGAAAGGATAAAATACTTAGGAATAAATTCAACAAAAGTAGCACAAAACTTATACTCTGAAAACTATAAAACATTGTTGAAAGAAACTAAAGAAGATTTAAATAAACAGAAAGACATCTATGCTTATGGATCAGAAGACTCAACAGTGTTAAGGTGACACTATTCTCCCAAACTAATCTACAAATTCAACACAATCTGTATCAAAATTCCAACTGGCTTCTTTGCAGAAATTGACAAGCTGATTCTAAAATTCATATGGAAATACAAAGGATCTAGAATAGCCAAGACGATCTTGAAAAAGAATGAAGTTGGAAGTCTCATGCTTTCCAATTTGGAAATTTACTACAAAGCTATAGTAAGTGAGGCAGTGTGGTACTGGCATAAAGATAGATATATAGATCAATGGAATAGAACAAAGAGTGCAGAAACAAACCCTCTCATTTATGGTCAGTTGACTTTCAACAAGGGTGCCAAGATCATTCAAAGAGGAAACAATAGTCTTTTCAACAAATAATACTCAGACAAATGGATAGCCACAAAAGAATGAAGTTGGACTCCTACCTCACACCATATACAAAAATAACTCAAAATGGATCAAACACCTGAATGTAATAAAGGACAGATAAGTTAGTTCAAAAATGGGCAGAACATCTCAATAGACATTTCTCCAAAAAAAAAAAAAAAAGATAATCAAATGTATGCTCTACAAATACGCAAATGGAAGATTTTCAAAATCATTGGTCATCAGGGAAATTCAAATAAAAAACCACAGTGAAGGGATCCCTGGGTGGCTCAGCAGTTGAGCATCTGCCTTTAGCTCAGGGCATGATCCTGGAGTCCCGGGATCGAGTCCCACACCGGGCTCCCTGCATGGAGCCTGCTTCTTCCACTGCCTGTGTCTCTGCCTCTCTCTCTCTCTGTGTGTGTGCCTCTCACGAATAAATAAATAAAATCTAAAATAAAAAACCCACAGTGAGATACCACCTATAACCCCATAGGATGGCTATAATCAAAAAGAAAGATAACATTGGTAAGGATGTGGAGAAATTGGAATTCTCATATACAGCTGGCAGGAATGTAAAATAGTGCAGCCACTTTGTAAAACAATCTGGAAGTTTCCCAAAAGGTTAAACACAGAGTTACCACATGACCCAGCAATTCCACTCCCAGCTATATACCCAAGAGAAATGAAAACATATGTCCACACAAAAAATGACTTGTATGAATGGTTACAGCAGCATTATTCACAATAGTCAAAAAGTGGAGACAACCCAAACATCCATCAACTGATGTCTAGATAAAATATGATCTATCCATGCAATGGAATATTATCCAGAAATAGAAAAGAAGGAAGCACTAATACATGCCACAACATGGATGAACCTTGAAAACATTACACTAAGAGAAAAGAAGCAAGTCACAGAAGTCCATATGGTATATGACTCCATTTATATAAAATGTCAGAATAGAACACAGATAGAACATAGGGCTGGGGGGTTGGGGAGTGACAGCTAAAGGGTTTCTTTGGAGGGTAATGAAAGTCTCCAAATACTCATGCTGATGGCTACATAACTCTGGGAATATGGTAAGCCTACAGAACTATGTACTTCAATGGGTGAGTCATGTGCCATATGAATTATATCACAATAAAGCTGTTACCAAAAAAAAAAAAAGAAGAAGAAAAATTATGTATTCATTCAACAAGTAGTTATTGAGTACCTATGATGTACCAAGCTCTGCTCTAAGTGCTCAGGAAACTTCAATGCGCAAAACAGAAAGGATTTCTGCCCTCTGACAGTAGGAGGAAGATAAGAAACATAATAAAAAGGTAAATTACATAGTATGGTAGATGGTGATAAGTGCTATTTTTATGCAGGCCAGGAGGATATGAAGGACAGAGGAGGGGTATATGACGTAACAAGTGATCAGGGCGGGTGTATCATTGGAACAGAGACTTGAAGGAGATGATAGAGGAAGCCAAAAGGCTCTCAGGAAAGAGTGTCCCAGGCAGAGGGCACAGAGGGACAGCCCGTGCCTGGGCCACAGGGCAGGAGTGAGCCCTCCTTTCTTCTGGGGAAGAAAGGAGAGCTCAGTGTGGCTGCAGAGCAGCCTGGGGTTGAGAACAAGAAAAGAGACAGGCTGGACAGGTCCTCATGTGCCATCATATGGGCGTGGGCTTCTCAGCAAGAACTGGAAGGCCACAAGTAAGCAGAGGACTGTCATGGTCTGATTTGTTTAAAAAGAATTGCTCTGTATCTGTATACCATGCTCACAGAGCATTATTCCACCAGTGTCCATCAATGGATAAACAAAATGTGGTAGCTCCATAAATGGAATGTATTTCGGCTTCAAAAGGAAAGAAATGCTGATATCTGCTATGATATGGATGAACACTGAGGATACGATTATGCTCAGTGATATAAGCCAGTCACAAAAAAGACAAATTCTATGTATATGATTCTACTTATATGATGAATGGAGAGAGCAATCAAACTCAGAGACAGAAAGTAGTACAGTGGGCGCCAGGGGCTGGGAGAGGGGAAAGGAACTTCGTGTTTAATGGGTGCACAGCTTTAGTTCTGCAAGACGAAAATGTTCTGAAGATAGATGGTGGGATGGTTGCACAGCAATGTGAACACGCTTAATGCCACCGAACTGTACACTTAAAATGGTAATTTTTACATTACACGTATTTTACCAGAGTGCTTTTAAATTAAAAAAAGAAAGAAAGAAAAAATCAGTCTGGCTGCTGAGTGGAGAGGAGTCCGAAGGGAGGCAAAAGTGGGAAATGAGTCAGGAGCTAAAGGCCATTAGTGGTGTCCACACGTGTTTCTGGCACAGGACAGGTCCCATTGCCCTGCCCTCCGGAAGTAGGTGTCACCCGTGTCTGATGCCCCCTAGCCTCTTCCCTCTCCAACTCGGGAGCAGCAACATCTCAGAGTATAGCAGCCCAGAGGGAGTCCACAGGAAAGAAGGAAACCAAAGCTGAGCCCTGAGGCCTCCAGAGGAGACTGAGAAGCAGCCGCCACCACAGTGAGAGGAAACCTGCTAGCCAGGCAGACTGTTCCAGGGAGGAGGAGGGAAATTAGCTGTGTCCAATAATCTGGTGGGTCACATGACATGAGGACGAACCACTGCATGGCTATGGGCTAGTCACTGTGACCTTGATAAGGAGTAATACCTGCAGAGTGATCAGCACATTGCCCAGCACACTGAGGGCCTCCACAGAAATGACCAGAAGATGGGAGGCCTGGGTACCCCTGCATTAACATTCTCAGCCCACCGCGAGGTACCATCCCAGACCCGGCCAGCACGAAGCAGGCTGCCCAGGTGTGTCCTGGCAGCATCTCTGGTGTGGTCTGGCCCATGGGCATGACTCTGGGTCAGGGTGTGCTCGAGACCACCCAGCTGAAGTCCATGTCCCAGCACACACAGACCCTGCCCAGGGCAGCCCCACACAAGGTGAGCACACTGGTGAAGAAGGGTGGCCATTGGGTTACTCACTCCCTTCTCTGCTGGTTCCACGAAGAGCCCGTGGTTTCAATGCTGCCGTTTATCCACCAGCCAAATGAAGAGGAATATTTTACAAAATTGCAATACCGCATGAAATTGCTAAGTACATATATAAGGCTAATGTCACTGTAATATTAAAATACTAAATTCATTTATATACTTTTTATTTAAATTGCTGGGGCAACTTGCCAAAACTGATTAAAAATTCTGAACAGGGTGGATTGTGTGGGCCAATTTTGAAACAGGGTGTAAGCACTGCAAACAGCACTGTAATATGCAGAAGACCATTTGTAAAATGAGTTTCGTCAAAACAAAACAGGTGAACAGAGAATCAGGGCATAGAGGGAGGCTTTTGTGCAGCCATTGAGTCACACACTGAACCATGTGGATGAGGCCCCTCAGGATGGCAGCACAGCCCTACCCACACTCTGGGGCCAGGGAGGCCGGCTTCTGTCCTCCCTCATTCACAGGCATCCCGCTTTTTCAGGCTCTTTGGTGGTAGGAATTAATCACAACACATGCCTCCCACCTCTCCTGGAGTCTTGGGAAAGGGCCCTGGCCACACCTGGAGTGGCCACACCTGGCTTCTGGTCTAGGCACTGCCTGGCTGGGCAAGGTTACAGAGAGGTGTGATCCCCCCATGCTGCTCACACCATCCAGGGATCACCCACCGATCTCTCTGAGCATCTGATCACTGCTTTCAACCTGAGCTCTGTGGGCCTGTAGGGCTGCCCAGAGGCACTGGGCCACTAACACCATAGGAGTGACTCTCAGCCCATGAGAGACAGGAGCTAGTGCATCGATGCCCTGCTTTGTCATCCCCCTCTGCGCTGTGCTCCTACATCTCTGAGCCCATGGTGCTAACTGCTGACTGACACCCCCCCACCTTCCAAAAGGCACCATATCTGGGCCTCAGGGTCAGCTTCTGGGGGAACCACATGAGGACACCGATCCCTGCACTCTCCAGGTCATGGCTTCCCCATATGGAATGGACACCAGCATCTGGTCCTGGAGGGACTGGGGTCAGGAAAGAGCTACTGGAAAGCTGGGCACACATGTACTCCCAGAGGGCCTGAGGGCTATGTACTCCGAGAGGGCCTGGGGGCTGCTAGGCCTCTTTCTTGTGGGGACACCATAGCCTCCCAAAGGTGTCCTGTGGCTTCATATACACTGGGCACTGCCAATGAATAACTGAAGCTGGCTTGGGAGGAGCTGCTGGGAGACCCCATTGAGCTGTGAGACACCCCCTGGGAGGATGTACTCAGAGAAGCAGTGGCAGATGGAGGCAAGAGAAAGTTCTGGAACTCTCCTGCCCTGCACTTACTGGCCCTGTGGACCCTGCCACAGGAGAATAAAACAAACCACGCCCACTTGTCAGGATGCCCCACAGACACCATGGGCAGGCAGGGCTGAGGACAGTGACTGACAAGGAAACAAAGCCCATAGTGACACTTGCAGAGTAGATCTGCTGTGCCCTTCTCTGTCCTCCCTGCCATGATCCACAGCACACCATCAAACCCCTGATTTCCACTGCCTCTGGAGACCTTGGATTGTTACTCATTTTGGACCCTTGGTTGCCCAGAAAGCCCCTCCCTTCTTTATACTGAGTGATTTGCAGCCCCTAGCCCAGCACCAGCTCCAAGCAGGCCTCCATCCCCCCTCTGGCTAGACTGTCAAAGGTCCCACACAAACATAAGTGAATGTACCAGGATGCTTGGCACTAGCCAAGTGGCCAAGGCAGGGCCATTCCTTGCCCTAGAGGAGCTCACAGTTTAGGGGAGCAGACATTTCTTCATCCATCCATCCATCAAATAAATATTTGTTGCACACCTGCTACATGCTATGCACCATTCTGGCTGCCAAAGACACCGGAATGAGCAGATGAACTCCCTGATCTCCTGGAGCTCAAGTGGGAGTGAGGAGACAAGTACTAAGAAAAACCCTCAGAGAGTAAGCGAGGGCCAAGGTTTGAAAAGAAAACCTTGTGATGTGATCAAGAGTGCCCAGGGTTACCTCGGTCTGGAGCAGGGAAGAAAGGCTTCCCTGAGGGGAAGGCCCCGTTATGGTATGTCCAGCGACAGAGAATCAGAGGGTCCTGGACAGCAGAAGGCCAGGCAGTTAGGACTCGCCTCCAGGACTGGGGCTGAAAGGGGCCAGGCACTGCCCCAGGAGGGGGGCTAGCTCCGGATTCCATGCAGGGGGCGGTGCCAGGTCCTGAGCCCAGCCTGTGAGCGGGGATGTCAGCTCTGACACCCCTCCACACATCACCATGGTGATTCCCTTCCATTGGAAAACAATCGTGTTTATTTTCTCTTCTACGTTCTGGACTAAGGCCATATGATAATTACAAAACGCACAACCCATAATGTGTTCTAAACTGTCTCTGCATACTCTGTGGTTTTGGAATAATACATAAAATGCTTAATAAAAATTAATGTGGAAAGGAGAGTCATGAGCCTCACTCAGAAATAAAATCGGTATTAATTTCTTTGCCCATGGTTACCCTGATAAGCTAGTCACGATGTGTCTCGTCTCCTCGACCTTTGATACGACGCACATGGGAGACACCTGCTCCTATGACAGTAACCTCAAGTTCTGATGGCCCCAGGGTCTGGTAATGACATGCGCGGAACATGTTGGACAGCCACCATAGCTCCCTGGCATGCAGGAGACACACAACAACTATTTGCTGAAAGCTATTCGCCAAGAGACTCGGAGCAGGTGGGCCCTGTGCTCGTGGAGAGCCAGGGTAAGCCCCGGGTTCTTGCTCTGAGTGCAGAGCTGTGGCAGCAGAGGAGGGTACAGCAGGTAGCCGCACCCTGTCATGTGTCTACGCAGCTCAGCCATGGATATGAAGACACACACTCTGCCAGCCTGCACTACTACAGTCAAGCATCAAACCTTGAGCCCCTGTGGGCCACTAGGTGCCAGAGGAGGGCACGAATGACCAGAAATATAAAGATCAGGGCTGCACTGCTTGTGAGGGGCTGCGAGTGATCACTTAGGAGACTTGGGAGGACACCGTGGTTGAGCCCAAGGCCCACCAGCAAGGTCTCCAAGGACTCCACCCCAACACTCCAGCGGCAGAGGCCCCCGTGCTGCCAGGATGGAGCAGAGGCCGCAGCTCCCCTGAGCCATCCCACTGCCAGCTGTGACTCTGCCCTGGTCCTACAGACCCAGGCCCCACAGCACCACCTCTGGGTCCCCACACAGCTCTGGCTCATCTCAGGAACCCTGGTTCCCAGAGCTGAGAGAGTCAACTACTCAGAAAAAGGAATCCTTAGGTGTTAGTCTTCAAACTCGAGACTGCTGACGTCCTCAAACTGTTTTCTTGACAAGAACAGAGTTGGCTTTCTCATCCCTTCCTTTACCCTACAAAATTAAATATATCCATTCTACATTTTATGTTTGTCATATATGTATTTAAATTTCCTAACTGAAAAGGTATGATTGAGCTCCAGGGCCTGGTTTCAGGTCCCAGCTCCACCACTTCTCTGAGCTTCAGTTTCCTCATCTGTAAACTAGGCATAATAGTATCTGCCCCGTGGGATTTAAAGAGAGGATGAATGTAAGACTTAGCCAAGGGCCTGGTGCATGACACGTGGTGCTGTGATGATGAATGTGGCCATCCCATCATGGGGGCCATGGCAGGGGTGCTGAGGATGGACTCCTCTCGCTGGTTTACAGGCAGAATCTTGCAGGAGCACTCTGCTCACCGCTCCAAGCCATAAGCCAGAGATCTCCTTTCTCCCCCAAGCCTCAGGTCCTGCAGGCTCAGCAGATGCAATCTTGCATCCTTATTCATCAAAGAGAAGGTCAGAGGAAATGAGCCCCTCCCTGTGCCAGCTCACATTCACAGAAACCTCATCCCCTCCCGCCCCATCCACAAGCATCCGCCTCCGGCCACCAGCACCACCAGGCACCTTCAGAAACACTCAGCATCATCTCTCCTTCTATCCCAACTGCTAAGCCAGTTATTGTGTTTTACTTTCAGTGGAAATTCCATCACTTTGTACTAAATCCCACTATATACAAAATATTGAGTGGCTTCTACTGATAAGAAGAGATAGAGCAGGAAAATTGCCACATTAGATACTATTATCTGGGCTATTTTTGTTGAAAACTGCATCATCTTAGGCACGGGCTAATGGCACAGACTCCCAACGGCCAAGGTAGACTTTCTATGGCCTTCACTCCACGAAATCCAATGCTCTCTACCAAGTCAGAGTGCTGCGGCTCTGTCCAGGGTTTTGCTTTTCAGAAGGTTTCAATACAAGACAAGCAAGACGGCAGTGCTGTGGGGTCACCCTCTAGGCTCAGGCTCATCACCCCAAGCGACTAGACCTCTCCTGGCCACAGGCCGCAAGAACACAGGGGCTTCCATCCCATGCCCGCCAGCCCTCCAGCCGGGCCTCTCAGGTCTGTGGGATCCCCATGTGGTGACAGAGAAGGACCAGGGAGGGGCTCCCTAGCTCTCTAGGGCTCCTCCTCTCTGAGATGCAACCAACAGTGATCTCTGCGCCTAGAGCAGAAACAGGAGCATCCGCCGTCAGGTGGCACTTTACAATCCAGGAAGGAAAATAATTCATTTCGGCTCGGAAAGGCCATGGAAAAGTTTACTTCTTGCAAATGTTTTCTTTACAAAAGCCAAATCCCAAAGCTAATATGATGTGGGGCGGATTAGACAATTAAAGCAGGCACACGGAATACAAATCTGCATTTGTTCAGCTGGGTCTACAGGAGATCGCCATTCCCTTCCTCCCACAAGTCAATTTACTCAGAGAGAGCAGCCTTCGCTCTAGATAAGCACATTGACTTTAAAATAAAGTGTGTGCCAACAGCTGCAGCCCTGCGACTGGAGCAGGCAGAGATGTGGCATGGAATGATAATTAAATATATTTTCATCATCCGTCATTTTTTTGCTGCAGGTGCCAGGGTAATAAATCTGGACTCGCCTCTTTTGTCAGCTGGCAGTGAACACATTTGAACGTGAAATCTCCCGGGAGAAATTAAGAGTCACTTGGCCTTGTAAAGGAGAAAGGGTTTTACTTCCAAACTGCCAAGTGGGGAGCTCACAGCTGATTGGTTTCATAATACTTTATTATTTGACAATATATATGCCTCGGGTTGTATTTCAGAGTACCACACCTACGGGATAACCAGTGCTCCAGGAGATTTGTCATCAAATTCTAGAATAAAAACTTATTTGGGGAGATTTTCACCACTATTTCTTTTTATGAATCCCAAATTTAACGTATTATTGACTAGGTATATTCCCGTATTTTAAAACTTTTCTCCCATTCTTGAAATTCCCCAACAGCTTTCCCCTCACCGCCACCCCCTGTAACCCATTGCAGGGAAAGCTGTTGCCTTTGCTGCCTGTCATTGGGAGTTAAGTGCTTTCGACTGGCCTAAGGAGTTTGCTTGACTTTTTATTTTGACAGTTTCACAGCTCCTTCTCTCCAGGGGCAGGCTCTAGTGAACAGTCCTCAGAAAAGCCCACTGAAATGGCACATCAGAGCTTCTTCAGGAGCTTTCCTTCCTCTCCAACAACACATCCTCTGCAAAATGCCTTCACTGGAAAGCAGGTGTGGGGGAAGCCAAGGCACCTGCTATGGGGCCTCAGACAGCCCCTGCCAGTCACAAACCAGCCCCGGGAGGAAGTGAGGAACTCCACGGCACATACTAACAGGCAGGAGCACACAGTGACACATGACCAGCCCAGGCAGGGCCACAGTTCATAAGTCTTCTTCTCTTTCCTTCTCAAAGGAACATTCTGGAAAGGAAAGCCCTGCCTAGCCCACTACCAGAGTTACCTGAGGCTCCACACAAGGTCAACATGCATTCATACCTGTAGAACCTCAAGTGCTAACACTTAAGGCAGATGACAGGGTCAGATTAAAGAAAAGGAGATCCACTTGTACTTTCCCAAAAGGACTGGCAGTTTCCTTGCCAAGCCTTGATCTAGGACTACGAGCAATGGAAACTTCCACAAGCATGTTTGAATTTGTCAGCTCTGCATTCCTCAGCAGGGACCTGGGCTCAGCCAAAAAAAAAAAAAAAAATCAAATCCTGACCCCCTAAGGTCAATGCACAGTGTCTCTGATTATAAAGAGTAACATCCTCTCCTTCTACTGACTACAAGTGCCTGCCTATCCAGCCACTCACTTGACCACACAGCTGCCCAGTGTGGGGCACTGCCAGGTGACAACTCCAGAATAGAGAACCCACAGAGAATACAATCTGAGGCTCGATCCTCATAACAATCCCAGCAGGCCTTTGTTTCAGAAACTGGTGAGCCAATTCTAAAATCCATATGGGAATGCAAAGGACCTAGAGTATCCAAAACGACCTGAAAGAGAAGAATGCAGTTGGAGAGCTAATTCTACTTTGATTCAAAAGGTTTCAAGACTTGTTTGTTTTTTTTTTTTTCTAAGACTTATTATAAAGCTATAGTAGTCAAGAGACTGTGGCACTGGCATAGAGATACATGACCAGATCAACAAAATAGAACAGAGTCCAGAAATAGACCTGTGTGTATATACAGACAAATGATTTTTACAAAGCAGCAAATGGCAATTCAGTGAAGAAAGGGGGAGGCGTTTTAACAAACAGTGCCAGAATAGCCATCTACATGCAACAAAAAAAAAACTAAAGTGGGCTTCATCCCTTACCTTACACCATATACAAAAATTAACTCAAAATGGGCTGCATACCTAAGTTTGAAAGCTGTAATACTTTTGAGAAAAAAAAAACATAAGAGAAAATATTTATGACTCTGGGTAAGGCAGAGACATGATACCAAAAGCACATCTTGAAAAGCAAAAATATCAATAAATAGTACTTCATCAAAATTAACTTCAGTTCCTCAGAAGATACTGCAAACAGAATGAACAGAGAAGCCCCAGACTGGAAGAAATCTCTGTAAAACATTTGTCTGCTAAAGAACTACATACATAAAGAACTCTCAAAACTCAAGAAGAAGAACACGTATAACTCAATTTTTTTTTACATGGACAAAAGATTTGAATAGACATTTCACCAGGAAAATACAGGAGTGGCCAATAAGTACATGAACATTGTTAGTCATAAGTGAAATGCAAATTAAAACCATAACCAGATGTGACCACATACCTGGTAGAAGGCTAAAATTAAAATGAATAATCACACAAAGCGCTGGGGAGGATAAGAAGGACGGGGAACCCTCAGACCCTGCCGGCAGGAAGCTACAATGATGCCACCACTCAGAAAAGCAGGTTAGCAGTTTTCATATGATCTGGCCATTCCACTCTTAGGTATTTACTCAAGAGAAAAGAAAGTATATGTCCTTACAAAGACCTGTACACAAATGTTCCTTGCAGCTTTGCTTGTAATAATCAAAAACTGTAAACCACCCAAATGTCCACCAACAAGTGAACAAATTGTCTCCTACCCACCTCGTGGAACACTACTCAGCAATAAAAAGAAGTGAACTGATACACACAACATGGATGAGTCACAAGATAATCGTGCAGAGTGAGAGAAGGCAGACCAAAAAAAGAGTACAGACTGTACGCTTCCAATTATATAAAACTCCAGAAAATGCAAACTAACTATAGTGAACAGAGAGCAGAACAGCGGTTAACTGGGGGCAGGGAGGCAGGGCAGGCCTGGAGCAAGGGATTACAGAGGAGCTCCAGGACACTTCCAGAGCTGGAGCCAGACCTGTTCACTCTCTCGAGTTAGCGATGGTGGCACCAAAACCCACCAGGTTGTACATATTCGACCTGCACCGTGACTCGTATGTCAATCATGCCTCAGTGAAGCTGCTTTTAGACAGAGGCTAGAATGTAAGCAGTGCCCCGCAGGTTGTGCAAGGAGGCTCACAGGAATGTGCAGGTGCCATGAGCCCCAGGAGAGAAAAGAAAACACGTCAACAGAAGGAACGGTGATTTGCCCGTGACTAGTGGTGAGAAAGCTCGCGTTAGAATTTGAAACGCCCCAGCTCGTTCATTCAGTCAGTAAATGGATGTTCCAAGCCCTGAGGACACAGAGAAAGATATGGTTACTCTCCTGAAAGAAATTAGGACAAGAACACTGTTCTCTATCTTGGCCCTAACTATGCACCCCCACCTGCAGGTGTATGGGGTGAGTACACAGCCGGACTCCCAGCTGACTGCACTTTGGCAAATTACATAAATGCTCTGAGCCTCAGTTTCTTGGCCTGTAACAGAAGGATAATAGTATCCTTCACCTCACAGAGTTGTTATGATTTAACAAAATAACATCATCTTAGATTCTTAGAAGGATGCCTGGCACATTGTAAGCACTCAGTGTGAGCCACATCTCATGCTATAATTATCTCTATTTTCATCACTCAACTATCTGTAGAGACTTACACCAAGATATGAAGAGGTCTCCAGGGGCTGAGATAAATGACAGACTCTGCTTTTCTGTATTTCCTTACTTTTCCTCAGTGCTCCTGTATTACTTCTAAAACTGAAAGTACATACAAATACACAAATGAACAAATGAGCTGGAACATGGTATTCACCTGGCACAATTTAAAGGCAAGCTCCCATGGGTGCTGAGCCTACACCCTCTCCCCTTCCTCAGATGCCCTGGAAGCCCCCCAACAAGAGGCCAGATCAGAACATTTACCTGCAGCAGATTAACATGTGGGAGGTGGGTCTACAGTTTCTCTTCACCCTCATTTCTCATAGCCTGTAATTCTGACTCAATCAAAGGTGTTTTCCCCTGGGAGAAGGGCTGCTATGTGGGACAGACAACCCAAGAATCAAAGCCATGACTTATGAGTTTCAGAAGCTAAGACCTGGATGTATGCAGAAGAGGTGCAGAGGATGCCCCACCACTGGGGGCTTCTTCCTGCCCACAGCCAAGCTGGAGGGAGACTGGGGGCTTGATATGCAGAACACGGATCCCACCTCCTCCCCGCCCTGGTGATGGGTGATGTGAGAAATCCCACAGGGGCCTGTGCTCCCAGCAGGGGCCTCGTTCCTCAAGAGGAGCTGATAGCATTCACCCTCCTAGAGACACAGCAGCCAAAGGGCTCCTCACCCACCCAAGAGGGGTGCAAAAGCAGCTGAAAAGGACCTGGCCCTAAAAAGGCCTCACATGGGGTTAGAGGGGCACAGTGGTGACTTGTATGGAATGTGAAGAAGTGGCAGTCACTAAGGACCAGATCCCTCACCTCCATGCCCTCCTCACGCACCAATAGGCCCAGTAATGGATTAAGAGAAGCTTTAAATTGACTTAGAAACCCCAGAACTAAATGAGATTATGTTCCTGTGGCCTGGTGGAATGAAGGATTGAAATAGAAATTAAATTCAGTTATCGAAAGAGAGAGAGAGAGAGAGAGAGAGAGAGAGAGCTGTGTCAAAGATCCCTGAATTGTGGCCCAAGATTGGTCCTTGCTACACACTTGTACATGGACATTGTCAGTCGACAGTCCATCCTTCCACAGATTAAAGCAGCACAAGTGCACAGTGAAGAATGCGGCCCACTGGGCCACCATGTACACAAGGGAGGGAGACCTGGATCTGGTCCTGAGAGCTTATCTCCAAGAGGAGACAGGCGTGCAGACAAATGATGACAAGGTTGCAGGTCACCAGGAGAAAGGGAAGGCGAGGCCTGTCCTGCAGAGCTTCCACAGAGTACATCTGGGCAGGATTTGGAAGTCTCCAGGGATGGATTAGGGCATTTGAAGCGAGTGCAAAGGCAACTTAAATCTAAAAGTGGTTTCTCCCAGGAGGAGTTTACAACTTAGTGAAGGACACACACATCACAAGAGCTATACAAGGATGGCGTTGGGGAAGACACTAAGTTCCCTGGAGGGTGAAAGTGGTGTCCCCCAAGTGTTCACTGATGGACTTACATTTTTTGTGAGAGTTTTCTTTTTTTAATTAATTTATTTATTTGAGAGAGAGAGAGCACGTGCACGTACGAGTCAGGAGAAGGGTAGAGGGAGAGGGACAAGAAGACTCTTCAGTGAGTGTGGAGCCCAACTCAGGTCTCGATCTAATCATCCTGAGATTATGACCTGAGCCAAAACCAAGAGTCAGATGTTTCACTGATTCTGCTGGCCAGCCACCCCTTTTGTGAGGGTTTCACATGAGACAAGAGGGGTAATACAGTACATTTTCAATAAAGTTAAACCGATTCCAGTTAAAGAATGGTCCTTTATTCTGAGATTGTATCTTTCCAACTTTCTTTTGTGAAATGTTAATGATACATGGTTGCTAGACATTTTCTGTATTCCTTGGCAAAACTAAAAGTTGGTGACCCTATAAGTCCCTCTCATTGAAAAAAAACTCTGTGAAAACATACACTCAGCAGGATGCGTCTGCTGGGTGCCCACGATGGGCCAGCCCTGGGGCCAGGTACAGAGAAAACAGCAGTGAACGGCACAGATACAGGTGCTGACATGACCTCTGCCTGGATGAAGCTTGTGTTCAAAAGGCTGTGAGGAGTAAACCGTGGGGCTGGGGGTTTTCTTGAGACAGGGTCCTCATAGACAACCTCTTTGAGAAGTGACAGGTGAAATGAGGCCTGGAAAATGAGCTAAGGTCAGTCATGGGAATGGCTGAAGACAGAGGGTCCCAAGTGGCGGGGGTGGGAGGGAGAGTGGCAAGTGCAAAGGTCCTGATGGGAGATCTTAGAAGGACAGAGGGCCAGTGAGGAAGAGACACTGCAGAGGCAGGCAGTTGGAACTGCATGTATGGGCCTGTCTGGGAACAAGGCAGCCAGAGGCATCTTCCGAGGGCAGACAGAGATAATGAACTCTTCCCTGGGGAGGGCTCAGATGGAGCAAAGGTAAAAAGAAAGTCTGTGAGAGCTAGAACAGAAGCAGCAAAGGCCTTGGGATGAAGCACCTGTTTAATAAGACATGGCCCTGCCCACCTGGGTTTATATTTGGTCTATACCTAAGACACAGGCACCTGTAGAACAAGAAAGGACAGAATATCTGGTTCCTCTCATTTACACAGTGGGCACCACATCTTAAAAACCTTTTCAGACTCCCTATCTTATAAGTCCAGTGGTTTGGGGAGCTCCCTGCCCATGGAAGCCATGGATTTCAGGACTTTCAGCTGAGACCATGTACTCACCACCATGGAAAAGGGTATTCTCAGCTCTGAATGGCAAGTGGAATTTTTGTTAGTGTCAGCAGCATGGCCATGGATTGGAAAGCATTTTGTTGAGAGGGAAGGTTTTCTTAATTCATCTCCTGGAGGATTCAGATCACCAAGTTCTTCCATGAATGTGGAAAGGATGCCCTTCCATCCCCATCCCCACTCCATGGCTGATGCTCCCGGCAGGTGAATGGGACGCAGAGGGAGTGAGAGTGCGGAGCCCACCCCTGCCTGTCCCGAGGGATGAGAGATGAGGGAGAGGAGGAGACAGAGGAAGAAAATGGGACATGAGATCCTCGTCCTCTCTCCTGCCCCACCCCCAGACAGGTTTATAAGACTCTAAGAGCCTGAGGACTGATGATCAGCTTCCGGGGAAATGAAGAAACTGTCACAGGCTCTGGGAGCATGCTTTCCAAACTCTGCACCAAGGCACCCTGAGGAGCTTCAGTAAACTCCTAGGAGCCAGCAGAAAACCTTCAGGTATTGAGTGATACTAAGGATCCGTCAGACACTGCCTGAACCACTAGTTTAGTTTGACCATCAGGTCACCCTACAATCCCTTCTGAGTAGGTGATGTCATTGTGGAGCTGGGTTTTCAGTGCTTGCTGAGATAATCAAGTGCCTTGCAAAAATCAGTATGGAACGAGGATGGGTGACACCCAATCTGATTCTAAGATTTGAAAAGCTGTCCAGGGATCCCTGGGTGGCGCAGCGGTTTAGCGCCTGCCTTTGGCCCAGGGCGTGATCCTGGAGACCCGGGATCGAATCCCATGTCGGGCTCCCGGTACATGGAGCCTGCTTCTCCCTCTGCCTGTGTCTCTGCCTCTCTCTCTCTCTCTCACTGTGTGCCTATCATAAATAAAAAATAAAAAATAAAAAAAAGAAAAGCTGTCCAGACGGACAGGCACGCATATCCCATCAGTAAATAATTTGGTTACTTAAGAATAAAGTAAAAAATTATGAGTATTTTTAAACTGCTATTGTTAGGACACAAATATTTATTAAGGTATTTAAATCTAACTACGTAATGAACAGAACTGTGAGGTATTTCTTGTGGCTTAGGGACACACCGAGGCACTTGGGAGGTCAAGAATCAAAATAGTTTGGGAACTTCTGCTCTGGGGCAGGTAGGGGAGGAGGGGTTCTTGGCCCAAAGACCCTCCCAACACAGGAAGGTGGATGGACAGTAATGAGTATTCACTGAGAGCAAACATGTCAGGTGCCATCCTAAGTGACTGACTTGGTGTGAAAGTATAGACCACTGCTTGGCACAGTGAGTGAGTGATCAGTAAGTGGTGAGTATCATCACTATTATATTACCATGACTTTTGTTAACATGACACCAGCAGGAGGTAGGGGCCACGGAGGGGAAGGAAGGGCCCCACAGCTATTCACCTGGTGAGGGGAGCAGCATCCACAGCCTGCCTCCTACCCCACACACAGTCCCCAGGGGGACAGATAGGTGGAGGGCAGCTTAATGCCTGGTTGAGAGGACACAGAAATACTGAGGTCTCTGATGGTCAAGATGGAAAGGCCTCTTGGGAGAAGATGAAGATGGAACCAGGCTCCACCTCTGAGGGTTACTCCCCCAAAGTCCAGATGGGGCCAGTACTCCCAGACCTTCAACAAGGCGGCTCTCTGCAGAAGGGACCTTGGCCCTCAGCTACCACCAGGTCCCAAGGACACATCCCTCCCTGTCCCCAGGGCACAGAGGGAGTCTCTGAGAGGCACTCAGACTGAACAAAAAAAGAAAAAAAGAAAAGAAAAGAAAGAAAAGAAAAAAAGAAAAGAAAAGAGAAGAAAAGAAAGAAAAGAAAAGAAAAGAAAAGAAAAGAAAAGAAAAGAAAAGAAAAGAAAAGAAAAGAAAAGAAAAGACAAGACTGAACATGGGTGCAACATAGCCAGGTAGAGACAGAGTAACGAGCCACGGAAATCAAACTCACCGGAGTGGAGCCAAAATCTGGGACCCTAGCCCTCCTCTCTCTCACCAGCAAGCTCAGGCCACTTAGAAAAAAGCTACATGTTCTCATGTAAGTGAGTGACCGTGTGACCCCATGACACAGCAGACAAGGCATCAGGGGTGAGAGATGTGGGAGGAAGTGAGCCAGGGGTGAGCCAGCAAGACTGAGCAGCCCCATGGCCCGGTTCCATGGAGGAAGGCAAAGAGCAAGTTCCAGAATAGCTTCCCCAAGTCCCCAGGCTCCGGAAGCCCACCTGCCCTTCATCCCACAGCCAACCAGGGCCCAGCATGGCCTGGGGCTGACGTGTGTGGCTGTAGTGCAGCACCCCTCCTTCCCATCAAAGCTAGACTGTTGCATGAAGAAAATGTCCAGAGAAATCAGACCAAGAGACAAACTTTGGCTGCCAGAGTTCATCAAAATCACTATTTGCAAGATTTTTATCTGCCCTACTCGAATCGTTTCAATTCCAAAGTGCTAGATTCCCTGGTATAGTAATAGAAAGGGTATTCATAGGCACTCTGGCTTCCAGTAAGATGTAAAAACTTCGCTCACATTTTTTAAAGTTTATAAATAGCCTCGGAAAAGAAGCTGGAACACGCTTCTTAGTAAATACAGCTGACCCATTTTCCTCATTCTTCACCAGGAATAAAGCGACTGTTACCACGGAAAGTACAGAAGAGTCTAAATATATATCCCCTCCTCACAGGCACCCAGATCAGAAAAACAGAGTTGACACCCAGACGCTGAAGGAGGAAGAAGCCAGGCTAGGGAGGGGCAGCCCCCAGCTACCTTCCCACACTTGAGAGGGCCAGGGTGATGGGGAGGGTAGGGGGTAGCTCCTATGGAGCCCCCTCTCCCAGTTCTGGAAGGGGGCAAGCCTGACTCCAGGCCCTGCAGGCCACTGCTCACTGCCCCAATGTCATCTAGATTGGCCAGACTTTCCCCGACACCCCCCACCTCCCCAGCCCAAGCAGCTGGATCTTTCTCCAGCATTTCATATGTTTCTACTGCTATCTTCCCAGTGAGAAGGGAAGCTCCCTCTGGGCCCACTATTTACACCCAATCCCCGGAACGGGGCCTGGCACATGATACATAAACACTGATCAGATGAATGGATTCGTATCTGTGTGGCCAGGCTTGACATAGCTTGTGTTTGAAGCACCTCTGTTACTGATTATGGGTGGGCCTCTCCTCTATTTGGGACACTGCAGACCAGTCTGTCCGATGACCATGGAGGGAGTCCTTGTTTTTTATTAATTTTATATCTAGGGAACTCTTTCTCTCCTCCTCCTTTTGGCAGCAGCTGTGGTATAAAACAATTATCCACCAAACCCAGCAGGTCTGGCTGACTAGGAGAAAGAATGTGACTTTCTGGGCAATCCCGTGGGGAAGGTAAGAGTGTCTGTCCACTACTCTGTCCCTAGAACCAAGAGGTGTGCCTGGCACATCACAGGTGTTTGATCACTTTCCAGGAGTGGGCACCTCTGGCAGAGCCCCTTGTGGGTGTTTGGCCGGCTTCCTGAGGACCCTGAGATGTGGTTGTGCTTCACATGGACCTGGTAGAGGACCAACTACCCTAGAACTCTTCTCAGAGGGGTTGTAGATAGGGCAGAAATCCAAAGCCTCCCACTTGATTTTTCCAAGGAACTGCAGGACACATAGAGAAGAGGCCAGCTCTGAAGGGTCCTCTAGGGATGGGGCTTGTCACCTGAGGGAACCAGAAATTTCCCTCTGACATTTCAGAGCATAGAAGTCTCCAGAGTGTCTGCCACACAAGGAGGGAGGCACAAGGGGCAGACACAGCCAGTGGGGAGGAGGTGAGGGACCCTTGAGGAGGCTTTGCTGCTGGGAATAAGAAGCTGGGAGGCCAGAAGAGGAGAGAATGTAGCTGGGTCAGACCCAAGGGGAGGCACCTGGTTTCCAGTCACCAGGAAGCCAAAAACTGGCATGTACACCCACTCTTCGACCCACCCCAGCTGACCCTAAATACACCCCGGCTGGCCAGCTCATCGCCATGAAGAGCTCTGTGTAGTCAGCCACTTCCTGCACACGAGACACCTCCCAGGCTGGTTGCAACGTATTTCCCAGCCCCATTTCACACATCAGACCTTGAATATCCAGGCCTTGTGACAAGAGACCAGCGAGAGCTGCCAGCACCATGCTGGGGACTGGGCCAGTGGCTGGTGGAGATGGTCCGTTATTCCTCCTCACCTTCCACGGACCCTTACCTTAAATCTCCCGAAAGAGAGGAATCTCTAGAGCACCTCTGAGAACCAAAAGCCACTAGCACCCTAGCCCACTAGCCCAACCCAAGCAGAGTCCGTCCTGCACTCTGGTCCTGATGGGGCCACACAGGGACACTCCAATCTGACCATGGACCTTGAGGAGCACAGGTTTGTACCTGTCCCACCTCTGCACACCACCAGACCCCCACATACCAGCCCAATGCCTTGCATGTAGCAGGTGCTCAAGCAGAGCTAAAGGCTGCCCTCTCAGAAAGAGTAAGTGAGTGCTTGGCATTCTGTGAGTTCACACCAGACTCCTGAAGTCTCTGTTCTTTTACTGGCTATTTCTCTAGACTGACTTCAATTCATCATCTTGGCTATGATCATAAAAGAGCTTAATTGATACTTAGTTGATGGAATCTACCTTACCTATGAAATTTATTACTCCAGAGAAGTGCAAGCAGGGAGACCTGGCAAAGCCCGCTGTGCATCACCAGAGAGCCACCTACTTTATCCTCCACCTGACTTGTTCCTGAAACAAGGAGGGGAGGGGGATTCAGATCTCAGTGCCCCAGATTAAAATCTGGTTTTCCAGGGAGCTTGGGAGCCATGCAATGCTTTTAAAACATGTCTACAAACCCCTTGGATTCCTCCCATCAGAAAGTTGAGTCTAAGTCCCCTCTCCTTGAATAATGGCACATGGAAGGGACACTGTGTGCTTCCATGGTCCACCTGGTTCTCTCAGGACACACAACTCTGGGGCCCACATGCAGTCTGGCTGTCCAGAAGCTGCCATGGAGACTCCTGGGGTGGGGGGTGCATGTGAAACCCAAGTAGCCCCTGCTGGTCTAGCAGTTTGCATCTTCCCAAACACAGGAATGGCACTAGACCCCAAGGGACAGCCACCTGGACACGTCTGGCTAGGCTGCAGAACCAGGAGGCCTGGCTAGGCTGCAGAACCAGGAGCAGCAATAACAAGGAATGAATTTGCTAAGTCTGTGGTGATTTGTCATGAAACCAGAAATAGCTACACCAGTACACAGACCTCTCTGGCTGTGGGGCCCTAGCCAGGCTTCTTCCCTCCTTTTGTTCCTCTGAAATGAAGGAATTGGGGACCAGGAACAGACTTTTGTCAGCTTTTAAAAAAGAAAGAGAAAAGAAAGAAAGAAAGAGAAAGAAAGAAAGAAAGAAAGAAAGAAAGAAAAAGAAAGAAAGAAAGAAAGAGAAAGAAAGAGAAGCAGGTAAAGTGGATCAAATTCTTCCTTAAGCTAAATTTATTCCATTTGAAGAAAAAATATTTATCTTGTAATTATGTCCCTTTTACATTGTTGGTGTTAAAATATTCTTCCTTTTATGAATGAGGATATAGTAGCTGGTGACTGGCTTTTAATAGCCTCGGTCAAATTAAAAAGTTTTTAAAAACATGACCAGCCTGTGACATCCAACATCAGGGAAGCCACCTGGTTAGATGGCCTCAGATCACTTCCACATCTGATAGGCCGTGATTTATGAAATTCCTACAGAAAAGACGGAGCTACTTCTTCTCCCACCAGATAGACTCTACAAAGCCCTACCCTGCCTTATCAGCTCAGACACCTGGCTCTGCTCTAACACAGCTCGTCGGTCATGTGATGAGTCCTTAACAAGCTCCTGCAAACCATTCCACCGAAGGCAGTGGCCTCTGGCCTGCCTGCCCTGCTCTTGGGGCTCACTCCTCCCCATTGGGCCCTCCCAGGCTCCAGGGCCACCGAGTGGGTGGAGAGCTGGAGGCTCAAACAAAAACAGTTCCTCCAAACCACGGCACAAAGCGCCTGGCTTCTGAGCTGAGTACCTCCTCCAGCAGCATCTGGCCATCCAAGGCAGGGCAGCTAGCCACAGAGAGAAACACAACAAACCTCCAGAAAAAGGTGTCAGCAGATCTGCACTTTCCAAAAACAGAGTGTTTTCAGGTCACGGAACAGAAAGACAGCCAGCCAAAAAACGCTGTGGACTTCATTTCTAAAATGGTGAAGCAGCCTGCAATGTTTTGCCCTCTGGTTTCTGGTTTGCCCTGGAGCTGCCACCCCTCTGTGGGGAGGCCACCACAGCTGCCAGCAAAGGCAGGCCAGGGGCTTGGCCTTGTCCCCTCTGCAGCCGCAGAGGAAAAGGTAGGGAGCTCAGAGAGACCACCTAGGTCAACACAGCAGGGATCCCCAAACTCTTGGATGCCCCTGGGCCTCCTCCAGAGAGGCCGCAGGCAGGACCAGCTAGTGTTGATGGTTTCCCGATGCCTGATAAACACCGTTTGAAGCCACAGTATTTCTCGAGCACAAACAGTACAGTAAAGCCCAGACATTTATATGCAATTGGGAGACATTTATCCTGTGACAACATTCTATTCCAATGACTTTTCTATTACCGCCAATGATTAATGATGTAAATTCTGTCACTTGGGATGATGGATGCAGGGCAGCTAAGGGGCCTTTGCATAGATTACCCAAATCCCGGATTCCCATTGGCTCTCAGGATAAATGTGGTCTGTGCTTCAGTCAAGCATAAATGTAAAGTTCTTCTAGATTAAAAAAATATTATTCTTCTTCAGTACTCTCCAGTAGCAGCTTGGGATTGGGTGGAAGCTTTCTTCTTCTGGAACAAGTTTTTGCTCTTCAGCGTCAGGGGTGCTGAGAATAACTGCATAACTTTGCAAACAAGAGCCAGGAAGGCCTTGACCACTGGGTGCCACAGCAGGAAAGTTAGAGCCAGGAGAGCGAGCAAGGCCCAAGGCCTCAGGCATTGGGGGCCTCCCTCCCTCTCTGCTTTGCATGCTGGTCCAGCAACCTGGACTGTCCTTCCTAGCCCCTCATGAGCTCCACCCACTAGGAACTGCCATTGTTCCATACCAGAGAGGACATACAAATGTCCCTGATCCTGCTTTGTGGTCCTGCCTCTGTCCCTCCCTTAAATGCTATGCTTTCTGGGGCTCTCCAAGGCTCTCTTCCTTCTCAAACCACTTCTCCCTTGAGTTTCCGTCTACCTCCAGGGATTCATCTGCTGATGGTTCCCAAACCTGCGTTTTCCAGACCTATCACAGTTCTGAGATTCATGTTCCTGGATCCTACTACACATGGGTGTCTCTGGGGTCCCGACTGCAGCCTTCCATACACCGCTGGGTCCTCTGGCAAAATAAGGTCTCTTCTGGCTCAGCAGGTCAACAGAGAAGCCCTGGGGCTATAATGGACTCCTCTCTGGCCTCACTCTCCATCTACGATTGATGACCAACTCCTACAGATTCCTTTCCTGAATGACCTCTGGCCCTGTCACTCCAGTTCCACTGCCCCAGTTTGGCCCAAGTGTCACTTAGACTAATAATAGCAAGTTTACAGTCTCTAAGCAGCTCTCCGTGTGTCTGTTCTGGCTTTCCCCTCCGAGCAACACAACTCTCGGCAGCCACCCCTCTCCAGAGCCCTCCAGAGTCTTCCAAGGCGCGTGATAGAAATGCTCCACTACAGCTGACTGAGCTCTGCACCACCTGGCACCTGCAGACAGCTCCAGCCCCATCCTGGGCACACCTCTCCCTGGCTCCCCAGGCTACACACTTTCTGGACTTCCTGCAGTTTTTGGACACGCCATACTCTCTGGACACCACATTTTGCAGGGCAGCTCTCCCTGCCTACAGCAATCTTCTCTCTCCCCAGCCCTCTTCAGCCGGCTAACTCATTCTCCAGGTGTCAGCTTTAACTGCACTTGCTCAGAGAAACTTCCTTGACCCACCCCTCCAAAACAGTCTCTGCTAGGGCTCTGCGAGGAGCCTGTGATTCTGTCCTCCTACTTCTTGGCACACCTCTCCCTTCCCCATAAGGTGAGCTCAGGGCCCACTTGGGCCTTGGTCATCACAGCGGCCCTAGCACCTCCCACTGCGTTGGCACTGAGTAACAGTCTGTCACACAGCTGCCCAGCAGCTGCACTGGGTGAAGAACTGATCTGCACACCCAGCTTCTTCCCATTCCTCCCAAGAATGCAAACTCCTTGAAGCCCAGAACCGTGCCAAGTTCATCTCTGGACCCCTGGGGAGCCTGCCATGGTCTCTCCACAGAGTAGGTGTTCAGAACAGGCTTATGGAGATATTAGGAAAGAAGAAAGGAAGAAAACTCATAAAAGCACAGGGAACCCAGAAAACCAGTGGCCTCATTCATAAGGCAAAGGCTTAAAAGTTTAAAGAAGCAGAGAGAATTGATGTGAAGTGTACAGCCAATATGCAGGCCTGTAAATCAAGCTGTTGTCAAAGCCACGAGGAGAGCTGCCCGGCTTCCCTGCAGACAGACCTCTGAAGCAGCTGTAATTCAGGGGCGGAGCCGGCCTTACAGGAACTCAGCGCTCTGCTCGCTCTGCTCACGGGTCTGAATTCCTGGCACTCCTAACTCAATTTGGCCATCTCTCTCAGCGTCCTTTCTTGGAAAATATATGGGCTCTCTACTCTGTGAGGCCTGGGAAAGGCCCAGGCTCTGCGCTGACAACGGGGGAACCGGATACAGTCCAGCCGGGAGGATTCCCTCCCCGCCCCCCCCCCAGGGGGCAGGGAGAAGCACAGAGGAAGAACATAGACACTGCACACCCCAACTCCCCTCCTGACCTCTCCAAGGCATCTGGACCTGGGGCAGGAAGGCGTTCACAGGGCGTACCCTGGAGACTCTGGGGGCTCTGTTGCCCATGCCCAGTGCATGGGACCCACAGACAGGGTATCAGTCCCGTACCAGAGTCTAGAAACAACGGCCTGATGGTGGGATCAGACTCTTGGTTGTAGGGCAGAGGGCCTGGGAAGAGTCACTGGGGCCAGCCCTGCTTCCAGGCCCCAGGTTGGTCAACAGCAGGGCTGTTTGCTCCCTTTCTTAGCAATCATGAACATCACTGACTTCATGCTTCTTCCCAAACCCGTAGCTCCGGCCCATTTCACAGGGCCACAGCTGCAGGAGCTGGAGGCCAGAGGCCAGCCGCTTCCTCCCCCGATTCATCTGTCGACCTGCATGTGCACCTCGTCCTGCCACCCTGGCTCTGCCTCCACCCCAGAGACCTTCCTCCAGCAAGCTCCTCCTTTTAGACCACCTCTTTGACCCCTCCCTTTCCTTGTAGACTGCACTGGTCTTTCCCATCTTGAAAAGTAATGTTTACTCGGCTCTACCAAAACTTCCCACTGCGTGCCCTTCTTCCTCTTCCTGTGAAACTTCTCAAACTAGAGCCCCACTCAGGAGCCTGGGCAGGGAAGGAGTTCAAGCCCAAGTCTCCAAGAGAACAGGACAGAGAAAATATGAAATGCAGAAATTCAGAGATCTCATAAAATTGCTGCATTTCTTGGCTGAGTGAATGCACATACCTCACTACAAAAATTATTTTCCAAGTTTGGCTTTTAGGTTCCCGGAGTGGAAGGAGTAAAACATCTAATTTTTGAAATCTTCATAAATATATGCATTTTTTTTTTTATAAAACTACTTAAATGAATCCACTTTTGCCTGACAAAGTAGAGAAATCCAAAGCTCTGGGATTTTAAAAGCTTCCATTAAAGCAGCTTTTCTTTTCTCAAAAAATAATGAATTGAAAACTAAATCAGAAGGCTTCATTAAGCCCAGGGCCAATAAGAGGCCGCCAGGACAGAGCCCCCAACAAGCCCAGGAAGCTGGAGCGGGGATACATCTCCTGCTTTTCTTATTTCTGCAGCAGCGCCAGCCAAAGGCATGCTTTTGAATCGTACAGAATTAGAATTCCGCTGTGTTTTTTTCAGGCAGTACAGTATGTCTTCATTGGTACTCCAGCAGGCTCGTAAATTAAGATAAAAAGCTGGTGAGGTGGAGACAAGAATGTGTTCCTGGGGAGGGGAGAGAGCAGAGCCGTGCCCCAGACTTTGTGGCTGTTGACACCGCCCTGGCCAACAACATGGGCTCCCCATTTCGCCTGACCTGCTGAGCTAAAAGCCCTCACATTTTAAGCCAGGTCTAGGCTGGCTGCATCTGAGGGAGAGAGAGAGGTCCGTGACCCAACCATCCACACCTACCACCCACCACTCACCCAGGGTCTGCCTGGGACCAGACCTGAGAAGGGGCAGACAGTCCCCAGACAGCCTACCCATTAGTCAGAAGCTATGATAAATGGCCACGAGTGGTCACTAGCGGGGGTGTTCTGTAGCTGTGTGTGTGACTTCACTTCACCTTAACTGGTGTGCGTCCCCATTCATCCGAGAGCTTATATAATACCTGTGTATACATCCGGCAATGTCCTAACACCAGAGGCACACAGTGAAAAGCTCAGACATGGGCCTGCCCTTTTGCAACCTATTTTCAACTGGGGGAGACAGGCATCAGACCAAACCCCTCCAAAATAATCACTTGTGATGACACTTAGAACCTCAAAGGCAGTAGACCAAGCGAGCAGAGCCCCTCGCCCCAGTGCAGCCTCTCTGCCCGCTCTCAGAATGCTGACAAACCCTGTGCTGCAGACAAAATGGACCTTCTGTGTGCCCCCACACCCATCAGTGCTCCCGAGCCCACATTCTCCCCCACTAGGGAGGCCCCCAATCCTCAATCGCAAACATCCTCCTCCATCTTCAGAGCCCAGTTCCATCCACCTCCTTTGTTAGCCCCCTAGGAATGAACCCTCCTCTCCCTACTTTTCTCTCCTCTGTGCCCTGAGTGCACAATCTGGCACAGCACAGAAATGCTCAGCCATGAAGCAACCTGAAAACATTCAGGAAGAGAAGAGCACAAAACCCAGTGCAAAGAAATAATCCATTGTTGGAAGCTTCCAGGAAAAAGCCCATTTGGGGTCCAGGGCAGAGGAAGCTGAGGTTGGAAGAGGTGGGGGGAAGCCAGGTGCCCCAGGCAGGGGTCAGGGCCTGGCCAAGAGCTCCTGGGGGTTAAGCAGAAGGCCTCCCTTTCTTGCTCTGATGGTGCTCTTGTGAGGAGGGCATTCCAGTGCAGCTGGAGGAGCGGCACAACCACTCCAAACAGTGGCAGCCGGAGCAGAGATACAGGCACAGGCCTGGAGTACAGTGGGAGAAAATTAGTCCCTAAAGTCCAACCCTTTCCTCAGTGACCTTTGTCCTCTGGAGTGTTCACACGTAAGAGGAAGGACTGTGCATGGTTCTTTGATGGAGGGCAACCAAAGCAAAGAGAGTGTGACTCACTCCAAGTCACAGCTCATGGATGGTGGCCCTGGGAGGCCAGGTCTACAGCTGGGAACAGGAGGTGCTGGGGAAGGCAACACGTCATGGCAGCTCTAAGCCCAGGCACGGGAATGCATGGCACATGGGCTGGGTTCACACCCTGCCTCTGTGATTTAGCAGAGCTGCAACTTTGGACAGGCCACATACCCTCACCAAACCCAAGCTTCTTCCCTGTGAAGTGGGAACAGAAACACCTCCCTAGCTGCCCAACTGTGGGGTTGGGAGGACTCTGACATGTGCATGATGACTAACAGTGGGCCTACCTGAGTCAGAGCAGCTATGACAGCATAACCCCTGTGAACTGGGGTCAAGTCTTCCGTTGAAAAGGAGGCAGAGGTGGGGCATATGGAAGTTGGGAAATGTGCCAGCCTGGGGGATAAGTTGCTGGTAGAACCAACCAAAGTAACCCTCCCCAGGTACGCCACACACACCTCTGCCCCACAGAGGGAGAGAGCCTCAGTCCAGCCAGCCAGCCACCAAACACATAGTATGAACTTCTATGGCAGCAGAAATAACAAGGTTATCTTGAAGAGTACTAAGAAATGTTAATTCCCTGGGGCTCTTTATGTAAAGACGACTAAAGTCAAGAGGATAGAGTGGCCCCCAGGAGACAGACTGGAAGAGAGACAGACTTTAATATTTCATTAGTGTCCCATTAGCAAGACAACACACATTTTCTCACTTGGTGACTTCTTGGGAATAACATCTCATTCAGAAAAAAACAGGGGACCCCACTGGCCTGCTAAGCAGCCCGAGGCAGCCAGTCAGAAAGGATTTGACCTTCAGGGCTCTGGCTACCTGAGACAATGAACTCAAAAGTGCAAGACTTCCTGGGTGCCTCCTACAAAACCTGCTCCTCCGGGATTGAGACCCAAGCTATCAAGTGGAAGGAGGCAAAACCTTTCTTACGCTTCTTATGCCAGGTTCATACTGCTCACCCCTTCATGTCTGGCACAGTACAGCCCCCCCATCCACCAGGGCATTCTAAAATCTGGGCCATGAACAGTGGAGGGAAGGGAAGGGGTGGGAGGGAGCAGGGATTTAGGAAGATGAGGGTTGGGTGTCCTTAGCTATCATTGTGCAAATTGTTGTCACATTCATTTGCTCAACAAATATGTACCAGGCTCCCAGTGTGTGCCAGGGATGAGCTTGAATCTTGGCTCAGGGCAGGGAGCATGCAGACCTCAAACAAGGAAGCAGAGAGACATAATAAAGTTGTGGATTTAACTTCAGGACAGAACCGGCAGGCAGGACCATTGTTCCCACTTTTCAGATGAAAGCGCTAATGGAAGTGAATTGCCTTCAGCCGCTCAGGCCAGACTCAGCTGCCTCTTCCTCGCTCCTGGGGGTGGGGGAATGGCACAGGGAGGGGCCTGGCCAACCTTCCAGGGTATTTGGAGATACGTGTGAAGACACCGTGCTGGGGCTTTGTTTCTGGCTTCTAGACTTGTCACTAATGTCTCATTCTCTGGATGGACAATAACTGTCGATAGGAGGATTGGCACAAAAAGTCAAAGGAAATGACAACAGGCAGTGTCCTCTCCAGCTCAAATGGGCCACCTTCAGAGAAGTGGCCTCCCAGACTCCTGCACTACATCCCAGGCTCGCCTCACAGAGCCAGCCCACAGGTCCTGGTCCTGAGCAAAAGTCATCATCCACATCCCAGGAGCAGAGGGCATCTAGCCTCCAGGGACACCCTCCCCAATTCCCTCTAATTTGGTCTATTAATTTAAAGCAAAGGAAGCTGGCCAGGAGTGGTAGGCACAGGGGATGTCTGAGAGGATGTAATTAATGCAGCTGCTCCAAACGGAAGGTAATGCCTTGCCTCCTCATTAGCAGATGCACAGCAATTTAGGATGACATCCTAGAGGACAGCAATGGGGACACAAAGATCCCTTCAGGTCCATGCCTCGCCCGCCACTTCGATTTCCTCACTGTTGGACAATTACAAAGTGCTCCCAGCAGAACCTTCCAAGCTACAGGATGCAGGGCAGACTGGCAGCCTAGGGGCCAGGCCCAAAACACCTCGGATTCATCATCAACCACAGCTTCTCACACAGAGACCTATCAGTTGACAGAAGAACACAACTCCATCCTTGAAGGATTCCCTCATTCTATACTCAGCATGGGTTCCTGACCCTGTTTGCTGCTTCTGTAAACAGAGAAGGCACAGGATGGGACTGTGAGGACCTTCCCAAATTGTGACATTTCAAAGGAACACAGGTGTGCAGAGAGCTGTTTCAACAAACACACATCAACTCGTATTAGCATTTTCCCTTCAAAAAAACAAGACCAGCATTATTATTATTTAAATAATAATAATTGAATAAATAAAAAGCTAGCTTTTTCTTGCAAACTTCAAATGTTGCAGAAACATTTCTGTAGAAAGGATTAACCCTGCAATGGGGTGTGCCAGTCTGGCTCAAAGAGATACAGGTTCTGGGCCACCTGGGTGACTATGTGTGCAGAAGCTGGAAGCTAGAAGATAGCCAGAGGAAAAAGGAGGAAAGAAGTTGCCATATTGGAGTTTTTAGACTGCATCTCTTCTTTCCTACCCAGAGGTCACCTACTGGAAAAATCCATGGTAGCTTTGGAATCATCTGGGTTGTTAGCTTAATTATGACCCAGAAGAAGGAAGACAAAGTGCCCCTTCAGTCACTGTGCAGCCACCCGGGCTTTCCTTACAGGTGATGCTGCCTTAGCACAACCACAGCAAGGGCTTTGGGCTGGACCCCAGGACCTCCTCAATCCACAGATAAAAACAGAACCCAACATGGGACAGCTACAGAGTCCATGATGGTACATTGTGAGAAAGGCCAGATCTGAGGACTGGTCAAGGTTGGCTGCAGCAGAGCTTCGCATAGGCTGGGCAGCCCTCCAGGCCAGCAGCTGAGGAAGGTGCAGGAAATCCTCCTCAGCATTAGGTTAACGCCAACCTCTCACAGAGCTAAGCATAGAAAGTTCACTCAGGGGTGGTTTTCACAAGTCTTCTTGTGTACCTGGATTAAGTTTACCTGGTCAGAGATAAGCCGGAGAGGGCAGGTGAGTGTACCCAGGCCTTATCTGGTACAGGGCTGCCTCTGGTGGACAACTCTGCCCACTCTACTGAGACCCACATAGTAAACTGTCAGGACCCCAGCCTCACCAGCTTCTTAGACTAGAGCCTTCTACACCCCACATACTCGCTCCCTCTCCCACATGTGTCCACCTCTGCCAGGTAGAGCTTCACCCCTCAGACATGTCTAATGGCCCAAGGGTCTGCTCTAGGGCCCACCTCAGGGTGGAGACCCCATTCACTTGAGAACTACACTCCTGTTGGAGAGGCCTCAAGACCCAGTAGCCCTGAGATGGGCTTTTCCTGGCTATGAACTTCTAGATGATGCCTGTTCCCAAACTGCCCCGAGGGGTCAGCAGCATTTCTTTGTGTGTCATTTTAGGGAGTGCCCAAGAATGAAACCAACTATGATTTTGCTTAGAAAGAACAGCCATAGTTTTTTTGTTTCCAAATGCAGCTGGAACGGGGAGGCAATACTGACCTTTCACGTGTATTTTTGAATTAATTCAGAATACTCTATCCAAATATAGAATATTAGGTGACTTTACTTCGTGTGCCCTTTCCTCTAAATTATTAAAGGTCTCAAGGATTCTCCAGCCTGCATATAATATTTCAGATGACCAAAGCAGACAAATAAATTGAGTTTTCTTTTCAGGCAAGGAAATCTTTGTTTTCCTGAAGATTAAAAAAGAATGTGGCAAAAATAAATAAATAAATAAATAAAAAATAAAAAATAAATAAAAAAGAATGTGGCAAGTCAGCCTGCTTAATCCTACCTGCCTCTGTTGGAAAAATGAAATAAGGATTAGGATATAAAGTGACCAGGATGCTTGTGGTTATTATTGTACTTTACCATGTTATTCTTGGAGTCAATGCCTTTTAATTAAATTTAAATTGATCAAGCAGTTCCAGCAATGATTTCTCAATGCTCATGTGTGATTCTGAAAATGTCAGAACCTGGCTAAGTTACCGTTGCACACTTACCTGTCAGTAACAACTCCTGTGAAAAGTTGCACACTCAGGAGCCAGGTGAGGATGGTCCCACTGAGCAGGGCGGGTAGGGCAAAGCAAAGGGCATCTCGTACACCATCCCAGCCAGCGGTGTAGTTTGGGCTTATGATTCCAATCCCCGCTACCTCATGAACAGGATTTTGGCAAAGTTGAATCAAAGAGTATTTTTTAAAATGTTGTATCCACCTTCCGATTCTCCACCCAACAAAATAAAATAAATGAGGACTGTAGTTCACAACTATCAACTCTGGGCCAAATGTGGAGAATGGGACAGGACCACGGTCCCAAGAGACTCAGATTTATAGAGGAGGATCAGGAGGTGAGCAAGCTGCCAAACTGCTCACACAAAAACCTTTTCTATGGAAAAGCACACTAAACTTTTACTTCAATTATGCTTCTTGAATATTCTAGCTTAGCATCTTCAGTGAGCAGTGAACGACATCTCCTGTGCCAGAAAACAGGGAAGCTGTGGGTAGAAGGCCTCGCTGGGGAGTGCGAGACAGAGGCCTGGTCATTGGCCTGAATGTTGCCCAGGGCAGCGGGGCATCTTTGGCAGGCACACGCGCTCACTTGGCACCAGACCCGGGAGGCCGGGGGCCACAGTGCCCACAGTGACAGCTAACAGCAAATGTCCCTTCGTCCTGCCACGAGGCAAACAGAGGATACATGGACAAGGAGATGCTGCATGGCTGAAGGCTGGAGCACCTCGCAAGAAGCCAGGCAGAGGGCTGAGGGTGCATGATAGAGGGGGTGGTGACAGAAGTCACCCAAAGGGTGCGTCTGAGCACAGCTAGGGGAGAAAGTTGGAGAGAAATGCCTGGGGTTCTGGGGAGAAGGAACAGTAAGTACCTAGGCGTGGGGCACAGAGGGTCTATGAGCCAGACCACCTGAGGCCTAGAGATCACAGGTGTCTCTGAATTTTACCACACATGTGATACAATCCGAGTAGAAGGGCTGGCTGCTCACCCCTGAGAAGCCAGGGCCACAGCCTCTCACAAGTGCCCGAGGGCATCCTGGGGTGAAGGAAGGGCACTCCCAGCTCCCTCTGCCCAGGCCAAGGGTGGCTCTGGCCCCTGGGACAGCCAATCCTACTCCTCTGCTGGGCTGGCCTGGTACCTGCTGCTGGACGCACAGAGCCTTCAGTGTCTCACCAGGAAGGGAGCATCAACTCAGGGAACAGCGCAAGCTCACCAGAGAGCAGGAGGCACAAGCCCCAAGAGGTGCCTGGGCCTACACAGGCCCAGAGCAGCTGTTAGCAGGAGCCCTCAGCTGTCTGCACCTGCATCTGCGGCACACCTTGCTCAGGAGGAGCTCCTCAACTGAGCTGCCCAGACTTACTCCTGCCCTTTAAAATCTCCCCACCCCTTTTAGAAACACGGGGATGCGGGAAGGTGCGAGGGGGGCATCAGGGAGGATAGCGGCTGAGGCTGCAAGCCAGTCTGTCACGTCTCCTTACGGCGAGAGTTCCTAGAGGTCAGGGCCCGTGTCCCTTTATCTGTCCCAGAGCCCAGATGTCTGGCGACTCAGCAAACAGCGATTGTTGATGATGCTGCCCAGGCTCCAGGACATCCTATAACTCTTCCCATCTCACCAACTCAAGGACACAGTGGAAACCACACACCGGATTTTGAAAAAGCAAACAAACTGAAAAGCAATTAGGACAGACAAATCACAAATATTTAAATATTGAGGCCTGAAATTGATGTCTATCTTGAAGATGGATCTCCATTTCCTCTTTGGACCCAGAGGGCCCTGCTGAGCACAGCAAGGCTGTGTCGGTGGCACAGATGGCACCTGCAGCCGCTTCTCGGGCAGATCACTACTGCTTCTCCTCAGGTGCCCACAGCTGCGCAGGCAGCAGGGTTGCAAACTTCGCTAAAATGAGGATTTTGATTTGCCGGAGAAACTTGCACTGGCCCTGGGCAAATAATAACTGTAAGAGAATATTTCATATAGCACCTTCCTCTTCCACTCCCTCTAGGGAAAAGACGGCTGCACTCAAAAATGAGGGGGAGGAAAATTAAAAAATATATTCAAATAACAGCCACAGAGCAGGGATGGGAGGCACGGATTTCTGAGCCAACTTCCAAACTCGTGCTGTTCTGATTTGCCTTTGAAACAATCTCACTTTGCCTTCTGTTGCTTAAACAATAATTATTAAAGGCATCAATTAAAAATGCCCAACTCTGCTGTCCCCATGGCCACGGTCCCCACCATGCCTATCACCCCGCCTGTGGCACCTGTCACCACCCTTGTTTTCTGTGTCAGTGGGGTAGCACCGGTCCAGAACAAAGCCTCTCCTCTGGGTCCACAGGCCACTGTATTTTAGGTTAGGAGCAGGATCGCTGCCCACCCGCAGCCCTGACAGGAGTGAGGAGGAGGGAGCAGGCCTGACATGAGCCCTTTCCATCTGGAATCAGCATTAGTAGGCCAACACAACGCATGTACTAGGCACGGCAGATAGTCCACCGTTAGGACAGTCCTCTGCTAGTATCCCACACCTTCACAACCTGCAGAAAGCCCCTAGGTGGGGTTTTTTCCCCACCCTTCTGTCCACCCCTACCCAGGAGCAGGTGAACCCTGAGAAAGTAAGACCACTAGAACCATTTGGACAGGACATGAAAGAGGAAACCCCTCTTTTTGGCACCAACACTGGACAGCTTCCAGATCACAGAGTGGTCCCTCCTGGCTTCTTTGAAGAAATTGTGGGCGATTTCCGCTCACAGTTCCAAGCTGGCTCATTTGGCCAGAGCGTCGACATTCAGCTCGGCTTCCCCTGGGGCATCTGGAATCTGGAGGAGCAGAGACAGTGTGTGGGAACACCGGCACGGGGCAGGGATGGAGGGGCTGTCTGGTCTGGAACACAAGTGATCCGGGTATGATCCCCAATGCATAGGGACACATTCACAAATTATTAAGAAGGAAACATGTGAAGTGCCCTCACAAACTCAGAACAGGGAACAAGCCATCCTGCAGGGGGATGAGGACAATACAGAGAGGAGGGATAACTGACACAGGTGTTCCCATCACCCAGGTACAGAGGGGACAGGTGCTACAAAGAGGGTTTCATGGTCATCCTAAGGAGATGAGGCTATAATCTGCAGAATAGGGGTAACTGCCTTTAGATGAAGGCAGAAGCAGGTTATAGGAAAAGGAAGAACAAAGTAGGGAGACCCAGGAATAATCTAGGCTCGTGAGGGCCCACATTGGGTAGTGTCTATGGAGAAGACAGGCAGAACCTGTGGACAGCCATTCAGACTCCAGGGAGCACCAAAGGGCATCAAGAAAGGTGCCAGAGCTGTAAGCCTGGGGCAGCGGTCTCAGGGGACACTCTGAAACAGACAAAGGATCAGCTGGAGGGGAAACAGTAAGTCTGGCTTGGAACGCAGCAAGTTTAAAGCGTTCAGTATGCAACACAAAATAAAGATGTGAAATTCGGGCGAGGGGTAGGGCCTAAAGATCCAGATGTGGTGCTATGGGTGTAGGAATAGAAACTTAAGCCATCAGATAACAGGACACAGGCCAGGGTTCTCTCATAGGAAGACGGCCAGGGACACAAATGTGAGGCACTACAATCTCAAAAGATGGCCAGGAGAAAGGCAGGGTCTAGGCAGCAAAGCAGGAGAGAGAATTGTGACCCACAGCCAAGGGAGAGAAAGATTTTCTTTACCCCCAAGATAAAAGAGGAAAGCCAACATTAACAAAGGTTATACAGAAGCTAGGAAGGAGGAGGGCTGAAACCAGGCCACAGGATTGAGTAACACTCAGTGAATCCTAATAGAAGGTTCCATTGTAAGGGACGGAGATGTCAATGTCCAATGTCTTTGCTGAGGAGAAGATGGAAAGGAAATGCAGAGATGACGCAGCTGCAGGAACAGTTTGAGGACAACTTCACACAAAATGAGAATAATAGCACATTTCTGAGCAGAGAGGACAGAGCAATACAGAGGGGATACCTAGATAGCTTTGACTCAGAAGAAAAGCATGAACTGCAGATCATTTGGGAATTGTCAACACACTGGTGATGGTAGAAACCACGCCCTTGGACGACACTACCTACAGAGAGTATAGCAAGAAAAGAGAGACCAAAGCCAGAGCCCTGATGTTTACAGTGAGCTGGAGCAAGAGGATCTTTTTCAATCACCTGCCTCACCCAGCCAGCTCGGTCCACAGGGCTGAATGCCAGCCATATCAGCTTCCAGAAGGGGTTGCCCCCATGCATAAGGTGCATGGGAGTCTTCAAGTTCTCCACGGCACTGAGCTCCTATACATGGTGAGCCAGTAAACACAAGCAGATCCTATAGGACACAGAGCCAAGAAACACAGGGCTACTTACCTGCCCTTTGACATTCTGAAGCTCTGGGCCATGTCAAACCATGGAATCAGAACCTAAGCCTTTCCTCCTGCCCATTGGTCACTGCACCATGTCAACAGGTACCACAAAGAAACCTGGGTTTATGCAAAATGCATGTAATGACGACCGAACAGAATAAATGTTTTTTTAAAAAAGGATTCAATAAAATGTCTATAAAACTGAGTTAAGATCATTTTATTAAGGCATAATGAACATACAGTCGAATGTACGGATCTGAATGTGTTTGTTTTAACAATTACACATGCCCACACAATCACAACCTGAAATGGGATTTAGTGCACTTGTATCACCCTAAGTTTCCTTGCTCTCTTTCAAGTTACTTACTCTACCCTCTGTCCTCAAGAACCATTTTCCATCACCATAGATGGGTTTCATAGAGTATGTACGTCTTTTGTTTTCGAGATCCATCCATATGGTTGTATTAGTAGTTCATTCTTTTCTGCTCAGCAGAATTCCACTGCGGTAACAATTTGTTCATCCATTTTTCAGAAGATGGATATTTGGGCTGTTTCCAGTTTGGGGCCTTATAGAAACATTCTTGTGCAGGTCCTTTTGTGAACAAATATAGGAGCATGCCCTTATCCACAGGAAATTCCTTCCAAGACCCCCAGTGGATGCTTGAAACCATGGATAGCACTGGGCCCTACACATATGCCATGTTTTTCCCTATACATACATACCTGTAATGAAGTTTAATTTATAAATCAGGCACAGTAACAGATTAACAGCAATAACTAATAAAATAGAACAATTATAACAACATACTGTAACAAAAGTTAGATGACTGTGTGTGTATCTCTCTCATTGTACTGTACTCACCCTTCTTCCTGGGATGATGTGAGATGATAAAATGCCTGTGTGATGAGATGAAGGAGGTGAATGATGTGAGCAGGTAACACAGCACTGGCTACTACTGACCCCCTGGCGCTCCATCAGAGGGGGAGGATCAACTGCTACCAGTAACGGAAACTGAAGAAAGCAAACATTGAGTAACGGAGGACTACCATATTTTCATTTCTCTAAGGTAAACGAGAAGAGTAGAATTGCTGGATTATAATCTAGATGTTCAATTTCATACAAACCACCAAACAAGTGTCCAAAGAAGCTGTGTCATGTGATGCACCCACCAGCAATGTATAACATGGCACCCAACAGTCTTAATTCGTACCTCCCTTGTGAGGGAAGATACTGAGGACCTTTCCACATGTTAATTGCCCATTCATATACTTTCTTGTGTGAAGTACCTGTTCAACATATCCAGGTCTATATATTCTGACAAACATGTATAGTTGTACAATCACAACCATAACCAAGATAAAGTTCCCTTGTGCTCTTCTGTAGTCAACTCACCTCCACCTTCAACGCCAGCAACCACTGATCTTTTTCCATGCAGCTTCACCTCTTCCAGAATGTCACAGAAATGGAATCAGGCCATATGTTGCCTTTGAGTCTGGTTTCTTTCCACTAAGCATAATGCATGTGAGAGTCATCCATGTTGTATCAGTTTGCTTCTTTTCCTTGCTGAGTAGTATTCTACTGATCTGAGAGGGTCATTCGACAGTGGAATGACACTGGGTTTTCTGCTTTGGGAAATCATGAATAAAGCCACAGCCCACACACAAGTTTTTGTATGAACACAGCCTCTTATTCTCTCACATTAATACCTACAAGTCACACTGCAGGGCCATATTTTAAGTACAGATTTAAGAATTTTTAAGGTGCGGGTTTATAGAAAACTCAAAATTTCTTCCCAAATGGCTGTATAATTCTGCATGCCCACCAGCAAGGTATGAGAGCTGGTATTACCAAGCCTTCTGTTTTGTTTTGAAGACATTCTATAGACTATAGAATACATACATAATGATATACATTAGCTAGTATATCACCGTGGTTTCTACTTCATTTCTCTGATAACCAAGGACCCCAAGTAGTCAGCTGCCATCTGTATATCTTAACACATCTATTCAAATCTCTTACCCATTTTTAAGTTGGCCATTTTAATAACTCACGTTACTGAGTTTTAAAAGTTCATACATTCTGGATGCCAGTTCTTTATTACACATATGCTGTGCAAATGTTTCCTCCCAGTCTGTGGCCTGTAGTTTCATTATCTTATCACTGTCTTTGGAAGAACAGAATTTCTAAACTTTGGATGAAGTACAAAATCCATTTTTTTCTCTTATGGATTGTGTTTTTTGGTATCTAAGAAATCTCTTATTCCAAGGTTACAAAAACTTTATCCTGTGTCTTCTTCTAGGAGTTTTATAAAAGTTTTAGACTCTAAACTTAGATCTATGATCCATTTTGAGTTAATTTGTGTATATAGTACAGGGTATGGGTCGAGGTTCCTGTCATTTGCATAGGATGTCCAATTGTTCCATTACCATTTGTCTAAAAGACCATCCTTTCTCCACTGAACTGCTTTGCACCATAGTCAAAAATCAACTGCCCATGTATGTGTGGGTCTATTTCTGGCCTCTTTATTCTGCGCCACCAATCTACATGTCTATCCTTTAGCAATACCACACTAGATTGACTATTGTAGCCTTATAGGAAGTCTTGAAAATCAGGCAATGAAACCTTCTAGTTTTGTTCTTTTTTAAAACTGACTTGGTTTTCTCAGGTCCTTTGCATTTCCATCTAAACTACAATCAGCTTGTTTAAATTTTAACTAGGATGGCGCTGAATTCCTAAATCAATTTAGGGAAAACAGACAGACATCTTAGCAATATTGAGTCTTTCAATCCACAACCTAGCCCTCCGTTTATGTGAGGTCTCTCCCATCTCTCTCAGGAACATGTTCCAGTCTTCAGGGCAGAAGTCGTATAAACATTCTGAGATTTTGTATTGGATGTTTCTAAAGCTATTGCCAATAATACTGATTTTCTAATTTCAGCTTTTGCTAATATACACAAATACAATGGACTTTGTATCTTGTATCTTGTTGAATTCACATATTCTTAGAGGTGGAATATATAGATACATATTCTTTAGGGTTTTTCATAATCATGTTGTTTGCAAATAAAGGTTAAATTCTGAAGCTGGGTTAATTTGACTGAAACTCCAAAAGATAGCTTTTCAATGACTAGAAAAGTATCCAAACTTTCATGGCGGGGGTGGGGGGGTGGGGGAGGGGGCACCCTGGAAAAATTTCACTTTAAGATAGCAACATTTCTACTCCGTTTTATTTTTTTCTTACAAGGGGTGGTGGTAGGCCATGTCATTGTGTGGCGATGGGATGCCATCATTGGGGAACTGCGGTAGCTATGCCAGGCATGGTTTCCCTCCCCACACCCCTCCTCCAGCACAGTGCTGTAGCTGGCGATGAGCCTGAAGGAGCCAGTGCACCAGGGAGTGAGGCAGACATATTCGCGTGCCTCCACTCTCTGTCATCCAGAGAGTCACCATAAACACCCGCTGGTGTGATCTCCCTGAGCCTGGTAAACAAACTCGGATTCTAGCTGTGACTTTTCAAAGAGCTCTCAATTCCACCTCTTAAGGAGCTCCAGGAAGTGGGGCTGTCAATAGCATTTTTCCCACCACACAAGAGGCACATGAGAAGGTCTCAATTACAGGAGACCGATAGTCCAACAATCCCAAACACACGGCAGCACTTGAAATGTAAACACCAAAGCCCCTTGTTTACCTGGGAGGCAGCACCAAGTTCACGAAGTTTATGGCTCAATTACTGAAGTGCACAGAAACAGGGAACACATCACCTGATGAAAATCTTGATGGGGGTTTGGGTCTAAAATGTATTTCCGCCACCATCTGATTTTTCTCCATCCTGTAACCTGATACAACTTGACTAAGGTCCTAAGTCACATCTGTGGTATCAACTGCTAGGATCTGTTTGAAGCTCATTACTGCCTCCATCACAAAAGTCAATAATTTTCACACTAGTGTTTCTGGCCAGTGGTTTCAGACACGACTTCTTTATTATGAGGCAGTAAAACCATATAGGAGTGTGCGTTTGTGTGTGCGAATTATATATATAATTTTTTAACGGAGAAATAACTCTAGAGCACTCTGCTGCCATTCTATCAAATGCAAGGCAAGTGATTGCTGAGTTCCCAATTATGTTCAACCTTAAATCACACTGTTTGGTCTGGTTGTATATCCAGCCCTACAGGGAGTTGTGCGAAGGCATATATTTGGCAAGCTTTCAAACCACGGCTACAAAACATGTGCTGAAGAAAATGATTCAAAATATTAAGAAAGCAGTCATTTATTTTAGAAAGCCTGTTCACGTGAGACAATAAGCTGCTCCCAGAATAGGCTCCATCCATCAGGAAAACACTACCCAGCACACACTGGCTGGAGCTTGCCTTTCAGCAATCACACTGCCATGATTATTATTTATCATCCATGGTGCATCTCAGATGGCTAAGCAAGCTGGGCACACTTCCATGGTGACAGCAGCACCGTCAGGGGCAGCAAACCGTCCCCCACTCTGGAGAAGCCCTCAAGTACAGATAACTTCATGGACCCTACAGGACTACCTGGTCTGCCCTACAGATCCACACAAGAGTAAGCTGTGGGCATCCAGGCACATGAAGAACATGGAAGGCAGGAGAACCTTGGTGCTTGGTCTAGATCATCCACTTCTCCATTAAAAAGATAATAGTTCAAACAAAGCAAACCACAGGATCCACATCAACCAGGTACCTGTTTGGAGGTTTGCTATGATGAGAGGGTGGGAAGTCCTTCTAGGAATCAGGCAGGCTGAGCCAGCTAAGCTTGGCCAGCTGAAGCAAAAAGGAGATTCCACTTGAGAAAAGAGTCAGGAAAATCCCTTTCCAGCATCTTCCCTGAACTCTTCCCTGGAAATCGTATCTACCATCCTGAGGGGCCAACTCACAAGCCAATGGCACCCAAGAGAACCGCTCCCAATTGATAGCACATTCTCTCACCATCATCCTAAAGGACAGAATCTTTAAGCCTCATCATCAGTACAGGTTGAGGAATGGGCAAAAGATGGATCCTAAAATATACACAGTATTAGTTTTCTCTAAGTCAGGACACACTGAAATTTAACAAATATTTTCTCAATCAACCTGAAAGATTAACACAGTTATCAAGACAAGGAATGTAAAACTCCACTTCAGTGGCTGAACCACTGGAATCTCAGCTCTCCTAAGGCAACAACTTTGGAAGTTGTTGGATGTTGTTTGGATGATACCACCAACCACAGCATCTGCAATGAAGAGGAAAGTTACGGATGGGTGGTTAGCCAGAAATCTCTGCAAATATCTTGGCCATGAAAGGAAAGACCAGAAAAAGAAAACCAAGCAATTTGCGGGCAGGAAATCATTTTGGCTTTTTTAAGACTGGGAAAGGAGATGGGAACAATAGTAAGTAGGCGCTTTTTCCCTTGCTCACACGCAATGCCAATAAGACACGATCAGAATGCCCTTCCAGAGGGCTCACTTCTTCAGGCTGGACCATTATACTCTGGGTCATACTCAAACTATTAAATAATAACTGCCATGTATACTGAGTGTGTGGCAACCACACTGTCAAGTGTACTGCACAAACTAATTTCCAATCATCCAAGCAGGAAAGTCATTGCTCTTCAAATACTTACCAGCCAGGTAGGTATGTATGAGTCTGTTTAGAATATCCAGTTGACAAAGCCGGCACCTTAACCTCAAAAGCAACCAACCAAAAGGACCAAATCAGAAAAGAGATACACCTCAGGGGTATGCCGTAGACGGCTTCTCAGCTCCCAGCAAAAACAGGTGTATGGAGTTTCCAGTAACTAGGAAACCACAATGACTGGTTCATCCTCCTACTCTTCTCCCTGCCCCCAACTGGCCCCACACACACCCCAGTTCACCAGCTCCGTTACCAGGGGAAATGCCTGTTGCAGTTGCCCACTTCTTACATACAAGACCCTCTGTAAGCTCATCGAAACCTGTTTTCCAGCCCTATCCAACCACCCCCACTTGACACATCTCAGTCTCTGGCAGGCCAGGCCCTTTCTTAACAACCTGTCTGCTCCCCCCAGCTTGAGCCTGCTCTCTAGCCAGGCAAGTGAGGGACCAGGCAGTCAAGGCACTGTGCCGTGGGTGGCACCAGGCTCCAGTCACACATGAGAAGGGGAGATTCTCTTAAATCCAGCCTCATGAGCTGATGTTCAGTCAAAAGCAATGCAAACACTCCAGCTCATGGGCTCTGTCCCTAGGTCTCAGTTCTAAGAAGGCCTATTTCACTATAAAATAACTGAGAAGTTAGTGTTTTTACTAAAACAACCCAACACCATAACAACGTCCTGAAAAAGACAGCAGCAAGAATGGAAGGTTGCACAGGGGAACTTTTGCTGAGCAGACAGGTCTCCTGAGTTCTACAACCCAGTCCCCAGCTAACATATGTGAGGCCAAAGTAAATGCTTTGACAGACAACCTGCAGCGGCATATCATATTTGAGATGGCCAAGAGTTGGAAATGTGATTCTTTTCTACCCTAAGAAAGTTGAACATGAAAGGTTTGGTTTAACTACTTCCAAACATCCTCATCAATGTTCCAGCTATCAGTAGCCTCACCACATTTTCCTCCTAAAAGTCTGTGATGTAGCCAAGAGGAGAAACAGGGAAGCTAAAAGCTACTCACCAAATTTTAGACTTCTGCAAATGCTGGTATCTTAGGAGATCTGTCCCCTAACCCCAGAAGGAATGTGGAACATAGAAAGTGTACCTGTCATGCTCTTAAGAAATATGCCACAGGTGCAATCACAGAAAATGAGGTCTAGCTCTCAAGCTAGGTGTGGGTGAGTTCAAATTCAGTTCTGGCAAAGTCAGGCACAGCCACTGCCCCAGCGAGGAGGCGAGACCCCCACTGCTGAGCTCCCACTGAGCCAAGAGTAGGGGGAATATTGACTTTTCATCTCACCTGGGGAGCCCTGAGAGCAAGGTCCCGGACCTTCTCAGGACATGGGCTCAACTACGATCCACATGGTTTAGCCCGTAGTTGAGCCCATGTCCACAGCCATTCTTAGAATCCCCACATGTCAGCTTTCAATGCCAACAGGCAAGGTTTAGTGGTGTTTCCCAAATGGTTCCAAAAACCATCTGGGGACCACGAGGACTTCATGACTATCCTTTTAGGTGCCCAGTTACACCAGGTCAGCTCCCTCCTCAGACACTAGTGCTGTCCAGGGCTCCTGTCCTGCATTATTTTAATCAGTGGCAATCTGTACACTTGCAGGCCCTTGTATCTGCTGAGAAGACAGCTGAGATGGACAAAGCTCGTGCCTAAAAGAGCTCACATTCTAAGGGGATGGGGGAAGAGTAGAAGGGAAAGGAACACAAAAGACAATCTCAGACAATAATGAATTATACTCAAAAATGCCACATGATAGAGTGACGGAAGAGTGCTAGCATGAGTTGCCTGGGAAGGGCTCCCTGATGAGACAACATTTGAAGTAAGACCTGAGTGGCATGAAGCAGCCAGCACACAAACACAGGATAGGAGGGGACACCACTCCATGTAGAGGAAATGGCAAAAGAGCAGCACACCAGGAGTGTTCCAGCTGTGGGAAGGGTCAATGAGCCTAGAGGAAGAGCAAATGGTCGGGCCTGAGAGCTATAGCAGGGACCAGGTCACATGGGCCAACTCTACTCCAAATGGGTGGAAAGTCGCTGTAGGGTTTTTAAGCAAGCTACTGACCTCACTCTGGTCACTCTGGCCCCTGCACAGGGAGCGAGACAGGAAGAGGGGACGGACATCCAAACAAAGAAAATGAAGGCAGCCCGGACTCTGGAGGTGCCAGCAGAGATGCACACAGCGGGACATAGCTGAGAACAAAGGGACCCACAGGTGGGTTCCACGTTTGGCAGGAGACAAAGGGCAGAATCAAGGCCACATCTGAGCTTCTGGCCTAAGTCCTGCTCAATCTGGTGACGCTCGTCTTCATTTTCACAAATATCCTCCCAGGCTCTTTTCACCAAAATTGAACTTCGACCTCATCAGACACCATTTAACCATAGACAGAGAATGCTGTACCCACTCCAACACCAAAAAGCAGATTTAGGAACTAATACTTGTGAACAAAAAGTTTGCAAGCTCAGCCTGAGGGACAGCTTACAAGCAACTCCAAGCAGCTGCCTGAACTACCTGCCTCCTCTGGTGACATCATTGTCCCTATGGAAAGGCTTCCTTCCCCTGGCTTTGCAAAGAGACCCTCCACTTGAAGCAGCTGCTCACAGAGCTTCTCAGCTTCCTTTTACCAAGCTTTTTTAAACAGATACTTTCCCTACCCTGCATTTGTCACCATGTAAAATGTTGTGCTAGTTAGCAGTAATTATGTAAATGCAAGCAGCCATTTCTAGTTTTAAAAGGGAACCCCATTTGGCATTCTCACATTCTGAAATGTTTAAAATAGCTAGTCCAGTGATGTTTTCACTTTATTCAAACTGTTTGTGTGGATTTAAATACAGGTTCAGCAGAAACCAAAGCAAGTCAAATATTTACTTTCTATTAAACATCTAAATCAGAAGATTAAAAACCTATTTTACACTTAACAGAAAGAAGCCGTCAGATCAGCAGAGCAGCAGTGGCTTCACCGTATTTACTGCCAAGCGGGGCTGATGTTTGAGGAGCAATCAATTTAAGAAGGGAGGGATGGATTTCTTTAAACTCTTTAAAATGGGACAAATACATTTGAGCAAATCTTTTAATTATAGTATCTTCCAAAGAAACTACAAAGCCTTTATTCTTTCCAAACTTAATGCTTTGTAAAGTTAATTCTTGCCCCTTAATTCCACATGAAATATTCAGCATAGCATAATTAAATTTTATTCTATGCTATTTTTATTAGGTTCACAGAAGTAGAGGGTGGCATCATCTCTGAAACAAAGTTCCAGCAACTTTGCATTCACGGTGAATGAGTGGTTCTCAAAACTGAACTTAAAAATGCAAAAGCTACTCCAAATGCCTGCTTCAGTCCAGGACAGATGGGTGGGTATTAAAAAGATAGGTTCCAAAAAAAAAAAAAAAAAGATAGGTTCCATCATATGTCACACTCAGCCTTCAAATAAACAATTGCCCCAGTTCTGTGCTTATAGTGCCTGCCACAAGGTGCCTCTGGGCACGGATCTTAATTTTCAACATGCAAATACTGGGAGTCTGTCTTATTTTTCAGTGTGAATCTATCTGGTGGGGAAAGAAAACAGAAAGGAAAAAAAAAAGAAAAAAAGGGCCCCATGGCTGAAAGAAATTTATAATTTGTGTAAATATTTGGATAAATGGATGGTTTGTGGGGAGCAGACATGAGGTTTTGGGTCATTACTGTAAATTATACAGCTAAAGTCTTACTCTTCTCCAACAAAGTCCATTGACTTTCTTCCAGTCAATGTCAGAAAACTCCAAGTGAACACTAACGATCCCTTCTCAGACTGGCCATTCAGGTTCCCCAACCGCTCTGAGAGGGAGGCAGTAACTATTATGGGTGACTCACAGCCACATCTGCCAGCCGGTAGAAGCCCAGCAGCCTCCAGTCTCATGTTCCCGGGGTCCATCCCACGGAACTGCCCCTGATGGGACCACCGCCTATCATCACACGCAACTCCCCCACAATGTGCCCGTGAAGCTAAAACTTCATTCTGAATTCTGCCAACACTGGCAGGGACGATCTCAGATCAGTGGTTACCCAACCTCTCTGACCAGCCAGACAGCCTCATCTGTTTTCCAACTTCCTAAAAGGCACTAACATGAAGGGGATAATCAAAACAAGAGCACAGATTTTCCCATGTGACCCATGGGACTGTTGTAAGGGAGCAGCACACCCACCCCCACTAGAGGCCATGTGGAAAACCACCAGGGATTTACCCTGGATGCTGCTCCAGGACTCTGAGGTGCCAGGCTGGAACCAGACAAGCACTTGGAGGCTTTGTCTGCATTAAAAAAAAAAAAAAAAGATGGTCCTTTTAATGAAACTCTTAAAATTTGAAAAGATTAAAATGTATCTTAATTCTTACACTTGACTTTGGCTTTGTAGATTGGCCTATGTTACTGATTAAAACCAAAACAAAACAAAAGAAAAACCATCCACTCAACTCCCCAAAGTGGTCAGTGAGACTTAACCATCTGGGAGTAAGTGCCACTACAGCCACCAGCACATGGGTTCCTCTGAACTCATGTTTCAGAAAAGTTAAATGAGATGCTGTTAGAAATGGAGACCTAACCAAAAATAAACAAATGAGAACAAAATTAAATTTTATACCACAGAAACAGATAATATAATTTATATAAAAGCATCTACACCTGCCATATTTGCAAAAAAATTTTTGAGGAGACTCACTTCTGTTTTCTGATTATATCTATATGTGTAAGTAAATAAGATGTTCTGCTAGCTTTTCAAGAACCTGGTCCATTTATCACTTTTTCAAACTACATCGTTTCCTCAAATATCTCTGTGGTTCTTGTAAAAAAAAAAAAAAAAAAAAATCATCCCATGTATCTCCAATGCCCAGGTTCTCACCAGCACAATACCCAGCCTGAAGATCACAGGCTGCCACTCGGAGCAGGCTGCAGGTACACCAGGGCCTACAGATGCTCAGGGTCAGCAAAGACTGTGACTTCCCCCTGAAGGCCCAGGATGGTGAGATTCTGTTAAATCAAGCCTAATAATGCTGTTCTGATAATGTTCAGGAAAGATCTAGGTTGAACAAAATATATAAATCATCAATTAGGTATCCAAAGAAAACTGTGCATATTAGAAGCACAAATATGATCCCTGGGATGGAATTCAGCCAACATGGAAGAGGAAAAACACCATTTTAAAAGTCACATTCTTAGAGGAGTGCTGGGGGAGGCCTGGGCAAGAGATGTTTGGTCATGTGTAGAGTGGTTCTAATGAACTTGGCCTCCACCAGTGACCACCTGGCCTCTCTCACTTCATTCAGGTGCATGAAAAGGGGGTGACAAAGCTCTCCCCACCTATCTCTCAGGGTTAAGAAACCAAATGACATGTTGTCTGTGAAATCATTTTCTTAGACTGTAAAAGTTTATACAATGTGAGCTGCTACTGTTTTTTATATACTAATTACAGACTATATATTAAAACCAGCTGGTGGGCTTTTGATTAGGAAGCTGCATCAGTTCTTTTTGTATTTCCAAATATAAGAAATGTTTTTGGGACTTCAGGGGTTTTTCAGAATATGCACATGCTTCTATTCTGACTTAAAACTGTGACAGTGTGAGACACGGCAGAGGGTGCTGATGTGCCTCGGTGACATGCTGACACCAACTGCCTGCCTCGTCTCCTCTGTGGGTGCACAGCTCATTAACTGCATAATCGGGTAAAGTATTTAGGTGTTAAGATCGTGGCAAATCAAAGAAAACTCTATTGTCAAGTGGTCACACATGGACCAAGGTAAAAACAGGACTATCTGGAAGCAAATATCATATCTTCAGCAGAATATAGGTATTCAGGCAAACATTTCAGCCTTAGCCAACTGCTAAATGGGCCTTTTAAGCCAAATGTGATTGAAGTTCACAGGGATTATAAATGAAAAGTTATCAGGAAACCTCAACAGTATCAAAGTGAGGCCTGTGGGAGAAACTAGGTAAAGGGAATATATGCAAACTCTGCACCACTTTTGCAACTTGGCTGTAAATATAAAATTATTCCAAGATTAAAAGTTCATTTTTTAAATAATCTTTTAAATTAAAAAGGAGGGAGGAGCTTGCTTTGGGGAAGAGAAGGAAAGTAACACATACGTAACAGCAATCTGCACAGTTTACGGCCTTCTCACATAGGAACTCGAATTTCCACCACATAACTATCTTCTGATGTAGGTTTGAAGCAGCAGCAGACCGATCTTACAGCTAAGAAACTCATAAAAGGCAGAACGACTGTCTGAGGGTCCCACAGCTTTTCAGAGGTGGGGGTGGGATGCTGTTCCTGGTCTACCTGACCCCAAAGCCCAAAGACTAATAAGTGAATCTGGCCAAAGGACCCAGGCATGAAAGGCAGGGCTGTCCTCCAGGAAAGATCTAAATGAACGAATGCCCACCTACTTCCAATCCAGCAGGTAGGTTTGTCTCAAGCGGCACCAGTGAATCACCCAAAGGCCATCATCCAGGAAGTGACAGGGTCCCCTCTTCAAAAGACAAATTAAGAGATGCATCTAAAAATGGAGATCCTGGTCCCTTTTGGAAAACCTTAACATTGGAATACCTTCCTACACTAAGTTCACCTGAAAATCCCCTCACCCGGAATTTCATCATAGCCTACGCCGCTGAACAAGTCTTCCTATAAGGCTGTTACTAGTCAACTCCAGGGCCACGGCTTAATGGGCGAGGGCACTGATGAGCACCCAACACACGAAAAATAAATTATGGATGGGCATTAAGTCAACCACCATTGGCCTTTTCAAAACCCACCAAAAAGAAAAGCTCTGAGAGAAGAACCAATTGCAAGATGGTTCCTCCTCCTCAGGGTATCTGAAAGCTCATGGGTCAGTCCCTCTCTGCCTGATGCCCTCTACGTGCCACCAGAGGGCACTAACTCATGTAATCACTCTTAAAAACTTCTGTCCCGTTTTAAACTGCAAGAATGTTGAATGAAAACAAGATTTCAAATCAATGAAGTGCTAGGTAGGTAATTTTGATAGCAGCTTTAAGCATCTGCTGGTCATAAATCTCTAAGTTTTATGGAATTATTCCATAAAACTTAGAAGTACACACATAGAACGAAGGGGTGTGCTAAAAAAAAAAAAGTCAACCAAATCTTCAGGTTTAATGGATTTCCAAAGACAACTAAGAGTTACACATTTGCTCCTGCATGTCTGGGCTCTGGGCTGTCATCTGGATAACCTGTCCCAGGATCTTACACATGTCACACATAAGAGCCCAAAGAAAAACGTTTCAGTATCTCCCTGGCTTTAAAAGCCACTCTTGACTGAGTTAAAGTGGACATTCACCATATTGAATTACAGTTCGGTTTATTATGCATGATTAAAACATGATTTAGTCTTTTGTGCTAAAATCCTTGTAAGAGATAAAGAGCACACATTTCCTAGTGCTCACTACGCCCTGGGTTGCTATTCTGAGCACATTACACTTATTTAATACTCACAACATCCCTCGGAGAGGCTGTAAAATTCTATTTTAGTGAAAAGTTCAACCTTGCATTTCTTGAATGCAATCAAGAATTTTTCTTTACATCTGTATCCTCCACTGATGATTTATTTGCCCACAAAACTATAAATGCAGATTTGTGAGTTCTGCCTCATTAACCACCTTCTGCAATTATTTCTTCACCCCAGAAAATTCACACTTCTTATACTTTCACGGGAGGATAAGATTACATAATCAAAATAGTTCAGCGGTAAGTTTAATGAAAAATGCATTATGCCCCGAAAGGTTTTGTTTTGCTTTGTGGTACATAAAAATCTGCTCTTTGCTTTTCACACTTTATTTAAAAGGAAGTGAAACGTACTTACTGACTTGATCAGAAATGTTGGGTACCTCTCTACGTGACATAAAATTCAAGCTCAAGTAGGCCTTTGGTTTTCCTGGTTTTAGGTGATTCTTTCAGTGTGCAGTAAGTAACTGAAGTTCACGACGAAATGAACAGAATCTGATGAAGGCAGGCAGCTATACCTGAGAAGCTCCAGTTCTGTAACCAGCCTGACACAAGTTGGTGCCCCAAATAAACTCACCTTGAGAGAACAGCCTACGTCAAAGGATACAGTTTCCCTGGTTTTTGACCTTTGTATTAAAAACAAGCAAATCCTCCTCAAAGGTTCTTAAGAATGTGTGGGTGTTGTGGCCTATGCCAGCACACTAGGAATAAAGAGGGGAGCGGCTGCAATGCATAGGTATTCTGGAAGACAAGTACTTATGTTAGTACATCTAAAGAACTGCCTCCAAGCGCCCTCCATGTCTTTGTTACTGCCCCTTGATCTAGGAAATATTTTGGTTTATTTTGTTTACTTGATGCCAAAATCTTATTTTAAATTATTAAATATGAAGAAAAGTTTAAAATGTCTACTATTTTTATTTTTCAATGCTTCTTTCTAGACTCTCACTAAACGTCCTTTAAGATTTTATTTATTTATTTGAAAGAGAGAGAGAGAAAGTGAGCGCACACAAGCAGGGAGAGCAGCAAAGGGAGAGAGAGAAGCAGGCTCTCCACTGAGCAGGGAGCCCGACATGGGGCTCAATCCCAGGACCCTGGAATCATGACCTGAGTGAAGACAGACACGTAACCCACTGAGCTACCCAGGCACCCCTCACTAGATATCTTGATATTAAAATAAAGGAGAGCTTGTTTTATTGTACTTGCTTTACTGTGCTTTATAGGTATTGAGTTTTTACAAATTGAGTGCTTGTGGCAACCCTGTGTCAAGAATGTCTATGAGCACTATTTTTCCAACATTTGCTCACTTTGGATCTAGGTCACATTTTTTGTAATTCTCACAGTATTTTAAATTTTTTCATTATTATAATATTTTTTGGTGACCTGTGATCAGTAATCTTTGATGTTGCTACCGTCATCATTTTGGGACACCACAAACCATATCCACAGAAGATGGCAAACTTTACTGGCAAATGTTGAGTGTGTCCTACTGGTCTACTGACGGCTGTTCCCCCATCACTCCTCCTCCTCAGGCCTGGGCCTCGTTATATCACTGAGACACAACAATATTGAAATTAGGCCAGTTAATAACTCTACGATGGCTGCTAAGTGTTCAAGTGAAAGGCAGAGTCCATGTCTCTCACTTTAAGTCAAAAGCTAGAAATAATTAAGCTCAGTTGAGGAAAGCATGTTGAAAACCGAGACAGGCAGAAAGCTTAGGCCTCTCACGCCAAGCAGCCAAGTTGTATAAGCAAAGGAAGAGTTCTTGAAAGAAATGAAAAGTACTACTCCAGTGAATATATGAAGAAGAAAGCAAAACACCCTTAGTACAGATATGGGAAAAGTTGTAGTGGTCTAGATAGAAGATCAAACAGCCACAACATTCCCTTAAACCAAAGTGTAATCCAGAGCAAGGCTCTAATTCTTCAATTCTTGAAGGCTGAGAGAGGGAACAAAGCTGCATTAAAAAGGTCTAAAGCCAGGAGAGGTAAGTTCAGGAGGTTTAAGGAAAGCCATGTCCATAACATGAGAGCACAAGGTGAAGCAACAACTGCTGATAGAGGAGCTGCAGCAAGTTCTCCAGAAGATCTAGCTAAGAGGATTCATGAAGGCAGCAACATGAAACAATAGATTTTCAATGCAGACAAAACACCTTCTGTTGGAAGATGTTATCTAGGGTTCCCACAGCTAGAGAGGAGAAGTCTGTGCCTGGCTTTGAAGCTCCAAAGGACAGGCTGACTCTCTTGTTAGGGGCTGATGCAAGCTGGTATGTTGACGCCAATGCTCATATACCATTGTGCAAATTCTAGAATTATGCTAAAGAACTATGCTGAATTTACTCTGCTGTGCTCTATAAATGGAACAACAAAGCCTGGATGACAGCACATCTGTTTACAACATGGTTTGCTGAATGTCTTAAGCCCACTGTTGAGACCTACTGCTCAGGAAAAAAGATCCCTTCCAAAATAGTACTGTTCATTGACAATGCACGTGGTCACCCAAGAGCTCTGATGGAGATGTACAAGGCGAAGAATGTTGTTTCCATGCATACTAATATAACATACATCCTGCAGCCCATGGATCAAGGAGTAATTCTGACTTTCAAGTCTTATTATTTAAGAAATATACTTCACAGGGCAATAGCTACCATAGATATGAATTCCTCTGATGGATCTGGGCAAAGTAAACTGAAAACCTCTGGAAAGAACTATCTAGATGCCATTAAAAACATTCATGATTCATGGAAAGAGGTCAAAATATCAACACAAACAGGAATTTGGAATAAATGGATTCCCACTCATATGGATGACTTTGAAGGGGTCAGGACTTCAGGGGAGGAAGTCACTGTAGATGTGGTAAAAATAGCCAGAGAACTAGAATTAGAAGTGGAGCCTGAAGATGGGACCGAATTGCTGAAACCTTATGATAAAACTTGAACAGATGATGAGTTGTTTCTTATGGACAAGCATCTTGAGGTGGAATCTGTTCCCGGTGAAGACTGTTGAAATGACAACAAAAGATTTAGAATATTCCATAAACTTACGTGACAAAGCAGTGGCAGGGTTTGAGGGGACTGACTCCAATTTTGAAAAAAGATCTATTATGGGGGAAATGCTATCAAACAGCATCACAGGCTAGAGAAAAAGCATCTATGAAAGAAGAGTCGATCTATACAGCAAATTTCATTGTTGTCTTGTAAGAAATTGCCATGGCCACCCTGGCCTACAGTACCCACCACCCTGAGCATCTTGCAACCACTACATCAAGGCAAGACCCACCACCAACGAAAAGGTCACAACTCACTGAAAGCTCAGATGATTGTTAGCATTTTTCAGCAATGTTTTTAAATTAAGGTTCTGTACATTTTTTAAGACATAATGCTATTACATATTTAATAGAGCACAGTATAGTATAAACCTAACTTTCATATGCACTGGAAACAAAAACACTCATTTGACTCATTTTATTGTGATACTTGCTTTATTGCAGAGGCCTGGGATGAAAACTCCAAGATCTCTGAGGTATGCCTGTATTCCAGACACAGGACTCCTGTCTCTCCTACATCTATTTCCTATGCTTTATCATCAGGAGGCATGGATGCCAGGACGGAGAGTAAACACGTAATCCAATATTCTAAAGTCCCAATTTGCTCTGGTAACTCATAAACACCTTGTGCCACTTGCTTCAATCACAAAATTTTTACATTTACCCTCATTTCACTGTTTTATCATTTTAAAAAGTTATATGTAAAAGGTAAATTAAAAGCAAACATTCAAAAAGGATGCCATTCCAGTTGACCCATTTATTCACTTGACAGCATTTATTCAGACTCCACACTGCGCCAGGCCCTGCCCTACACACTGAAGATATGAGATGAACAGGACAGAGGCCCTGCCCTTGTGGGGCTTCCATTCTTGTAGGAGACAAGACAGCAACCAGCACATAATTCTATCACTGCTCTGGAGACAAGAACTTTATGAAAAGAGAGGCTCACCAAGGGGCCCGAGGATGATCACTGAGACCTCTGTGACCAGGTAGCATTGGACAGACTTGCTCTTCCACAGCCAGGTCACACTGTGGATCTCCCACATAAGAACTGTGAGTAAAGCAAGAGTAGGCCACTTTAAATGACTTCATTTTCAGTGACATTCAGCTCACATTAATTTGGGGTTTTAAGTGTGATCACTTCACTAATGGAATTGTCTCAGAGCCAGATGTGGGGCTGCAGGATGTCAAGATCCCCTTACAAGTTCCTCCAGTGCTCAGTCCAAAGGGCCAGCCCTCACCGCTCCAGCTCTGTGGGTCCCTCTTCTTGCTGCACCCATGAACAAGTGTGTGGTGAAAGCCTGAAATAAATAAGTGTAAAATGGGTCAAGACCATCGCTTCTATTTCTGTTTTTAACTGAAGAAAATGTGCCCCATTTCCAGAGGCAGAGAGAGAAGGAGACGTCTGAATAAAGACAAACTACGGTTTGTATAGAACATATGTATGTCTGTGTGTGTGCGTATGTACATATAAATCACTTCCCTACAGTAACTCAAAATTGGGTGTTTTACAATCAGCCTTTTTACAATTATTACAATGTAACTTTTATTAGTTGTAGGATGTATCTTTAAGAGGCCACAAGAGTTTTTATTGAATTAAAAATTAAAGGTTCAAAGATGATCAAGGTTCAGATTCAATTAATACTAATTTTAGAAGGATTTTTTACTGACTATGCATATTCAGTAAATGACTTAAGTTTTTGTTTTCTTTTTTCTACCACAGCATCCCCAAGGAGTCATTATGTACAATCAGCTCTCTAATTCAGATTAGCGTGTCTAAGTACATATTGATGCAACACAACACAATGCTTTGAGAGGCTCCCCTGCTAGACACCATTAGGTGAAGCACAGGAATGAGAAGGTGGACAGCTCACACTAAATCCCCAGCACTGCCACTCGGTACTTCCAAGCAGCTTCACAGGTCAGAGGAATGCAGTATTCCAAGGAATACTGAATGAGGAGTAGGAATAACATTTCCTTAATTATGTAAGATCCTAATAAGCTACAGGTTGACTTTCCACACTGGCCCTTAAACCACCAAATGCACACTAGTGCTGAGGAAAGCAACAGAAGGTCTGCTCATTCTGATCTGTCTCACTTACCTCCCCTTGCTTGGGTGCTACTGGAGGGGAAGAGCCATTTTAAAGTCAGTGATTTTGGGTAAAACACTGAACACTCGTGCTAATGAGTCTTTGAGAAGCTGGGAAAACCTCTGCGAGGGGGGTTGAAGGGGTGGGGTGGGGGGAATGTGTAATGCTAATTTGCTTTTCTACTATGGGAATGATTTCTAACCAAACCTCAAATTGACTGAACAGAAGCATGACTAGTGAATTCCCATGGAGCCAGGTACTTATGAAAGAACCATCATATTCAAGCATGTATCCAATGCAGAGAGGCAAGTCAGTTTCATAAGCCTCAAGGATGGTACTAAAAAGGACAGGTCATGGAAAGAAAAGAGCTGTGGGCTTCTTACAAGGAGAGTCCTCACATTTATGATCTATTCCCTTAGTTGTTAGTCAATTAAATAATTAGTTAATTAAGACACCAGAACAACAAACTGAAGATTTCTAGGCGATTAAATGTAAATTACATTTTTTTTTAAATATAAAATGTGACTCTCTGTGGAATCAGACAGCAGCTTCTGACTTGTTCTCTGAATATTTGCTTTCTGCCACCCAAATTATAAGACTACATAAATGAAAATGGTATTCATTCTCTTCCCCTAAAATATTAGGTTTACCTTTTTGGCTTGAAAAGGTAACATTGGTTACCTTTGGTAACAGTGGTAACATTTGGTTACACTGGTAATATTGGTACATTACCCCACCATTCCTTCCTGGTTCATCCATACACATTCATTTACTCACAGCCATGCACAACGCTGGGCTGGGCTCTAGGGAAAGAGAAGTTGGTGAGGTCTAGCACCTGCTCCAAGGAGCTCAAAGTTTAGGGGACTAATAACACCAATAAAGAGACAAAATACAATATGCTGTGGCCAGGGACATGGAAAGCAGTGCCCATTAAAAGTGAGCCAACAGGACAGGCTGTGCAAAAAGGGTGCACAGAGAAGTGACATCCGGGTTGGCCTATAGAAAGAGCCTGTCTGCCAGGCACAAAACCAGGAAGGGTGGGAGCAGAGGAGGACAGGGGGAGTGGTGGGGCAGGTGGGGCAGGTTGTATCCGTAAATGAATAGCCCCAGCTACATGCACAGATGGGTGTTTTGAGTTAATAAATGCTTTATTAATAAACGCCAATTGAGATGACAACACAGAGAAGCATCCAGAGAGCTGGTGTACACATGAGTTCTAGGACAAGGGCGGCCGAGGGCTTGCCCCCTACAGAACAAGCATCCACTTTGGTTAGGGTTATGAAGGCCACGCTGGATCAAGTTTCAGTGTCAGCAGTAAATTTCTGAAGGAACAAAAGTACAAGTTCAAATGTTATGCTTTGGATTTTTTTTTTTTTTTTTGAGGCGAGAATTATAAGAAGAGCATGCTAGTGACCCAGATCTAAATAAAAAATAATGAACAAGTGTCAAAGCGCTTACTTTCCTAGTCTCCTAGACACACTGACCTTCACTTTCAAGAAAACTAGACTTGTGTGTGGACCAAATTAAGTTAATCATTCCAAAAATGCTTTTAAAAAGCTAATGCTTTGGTTCTCTTACATAACATGTGTTATCATTTACAAGTAGCATCATAAACCCACTCTTCTTTTGTTGGAATAAGTTCCAGTCCACTCGTCATAAAGATTTATGTGTGAAGGAGTGACTTTATAAGCAAAACACCATTTAGTAGAGAGAAAAAGCTCAAAACCAACTGCAATAAAGCCATCAATGTTCTTTTAACTTCTCGCTTAATTTCCACTTCTTGGTATTCATCCACTTCCCTATTAGATGGAAACATTTTAATTAGAATAAAGAGAGTTTAAGAAAACTTATGTAATGAGTAAGCTTTCCTTATTACTAAATTGTGTTTACTGAGTTTTCTTTCGCATGAGTACAATGGTGCCAGAAGAAAGACATTACACTTATAGACGATGCACACTTAGCAACCAGGTGGACTCGGTGACACTCATGGTTATTACTGAAGTCTGGATGCTAACAAAACAAAATACCTAGACCCCACATTCTCGCACCATTAGTTCATACAAAATGAACAAGCAATTACTCCTTCAAAACAGAAGTCATCCAAGAATATAAAGTTCACAAATACATGGCTCAAAACAGACTCTTCCTAAATATCAAGGCTGGTAAGATTTATTTTATTTTATTTTATTTTATTTATATTTTATTTTATTTATATTTTATTTATTTATATTTTATTATTTTATTTATTTTATTTTATTTTATTTTATTCATTTTATTTTGTCTTACTTACTTACTGGTTAACCTAACCAAACTAGAGAGAAGCTAAAATAATTTAAACTTGATAAAGGTACAGAATTGAGGTATCCATGCACCTGTTTCCCCGGAGCTCATTAGCTGTATAGAAAGGAGCAAGAGCACGTGAGCAGCTGCAGCATTCCCATTTACCCTTTCTAAACACTTGAATTTTCCTGGCCTACAAGGCTAAAAAAACAGCTTCCGGCCCCATCATCAACTTTTATTAATCTTTAAAGACATATTGTGGATCAAAGCCAAATACTAAGTGTATTTATCTATGTAACTTATTATACACCCAGGTATATACACCCAGGTGTGCATGTGTACCATATATTTATATAAAAATCCTCTACGCGGTAAAAGGCTGACCATGACCATGCCTGCCCTTTCAAAAGCATCAGATGAGGACAGGCAGGTTTTGTAGGCAGCCGTCTGCATCACATGGGACTACCTCGAAGCTACTAAACGCCAACTTCTGTAGAGATTCAAGCACATTTCAGGGTGAAACATAACTAACATTTGAGGTATCTGAGGATTATGCCAAAACAAAGACCAAAATTAAAGATAGGACTAAATAAAGATAAAAATCTAAAGGGTTATTTTTTTCCTGGTGCAGGGGTGGTGGTGGAGGAAATGGCTATAATGAGTTGCCCACATGGAGTTAACATTTTCATTAGTGAGGCAATGAAAAGCCTTCTGGATGAAAATAAAAACCCAAGTGAAAAGCTGCCATTTTTGGAAGATCTTGTCAAAATTATGGCCTTGTGTTCTGACACTTCACTGTGACTCAGAAGTCTTGTCCCAAACCCATCATTCCAAGGAGGTACCACCTGGATTTAAAATGAGGCTAGAGCAATCCCTCAGAACCTCACAGATGCTCTGAGAAGTAGGACAGGGTTAGAGTTAGGAAATGCTCTTTGGTGGGTAGAAGGTTAGAGCAGTGAGCACTGAAACATCAATCATACCAACAGCCACAGCATCCCCCTTCTGCCTCTCCAACCCTGTTACTCTCAAAAGGGGTCATAAGTGCTTTCAAATCCATGCAGACAATCCTTCCTAAACACTGGCCTGTTCCTTGACCCACTCCTCTCTAATAACCTTACTTGAACCATACTTCCATGATAATCTTCAACCTGTCCAAGATGGTAGCCATGAGCCACATGTGGATACTGAGCACTTGAAATTGTGCCTGGTCTGAATTAAGAGATGCTCAAAGTATAAAATCCGTTTTGGATTTCAAAGACTTAGTACAAAATAAATGTAAAATATCTCAAAAATTTTTATATTAATTACATGTTCACATATTTTAGATATTGAGCTTAATGTATCATTAAATTTAATTCCATTTATTTTTCACTTTTTTAAAACATGGCTTTTAAAACATTCAAAATTACACATGTGACTCACATTGTATTTCTATTGGACAGCACTGCCCTCGGCCTTGATGTTAACCATAACTGCACTCCATCACAATCAAATTCAAGCATCCCTGTCTTTGACTATCTCTATTCCAACCATTCTTTTTTTTTTTTTTTTTTTTTTTTTTTTTTAAAGAGAGAAGTGGGTGGTCAGGAGGAGAGAAGAGAGAGAATACCAAAGCAGGCTCCACGCCCAGAGCAGAGCACAAACTCGGGGCTCGATTCTATACCCTGAGATCCATGATCTGAGCTGAAATCAAGAGTTGAATCAGATGCTTAACTAAGCCACCCAGGTACTCTGCCCCTCCACTCCAACCATTCCTGATCCTATTCCTTGAAAAACTCTGATGCCATGGCCTCTTGCTGCCCTCATCTCCCTCATGCTTCCCTTTTTGCTATCTGTCTGGCTTAAAGTATCAGTCCATCGTTACAGCTCAGCTCCTTTGCCCCTTCCCCCAGCAAAATCCCAATCCCCGGTTAAACCCTACTCTGCCCCCTCACAGCATGCATTTGGGCAGCAGAAAGCAGAACTCTTTGAAAGCACCAGCTCTGCTTCCTGTCCTCCCATTTTTGCTTGAACCAGCCGGGACAGGGCTTTTGTCCTCACCACTTCACTCATCCAGCTCATATCAAAGTCACTACTGACCTCCATGCTGCCAGGTACATGGTCAATTCTGTCTGCATCTTAGCCGACCGTTAGCAGCATTTGACACAGAGGATCATTCTCTCTGCTTTGAAACACATTCTTCCAGACCTCACCCTCTTGGTTTTCCTTCTTCTGGTGGTTCCCTACCATTCTTATTTGCTTCCTTCTCCTTCCTCTTCACACCCCAGTGCTCCGTGTTTGAACACCTCTCCCTATCCATACCCCATTCACATCCCATGCATCCCACAGCTGTAAGAACCTTCTACATGCCAAAATACTGAGAAGTCTGGCTCGAGCCTAGGCCTCTCCTCTAGATTACAATTCATATATGTGACTGTCTAGTCAACACCTCCACTTGGCATGTTAGAGTTAACACGTCCAAAACACAACTCTTGCTTTCTCCTCACCCTTTCTCCCCAACCTGCAGCTCCCACGGGCTTCCCAATCTCAGCAAAGAGAAGCTGCATTCCCCCAGCTGCTCAGTGCAAAAACATTGGCATCCAACCCAACTCCTCATATTTGCACACAACCTGTCCGCTCTCCCTCAAAAACACATCCAGTATCTGACCACTTCTCACCACCCTGGTTCAGGCCACCATCAGACCTCACGATGGTCTCCTCACTGGTCTCCTTACTTCCAGCCCTATGGCCCTAAACTAGGGTCAGCAAACTTTTTCTTAAAGGGCCCGATAGTAAATATTTTAGGCTCTGTGGGCCAGATGGTCTCTGTCGCAACCACTCAACTTGGCTGTTGCAGCTCAAAAGCAGACTCCAACAATATGCAAATGAATGAGTGTGGCCCTATTCCAATAAAACTTGAACTTAAATGGACACTGAAATTTGAATTACGTATAATTTCCATGTACAAATTATTACTCATCTAATTTTTTTCAACCATTTAAAAATGTAAAAAGCATCTTAGTTTGCAGGCTGCACGAAAACAGGTACCTGGCTGGATCCAGCCTTCACCTGATGGGCTTGCCGACCCCTGCCCTAAACTATACTCTGCACTGCATTCAGAATGATCCCTTAAATCATGCTATCTTCCTGCTCAACAATTCTCATATGGCTTCCTTTCTCATTCGCTAAAATCAGAAGACTTTACTGTGCCCCATCAAGCCCTGTGAGACACGGCCCCTGGCTACCTCATCCTACTCTTCTCACCACACCCACTCAGAGCAATCACACTGGCCTCCTTGCTGTTCTCTTCACTTCTTCTCCAGTACTGCCAAACCCACATCCATCTGGGGACCGTTCCTTCTGTTTTCCCTCTGCTTGGAATACTCTTACTCCAGATACCACCTGGATCACTGTGTCACTTCCTTCAAATCACTTTACCAGACACCTGCCCAAGTCAAGCTCTCTAACATAGCACACACCTGCACACCCCCAGGCTAACATCCAGGAACCCTCTCAACGGTTCACTTTGCTTTCACTGATCTTCATCACACCTAGTATCATCAGCATTTCTGTGTTGGTGTAGAAATAAACAGATTAGGCGGTTGCTTAAAAGAGAAAATCACATAGTGTGAAGAGCATGAAACCTGATGGCAGGTCAACAGGGTTGGAAGACCAGCAGCACCGCGTCCTGCTATCTGACACTGAGCACTTATTTCTATCTCTCTGTACCCCGGTTTCCTTGCCTACAAAACAAGGAGAAGAACACCTACCTCCTCAGTGCTCTGAGGAGTACCTAGTTAATAAACACTACTGGCACACAGAATCCTTCAATTACTGTTACTTAGTTTCTGTTTATTGGTTGTGACTCCTCCTCCCCCACTCAGAAAACAAGCTCTTTGAGGAGAATGGCCTTCTTCTGTTTACTGCTTTATTTCCAGTAACTAGGACAGCGCCTGCTACTAGGCATTCAACTAAGTACTCAATCAATGAATAAGTGCTTGGATTTAAGTCATTTGAGGGTGGACAACACTCCACCACCACCACTCCCAACCCCATCAACACCCAGGTACTGGGGAGAGCAAAAGCTCTCTTCATGCCCACCACAGAATAAGAAATTAAAAACCTCCTATTCCAGGTGGGTTTCTTTGCTGATGCTTCCTTCTCTCTGTGGAGAAACATTTGCTACCCTGAAAGGAAGAGCTTCTGTCATCCTCTGAGCAGCAACACATCACCTCCTAGGAAACCTCCTACAACCGAACACTGTGCTACACACAGGAGGGTTACATGCTAAGGTCTCCAACCAAACGAGAGAAGAAACAGACTTCGTAGCTGGTCAAGTTCAAATTCTGCACATAAAATGGCGACTCACTACTTAGGAGCACTTTGTCTCTAAGGTCTGACAGACAGTATTTCCTGGACACACACATCCAAGACCACTTATTCAAATTAGCTTGCATTTATTTAACTGGCTTCTTCTAAAACCAAAGAGGATCTCCCCAAATAACAGAAGTCTTCCCCAAGCAAAAAGACGGTGAAAACATTTCTGTCTCCTCATCACATGGATGTGTCACTCACAGAGCATCACAAGTTTGTAGATTTGGCATGTCTGCTAAGATGATGGAGTTCTGATTTACCGACAGTATTATGAGGAGTTAAAGTACTTCTGGGTTCTACAACTTTGTGACACGGTCTTGTGTGTGTGTGTGTGTGTGTGTGTGTGTGTGTGTGTGAGAGAGAGAGAGACACGGTCTTTAATGTGAAGACACCTATATACATCCCGGTGTGACACAGGCTTTTTCTGTTGAGAGCCCTGTTTCCTTTAAAAGAAACAGGGATAAGGCCATGTCGCACTAAAAATTGTGGCGTATTACAAAAAAATAATAACAATAAAATAAAATAAAATAGAATAAAAATAAAATAAAATAAAAATAAAAGAAACAGGGATAAGGTCTCCTACAATTAAGCAAAGCAGAAACTACTCTCTTAACCCTCTAAACTAAGATGTTTCACTGTGAAATAGAAAATGAACATCTTCAATGCTGGTTCTTTTTTTTTTTTTTTTTAATTTTTATTTATTTATGATAGTCACACCCAGAGAGAGAGAGAGAGAGAGAGGCGGAGACATAGGCAGAGGGAGAAGCAGGCTCCATGCACCAGGAGCCCGATATGGGATTCGATCCCGGGTCTCCAGGATCACGCCCTGGGCCAAAGGCAGGCGCTAAACCGCTGCGCCACCCAGGGATCCCTCAATGCTGGTTCTAACAAACAGAAAATAAATGAGTGAGACATAGGTGGTAAAAACATAGCTACATCAACTGGCATGTAACTGAGCTATAGATCTACCCACCGGCAGTGCAGTAATTGCAGAAAGTCATGAGCAAAGATGAGCAAACGATTACAAGGAAGGGTAAGAAACTGGAGGCTAAGGAGTGGATGCATCTCAAGAGGTCCAGGTGAACTGGCGTGGACCTTCCATAGCCTCTTCTCTGCACTGCCTTGGCCTCCTGCTAACAGTGGCATGACCTAAACACGTTCATGGAGCTCCTTGGGTGGAGGTTCTTCTAAGGGGTAAGACCTGAGATAGGTATCTTTTTGTTATCCCCTGTGGTTGTTTTGTTTTTTTTTTTTTTTTTTTGAATTCTGTACTTGGTTGGTCATTAAGGTCACTGTGACATAAGCAGCACAGAGGACCTATACAAGCAAGGCAGACACATATCCCCTATCTCAATACTACACTGCTATATGGTGGCAAAAACTCGAAAAAATTGGGATGATAGCACTCTAATTTAAAACTGTATTTAGCTGATGATCCTAAATAACACTTTGTCAGCTTTTGTGATCTAGCACAAAACCACATGCCTTGTGATATACCAGCTGGGCTGTGGTAATGCCCTTGACTGAAGTTTCAAAGCTTTGGTTGGGATATAACTTTGATGTATCGTGTTTCCATTTCAAACTACAGTGATTATCCCTGGATGTGGCATCACATAGAGTACTAACAAAATTAGATTAGGCTAGTTAATACGAGTACCCCTCCCCTCTGGTGCCATCCCTGAGAGATGCCAGTCTCCGCTTTGCTTGTTTGCAAGACCAAAAAGCCATGGCTGTTTGGTTTACAGGATGCAGGCATAAGAACCATCTGCCTGGTCTGGTGTTTCTTTAATTAAAACTTTAATTACAGATATATCTCTGCACAGATACGTGCAGTCTATCAGCTCCTGTTCTTAATTACCTGTGCTAATGAGAATGGAAAGAGTGAGTGTTTGCTGAGCGTCTACTATGTGCAAGCTCCTGTGCCAGACGCTGTAACTTGTACAGGAGCCGGCAAAACCAAGTCAAGGCAACAGCCCAGCCCAGGGTTTCAACCCTCCCTATCAGTGCTCCTGCCACTGTACATATGAGAAGTAAAACACTCAGGTTTCTCCTTGGAAAAATGAAGGGCAAAGAGGGGTAAAAATACTCAAAAGGACCAGCATGGGGGGTGGGGGGGACTGGACAATCAAACCAGAATAACCAAAGTTCTGAGGTAGGCACATGTGCAATTTGTCATCAGGCAGTGTATCTGCAAACCTAGGTGAAGACGTGTGCGCAAAGTGGAAAGTCTGGTCTAAATCCTAGGATTTGGGAGCATGTCATACAGTCCACGGTAACCACGGCCACAGTTTCCCAGGGAAACAAGAAGCACCAACAAGAACAAACAGGAAAGGTTTCCCGTGCTCTCCTGACCATGCAGCCACATGGCTGCCGCCTCTCCTCCTCCAACTCCCTCTCTGGCAAGAGCTGAGTGCCAATGAGGAATGGCCAGAACAGCTTCTCATCCTCGGAGCGCGTTTCCCAGAGCCAGAGATGCCCAAAGAAAGGCGAACCTCCATCAGAGGGCTCCCACAGTGGCCAGATGGGGGCCGGGAGGAGGCTCCAGGGTGGCCCCCAAAGCACTAGGCCCCGCTGAGTCTGTTCACGTGAGGGGCACAGACACAGGAGGGCCAGCTGCTCAGCCACCGTATCTCAAGGCATAAGAAGAGTGGCACACAGCCTCGGGTGTCACAGTTCCTGTTCTGCTACCCTCACTAAGTGTGTGTGTGAGGGGGCGGGGGACGCCGAGGAAGGGCCTTCCCTTCTCAGGAGCAAAGTGAGAAGTCCAACCCACACAGCCTCATAGTCTAGCTCTAAACACCATGCAGCAAACACACGGAAAGCTTGATACCAAGGGCCTCAAGAACGATCAAGTCCATCCTACTGCCCCACACTCTGTCCTACTCAGTGAATCGCCAACAAAAGCTGACAATGTTCAGACTAACACTTCTAAAAGATCGATAGGAAGGCAAATTAAGAAATGTTGATGTGAACACCTATTTCATGTTAGGCCCCCTGGAGGCTTCCAAGTGCTTTAAGGTCCAAGGACAGACACATCCAGAGGGATCTGCCCCAGGACAGAGACGAAGAAAAAGAGGAAGGACAGGAGCAGGATGATTTGGGAGCTAGAGGAAAGGAGGGAAAAATAAAGCAAACTAGATGGAAGAAGAAAAGAGAAGTGATAGAAGGTGGCATTGGAGCCCCCTAACTGTATTCAGCTCTGTGACTAACTTCAAATCCAGTTGTGGAGAGGGTCAGATGCCCACTTCTTAGAAGACTATGTTCTACGGAGTGGACAGCTGGGACTTTTCCCACAGAAGGGGTGCTGATTACAGGTGGCTGAATTACTAAATTGGCCCGCAAAGGCCCATTTAACTCACAATGTAGCTAACTATAGAATAGCACTGGCCCATGTTCTAGAAGCAGAGGTCCAATTATTTAACTTTTTTTTTCTGATCATAACATAAATTTCTTGTATTTCTGAATCTACCGATTCTGCTAGAATGGCCAGATCAGACCCTGGGACACGGCCAGGGCTCCATACTTTAAACCTGTACAAGTGATCCTGGATGTGCAGCCAAGAGGGAGAAAGCCCTGTTAGGGAGCCCCTGTAAGCGTCACATGTATGCTGGAGCCTTCCTGGCAATGGTGGTGGCAGGTCACTGAGGCTTTACTAAGTTGGGGTTACGAAGAGCTAAGAGACAGTAATGCACATGGCTGAGTCTCCTGCAACCAAATGGCAAATTTATTTTCTGTCAGGAGTATAGCCACATTTGCCGGTAAAAATAAGGGGACAGGTGCCAGAAGGACAGTACCTACATTTAAGTCTCAGTCCCATTATTTTCTAGGAGTATTGCCCTATGAGGGCTGATTTAACCACCTGATCAATCAGTGTTTTCAGGTGCAAAATAGGGTGGACACACTACTCACCTCATAGATAAATTTAGATAATTACAATGTATGGAAAGCACCTGGAAAAATACGTGACCTGCCCTCTGCAGTGGTGACTTCCTTCCCCTTCTTCAACTTCGGAGGAAGCACAGAAACCTCATTCAGTTTTCTGCCTCCTTGGGAGCCAAAACTGTGAAAGACATGCCTCTCCCATGGATTTCTTTTCTTGCATCTCCACAGTCAAAAACCACTAACATGAATGGGTTAAGTGCTCTTACTCATCTACCTTTTCTTCCTAAAAGGTTAGAAGCCCAGATTTGCCTTTACACACCTGAACCTGAATATGTTCAGAGGTGCCCAATAACTGAGCATCCCAGACCCTCTTCCCACAAGCACACCTGGCTCTCCCAGACAACATCAGGAGACTAACAGGGAAGCTCTCTGAAGCTTCATGTCCTGTGACATTTGTGTCTCCCTCAGAATTCTGTGTCACTGAAACTCCACCCTGCCTGGGTCTCTCCCAGCGTGCCACAGACACTGCCTCCCCGCATGCCGCCCCTTGCTCTAAGTACTTTGCAGACACCTACCCCTAAAGATGCACCATGACCCTCTGAGCAGGGGGCTGTTCTTATCAGCTCCATTTTAAAGAGGAAGGAAACTGAGGCACAGAGAGGTCAAACCACTTGCAAGGGGCCAAGGTGGGAGGTGGCACTTGACCCCAGGCAACCTGGCCATTCACCACAGACTTCACTACAACCACCTCTCAGCATGACAGTCACAGCTGCCAACAGCAAAGCCACAGGACAAAGTTTAATTTCAAAAGTACCCTCCTTCTGGGTTCCCAGTGTGTCCAGCACACTGTGTCTCATTTATCCTGTCAACAACCCCAAAAAGCAAGGAGACATAACAATATCTACATTTCACGTGGGATAAAACTGAAGATCCATGAGATGTTTTACAGACTCCTTTACTGTTAAACTGAACAACTGATTTCACTGTTTTTAATAACATCAACATGGAAGTCCTCTGAAGTCTTTCTATTCCAGTTCTTTAGTTTTGTAGAACTTCCTCAAAAGATATAAATGGCACATCCAGATACCCTGCTAGTCAAAAGCAGGTTTTTCTGACTCCCAGATTAGTTTTCTCTGAATCATGCGTACAAAAACTATATCCAGGTGGCTTACAACTTACTAGAATCCCTAAATACTAACCGAATAAGCAATGTTTATTGAAAAGTAAGTAATAAGTATGTCCGAATGCTAGCTATCTTAGAAAAATTAAGTTATTTTAAAATTTGCTAAGCAAAAAACTTTAAAGAAAACCTAACTGACCTAATTGCAAATAAAACATCACAATAAAAACATTTCTCTTGTGCATCTATTTGTCTCTTCAGCTCCTACTGGATTTAGGAATAAAGTAGCTGACTATCTCTAGGACACATGGGAGCCTACAGGCAAGATGTCAAGAGGCCCTGATTCTGTCAACAGGGAGCTTGTGACTCTCTGGGGACCACGAGCCCACTCCCCTCAGGGATTAGGTGGCTACAGGCTGTTTCAGCAAGAGGAGCAGAGCACATCCTGTGCAATAAACTCAAGCTGTACACTACTCCTTCAATGGAGGAAGGATAACACATCAGAGGAACAAATAATGGGTGGAATCTGAAAAACATTCCTACACAACTCTGAAAACATTCTCATTAAAAACACACACACACACACACAACACCTTAAATGCAAGGCAACAAATAAGTTGCTCACAGCTATTGAGACATTCATTCCATATACTTTCTGTCTTTGTAATAGGATTTGTATTTCTCAGCTCTTGGTATTTTGAGATTCTGTGAAAAGATAGCCAAGGTCAAAGACAGTTTTCCAGGTATGTAAATATAACAGACAAAAACAAGCTAGTACGCCTGAAGAAGTGTTCATGAGAGTTCCAATCTCCAACGAACAGCTCACTACACCTAATTTTAATTTGTGGTTCTAATGAATGACATAAACTTTTATAGGTATCAACAAAGCTCAGAGAGGACTTAAATCCATTTCAGTGCTCATTTAGCAGCTTCAGCTGTGTGCAATTAAAGCATCAGCATTAAATGTTAGAGAATAAAATAATGAGACACTTAAAAAATAATCTGCACTTCAGCAGGCCACACTAAGAAATTTCACATGATTTTCTTTTAAGGAACATGATTTCTTAGGAATATCTGAGCGGTTCAATTCAAGTTTGATTTTTGTTTTTAGACTTTGGTTTGTTTTGATTTTGAAAAATAATTTTCTGAAAAGCAGAATACAGTTAAAAATGTCTGAACAACAGTCACAAAACAGCATATGTCATAAAGCAATCAGGTATACAGACCAATGCAGCTGACTACCCAGGCTTCAGCAGAGACAAAAGCACATTTCTGACCATGTTAAAAATGTTGCTTTTTTTTAAGTTATGCCTCAAATAAAGAAATAAATATTAAAGGAGGAAAAATGTACATTCTGAGAAAAAGATAATTTTCTTATCTTCTAGTCCATACATGGAATTAGAGGCTCAACTTTCTGTCTAATAATACGTGAGAATATAAAATGTAATCTGAGGTTGTAGTATGTGGCAGCTAAGACTGCTAAGCTCAAATTGCCACTATTTCTGAAAGAAAGAGGAGGTAATCTGTATAGGCAGGGTGTGTGCTGATGGGGAGGGGGTGTGTGTGGAAGGAGGTGGTGGTGGCTGGCTGTTGTGCATGTGAGTTATGTGTGATCAGCAAATTAGTCTAGCTATTACAAAACATGAATAGAAAAGGAGATCTACTGTATGGGGAAATGCACTCACTAAACTTAAATTTTAAAAGGATGAAAACACAGATTACACTTTATTTTAAAAACTGAAATGAATTTTAATACAGAAAATGGAGACAGCATTTTGCAAATTTATCGCTCAAAGGGGTATTTCTATTTGAGGAAATCAGCGTGTTACACTTTGAGAGATGAAATGTTACAGCTTGTACACCAAAATTAAAAAATGAAATTAAATTAAAAAATGAAATGGTTACCAAGGTAATGCAGGTCAGGGGATCAAAGGTGAAGGGTCACACATTATTAAAAAGAAATCCAAAAGGACGGCTGCATCATGATCTCTGCAAAACAAAGGAGCTCTAGTAAGTAAAACTAATATCTCCGAGAATTTAAAATCAAGTTCTTGAAAAGAAGACTCCCCTGTAATTGAACACAAGTCATTCCTGATTCTGTGTAGAGGCATTTTTATTTAGGCACAAAACCAAATTTCAATTACCTGTTACCAACAAAATTTTTGTAAAAATTTAACCACACAATCATATTGAAACCCAAAATATCTCCAAATTCTAAGTGACTGAGAAGTACTGACATTTCCACTGGACCCCATACCCTGGTTTCTGGAAATGACAGTGTTTGATAAGTTGCCAATATATCAGAAATCTAATTTGGTCATACTGTGGTGAGTTTTTTTCTTCTCCTCAAGGAATGAGTTCCAAAATTGAGGTTTTGCAAATTTGTTTCATTTGAAGTAGCTGCATAAAATTTCCATTATTGGAACATTTAGTATAACAATGTTCTAGAAGACAGCAATAAAGTGATACATGATAAAATAAACTGTGTAACTCTATCTATTAAGATCTAGTTTCACATTCAACTCTCACTGCACAGGGAAAAAAAGACATTTGAAGCAAAATAACTTGCTAGTTCTACTGGAATTACACCAAATTAAGAGAAGCTTGACAAGAGGAATATCTGACAATGAAAAGTATCTGACACGTTAGGCTTCAATTTCTTCTTATTATTTACTCCTCTTCCTCATTAACAAATTAGAATAGTTTGCTTTAAAAAGGACCAAAAGAACTAAGGTTTTGTTTGGCAACACAAAGCTACCATCTACATCACAACAAACCACACTTAACTTTGCAACAACAAGTATGACAATTAACAGTCACAGCAAATAATTTCCATATTCCTTTTACTACTAAAGGAAGTGAACAGGATCATGATACAGTAATCTTTAGTCTGCTCTCTAAAACCAAACTGAAGCAGGCTGAATTCCCTCATTTCAGGATCCACAGTCCACAGCACTTACTGGACAGCAGGCTCTAACCAGCAGCACAAATGATGGCTCAAGGGTGAGAGGGTAAATGGGAACATAGCTGGCACCAAGGGGAGCAGAAAAGGACCTGGTTTAAATATCATCCTTCTTCCAGGACCCTATCTGCGTTCCATCCCACAGTACCCAACATCAGAGTTTACCTTGTTAAAATCAAATTCCAAAAATACTTATATATTAAAATATAGACAACTGCCCAAAAGGATTTTATTAGAAGGAACCGCATATTCTTTCTGATGGCTTAGAGCAATCAATAAATAAACAAACTCTATAAAATCAGATTTCTGTTCTCCCGATTAGGTTTTGTTAAAAATAACTTACAGAGCTTCATGCACTAGATACAAGTATGTTAGTGCCTTAAGGCCACGATTCTGAAAACGTGATTTCTTTTTTTAAGTTCCATAGCTACTGAAAAGTAAACTAGCATTTCATTTCTCTGGAATGCTCATCTCACGTAAAGCCTGTCACATATGTATTTGTGGCTGGGAGGCATGCAAGCAATTGGGAACACTACAGGAATCGATAGCCCATCAAAAAAAGGTGCATGTTCTTCTTGCAGTGCTCATGCCCACAGCACTCCAGGTGGTTTGCAGTAGGAGGTAAGGAGCCAGCAGTATAACGTTAGGTTGTTTTACTAAAAGATTTCCTATTAAAGTAAGAAAAACCATATCAACTCAGATCAAGGATCTACGTGGATCCCTTCATTACCAAAATACATGTACTTATTAAATAATTTATTCTTAAAACAATGAGTACTTATAGAGGCTTTTCGAAAGTCTTCCAAATCCCTTCTAAAATTCACCAACTCACAAAAATATGCTAGCCCAAATGCTGTACCAGTTTAAACCCTGCCGAAAGTTGCAGAGACTCCAAACCATTCCAACATCATAGAAGCCCAAGTAGTAAGGAACTGCTCTCACTACAACCAACCAAATTCCCATTGATAATTCCATGGAAATGACTACAATCTAAGTAATAAACACACACAAACAGAATAAACTCTCCAACTAAATACTTTCAAGTTCTGACAAACAGGTGACTCTGAATAAATCTGTACCAATAAAGAACACTTTACATGATTCAAGAAAATCTACAAATAATTTTGCTAACTGGGGTGGAGGAAAAGTGTTAAAGGCCACCAGGAAATAGTACATACCTAATATTCAGGGGTCCTAAAATATAATTTAATGCCTAAAGAGGGCTCAAGGACATGGCTCACCTGGGGAACACCTGAATTCAACTTCAACAACCACACATTGTCACCCAGAGCCCCTTCACTGGGGCAGACATTTGCAACATACATACATTTTCCCACAGAAACAATCTGGTAGTTGTCTACTTAACCTGAAATTTGTTGAAGCGACAGGTTGGCTCTGAATTCTAGAAGCTATGAGGGCTGCATAGCTTTTTTATTTTTTCCAAAGGACTGGCCCAAGCTGAAACTTGATGTATACAAAAGATTTTCCTAGCTCTCTTCCTGGGCCCCAGACAGAGTGGCTCAGAAGCCAAATGACCATCTTCAAGTCTCCTCCAGGAGCCCCCCATCTCTCCCCCAGGCCAAGCACTGGTTGACTAAGAATGGACTGAATTTATACATACCAATGCATGTAAAGACTAGGGGGGCTTCCTCAACCAAAAACAAATCCCTCACTGGTATAAATGCCATTTTTACATCAAGGGATACAGAAGGTTCATCTACTGCAAGACAATCCTCTTCCAAAATAATGACTAGTGACTGAATTCAACAAAAAAATGATCAAAAAATTCTAATAACCCCCCAAAACTTTAGGGGCATGACTAACATGCATGCTATCCTCCATCTAAACTGGAGAACTATGCTGCCATAGTGCAGACCATCACAGAAATACACAACCAAGCTTCACTGTCATAAAACCATCAGGTCATCAGAGTTACAGTGAAGAACATTCTTCCAGGGAAATCCTCACCCTTATTAAGCTCTCAACATCTGGACCACTTTTTAGAAGGACATGTTTTCCAACACACCCACTTTGTATTCTAGGTTAATTTGTTTTTGTTTTTGTTTTTTGTCAAGGACCTGCCAGCATTTATAAGCACAGAGAATTGGTTCATTTCTCAACTAAACAGACACATCATTTCTAACGAGGTTAAATCATGACACAAATGCTGCCATTTTTGCATATTACTTACAAAACAAAATACGTGGGAGAACCAAAAAGAAATGAAAAATAAACTGAGAAAATTCAGAGAATCAAAAAGCTAGGAGACAGCCAGAAACAAACATTACAGTAGAATCCTATCTATCTTCCTACTTCTTTACAAAATGTCTAGTTACTCAACGATATGATGCTCAACAGAAACTAATCTCAGCAAGTATATTCAGAGATGAAAAAAGAGAAATGTCCAGACAAAAGTTTATTACAGTGTGAGGCAAAAAAAAATTTTTTACCTATAAATATAAATAAATCACCACCATGTCATTCAATAAAACAGACTAGAATAAAACACACTTGAGCTAAGTATATCCTTCAGTTAAGTGGGTATTATATTCCTATTATACTTTCATGATAGAATTTGTTAGGAATACCATCTATTGAAGAACTAAGTAAATAAAAGCATTTGGTCCTCTGTGCCCTTCCGACAACAGTCACCATCTCTACCATTTCTTCAACCTTTCTAGAAATAAAACTCTGCCAAGTTTCTCAAAGACAGTCTGTTCTAAGATATTTGTCTATTTTTCAAAACTTTCTATCAATGACAGAGCAACCTACACCTACAATCATCGCATTACTTCCACTAGTCCTCAGAAAGAAAAAAGCTAAAAAATACAGGTTAAATCATAGGCCTTTCTACCTATGATTTTATCCTCACCAATACCATTTTTTCTTTTCCTAACAGCTTCAAAGATTTCACAAAAGGATGAAGAGAATGGAAGGAAGGGACAGGGAAGAGCTCCCAGGAACTTTTCAGAGTGATGGACACGCTCGTTATTGTGGAATGGGGCCGGCCACACAGAGTGTCTATGTACCGTTTATTATATGCCAATTATACTTCAACAAAGCCACTTCAGAATGAAGGGGGATGCAAGACAGAGGTCTTGCCCTCGCCTGCACCGTTTGAGCCATGCGGCCACGCTGTGGTCCCCACACAGAGAAAGTACAGAGCCATGGGGAAGTGCGGGACAGACGCTGTTGCTGAGCCACTGAACCCCAACACTGGAACCACATTTTCTAAATTGAAAATCAGGGCACTCTGACGTAGTTTCTCTGAGACTACAAAAATCAGTTTCACACATACTCCTAGCTTTGCAAATGTTATGTAAATTCATGAAATAGTCTCACATTTTTCCATCAGATTTGAAATGTGTATTTTGTCAACTTGTCGTAGCCAAGACCCATTTCTTTCTGGTACTATCCCACAAGGGAAAAATAATAATACAATATGTGCCAAATTCCCCCAAATATAAATTTGTAAGAAATAAAACAAAAGGGAAACAGATTCCTCCACTGTATGTTTTACTTGTACATTACTTGTTTCTAAGCTAAGTGTGCATGCCCATACTTTAACTGTTCTGTGGCTTTCTGCACGATAGTAAGGATCTTTAAGACTCCTACCTTTCCCATCTCCTCTATTCACTGATTCTCAAACTTCAAGCTGAATAAGAAAGAACCCCCTATTTAAATCAAGTCACTTATACAAATTGTTTCCCAAGTCCTGTCACTAAAAGATTACAATTTAGTATATCAAAAGAGGAATTAAAGACTGTAGTTTTGGTAAAACCACTAGGTGAGTCTAACCACAAGAGTCACAATCCTCACTGTAAAAAAAAAAAAAAAAAAAAAGTGCCCAGGTAGGTCTAACCCCACCTTCCCATCTCCCCACACACACCCTGCCTCCTGCTGGCATGGGGTCACAGATGTCAAAGCAGCCAAAGTATAAAGTTAAGGAACAAATTCCAGCTGATAGAAGCTTCAGGCAGTCCTCCCTCCCAATACTATTCACATTTTTTAAATGCCAATTGATCCCTAAAAAGTCTTTAAAACCCAAAAGAATGAAGCTGCACTGGAAGGTCAGTGGCTTCACAAGACACAGGGAGTCCCTTCCTGGGCTCTGAAATCAGGTCATGAGGTTCTGGCTTCCAGTAACTGTTCTACCGCTTACTACTTCCATGACCTTGGACAAATTATTTAATTTTTTATCTGAGTCTCACTCTCTTCATTTACAACATGAAGATAATGACAGCCCTACTTCATAGGGCTGCTGTGAGAATTTATGACAGTAAGTAATATCAACTCCTTGGCATAATGCTTAGGACCTAAAAAGCAATCAACATTAGCCGTGTAACTGTAATGATTATGATACTGATCATCTTATATTCTTTTTCTTATCTCATTCTTTCCAAGACTTACAAGAGGGAGAGATAATGTTATCCCTATTTTTGCAGATGGGCAAAGGTTAAGTTCAAGACATAAATCTCAAAAATGGCAGAGCTGGAATTCAAACTACCTCTGTCCAGATTTGCCCGCTACTCTCTGACTTAGTGCTAGAGGGAACAGAAGGTGTCCCACAGGGGATCCCTGGGTGGCTCGGCAGTTTAGCGCCTGCCTTCAGCCCAGGGTGTGATCCTGGAGTCCTGGTATCGAGTCCCACATCGGGCTCCCTGCATGGAGCCTGCTTCTGCCTCTGCCTGTGTCTGTGTCTGTCTGTCTGTCTCTCTCTCATGAATAAATAATTTTTTTTTTAAGTGTCCCATAGGCCCCAAAAGTGTCACACAGGCTCTGTGCACTGCGGCTCCCAACAAGTTTGGATGATGAGGCAATGAATGAGTAGGTAGGTCCTTGAGGTGAATACACACTTCTCGATCCACTGCTATACCCTTCAGAGGACCACACACAATTCATTTACGAGGATACACTACTATCCTACTATCCTAGGATAGGTAGGATTTAAAGCAGTGGAATGGCAGAATTAAGTGTGCAAATATGCAAATAAGTCTTTTCGTATTTGCATGCTTAAAACAAGGAAGATAAACTGGTTTCCATTCTGCAATTCTACCCACTATTTTAAATAAAGGACAAATTATTTTATTCAATAAATATTTATTGAGCATGAAACTCTGGGGCAGGCTCAGTACAAGAGATCCCCGGGGCACACAGTGAAGGGCAAGAGGCCTGAGCCAGGGAGTGAGGATTCCCACACAGGGCCCTGAGCACAGAATGAAAGAGGAATGCAAGACCCTGTGGAAACCCATGCCTGGAGAACCCCTTGGCTCACAAGGGGGCTTAAATTTTTCCCTAAGGAAATACCATACAGGTGCAATCTGAAGGACCACAAGGTGGGTGGTGACCATCTTCTAAGCAGAGCAAGCAGTGACAAGTAAAAGGCAATGTGGCAGGACACACCTGAGAGTAGAGGGACTCAGGGAGGAGGAAGGGCTTGGGGCTAGGGCAAAGGCTGGACAGTGACAGACATACGATCACACAGGCCTCATGGACCAAGTCAGGACAGTATCTTAAGTACAAGGGGAAATCAATCAAAGGACTGAGAAAAGGGGTACTGCAACCCAAGCACATTTGTGAAAGACCACTCTGGAACCTAGGTGAAGACTGCTTGGGAGGGGACCAGAGTACAAGCAGGGACAGCAGCCACGAGATCCCTCAAAGCAATCTGGGCACAGGTTAATTGTGGTTAGACAGCAGTGGTCGCTGTAAAAAGTGATCTGGACAGAAAGGAAGTTTACTTGCAAAAAGAACTGGCAGGTTTGGAGTCAATGCAGAGTAAAAGAAGGAAGAGTCAAAATGGACTCCAAGGGGAAAAGAGTAACTTTACAGTGGAAAAACCTGATTCCCACCACCGCCTCAGTCAGGTGATCAAGGTGAAGGTCATCGGTGAGCAGTCATGTTCACAGCAGGCACCTTTGTATGATGTGATGAGGATGGCAGCATACCCCTGGGGTCTTCCTTCCCAAAACCCATAACCCTGGCCTAGTGATGAGAAAAACAGAAGGACATCATACAAAATACCTGATCTGTCAAGGTTGACAAAAACAAGGCAAGTCTGAGAAGCTGTCACAGTCCAGAGGGGCCTAAGTAGAGCTGATGACTAAATGTAATGTGGCATCCTGGGTGGGGTCCTGGAACAGAAAAGGACTTTAGGGGAAAACCAAGGTAATCTGAATAATGGGTGGGGTTTAGTTTATAATAATCCATCAGTATTGGTTGACTGGTTGAGACTAGTGTACCAACTTAATGTTAATAGGGGAAACTGGGTGGGGAGTACACAGAAACTCTGAAATATTCCTGCAACTCTTCTGTAAATCTAAACCTATTCTGATTATAGAAGTTTATTTTAGACTGACCCCCAAGCCTGACTTGAGCACCTGGGAGGTGTCCTTTATTGAGACAAGAGAGACAGAGAGGAAGACAATCAGTTCTATTTCAGACCCTCCAGCAGAGATATCAGGTAGGCAGCTCTGGTGTGGAGCTCAGCTGAGAGCGCGGAGTTCAGAAAAACTGAGGAGCCCTGGATGGGCTGAGACTGTGGAATTGGGCAGGGGGAAGAGGTGGTCATTGCGAGAAAGAATGGAAATCAAGAAGCATAGGCCCTCAGATTCCCAGAAATATCCACATTTAACAGTCACACAGGAAAGACGGTCTAGTTTCAAGCCCTAAGGAAATTCCACCTTTAGATGCTGGGGATAGATCAAAAAGAACAACCAGCAGTAGGGAGAAAAACCACGGGCATACACCATCCCAGAACCAAGGTGAAAGGCGTGGTCAATTTACTTGACTATATCTGAGAAACCAAATCAAGTCCTGAAAAATGCTCCTTACATTAAACAACTCTGAGGTTACTGATGACCTAAGAAATAAGTTTCAGCAGAATACTGGAAGCTACATTCAGACTGGAATATCTGAGTAAGAGGCAAAAAAATGGGAGGGGGGGATACAACCCTTCTAAGAAGTCTGGCTCTCAGGTTTGTACACCCATGTTCACAGCAACATGAGTCCCAACACCCAAAGGTGGAAGCAAGGCAGGTGTCTATCAATGCACAGATGGACAAAGTGTGGTGTATACATAATGGAACCTCATTCAGCCTATAAAAAGGAAGGACATTTGGACGCATGCTACAACATGGATGAACCTTGAGAACATTATACTAAGTGAAAAAAGTCAGTCACAAAAGGACAAATAATGCATGATTCCACTTATATGAGGAACTTAGAGCAGCAAAATTCACAGGAACAGTGAGAAGAACAGAGGCTGCCAGGGACCGGCAGGGAGGAGAGAAGGGGAGTTAGTGTTTAATGGGAACAGAGTTTCAGTTTTGCAAGAGGAAAAGAATTCAAGAGATGGATGGTGGTGACAGTTATACAATGATGTGAATGTACTTAATGTCAAAGAACTTTATACTTAAAAATGGCTAAGATGACAAAATTGATGTCATATTTACCACAAATTAAAATAAAAAGAAGGCTGGTTCTGAGAATGTTAAATCCATATGAAGCTATGATGACTTACAGTGAAAACTACTTAAAGCTAGACTACCTTAACCTAGGTCAGCTATACCCTAATGACACACAGCACATCACACGCAGGTTACAAATGCTGAGCCCCTCAAGTTCTGCAAGGAGCCTACGACACCCAGATCCTTGCCCAGCGGGCTCTGACCTCAAGAGAACTCACCCACTAACCCAGCACACCCTGGAAATACTTCTATTTTTGATGTGTGCCAAGATGGGAGGAAAGGTAGAAAGCAACAGCCAGAGAAACAAAGCATAGAGATTATTTTAATTCTATTTTCAATGGCAAAGAAAAGTTACTTTAATTCATTTTCTTCATCAACCCACAACACCTGCTGCCAAAAGAAAAAAAGAATTGTGACCTCAGCTTACAGAAAATGGTGTCAGCTCAGAGAAGCCAATGAAGTCACACTCCGTTTTTTGAAAGATCTTTAAGACTAGGAGGATAATTTTCATGATACCTTAGACTGATAAAAATTGGATGAGTGTGTAAGGAAAGAACACAAAATGTGGGACTGATGAAGACACACTAAAGAGATAAAAGAAGAGAGCGTATCAGGTAAAAGAACCATGTGTTTGTAGAATTTTAGCACAAGGTAATCAGGCAATACTTCAAATCAGTGTGAAAGAATCAATGATTCAATAATTAGCATGTATTGGGGGGGATGAGTGATTCAATAATTAGCATGTATGGAGGGGATGAAATTAGAGCTCAATCTCACCCTCCCATCTATAAAAACTGTTAATCTGTATTAAACATTTCAGAATAAAAATATGGAACAGATAAGAAAATCTAGGGAGAATCCCGAATAAGGGAGCCTGTCCCAGGCATGCTAACCAGGCCAGAAAGATTCAAAGTCTCAGTGCATGACTCACAGGACAGCCACAGGATGTATAACGAGTTAAGAAAATTAAAAATGAAATATAGGTGACTAGCCAGGGAAAATTATAATCACAATTGTTTACAGAAAAACACACAGAAATCAGAAACACAAAGATGCAGAATCTACTTAAAAAAAAAGGACAGAAGAATGATCAAGACAAGTCAGAAAAGTAACCCACGTGGCCAAAACATGCCAAATCATAGGAATATGCAAAGAAATGCAAATTAACAGAGATACCATTTTTCACCTGAGAGAAGATTTTAAAAACCTAGTGTTGGTTAGGGTTTGGGGAAATGGATACTCTCAGCTACTGAGGATACAAATTGGCACAACCTTTCTAAAAGGCACATGACAAATGTTTCCATTCTCAGATGAGCAACTTGGACCAGTAGGCCTCTCTTGTATGGAAATAACTGGAGAAGTGTGCAACAATATGGGAACAAGAATGTTAAGTGCATCAATTAATATTAATTTGCTGATTACATGAGCAAAATGCTGGGACAATCCATAAGGGATTAATTTAAAATTTGTACAGAACTTCCCTGCTCTGCAATTATGCATAGCCACACCCAGGCATTGGTGTGGGAAGTGACCACAGTAGATGGCGGCATTGGGAAAAGAATGGTCAGGTGAGAGGCATGCATGATTCCTTATGAGTGTCTATATATGTTTACATACATATAGATGTAAACATGCATATATACATACTCATGCACACATGATTTACATATGCATTTTTAAAGCTCAGGGAAAGATATTAATCAAATTTTTGACAATGGTTATCTCCTACAGTGTTCTATTTTAACAAAAGGTTTCAATTTTTGTTGAATTTTTAATCTCTACATTCCTTTGTTAGCATGCTTCTGATGACCATTTTTAATAATAAAATAGATATATCTGTATCCTTTTAAAAATATTTTATTTATTTCCAGAGAGTGCTAGCAGAAGGAGGGGGAGAGGGAGACGGGGAAAGAGAATTTTAAGCAGGCTCCACGCTGAGCACAGAGCCTGCAGGGCTCAATCTCATGACCCTGAGAGCATGACCTGAGCTGAAATCAAGAGTTGGGAGCTTTAAAAACTACACACCTTGTCTGTATACTTTTATGACGGAAATATAATAAAGTGATTTCTATGGGAAGGGTAGACTACCTATGGCAAAAAGGATGTAGGCAATTTAGTGCGCTCCCCATTCCTCATTCACAGATGAAATCCATCATATATAAGCCAGCTTCCAGCTATGACTGGTCTTAAAACATCTGTATTAAATTCTTTTCAACAAATGAATGCCCTGTACTTATCAGTCAGAAGTTCTATATTCTTGAGCTATGATGTTACATATGGCACTGGAATCCTCAAACAGAAAGCATAAGACTTGACAAATAAAGGGCAATCTTCATGCACACCTAAATTAGAAGGAATTATGTTCTGTCTGTATAATTTCAAGCAAACAAAAAGATCATCATGAGGCTCAACTCAGCAAAGGCTACATGAAAACTCACTGAAGGGTCAGTCCAATTAATGGATCAGAAGAATAACTGCAAGGAGTATAACTTTAAACTCAATATATAACTACTGCTAAACTGTTGAACTCTAACTAAACGGTTTAATTGGTATAAAGCAACCACCCCACATATGCACATCCCCCTCACCAGCACCACCATCTTAAGGCAGTATAATACAGCAAGACAGGTGGTAAAAGAATTTCAATATATAAATCAATATATAATACCAATTTGATTTTAAAATTACTAGAAGCAGTCACCTTTCAATTGCGTAATACCCCAGAGGATAAGTAGATCTGTAAATTATAATTAATAAAATTGAGAAACATACAGTGGACAAAACTAATGCCATGAAACCAAGAATTCAAAATATAATTGAACAGTTAAGTCCTTTAAAAGCAAATATAATTTACAGTAGTCCCCCATCATCTGCAAGGAATAGGTTCCACGACCCCCAGTGGATGCCTGAAACCACAGCTAGTACCAAACTCTATATATGGTGTGTTTCTTCCTATACATACATACCTGTGATAAAGCTAAATTTATAAATTAGGAGATTAACAATAATTTAAGAATAGAACAATTATAACAATAAAATGTAATAAAAGTAATGTAAATTTGGCCTTTCTCTCAAAATATCTCATTGTTCTGCATTCACCCCTCTTCTTGCGATGATGTGAAATGATAAAATGCCTACATGAGGACATAAAGTGAGGTCAATGACACAGGCACTGTGACAGTGTTTCTGACCTTCTGACACTTCTGACAATATGTCAGGAGGAGGATCATCTTCTTCCAGACCGCAGGTGACTGTGTGTTAAGTGATACTACAAAAAGCGAACCACAGTTAAGGGGTGATTACCATAATCTGAATTGGGGATACCAGTAATAATAGTATCCCTACAATATGCAAACCCTCCCTAGAACAGATCTTCATCCAAGACTAATCTTGTTTTGGTCCCTCAGGTGGAGATAATAGATACATTAGTCTCTGGCCCCATGCATGGCACAAAGCTCCCAAAACCTTCACAATTTTCCTAAGTGATAAGATTATCTTTCTTTCAATATTTGGTATTCCACCCTAACCCTGACGCAGGGCTCCTAAACCTTATGTATCCCTAAATAATAAGGGCACCTTTTGTTCTCATGAGGCAACTTCATTGGGCTCCTGAAAAGTGGCTAGTCACCAGAAAAAACAAGCTATGATTAGAAGCTTGGGTCTTTCAGCCCCAACCCACTTAACAACCAATCATGAGGAAGCCTCCATAAAACCCCAACAATATGGGGTTCAGAGAGCATCTGGAATGGCAAACACATCTGTACAGGAAAGGTGCTATACCCCACCCCCTCAAGGACACAGACTCTTATACTCGGGACCTCCTAACTCTTGCCCTATGTATCTCCAATCTGGCTGTTCACCTGTATCCTTTTTCATATCCTTTAATAAACTAGTAAACCTAAGTGTTTTCCTGAGTTTTGTGAGCCGCTCTAGCCAATTAAATGAACCGGAGGAAGGGGCCGTAGGAACCTCAGATTTATACCTCATCAGAAGCAGAGGTAAGAACCTGGACTTGCCATTGGCATCTGAAGTGGGGTGGGGGCCGTCTTGTGAGACAGAACCCTACCTGTGATATTTGATGTAATCGCCAGGTACACAGTGTCAGAACTGAATTAAACTGTAGGACACCTAGCTAGTCCTGGAGAGAACAGCTTGGTGGGGAAACGCCCACACACACATCTGGTGTCAGAAATGCTCTGAGTATGGTAGTGGTGTGAGCATCAGGGAGACACAGGTGAACTGAGTTTTCCCACAACTCATTACTTCCCATCCCTGGGAACCTGCATCATTCATACAACATTTACTGAGCATGTACTGTGTGCCAGGCACCTCTCCAGCCTCTGGGATACAGCACTGAATAAAACAAAAAAAAACCTCTGCCCTGGTTATCTCGCATTCTAGTGACATCAAATCCATCTCATCACTTAAAAAACTACATCCCACTGCCTGCCCTACCTCAGCTCTTGTATCTTTCTGTTAACAGGTTCTGTTTTTTTTTTCCTTTTACAATACATTTAGCACCTTATTTTGTTTATATTCAGTCTCCTCCTTTGAAATGTAAGCTCCTTGAAGACAGAGTTCTTTTTTTGTTTTATATATTCCAACAGTGTAGAATACTGCCTAGCATAATAAGCCACTCAAATATTTGTTGGGCTAGTAACTGCCTTCTCCTCTCTATGGTCTTTCCCTACCAACAGAAGTCACTTGCATTCCCCACCTATAAAACGAAACACAATGCTGCCTACTTTATACCGCATCCCAGCCTTCCACTTTATAGCCAAGCTTCTTTCAAGTTGAGAACTGCTGTAGCTTGCAATTCTCCTGCCATGCTCTATCTCATCCTAGCCCCAGCCACACCCTGCTGCTTCTCCCACTTCTGCTTCAGATGTGCCAAAGCTCCTCTTCCCTGTCTAGAACCTCCTCTCTGATCACTAATCTCATCAAGCTAACTCCTTCTCATCCTGTCTCTTCGTCATGAAAATATCGCTTTTAAGAAAGCCTTTCCCTGACTTCCAATCTAAATTAGATCCTAGACCCTCCCCTCTTATAGCAGCCTGTGTTTCTCCTTCATTACCCTTTCAACTCCGTAAATACATCCCCATTCTTATGACTATCTACTTACAGGCTGTAAGTAGAAGGCAAAGGGTGTCCTGATCACCGATACAGATATAGATCTATATATATCTATCCCCAGGGACTAGAGCAGTGCCTGATGAAGGAGCTTCACTGACAGAATGGCTGGTTATCCAACTAGACTATAAACTCTGCAAAAGTAAGTTCAGTGTCTATTTTGTCCACTCAAGTATCTGTAACAAACACATTTCTGTCTGGCACAGAGTGTTTAACAACATGTATTAAATAAATGCTGAATGAATACAAACAAGGGGAAACATAATCTTATCTGCTAAGTTAAAAAAAAAAAAAACCACTGGCACCATCTTGGCATCTTGATCTATAAAGCTTTCTGAATGCTTTCATTTAAGCGTCCAGCTCCTTCCACACGTCGCTTCTCTAGCATCTATCTCCTGCAGCTCACCTAGCACCCACCGAGCTCCTGTAGTGAGTGCAGCAGCTTCTCTGGTCTCCAGAGACTAGCACACAAGAGGCCAGCATTGCCTGGCAGCCAGCAGCTTCCCCCAGAATCACCACCTTGGTGAGTTTGAGAGCAGGGTATCTCTAGTAAGTTCCCCCACAAAAAGCTTTCCTATAATGCACTAGGGAGCAACTTCTGTCAAGTTCCAGAAGGTAGGTTTCCATCAAGCTCTACCAAGCTCCACCAGCACAACACCAACAACCACGTTTCAGCCTTGCCGTAAGCCACAAGGTCTCAGTCCTGGGGGTAGGGGACCTTGTCCTTGGGGGCTGGCTCTCTCTTAACCCTAGAGGTAGCAGCTACTCTGCATAACTGCTACTCTTATCTTATTTAGAGTTATTTCTTATTGGCTAATCTTTCATTACTTCAATTCCCTGTTACAGTTACAATTCTTCATACTAAATTTTTTCTTTCAATTTACTGTTTGGCTCCTCTTTCCTGATTAGATCTAGCCTGGTACAGATTTGGAATTAATTTCTATGTTTGTAAGGTAAGGAGTGACTTATTTCCCACATGAGTATCTAATAAACCAAACACCATTCATTGAAAGGACTGTCCTTTCTCTACTATTCAGCAGTGCCTCTTGTGCAATAAATCAAGTGTCCAAATCAGAGTGGGTCTGTGTCTGAACTAGTATGGTCATTGGCCTAAATACCATTCTTCATTACTACAGCTTGATAAGTCTTGCTATCCAATACAGTAAGCCTGCTCAGTTTGTTGTTCTTCGAAATTATTCTGGCTATTGCTTGCTGTTTACATTTCCTTGTACGCTTTAATAAGTTTGTCAAGTTCCACAGAAAAGAAAAGACTATGCTGGCATTTTCACTGACATTATATTTGAGAAGAATCAATGTCTTACAATATTGAGTCTTCTAATCCATGAACATGGTATATCTATTTAGATCTTTAACTTTTTCAATAATATTTATCATCTTCTGTATAAATGCCTTATATTTCTTTAGATTAATTCTGAAAAATCTGATTATGTTATTGTAAATGATATTTACTACATTTTCTGTTAGTTGTTGGCATATAAAATTGCAATTGCATCCTATGTTATCTTACATCTTGCAATCTTGTTATTAATCATGATTATCTTATAAGGAAAATTTTTTATTTTCTTCATACACAATCAGGTCATCTACAAAATCGGTTTTATTCTATACTTTCTGATTCTTGTACTTTTTGTTTTTCTCATCTTGTTAAACTAAGTAGAACTTCTAGTAAAATAATGATGAGAAATGGTAACCGTGAAAACAACTTATTTCTTCCCCTGTCTCAGAAGGAAGTTTTTCAGCATTTCACCGTTAAATACGATGTTTGCTAAAGGACTTTCCTAAGTAATCTATCAAATTAAGGACTGTTACTATTTAGTCATAATGTGTTATGGGATTATTATCCATAATCCATTTTAAATGGTAATTTTTGTATCTATTGACATCATATTACTTTTTTGTTTTACCTTACCAGCTTAGTGATTTACAGTGGTTTTTCAAATAGTTAAGCCTATCTTTCTTAGTCTGATTTCAACCTTTTGAAATTTGTCAAGAATTACTTTGGAGATCAGCAATTTTGATAAACGTTCCATGTTCATATGAAAAAAACATTCAGTCTATAGATACTGGATACAGTGCTCTATTTCATATTTCATTTTATTCTATATTTCATTTTTTAATCTTTTTAAATTATTTATTTATTTACTCATGAGAGACAGAGAGAGGTGCAGAGACACAGGCAGAGGGAGAAGCAGGCTCCATGCAAGGAGCCCAATGTGGGACTCGATCCCGGCACCCCAGGATCACACCATGGCCAAAGGTAGATGCTCAACTGCTGAGCCACCCAGGTGTCCCCTATATTTCATTCTTATGTTTATTTCAGTTTACTAGTTCTCTGTCCAACTGGTAAACGCAATAAGATCTCGAGTTTGTTAATTGTGTAACTGACATCTTTTATATTCTGATTTTTATTAGTTAATAAAGTATATTAAAATTTCCCACTATGATTGTGGATTTGTCTATTGTTTATTAGTTTTGTCAATTTTTGACTTGTGTATTTTGAGACTATGTTTTTAGGTACATACAGATATAGAACTGTTGAGTTGACTATTTTTATCATTATGAATGTCTCTCTTTATTCCTGGTAATGCTTCTCTGCCCTAGGTTCTGTTCTATTAATATAGGAACGTAAGTTTCCTTTTGGTTAGTGTTTGAATGATATATCCTCTTCTACCATTTCACTTTATACTTATCCACATCCTTGTAAGCAGCATGAAGTTATAATTCACTTTGTTTTATAAACTAATCTGTCAATCTTTGTATTTTATTTTATTTTTTTTAATCTTTGTATTTTAAATGAAAAAATGTAGTCCATTTTTATTTCATATAAATACTAATATCATGGTTAAAATCTATCATCTGCTTGCTTCCTACTTTTCCCAAATGTTCTCTGTTCCTTCTTCTGTCTTCCTGCCTCCTTTTGGATTAACCAAATTTTACTTGATGACAAGTCCTTCTTCTCTGTATTTCCTTTTTATTAGTTTGTAGGTATATATTCTTTTACTATTCTTTTAATGAATATCTAGAGATTACAACATGCAAACTGATTTATCAGTCTTAAGTATATTACTATTTTTACCAATTCCTGGACAATGCAAAGACCACAGGATGCTAACTCTGTTTACGTCCCCAGACCTTAAATGCTATTTTAATATACATTTAATTCTTATTATTTTAATCCATATAAGACACTATTGTTTTCCTATACATCAATATTCTTCATTTGCATTCACCCTTGCTTTGTTCTTCACTTTTCCTGTACCTTAAAGGTGCAGGATTATTTCCCTTCTGCCTAAAAAAGAATCTCTAATATTACTCCCTTCAGTGCAGGTCTGGTGAGATTACTTCTTTCCATTTTTTGTTGATCTAAAAAGTTGGTATTTTGTCTTTATTTTTGAAAGGTTTTTTGCTGGGTATAGAATTCTAGACTGTCAGTTTAATTCCTTGTTTACATTTTAAAAATATCATCCAATTGTCTTTGGACTTCTGCTTCTTGTTGAAAAATTAGCGGTCAGTCATACTGCTCTACTTTTTTAAGATTTTATGTATTTATTTATTTGAGAGAGAGACAGAGAAAGAGAAAGCATGAGCAAGGGAAGGGGCACAGGAAAGGGGAGGAACAGACTTCCTGCTGAGCAGGGAGCCTGATGTGGGTGGGGCTCAATACCAGAACCCTGGAATCTGACCTGAGCCAAAGGCAGACGCTTAACCAATTAAGCCACCTAGGTGATACCATCCCTTTAAAAAAAAGAGAGCGCGCACACAAATAAAAGCTGGGACAAGGTGGACAGGGCAGCAGGAAGGGGGTCCAGAGGAAGAGGGAGAAAGAATCTTAAGCAGGCTCTATGCCCAATGTGGAGCCCAATGTGAGGCTTGATTTTATGACCCTGAGATCATGACCTGAGCCTCAATCAAGAGTCAGATGCTTAAATGACTGAGCCACCCAGGCACCCCTATTGCTCTTTTGAATGTAATACATAATTTTTCTCTGGCTACTTTAAAGATTTTCTTGTTATCTTTGGTTTTAAGCAATCGTTATGTTCAGTGAGACTTTATTTGAATTTATGTATCTAGCTTAGGGTCTATAGTATTGCTTGAATCTGTGATTTGATGCTTTTGTCTGTCATAGGCAATTCTAAGTCATTATCTCTCCAAATACTGTTTCTGCACCATTCTTCCTTCCTCTCCTACTAGGATTTTGCTTACACACTCATTAAACAATGAATCTCACATCATACATACATTCTTTTATGTATTTCCCATATATTTTTCTCCACATTTCTCATCATTCTGAATATTTTCTAATTATTGCTACTATAATCTACTGTTAAGACCCTGGATTAAGATCTTAATTTCAATTCAGTTATAATCCTTCAATCTAGAATTTACATTTGGTTCCTTTTCTTTTTCAAAAAGTTCCAGTTCCCTAATTCTTAATCTTGTCTTTTATTTCTTTATACATATCACATTTTCTAAAACTTCATTCTCTGGATCCCTGTGAATCTATCCACTTCCACAGTCTGTTGTTTTTCTTGGTTTCAGTCAAACTGTCTTAAATTCTCATCTGTTGAATGAGTGATGAGAATCACTGTACATATCATATACATACATACAATCATTGTAAGTAAATGCTGATATCATTTGAGGCTCTGGGTAATGTTATCTTCTTCCAGAAAGGATTTACATTTATTTCTGTCAAGATCACCTTGATCCAATAAAAAATGAGAGGATCTAAAGTTGGACTTAAGCACTTCTGAGAGACTACTATTGCTAGGATACAGGCCTTTGAGGCCTCTGCTCAAAGCCTAAGAAGTTTTCCAGGGTCCCTCTTCCTTGATCTAACAAAGTATAATTTTTGTCCCTCCACCCTCCAATCCCTTGAATCCATCAAGATCTCTATTCAGCTTTCCAGCTTCTTGCTTGCCTGCCTCTTCTTAAATTAGCAGATTCCTGTAGGACAGAAGCAGATTCAAATCTGATCTCATATCTATGACCTTCCCTCCTCCCACAGATTTTGGCCCTACAAATCTTCACCATCTTCTAGCTCCCCATTACTGTCAACATAAATTTTGGTTTAAATTATGTCCAGCTTTTCTACTTGCAAGAAAGAGGGTCCAACCACTTAGTCAACCATTAACAAAAATTTTCCCCACTCCCATATTTTCTATCTTTGTAGATATAGAACTCTTGTAATTCTCTTCTATCATTTTATCAAAATTTTGGAAGGAAGTAGAGATAAATCCATTTTAATGAGTAACTGCTTAGCCAGAAATCTCCAGTTACTCATTTTATTAATAGATCTTCTATATATTAAGGATATTAAACCATTGTCAAAAATGTGACAAATATTTCTCCCAGTTTGCCATTTACATTTCAATTTTATAGTATATTTAGTACATAGAAATGGTGAATTTATATGCAGTTCAAATTATAGCCTTTCCTATCTAATTTTGGTGCCATTAGAAAACTGATCACTTTATAACTATAAGCCCATATTTTCTTCTAGTATTTTTATTATTTCTCCTTTTTATATTTAATTTTTGGATTTATTTTATATAAAGTATGACATATAGACCTACCTTATATTTTTTTCAATTGGTAAGCCAATTGTCCCAAATCCTTTTAAACAAGTAACCCTTCATTTTCTCCTCTAAATTATACCTTAATCACACAAAAAATTGAAAAATATTTTCTTAATATTTATAGAATTTCTCTTTGCAATTGGCACTGCTGATCCCTCTTGCCCATTCTCCTTACTACTCTGTTCTCGCTTGGTTTCTGTGATCCCCCCAGTTTTCTTCCTCTCCAACTATTCCTTCTGAGTCTCTCTCATAATAAGCTCAATTTCCTTCCTATTCTCCTCATCCTCTCTTACTTTCCAGAGAGGATGGGGAAAACAGTCCTTTTCTCTAACCTCCCTCTTTTCTCATTCTCCCTTCTCTCGTTGGAAAATACCACCTGTAAGATCAGTTTCCTCAAGCTCTCTCCTGAGACCTAGATCTATATCCAATTGCCTTCTAGAATCCCTAAGTATTCCACAGATGTTTTAAACTCAACTATATAAAAAATTCAAGGTCTTGAAACTTGCTCTTCTTTCTATATTCTATTATTACCTATAGTATCATCATTATTCAAGCCAGAGTCTCAGTATTTCTCTTCTCCTTCATCATTACATCTTAGAGGGAGGCCATGGTAAATCCTGAAGATTCTAAGCTCTCACGCAGGTCAGATCCTTCTCTACTGCCATTGCCTAGAAACAGGTTCTAATTATCTGTTATAGATTCCTCCCCAGATTTCCAGCTTCCCTCCAAACCATTCTCTAAATTGCCCACAGAATGACTGTATAAAATGAAAATATGATCATTTTACTTTTTCTGATTAAAATCTTTCAGTTGATCCCTATTACTTATGAGATAAAAATATAAAACCAGTGTGGCATATAAAGCTTTCTGTGAGCTGGCTGCTACCTAAGTTTAATTTATCCACCTGTCTTCTTAAACTTTAAGCCAGGCATTCTTGATTACCCAAGGAAGTAATTCCTTCTTCCACTCCTTAACACAAGTAGTTTCGTCTTCCTGGAAAGTTTTCTTGCTGATTCTCTTTGCCTAACGAATTCCTAATCATCTTCAAAATACAGCTTGAGTGTCATTTCTTATATAACAGCCACCATTTATATGTCTCAAATTTATCTTGTACATACACACTTCATAATTTCATTATATCCTTTATTGTACCATATTGTAATTACTTTTTTATGTATGTCTTCTGACATGACTGTGATCACCTCTTTCTTCCTTCTGAATGGCTAGGCTTTAGCACAGGGCTTAGGGTCCACAGTAGGCGCTCAAAATGATTACTGGATAAACATATTAACAAACAAAATGCTTAATTAACTGGCTTTACAAATTATCAAAAATGTGTTCCTTGGGCACCTGGGTGGCTTAGTCTTTTAAGTGTCTGACTTCAACTCAAGTCATGATCTCAGCGTCCTGGGATTGAGACCCACGTCTGGCTACCTGCTCACTCTCCTCCACCCCTCTCCCCAACTCATGCTCTCTCCCTTTCTCTCTCAAATAAATAAAACCTTTTTTAAAAAATGCATTTCTTTTTAAAATATTTTTTAGAGTAATCTCTATATCCAACATGGGGCTTGAACTCCTACCCTGAGATCAAGAGTTGCATGCTCCCCCGCCTGAACCAACCAGGTGCCCCAAAATGTATTTCTTACTGGAAAACCAGAGTGACATTTGACTCAAAATAAAACCCTACGAATCTCATTATGTAACAAATGAATCTCTGGACTTTTGCAAATAGTCCAGAGGTACTAGAAGTAACTGTAATGAAGCTCTATATTATAAATTTAACCCATATAGAAATGATGGTTTGGAGGCTCCTGTTAAGGAGTTAAACTGTCTCATTCAAGTACCTTGCTACTTATGTTCTATACCAAAAGAACAGAAAGCTAAAAGTCTCCACAACGACAGCAAAAATTTTTCTAGCCTTTGCACACAAAACGTACAAGATATTCTGTTTTTGAACTTCTGTAAAAACCTTCGCACCCATTTCCTAACTACGGTACAAGTACCGCCCCAGGCAGGAAAGCTGCATAACTTTCTTCATTTGGACAACTGCTTCCTCATTACAAAGAGGATAAAAAGAGCCACAGCAAACATTCAAATAAAAAGTGGCTCCATGTAAATGAAGAGTGGATAAGGGCATTTTCCACTAAGTTTTAAATGATGAAAATGTTTTGATTTCTCAGATTATCAAAACAGATTTGTTATGACTGCTTTAATGAATCTTATAAAGAAATCTTAAGTATATAGAAATCTTAGTTGAAATTTTAAAATCAAATATATACTGTAAAAAGTGATAGAAATAGCCTATTAACCTATTTTCAAAACTACTCACGAATGTGTCAGGAGCTCTTGGAGACCTCATTACCCACAAGTCCTGGTCACAGCCCCTGCTGCCTCACAGTAAACACAGACACAGACAGAAAAGCAGCAACTACTACCCTGAAACTTCCAGATCCCAAGATGGAACACTGAAAACACCCATGTTAACATCTTTTAATCATTAAAAAGCTAGAAATCTCAGACTACAGCGCACTGTGCCCCCGTAACTTGATAAAGTTACTGACACACCACCTACCACATGAGGCTGTGAATTCACAGCTACTGTGTGTGTAGGCTGCCTCATGCCATCTACAGAAGACTGTGCAGCCACAGGGCAAACACTGTGGGGGCCCCTCCCATAGAGCTTCTAACATACCACCTTTGGAAGGTAACCAATATCCTGATTTTTGAACTCATTATTTCCTTGCCTCTCTTTAGAGTTCTCAACCTATGATACTCTTTGTTTAAATATCAGCTTTACAGAGATATCATTTACATACAATAAAGACTATTTTAGGATATTCACAAGGTTGTGCAAACATCGCTATAGCCGTTTCTACCTCAATCAGTTTGGTGAAGCTGGACTTTCCCAGCATCCATTGCCCAGCTTCTCTCGCAGTTGCATAGGCTATTCTTATAATAAATAAAACCCTTATTCCATAACACTCATAGTGGTTCTGCTGCCCTGATACCCACTAGCTATGTTTTTCCTGATGATAGCTGAGCATTGAGCTCTTTTAAACTTTACAAAAACAGAATCAAATACTGCATTTCAAGACTCTTCCATGTCATTACATGTAGCTCTATTTTACCCATTTCTCATCAATAATCTATTTTACACTATATACCATTTTAACAAGCTTTCTATTGAAATATTATTTACCAACAGAAAAAAGCACAAATCACAAGTATATTTGTATGTGTCCACATACAGGTATCATACCCACAATCAAAAACTAGAACATGACAGGCATCCCAGAAGCCCTGCTAACAGACCCTCCCCTACACTCCAAAGGTACCTACTCTTGACATCCAACCTGTGGTTAATTTTCCTGCTTCTGACCTGTTTTGAACTTGTATCCAGAACCACACAACACATAAATTTGTGAGTCTGGTTTCTTTCACACCACAGTATGTTTGTGAGTTATTCGTTTCCTGAATATAGCATAAGTTCATTCATTTTCATTGCTGCACAATTTTACATTATATGAATAAAACACAATTAATTTTTCCATTCTGTTGTTGGTAAGCATCTGGGCTATTTCTGGTTTTGAAGAATTTGAATCACACTCCCAAGAATGTTCTTATACATATCTTTGGTATACATATGCACATGTTTCTGTTGGGAATATACATGAGCAGTGGAAATGCTGTGGTGTGTAGGTCTTCTACTCTGACAGGTAATTCTAGTTGTCCAGCACTAACGTGGACGCCCTTGAGCAGTGTATGAGCTCCCACTGCTTGGTTCCCTGCCAGCATCTGACGGCTGTCCTTTTAAGTCACTTGGGTGTGTTAACGGCATGGTGCTGTGGTTTTAGTTTACATTCCCTGATGACTGATGAGGACTTATATATACTGACCATCTGTGAAATGCCTGTTCAAGTCTCTGGCCCATTTTCTATTGGGTTTGCCTTAGTGACTTACAGGACTTCTCAAAACCACCTGATTATAGACCTCTGCTGGCCAATCCTACTCTATGATCTGTCTTTTCATTCACTTAATGGTGCCTCTTGATAAACAGAAGTTCTTCCAGTGTAATCCAACATAACAGCCTTTTATTTTACACAAAGTTAGTGCTTATGTGTTTTACTTAAGCATTTATTTAATATAAATATGGGCAAATGAACTAATGTTTTGTAATGTTTTATATTAAGGATTGTATCTGTTAACTCATGGAATCCTCCAAACCATCTGAAAAAGCAAGGCACCTGGGTGGCTCAGTTGATTAAATATCCAACTCTTGATTTTGGCTCAGGTCATGATCTCAGGATCCTGAGATCAAGCCCCACATAAGGCTCTGTGCTGGGCATTGCTGTTTAAGATTCTCTCTCTCTCCTGTCTCCTCTGTCCCTCCCTGTTGCATGCATACTTTCTCTCTCTCTAAAAATAATAAATTAAATAAACAAAAATAAATAAAATGTAATAAGTTAAATAATGTTTTTAAAGTAAATAGGATTATCCTGGAGGCCAACAGTGTGGGAGGTGCACTGAACAGAAGAGGAGGCTGCCAGATCCAACAGGTTCTTATAACCTTAGCACTGTACACTAAACAACTTTTTTTTTTAAGACTTTATTTTATTTATTCATAAGAGGCATAGAGAGAGAGAGGGAGAGAGAGGCAGAGAGAGAAGCAGGCTCCATGCAGGGAGCCCGATGTGGGATCCGATCCTGGGTCTCCAGGATTCTGCTCCGGGCCGAAGGCGGCACTAAACCGCTGGGCCACCGGGGCTGCCCATACTGAACAACTCCTAAGAGTGCTCTTCAAACTACACCTAATCCCCACCCACATACAGAGAACACACACAGTGTACATCACACATATAATATTTATCTACATATAGTATATACACATAAATAACATTTACCTACATACACAGAACACATACAGATACATATAATATCCACACAAATAGAAGATGATGTACATAAAACATTTACCTACATGCATGGAACATGCATGTACATATAACATTTGTCCATAATACATAGGACACACCCATATATATACATTACCCACATGCACAGAATATGCATACATACATGTAACAAACGTGTAACATTTACTCACATACACATAACATTTCCAGCCCACATTTCAAAAATTAAAGAAGTCAAGAACCAATGAAGTCAGCCTGACTGAATACTAAATTGTGTTTCCAACGCAAACTCATGAAAGAGAGAAAAGATACAGGGCTAAACCATTAACACCAGCATCAGTTCACAGAGAAGCACAAGCAGAGAATTTAATGGTACAGATAAATAATTCAAAAAAAAATCAAATAGTAAAAAAACTGAAAATTAGTGGGTTTAAAGGAAAACAACTATTTTGGTGAAAGCAAAGTTAGATTAATCTTCATTACACATTTGTGAAGTATTTTTAAAACCATACTAAATCTGTTGTCATCGTGAGCTTATGTCAGTGTCAGGAGTAGTGCAGTGAAGGAAATTTGTAAATGTACAATGAGGATGGCTATGATTACTCTCAATAAGACAGCTCTCAATGGAACAATTATGAGAGACCATGGGTAGCCAACAGCTACTCTGAGAACTCCTCACATAACCTTTTGGTCTTTTTTTCCAGCAGATCCTTCCCTCAGTAGGTCAACAACATCAGTTTTCTAATAACTGAAGTTTCTCAGAAACTCATCATCTTGTAAAATATGGGGTCTTTCCAAACTGAATGGACACTTTACCAGGAATGCTCACTGTCACAGTGTCTTGGGATTAGACAGGAAATGGAACAAATACTGAAGAGCCTTAGAGTATGGACAGAGAACAGTAGCTAAGTGATGGAGATGGGCTACAGGAGAAAAAAAAGAAAGAATAATTTGTTAGGAACAGGTGCTTCAGTGAATTAGGCTAAAATATTCAGAAAATAAAAAGGGATAAAGAAGGCAACATGAAAAACAGAAAAAAATAACCTCTGCCCAAACAGACACCAGACTCTGAATGTTATTCACAGCTTGAATCTTAGTCCAAATTCGGAAGTGTCAGCTGGTTCCAGCGATCTGTGTTCTGATAATGTAATTGTACATTTCATAAAGCCCACTTGACTATTACAAATGTTCCCCTCCAGATTTCCTTTTGCTTACTTTTAACCACAGTCTGCTTAATTACAATGATGGCTTCTTCTGAAAGCAGTCAACAGTAGAGTTGAGGGTGGTGATTCTCAATCCTGGTTGCACTTAGAATCTCCCAGGGAGCTTTTAAAAATCTGAAGCCTGGGGCTCACCCCAGAGACCTCAATTTAAGGGGTGGGGGAGAAAACCCAGGCCCTGGTATATTTAAAAAGCTTTCCAGATGATTCTAACATTCAGCCAAAGCTGATAACCACTAACATAAAGAAAGAGCACTGGGAGCAAGAGCAGGGACTGATTTCTCTAAGCTTCTCCATGAAGACATTTTTACCATTTTGTACAGAACCAGAGAAGACCCACACAGACACTCACTATGACACCCAAGAGTGTTCCCATTTATTTCTAAATACCCTTTAAGGGGTCAGCACCAGCCCCACATCACAGTCACTGGTCCAGACAATGAATGGGTCTGGTTTGTACTAACTTGGTCTCCACGCCTCTAGGCCTCAGTCTCCTGAGCCACCATTCAGGCCTGTCATGCACTAACCTTGCTTCTGATACCCCAGAAGCCCAGGCCTCACTGTGGCAGACGCCACTGGAGGAACCCAGAAGGCCAAGCAGGCAGAGTATAGCTCTGCTCCCCAGCTTCAACTAGAGCATCTCTTACTTTTTGTCTGTTTTATAGATTTAGGTTCCCCATAAGTTTATACTTAAAAACAAATGGTTCAGCTGCCTAAAGACATCTTTTAAGTTTGAAAACTGGCAGACCTTCCAGTTCAAAAGTACTAGCATTCAACTGAGAAACACAGGCTGCAAACTGCATGCTCCTGGCGTACTCCTCCTGTACCTAAGCCCGGTACAACCTCCACACTCGGCACAGAGTGGAGACTTAGTAAATGACTGGCCAACAAGCAGAAGAGGAGTGAGAAGGAGCCTGACAAAGTGATTTTCTTCCTCCTGTTTCCATCTACCACTTGGATAACTCCTCACAGGCATCTCTGAGACTGCAAATTTGTTAAGAGACTCCACTCCTGTAGGTCATGTGTGGCTTGGCACACAGTGACCACAGCACACTCTGTCTGTGAGGCCCTCTGGAGAGGCATGTAGAAATTGTTTCCTCTTTTAAGGATCCAAGTGTAGATGCCTGGGGGTGGAGGGTAAGGTGGGAGGGAGCTAACCAGCTTTAAGACAGCTCCCACCATCTTGGCCTCTAATATAAATCACTTCCCCTTAAGTGTGGGCAAGAGGACCCACAGGTGGACCTGAGTTGCTTCTAAACGAGAACACAGACATGTGATGGGATGCAAGTGATTGCATATGTGATTATATCACTTTAAGACTGCAGCATTAGGACTCTCCCTTGCTGGCTTTGAAGGCACAAGTAATGAGGAGCTGACAGCTATCATTAGTTAATAACCAGCAAAAAAGACTGAGGCCCATAGTCCAACAGCTCACCAGAAACTGAATGCTGCCAACAACCCCATTAGCTAGGAAGAAGATCCTTCCACAATCAAGCCCTCAGATGAGAATCCTGGCCGATACCCTAAATGTAGCCTCAGGAGACCTTAGAGCAGAGGGTCCAGCTAGGCTATGACTAGATGCTGGACTCACAAAAACTGTGAGACAGGAAACATAGAGTGTGTAAAGGAACTCAGTGTGTGGTAATATGGTCATGCAGCAATATATTACAGTATGCAACAAAGGCAGAAATAGCATGGTCCATGGTCCTATGATGGGAAGAGTAAGGCACAACTGCAGAGCTGAAAGCACATACATGGCTGATGCTCTACCAATGTAGGGAAGAGGGCCTAAGATGAAACTGGAGAGGGAGGGTAGCCAGGCTGAGCAGGGAGTGTCAGCCATCTGTTTAAATTTCTATCCACGAAAGAGTGGAAAGCACTTGAAGAGTGTAAAGCTGGGGAAAAACATGATTTGATTCGCATTTCACTATTTTAGGAAGGTAACTCTGACTGCTGTGGGGGAATGAACTAGAGGAGGTCTAGAGCAGAGGCAAGGGAGGGGCAAGGGTGGGTCATGGGAGGTTCCTGTGGGTGTCCAGGGGAACAGTGGTGATGGTGGCACTGGGACAGTGCAAGGGTCACAGCAAAGACAGAACCGGGTTTATGAACTTGGATGAGAAAAGAATATATCCTTATTTCACTAAACTCCAACTGAAATGCAGTATTTTGTTTAACTATGAATATAAGCAACAAACCTCAACAACACAGCTTGTACCTGTGACTTGTACATCTCGGATGTTTTTCATCCCAATTACCAATCTTGTGACTGGAAGTATCATTTCTGTTTATTATTTCTTCAAATTTATGGTAGTTACAGACCCACCACTAGATCTTGTTATTTAAGAACATTTAAGGAGTATACATGTTGTCATATCATGTTTCAGATCTGTGTTTTATTAAGATTTTGATAACCATTTCAATGCAATTGGTTTCCTTTGTAATCCCATAAATAGTTTGCTCTAAGAAATAATTCCAAGAAGGTATTCACAGGCTTCTTCATTCCACAGCAAAAAAGCCCAAGAAAGCCCTGGGCAGGTGGCAGGGAAAGACCTGGTACGATCTGGTGCCGCATTCGATCTGGGGGTGGGAAAGAGGGAGAGTAGGGACTACTGTACAGTCAGCAGAGTTAGGGAAAGATCCAGAGTTCAGTTGAGGATGAGCTGCCTGAGGTGTCCATAAGCATCTGTGGAAAAGTCAGGGCCTGTAACTGGGGACATACAGATGTATCCCGAGCTGTGTAGGAGTGGTGTCACTCAAGATAGTGCATGATGTGAACAGAGACACTGCAGGGCAGAGCCTGGGGGAACCTGACCCTAAAAAGACTGGATGAGAAGATGGGCTTAGGGGAACAGAGAGGCGGCGGCCCTAGAGGAAGGAGCGCCCAGAAGATGCCCAATCACAACCACAGAGAAAGGTTTGGAGAAGGAAGGGCTGTCAAAAGGCTACAGGGTGTCTGCTGGGTTTGGCAAAATATACGATGTTGGAAAAAAATGGGCAGTTTCACTACAGCAGGGGTAGAGGGTGTAGGTACGAATTTTTTTTTTAAGATTGTATTTATTTATTATGAGAGACACACAGAGAGAGAGAGAGAGGCAGAGACACAGAGGAAGAAGCAGGCTCCAAGCAGGGAGCCCGATGTGGGACTCGATCCTGGGACTCCAGGATCACACCCTGGGTCGGAAGGCAGACACTTAACCACTGAGCCACCCAGGCATCCCTGTAGATATGAATTAAAGAGTAACTGGAAAGTGAGAACACAGAGGAAATAAGTGGATTGTTTTCTTAAGAAATTTTCATGTTGAGGATTTTAAAATGGGGTTATTGATGGAAAGGGACGCTGTTTTTGTGGATGTTAACCTGGACAATCTGGTAGAAACGGAGGAACCGAAGATGCAGGAGAATGCAGGATGACTGCTGGACTAAAGTCCTTGAGAGGGGGAGGGGCTGGCACCCAGCACTCTTGTGACCAGACTGGCCTTCAACAGTAGTTAGGAAGACTCAGTTGGTGGGAAGTGGTGGTGGAGTAAAGAAGTTCCACAGCTAAGAGACAACAGTGGTGGTGACAGTAAAGGGGGTGGTCTAGCGAGAAACACTCAGAAAGTATGAAGTGGTCATGAAGTCAAAACAGGATTAGTGGGTGGAGAATCCTAGAAAACTGTGGGTGGTTCTAAGTGCTCATTTGGTGACCAAGAACTGACAGAAACAGAAGCCTGATTTTTTTACCTCATTTTTCTCCAGCAACATTGAGCTGCTTGGGTGCAGGCACACAGAAGCCAGCAGACAGGGAGGATTCACTGGGAACAGGATTTGTCCAGTTGGGTGTGACAGCAGGAGAGAAGGGCAGGAAAGTTAAGGGCATGTGTTAAAGTGATTACATACTCTGGACTCTGGAATTTAAGCTGGATGAGAAAAAAAGGGAAGAAAGTATACCTCTGGATGGAGGTTCAGGGAAGGGCTCTCCAAAGAAGGGTGTGAGGAGCACTGGGTCATCCTCTAGGGAAGTGAGGGGGGCTGTGAGTAGCTGTGGATAGCTGCAGGTAAGGAGCAGGAGCTCTGCCAGCAGCAGGAAACGCTGGCCTGCTGCTGAAGGTGGCCAAGTGATGAGGTGAAGAGAAGGTCCACCAGCTGGTTAAAGCATCCAAGAGCCCCATAAGAGCAGCCCACATAAACTCGGTGCCTTGTCTCCTGGAGATGACAGCTCTGGACACACCTATCAGTCATAAGATGGGTCCTCTAGAATGCAAGCCCAACAGGGCAGGGATCTGGTGGTTCAGGCTTATTTTGCCCAGAGCCTACTGCTCAGTAAATACTACTGCATCTGAATGTTATTAAAACACAATGAAGTGAAAGAAAAAAACCAAGGCAGGAAAGGACTAAGCTCTGTGCTGCATGCAAGACTCACTTTCCCCCTATGGCACAGAGCTGTGGTCAAACCATAGTGGGTCCACGAAGAATAAAAGGCAGGTATTCTACTCAGACTTCAGAGATCTGGCCAACCACAGAAGGAATGACGACAGCCTCTGACAGGGTGGTGGGGTGAGGACCTTGTAGGAGCTACTGACAAACATTCTGTCCACTGACCCAGGGGCATGCAGATGAGACATGGGTTATGTTCTACTTTATTGTAAATAACCATATTAATTCTTTTTTCAGGTGTCTCCAACGCTATAAGCCAACTGTTGGTCTTGCTCCAGGTTCTTGGCTCAGGTAACCCACTCCACCTGACACCAGACTCAGACTCTTCCTCAGAAGTTTTCCCTGAATCTCTGCACCTTCTTAGACCCGTGCTCTGTGCTTCTCTTGCACACTGAGCCATAATTCCTTTTCCTTCACAGGAAATCTCCCATCAAGAATCACTAACAACTGCAGGCAAATCGAATCCAATAAAAAAATACATTAAAAAAAAATCACTAACACTTGCAGCCCCTACACCCTCACCTATCTGCCCTTCCCCCTACTCCACCAGGGGCCTCTGCGCCCACCATGCCACTGAAACCACCCACCTGGGTTACTAAGAGCCTCTAGGTGCCCAAATCTAATGGTGACCTCATCCTCGTTTTCCTCCACTTCTCAGTAACCTCTGATTACCCCCTCTGTGATAGGACAATTAATGCCCCCACCCAAAGATAGCCACATCCTAATCCCCAGAACCTGGAAATAGGTTGTATTACATGGCAAAGTTGCAGGTGGAGTTAAGAATTAAGGCTGCTAATCAGCTGAGTTTAAAATAGATTGACCTGAGTTATCCAATGGAACCAATGTAATCATAAGAGCCCTAAAACTGGAAGCAGGATACAAAGAGAGGTCAGAAACAGAGAAAGGGGTGTGGCAATGGGAGAGGGGTCAGAGACACTATGGTCTGATGATGGCTCTGAAGACAGAGCTATGTTGATTGCTCTAGAAGGTAGAACAGGCAAGGAAGGAAACAGATTCTTCTCTAGCACCTCCAGAACAGAGCACAGCCCTGCCCACACCATGATTTTACCCCAGTGAGACCCGTGTCAGATATCTGACCTACCAAACTCTAAGACAATAAATCTGTGCTGTTTTAAGATGCCAAGTTTGTGGTAATTTGTTACAGCAGCAAAAAGAAAACTGATACACCCTCCTCCTTGAAACACTTTTTTCTCTGGGCTTCCATCTCACACTTGTGTGGTTTACCACTACTCCTCGCTCTGCTGCCTCCTCCTGCTCCACTCAGGGCTTATCTCATCCCTTCTCTTAAATATCTTTTGCCCCCAGGGTGATCTCATCTATTCTAATGGCTCTCCAATTTAGATCTCCAGACAGGACCTCTCTCAGACTCCCAGACAGCTGCCTACTCGATGCTGCCACTTCATTGTCTAACAGACATGGTAAAATCAATACATCCCAAAAGAGCACTCTTGATCCAGCCCCACCCTCCCTTCCCTCAGTCTTTTTGGTCTGTTATAAGCACCAGCACCAAGGTTGTGGCTAAGGCCACAAATTAGGAATCCTTCTTAACTTCTTTCTACCGCCTATGTCCAGTCCCACAAGTCCTAACACCTCCAACTCCAAAGCATATCCCACTTTTCACCCTCACTCTTACGAAGATTGCCAGTTATTACAACAGCCTCCTTGCTGGTCTCTCTGCTTCCCCTTTTGGCCACGGTGTGGCCAGAAAAAGACTTTGAAAATTAAAAAAATCCATATTATGTCACTCACTTCCTGAGAGCTTATCCTTCAATGACTTACTGTTACTCTTAAAATAAAATTGCAAGTCTTGATGACTCCCAGACACTTTGAGAGCTAGCCCCTGCCTACCTTACCTATCTCACCTTCCAGATGTCCACTCTGCTCCAGCAAAAAAAATGTCTTTTATTGTTCCTCAAACCAAATACGTTCCTACCTCAGGGCCTTTGTACTTGCTATTCCTTCTGCCTCAAGTGTTCTTCCCCTAGATCCTCAAGCAGCTATCCCTCTTTCATCATTCAGATCTCAGCTCACTTCCTAAGAAAGTCAAACCATCCAACAAAAGGACTCACACCTCAGTGTCCTGTTCTATTTTCTTCTTAGCACTCTCTGAAATTCTTGTCTTTCCTTCTAAACTATAAACTCCATGAGAACAGAAACTTTCGGGATCCCTGGGTGGCGCAGCGGTTTGGCGCCTGCCTTTGGCCCAGGGCGCGATCCTGGAGACCCGGGATCGAATCCCACGTCGGGCTCCCGGTGCATGGAGCCTGCTTCTCCCTTTGCCTGTGTCTCTGCCTCTCTCTCTCTCTCTCTCTGTGTGTGACTATCATAAATAAATAAAAATTAAAAAAAAAAAAAGAACAGGAACTTTCTATCTAGTATCCTCATTATCCTCAACCAGTACCTGGTACATACTAGGCCCTCAAAAATACTGGTAAGCATAACTGATAGCAGGAAATACAATGGAATACTAATGTGCAGTCAATAAACATGATGCTATGGATCACTGTCAAAAAAGCCCTAGGATATATACAACATATTAAGAAAAAAACAGATTACAAAACTACATACAGAATAAACCTATTCTGAGTTAATAAAATATACAGACACATCACCACAGAAAAACGTCTGAAGAGGTATCTATCAAAAAGTCAACTGTTTCTTTCTCATGGCAGACTTTGGGGTGATTTGGCCACCTTTCTACCTATGCCGAACTGTGTGAATTAGGGGCAAGGGAGTGGCGATGGGAGGGTCCTCCCTCTCCCTGGTTTCATTTCCCACATGGCAAGAGCTCCTCCACAACGAGAGTCTTGGCTTCCTGATTCACACTCCTTCCTGTTCCTGCCCTGGACAGGGGTGACTTACTTATCTGACTGCTGAGTTTGAGGTAAGAACTGAGTTCCTGCCTCAACCCTTGTTTTCATGGATTTGGGAACCCGAGTGCTCATGGGGAGCACACACTCTGCTCTTCTCCACATCACAACTTTTTCAGGGGTACCTCCCATGGATCTGTTTGTCACTACTAATGATTTTTACTAACCTAGACTGTAGAATTCAGAGACAAAGTATTAGCAGCACACTTGAGTAGCAAACCTAAACCGCATCCATTGGTCACTAAACACCCACTATGTGCCAGGTACTGTTTTAAACTCTTCAGATCTGGGATGCCTGGCTGGCTCAGCGGTTGAGCACCTGCCTTTGGCCCAGGGCCTGATCCTGGAGACCCGGATCAAGTCCCACATCGGGCTCCCTGCATGGAGCCTGCTTCTCTCTCTGCCTGTGTCTCTGCCTCTCTCTCTCTCTGTGTCCCTCATGAATAAATAAATAAAATCTAAAAATAAATAAATAAACAAACAAACAAACAAACTCTTCAGATCTATCAGTAAAAAGAGCAGATGAAGACCCCAGTCCACCCAGACCTCACAGTCCAACAGGGGCAGCCAGACAATACACATTAAACAAAGTGAATTATACAGTATATTAGATGATGTTACATGCTAATTCTAAAACACTTACATCTCACCATCCTCATTTATAAAATAAGAAATACATAATCACCCCACAGCAGGCTCTCTGAATTGCTTGAGGAATGGACTGTTAAAAATTAGTGGAAAATACATAAAAATTTTGATTAATAATGATTGAAGAAAGCATCTAACAAAACTGATTCTTAAATAAAACAATTAGAGTTAGGAAGCTTAAATGTTCAACAATACAAAAATAAAATATAACCCTAGCATGCACATTAACAACTGTCTTCTGATGCCGGGAAAGGGGTGTCTGTCACTACATGGTTTAAAGACAGGAAAAATAGGAAATGACTCTACTCTGACCTCAATTTTATAGATTCTGCTTAATTTCAAGCTATTTTAATGTATCCTTTCTCAGAAACGGGAAGCAAATGGCATTGTCCCTCTTTCTCTCCAATCTTTAACTTTTTAAAAAGGTAAATATACTTAAGTGTTTTCTCTCCTCTTTCTGAAGAAAGTGGTTTTTGCAGCTCTTTCTAAATAAGAACTCAGCTTCCAACAGGATAGCCTTCTTCTTGGCCAGCTTCTCTGAATAGGCCCTGTCCCCTACACCCAGAAAACGGAGAAGGTGTGGCCTTTCCCACCTTGTCCTTGACCTTCTGTGTTGGGACTTTCCCCCTTCCCTGAAATGCTCTCCACCCTTTCTTTAAAAGGGAACTACTTTTAGGCATGAGTTATATACAGACTGATGGTCCCTCTTTTTTCAAAAGGCTTTTGGTCACTGAAGACCCACTACATACCAAGCAATGTTTTTAAGTGCTTTGGATGCATCAGTAAACAGAGCAGATGTTTGCACTGCAAATGTTAGGCCTTCTGAAAAATCCTAGAGCTAAAAAGCAGTTGTAGAAAAGTCTATCACCTTCCTATATACCAGTAATGAACAAGTGGAACTTGAATTGTAAAACACAGTATTAGCGAAAAGAAAAGAAAAGAAAAGAAAGAAAAGAAAAGAAAAGAAAAGAAAAGAAAAGAAAAGAAAGAAATAACTAGGCATAAATCTAACAATATGTACATGATCCATGATCTTTATGAGACAAACTACAAAACTCTGTGAATGAAATCAAAGAATTATGTAAATAAATGGAGAGATACTCACAGAGAGGGAGACTTATTCTCAAGACGTCAGTTCTTATCAACTTAATCTATAGATCCAATGTAATCCCAACCTAAATCTCAGCAAGTTATCTTGTGGGTAGCACAAATAACAAAATGATTCTAAAGTTTACACAGAAAGGCAAAAAACCCAGAAGAGCCGAGTCAATACTGAATGACAAGAACAAAGTCAGAGGAATGACACTACCAAACTTCAAGACTTACTATAAAGCTACAATAATGAAGACAGTATGGTACTATCGAAACAGACAAATAAATCAATGGAACAGAAGAAAAAGCCCAGAAATAGACCCACATAAATACAGTCAACTCATCTTTGACAGAGGAGCAAAGGCAATACAATGGAGCAAAGACAGTCTTTCCAACAAATGGTGTTGGAAGAACTGCACATCCACAGATCAAAAAAGAAAAAAAAGAATCTAGACCTATATCTTCACAAAAAAATCAAGTAAAATTGGATGCGGACCTAAACATAAAATGCAAAACTATAAAACCCCTGGAAGATAACACAGGAGAAAATCTAGCTAACCTGTGTAGCATTACTACAGCAAAGGCAGGATCCATGAAAGAAGTAACTGACTTAATAAAAATTAAAAACCTCTATCCTATGAAAAAAAAAAGTCAAGAGAATGACTGGGAGAAAATACTTGCAAAAGCACATCTCATAAAAGACTGTTGTCCAAAGTACACAAAGAACTCTTCACACTCAACAATAAGAAAACAACCTGATTAAATAGGCCAAAGACTTTAACAGACCAAAGAGATACAGATGGCAAACGAGCATATGAAAAGATGCTCCATATATGTGTCTTCAGGAAAATTAAAACAATGAAATACCACTACATACCTATTAGAACAAGCCAAAACCTAGAACACCAACATTACCAAATGCTGGGAGCATGTGGAGGAATAGGGACTCTCACTGTTGCTGGCAGGAGTACCAACAGTACAGACACTCTTAAAGAACAGTTTAATAGTTTCTTATAAAACTAATCCTACTCTTACCATATGATCCAGCAATCACATTCCTTGGTATTTTAAAGAGGTGAAAACATCTCCACACAAAATTCCTGCACACAGATGTTTATATCAGCTTTATTTAATATTGCCAAAACTTGGAAGCTACCAAAAGTCCTTCAGTAGATGAACAGACAAACACCATGGTCCATCTAGACAGTAAAGTATTAGTCATCACTAAAAAGAGATGAGCTAGCAAGCCATGAAAAGACATCTTAACACCAAGAGTGAATCATAATATAAATTAGGGACTCTGGGTGATGATAATGTGTCAATGTAGGTCCTCAATTGTAACAGAGGTACCACTCTGGTGGGGGGGGGGGGGAGCATTGATAGTTGGGGAGGCTATGCAAGTTTGGAGGCAGGGGTTGTAAAGGAACTCTCTGTACCTTCCTCTCAATTTGCTAAGAACCTGAAGCTGCTCTAAAAAAAATTAAACCTTAATTAAAAAAAAAAAAAGGTAAACAAAAAGTAGAATGTGTGGCCTACACCCAAGTGCTCTTATTGCAGCATCTGTGGAGGCCAATCCCTCAGCCACACGCTCCCTCTGACTTCTGGCACAAAGGACTCTACTTTCTAGCCCAGGTCAAGCTACTTTTCAGCTTCCTGTTTTCTCAGACATGGAACCTTCTCTTTTTTCCCATAAACTCCTTTGGAATCACAGAAAAATGAACTCAAGGCAAAATGAAGCTTGCCTTAGAATTCCACCCCGGTTCTACTACAGCTGCCCCACCTGGTTGCATGCACATGTATATGTACACACGCACACATCTGCTCAATCTTGTCCAATTCCCCAGAGCCCCAGCAAATGTAAACAACAGGTTCTTTCGGCTCTACGTTGATTTCAACTCTACACCCTTGACCAGACCAGAGAACACACAAGCATGGAAGCATACGAGAAAGCCTCATGAAATCCATACGTCCTGCCCATAATATTCTCCCTTACAGAGAAAACACTCTCCCAAACACAAATTTATCTTCGTCACATCCACCCCAGCCCATCTGTAGTTTCTCAGACATCTAGAAAGGATTCTTTTGTTTGTTCTTCTTCATTTTTTTCCAGCTTTCTAAAAAGCATTAACACTGGAAAACTTAAGATTATATTTTAGGAACTTCTCTTAAAATCTTCAACAGAACTTCATCATCACCAAGATAACAGACTTTATCATTAGAAACATTTGGAAGGTAGTATTAAAAAGACTGGAAGGTGGGCAGGCAAGTACATAGGTAAGTAGGTACACTATGACATTCAGCTTTGGGGTTCTGCTATTTTCAGGTATTTGGGCAAAAAGGAGACGAAAAAGAAAGGGGGAGGTGGAGATGATCCTTCATGCCACCTCTTCAAAATAAGGTCACAAAAATTAGAATAAGCCTGCACCTACCACTATCGCCATCTGTACTTTAAAAGGGCTTCCTATATAATAAGACATTATTAACCAAGCCCAGAGAGATGGAAAACCTGAGCTGTTGGGGTGATAGAAGTGTTCCAGAATTACATGGTAGTGATGGCTGCACAACTATGTGTAGACTATGCTAAAAAACCACTGAATCATACACTTTAAAAATAAAGGATGACTAACGGCAAAAAATAAATAAATAAACACATACACCAATTGGCCCCAAGCCTGCCCTGAGTGTCCAACTGCAAACAACAGTGCAAAAGCAACAGAGATTTGGCCTCCAAAACTGGAGAACGCGGCTCACGGCATAGAGTCACTTGGCACAATCATTCTATCTCTAAGGGTCACTTAGCACGATCACCCAAAACTCCAAAGAGGCCCAGACTGTGGCTCACCTGGCACTCAGTTGACTGGTGGCAGAGCCACAACTAGATAGAACCAGTTCCTGATTGCCAGTTGTGTATCCCTTCCAGGAGATCAGTGGTCCTTGAGTTCACTATGGAAGTTTTCATTTTACATCTTAATTTATAACCTGAAAAAATAAAACCCATAACCAATTCTTTTTTTTTTTTTTTTTTTTTCCCATAACCAATTCTTTTAACACACAGATCCACTGCTCAAGTCTGTGATCTGTGATTACAACACCTGGGTAGCCATTTAAGTTGTTCTCAGGCTAATGAGAAAATCCAGAAGTGAACTTCAGACGAAATCTTATATTTGTTCCAAGGCCTAACAATGGACTTAGAGAAATGCCTGCTGAGCCAAAATCAGTTTCTAAATAGTTCAATGGGGAGAGGGGTGGGATCACTGCCACATGCCAAATTCTAAGGATCCTGCCTGAGTACAGTCACTATCATATTCGTGTTGCAAGAGACAAGTTGGTTTTGGCAAAACATCATCCATCACATTGAACTAATGCTGTTAATATAAATTTTATTTGTTTTCTAGTCATTTTTATGTAACATATATATGTGTGTGTGAGTTTTATAACTGAACAAGAACTCCAAAAGCTCAGAAATTTATACTGAGGACTTTTTTTTTGTATTTTTACACATTTCATTCTTGCAACAAATATTTACTGAACACTGACTATGGGCCAAGTATTCTTCTAAGTGCTATATTCTGAAATAATACCACATAATAAGAATCACCGGGGTCAAAACTGAGGCAGGTCCACAGGAATTTTCTTCCTTTAAGGAAAATTTTCCTTAACATCTTATTCAAATGTTAAAACATTACTCTACTCTCTGCAAGTAAGATCTGCTTCTCCTGCCATTTCTCAGAGCTAAACCTGCCTGTCTCGACCTCTCCTCACCTGTCTCCCCCCAACAGGTGGGGAACTACATCTACCCCCAGCATTTCAATACATCCAATCTGCCTCTGCTACCACCAATGCTAAACTGATACCACAGGCTGTCTGATAGACAGGTGCATGTTCATTTGGATTTAATATCCATTCACCTGACCTCATACTACTAAGTTAAACAGAGGAATTACAGTTAACCCAACTGCTACAAAATGATCACATTTAATTTGAAATTTGGTACCATAGATCATATTCAAAAATCAAATGGCATTCCTCTTAAAACTTGACTCTCTGTGGTACTATTCATATCTGCACTTTCCTATTTGCAATTAAACAGGAGAGCCCCACCTGGACTCAGAGAATAACTTGAGACCAAACTGTTAGCACTGCCAAAAGCTACAGAGAACAAAGGCCAACCTCAGGGTTAACTAGCCTTCTGAGTCATCAAGACCAAATACCTCACTCACTTCATAATGCTAATGTTTTTCTGTTTAGATTGCATAATGGAAGTCTGAAGAGTGCTAAATGATCCCCTTCAAAATGTTGGTCTGTATTTCAAAAAGATAACTTATTAAATATACTAGAAAAACCAATCACTGAAAAAATTACAGCCCTTAAAACTATGACTCTAAGGTTTACCAAGAGAAAAATTAAAAACACAAAAAACACTAAAGAATATATGCCTACACACATACACACACAAAAAATGACTAAAATTTTGAGAAGGTGGCTTCTTATTAAAACAACTGAAATATTAATTTCATAAATCTCACAGTCTTAAAGTCTATTTTTCTTACCTGAATATAAAAAAATTAAGGGAAAAAAAAGTACTTAAGATTTAAAAAGGTAATTCTTTCCCTATCAAAAGCATTACACTTAGGGTTTTTTCCTCCGGGTTCTTTGGCATGACTTAGAATGTACCAGTGGATAGCTACATGTGCTCTACACAGACATTTTTACCATTAAAAAAGATGCATTTAATATGAAAATCTCTAAAACTATCAATTGAAAACGTCTGATGCAACTTTTTTAAAGATCAGTACAAACTAGAATTCTATTTTGTTTATTTACTCTAGAGAAACTTTGTATTAGAGGAAAAACAAAAACAAAGAGCATTAATAGTGCAAAAACAGTAGCACACAAAAGTGATTTGAACATTTAAGGAGAATATTTTCATTACAAAAGGTTTGTTGGTGTATTAGTTCGGCTATGGAAGAATGCCATCTGAAATCCAGATCCAGCAACTGGGGGAATGCAGTAGTTGTATTTTAAGTCAAACAGCTAATTAATGACTAAACAAAAGAATTTCAGTCTGGACAACATACATGGAGTACTAATATGTGTAATTATGAATAGTCATTTGTGCAATCAGAAAGTTGCATTAGCATAATTATTTCTGGCTCTGGGCCTTAAAAATATTAACTTAAAATGCAGAAACCTTATAATAGTTCACCTAATAAAGATGTGAATGCCAAACTGATTATGGAATAAGAGCTGGTTCTTTAACAATTTTGCTCTGTTTAATACATTGTTTCTCCCCTACACTGGATATAAAAATCAAGCCCAACCCTCAAGTAATGCACAGGTTCAAAATTTCTACTTTTAATATTTTTTTCATCATCCAGAGCCTACATATTAATATTCATTAAGAATCAAAACTACGGGGAAAAAAAAAAAAAGAATCAAAACTACGGGATCCCTGGGTGGCGCAGCGGTTTAGCGCCTGCCTTTGGCCCAGGGCGCGATCCTGGAGACCCGGGATCGAATCTCACGTCGGGCTCCCGGTGCATGGAGCCTGCTTCTCCCTCTGCCTATCTCTCTGCCTCTCTCTCTCTCTCTCTCTGTGTGACTATCATAAATAAATAAAAATTTTAAAAAAAAAAAAAAAGAATCAAAACTACTTCCCTAAGAAATGAGTGCTTTTTTCTTCCTTTTTGTAAGTAGGCTCCACACCCAGTAGTGGGGCCCAATGCGGGGGATTGAATTCGCAACCCTGAGATGAAGACCTGAGCTGAGATCAAGAGTCAAACACTTAACTGAGCCACCGAGGCACCCCGAAATAGGTGCTACTTTAAAAAAAAAAAAAAAACTTCATGTAAAAATACATTAAGTTAAAAAAAATACATTGTTTATGTATAATACCTGAAGATCTAAATAAATAAAGAAGCAAAAAAATTCTATAAAACAAAAGGATTAGAAGTCACTAAACAGCTACAAGATCTTGAGAAAGTCTATTTGAAAGTATTCTTCAGGACAGAACTGGAGAGAGAATGGGCTCCGAAATCAGGCTACAAGGTTAGAGTCCAAAGTCCACCACTCTTGGGCTACCATATTATTTAACATCTCTGTGGCTCAGATCTCCTCATTGATACCATAAGGAAAATCACATCTGCCTCATAAAATGAATTTAAGGAGTAAATGTGATTATTCACATCAAGGACCCACCAGTGTCTCACACACAGTACATCCTCAGTCAATGCTGGCTGCCATAATTACTGCCACCATCATCATCACCCAACTTTATCACCTGCAAGAACACGAGTGAAGGCTTTGTGTGGCTGAGAAAGCATAATCCAAAATGGATTTGTTTCTAGACAATACATTTATTTTGCACTTGCAAATAACATTTAAGAAGGGCAGGAGAGGGGATCTCTGGGTGGCGCAGCGGTTTGGCGCCTGCCTTTGGCCCAGGGCACTGATCCTGGAGACCCGGGATCGAGTCCCACATCGGGCTCCCGGTGCACAGAGCCTGCTTCTCCCTCTGCCTGTGTCTCTGCCTCTTTCTCTCTCTCTATCATAAATAAATAAAAATTAAAAAAAAAAAAAAAAGAAGGGCAGGAGATTTTACCTATCCCAATGCATTAAGAAAGGTTCCTTAGCTGGGCCCTAAGACCTCCTTATCTCCCGGTAGTCTTCCTTTTTAGTGACTTTCAGCTTCACCAAATATTTGCATATGAACCCACAATACCAATCCTGTGTTAACTCTTTTTATTTTTTTTTTTTTAAGATTTTATTTATTTATTCATGATAGACACAGAGAGAGAGAGGCAGAGACATAGGCAGAGGGAGAAGCAGGCTCCATGCACCGGGAGCCCGACGTGGGATTTGATCCGGGGTCTCCAGGATCGTGCCCTGGGCCAAAGGGGCAGGCGCCAAACCGCTGAGCCACCCAGGGATCCCCTGTGTTAACTCTTTTTAATCCAAAATTAAATGACAGATTGGATTTGCCGAGTACACTAATGTGGTTAAGAGTTACGGGTCTGGGCAGCCCCGGTGGCCCAGCGGTTTAGCGCCGCCTGCAGCCTATGGTGTGATCCTGGAGACCCTGGATCAAGTCCCACTGCCTCTCTCTCTGTGTGTCTCTATGAATAAATAAATAAATAAATAAATAAATAAATAATCTTTAAAAAAAATTTTTAAAAAGAGTTACGGGTCTTTGATTAAAAGCCAAGACAATGTTACAACAGAATGAACGTTCCTAAGAATTAGTAAACAACGTACAAGAAATTAAGCTTAGAGACAGGCCCTAACAAGAGTGCTATCTTGACCAAATTAGTTAACCACTTTTTACCACTACACCCTCATCACTAAAAGGAAATAATACTGCATATCTTGTAACGTTATCGAAAGGCTCAGAAGTAATTATACACAGTACCCAGCCACTAGCAAGGAACAGGGGCTCGATAAATGGCAAGACCTGAATGGGCACAATCTCACTCTCCACCTCTTAAGGAATACACTGTAAAAAAGCTAGGTTTTCTCAAATAATCACAAATATTACACTACAGGTCTCAGTAAAGGAAGTTCTCAAAAGTATGGAGGAGTCACATGATAGATATTCCAGAGCTAAGCTGAACACATCCAGCAGAGAGTGAGCATGGGAGACAGAGACACCTCACAGAGGCAACTCCAGCCACCAGTCTGCTCTGTGGACATATGCTACAGAGTGACATGGAAAATGGGACTCAGATGTGCTCTCTGCTGCTCTCCCCCACCTCACAGCCCTCCCAGGGAGAGCACCTTGTTCCAGGGAAGGGGGATCTAAAGCAGTTTTTGTACAACACTGCTCCTAAATACAAGCCAACGACTACATTTTGGTCTTCCACCAAAACACAGCAATCTATTCCAACCCCAGCAGGAGACAGGCCCTTACTAATGGCAGTATGGCTACACTTAAGTCTTCTGAGCAATTCAAGAGACCTCATGGGCATTCTGCCTAAGCATGACGCTGCCATGAGTGGGACCAAGGGCCCCAGTGAGACGAGTCCGCAGAAGTTCGCTTCCTTCAGGCTTATGTCTGTGTGCAGGGAAATGTGGGGAAATGCCAATACCCACTAGATCAAAGGAGGAACTGCTTCAACAGAAGCACTGATTGTTTGGTTCCTCCTGTTATCCAAGCCAGTTTAAAAAAAAAAAAAAAAAAGACAGGTTACCATCACTGCATAATACTCTAAAGAATTAAGGACTCCTAAGTCTTCAGCTGTCACCAAGATTCCCCTATTTTTTTCTTAAAGCCAAAAATAAACAAGAGAGCAAGCCCATGTCCTCTACATTGAAATGAAATATGGGCCAACTTTTAAATTCAGTTCTCTCCTAAGAGTTTTTGTCAGTGTGCAGCTGACAAATTACTGAGAGAACGGGTCACATGGAAAAGGGTGTGAGCCTTGGCCCCTGCTGGCCGAGCCACCCCTCCTGCCTCCCACCACCCACAGGAACATACTTTGTTCACTGACGTTTCCAGCAGCAGTGGCAGCTAGCACACAACAATCCATGTGTCTCAGAGCCCCCAGTTTCATGTTTCACCAGACAGAGGGGGCTGCAGTCTCCTCCCTGGACAGGGACTTTCATTAACACTGCAACCTAAACCAGTGATCTCCGAGGAATTCTGCAGCCCGGGGTCCTAGAAGTACAAAACAGCTCCGTATTTCCCTTTTAATCTCATCCTCTAGAAAAATTCTTTATTAGGTGTTTTATAATGTACCTGAACTATAAGTGGAACGTGTCAAAACCAGAGGTAAATACATGAAAGGTGAAGTCCCGTGCAAGGATCTGAACAGTCTACCAACTGAGCTTCAGATACTGTGACTCCAGCCTCAGAAGATCCTAAAGACCACAAATTTTAATTAAGCACTTGCTGGTTTCAAATATAATTTCAAGTCATAAGTAAATATAAACTGCCAACTTCACAGAAAACATAATATTGAAAAAAATATATATCAATCACGTGTCTTGTTTCATTTATAAATAAACTGGAACTACTGTATAATAGTAAGGTAGCAGATCCATGTTTCAGAGAATGCTAAGAAACATACTGAGTTTTTAAGTAATTCATGACCTAGTTATGACCTACCAAATGGCTCCCAAATCATATTATTTTGCTGATAGAGCAATGGTCTATGATCAAAACTAATTTTCAGCATATTTACTTTGTTTTCATGTTTAAAATAATCAATGACTGATTAGAACAACAGGCCTCTACACTAGCTAATGTTCATCAACATAACAATATTCTGTCTAAGGGGGCAATATAATTTATGCAAATAACCAAAATATACATACCTTAAAAAGAAATATGAAATCAGTTGAGACAACGTATCAAAGCTATGAGGGTCTAAGGAGGATTTAAATCTGTAAACTAGGATTAAAGTAGAGAGACTTTCACCCATATAACCTCTTAAAACTCAAAATAAAAGCACTCTAGGTCAAGAAGTTAAAACAAAATCACCTTAGAAAGATAAGGGTAATAAGCAGGCAGCACTATTGCCTCCTTGTGTCTTTCAACAAAACTGAGGGCCCGATTTAGAGCAGGGCGTTATATTTAAACAGCAACACAAACTGCCTTACACCAACTTTGGAAAACCAGTAATCACAATCAATTGAAGTCAAGGAATATTAAGTCCCAGATTGATGGAGCATACCGAGTTCTCATCACCACACTAAATGAGCATTACCCTAAATGGAAATATTCAGAATTCAAAATTAAAAAGATGACAAAGCAAACCACCTTAATATTAAGACTCCCAGACTAAGATTTACCAAAAACAAGAAACATCATCCAAGAAGATACTTTCATTCATTCTACTTTACCAATCTTCTAATTGGATGCCAAATATACAATCTACCATACAGCCTCCATTCTTAATTTAAAAAACTCCTATCATTAAGGTAAACCCATCAATTCTCCATGCAATTTCTTATCATCACAGAAGACTGAAAGCTGTTTTGCTAATAAGAAGCCTACCCTCACCAACTCTACAGAAACTTCACACTGTCAAGACGCTGCATGTTCTGTGGAACACTGGGGCTGTCTCTTTATTAATTCATGACAACATAAGAACTAGCGTTTATCTGAGATGCAGGCAGAGTTAACCACCAAATGCAAGACGCTAAAATGCAAGAGAATACAAGTATAGTAACTCATGCTATCTTAGTAAGTCAGCGTGCACATTTTATATTTTCCAACACCGGCCAAGCAGATTAGAGATAGTTCAAGAAACGTTGGTTTCTGTTAAACCCAGATTAAATATTCTTCTCATTTACAATCCCCTAGTGCAATATTTTGATTTTAAAACTAATAAAAAGTAGTGTACTGTGCTAAATGACCTCACAACTTTGCCCTTAAAATAATTATACCCCTAAAAATAGAAATTTATCTACCTCATTAGTGTTCCAACGGTGCCTCTCTTTGGGTAAACTTGAACATTTCGGCAGACATTCAAGCAGCTTTTTCGGTAAAAAGATTTTTACATGACTACTATTGCTGTTCCCATGATCATCTATAAAGAAGAAAACAATAGATTCAGAGAAAATAATAGAGGAAAATCTCCTTTTAAGTATACTGGCAAGGTCAGAAACGGCAGCTTAGTCTGGTCACGGTGAGACCAAGAGGGCCATTCCTCTTGGTCAACAGAGCTCATTTACACACTGATCAGACAGGTGGCAGCAAGAATCTGGTCAAGAGGCTCTAAAGTAAGATCGAGCTTTTGCTCCATGACAAGCGAGTGAACAGGGAATATCCCAGCAGCTGCCCATAAACAGAACATTACTTTTCAAGCTTCTCCCACCAGGTTTCCATGAAGTACATCCAAATTGCAACAGGATTTAACCTCACAAAACCCAGAAATCTTCTATTAACCAGTTGAAAAAGGTTTTTAGGGAAGAGGAATTATAATAAAATATGACTATTTTATTCATAAACTAATACTACTACATCCCCAAGAATACAAATGAGACTTACCCTTCAAAAGCAAATTACAAATCTTAGAAAAACAAAGAATTTAAACCTGCAGTTAGCTACCTAGGTAAATAGAGAGGCTGGTCCTTCTAGCCTACATCTAAAAACATATCATTTTAATTAACTTGATTTACATATATACATATCTATTTCATTAATGTCTTTCATCAAAATGTAACTCTTCTAAATTAATGAAGAAAAGTTCATTACTTTCAGACAAGATGGCATGTCTCCCTGATATAATGTTTCCCAGACACCTTGTAGAAGAGATCATTCATTTCCTTTATGTATTATTTCATTCATTCATAGATTGTTTCTTGTTTCATTCCCATAACAAAGTCTCTTTGCCTGGCTCAAAATCTCTTGCCAGTTTTGGCACATTTAGGTCCACGTTTTGAATTACCCAGTCCAAGTTTGTTTGTTTGTTTTTTAAATGCTAAAAGGAAGCCCCAATATCCAAAGAGTGCAATGCATAACCAGATACTAGGAGCAAGAAAATACTAAAGACTGAATTTGCTCCAGAAAATCATAGTTAAAATAACTTATTCTGATATAAAAAGGTATAATCAAAACACTGAACTCCAAATCAAGAATCCAAGATTCTGACCCAGTTCTGCTACTTTATAATTGTGTGACCTTGGGTAAGTTACTTAATATTCTCAGTTTTCTAAATCAAGGAGAATTAAGTAATCACCAATTCTCCTCCAGGCATAAATCCCTATGAAATTTACTGCCATTCAATAAATTTAAATGCCTTACAATTAAAGAACCTTATAGAGGCATACAGGAATTAGTTAATAATATTAAAACTGAAATATAACAATATATCTTTCTAGTCATTTACTGTAATTTTGTTTAGCAGAGCCTATTTTTTGAACATGTGAAAACATAAAATAATAAAAAATTTTCTACAATCACAACAAAATCCTCTCCAAACATGCTTCATCTGATTAACACATTTCTTCTCAAGGAAAAGATCTTAACAGAAAAATATTGGGCACAGAAATAAAGCCTAAAAAATTTACTACATCATGTGGAAATATTTTAAAGGGAGGAACTTAAGAGAATTTTAGTGTACTAAATCTTTTTTGGTCCATGAACTACACAACCAATTGAATTATAATGCCCAATCCTCTATTTCTGTAAGCAGTATAAAAACTTAAAAACTGTTTTTAAGAATCTAAAATTTTTAAACAGCAAACTAAAATTAAACTTTTTAAAAATCTTGCTGTGAAACCAGAAAACAAAGTGTTCAACTAAGAGAGTGTTCATAGAAAGTTCTGTATTAATTACCCTCTATAAAACCAGTGTAATGTTATGTGCTTATGCATGCTCCCTGCACTTCATCCTCCCAAGGGAGGCACCATGGGCCATAAAACTTTAAAGCGCAGAATACCAAATCACATGAGATTTTACCTCCCTTCTCTCTTCCCCTAAGAGGTTTTATTCTCTTCTCTTTTTTTTTTTAAATCTCCCATGATGTGTACAATTCTGAAAGTAGAGGTGAAATTCTAAAATGTATACTCAATTCAAATAGTCACCATTTATAGGATGCCTTTTACCATTTATAGGATGCCTTTTATGAAAACAGTATTACACTAGATGCTCAATCAATAGGCTTACTATGAACTATGTATGACTAGTCATAGCTCTGAGAAAATTATTATTTAAAGTGTGATTTTGAACAATAATGAATAGACGATTAAACCCCAGCTTCTATTTTTATGTTTATGATCACAACCTGATATTAATTATCTGTTCTTTTAAGCCTCCTTGAGAGACCCAGGTGTCCTGTGGCTATAAAACATAGTTGTGTGTGTATACTCCTACATATGTGTATACACACGTACACATGGATAGACATGTGTACTCCTGCCTGTGTGTACATATATGTACATGCACACACATGTGTGCACGCGCCCACATGTGCATGCACGTGGAGATAAAGAAAGGTACTCAACAGCACAACTAACTGCCACCGAAAAGGCTCTGTCTTCTATTCTGATACCAAATCAGGCAGTGGTGAATCGGTCCAAAGGCTTTTAAAGAGGGAAAGGAGAATGGCTGTGTAAGCACTGTCTCAATCAAGATTCCAAATATAGTACTTTATGGGGATGTGCAGCCATGGGTTCAAAAGGAAGAGGAGTATGACAGGCCAATGGGTTCCCCTTAATCAGTTTTTAAACTGTGCTATATCTAGAATTTTAGGTTCACGCTGAATATAAATTGGATGTTTTTTAGAAACATAACAATGGGTAAATTTTCCCACTGTGCATTATGAAGATGGCGATTTTAATACCAGAGAAAGAATATTAGGAACTCAAACAGGCAGAATCTCACAACTTGTATTTTCAAATTTCAGTTTTTCCAGTTACAGTTGTGATGGGAAAACAACTCTACCTTCACACTGGAAAAGAACTACTCACATGGCCATACTCTACAAAACTCTGTTTTTTTATTAAAAGCTGCTTTTTCATTGTTTTTAGAATAACTATAAATGATATAATAATTAGATAAATTCATGTGCCAGTTTTTTTTTTTTTTCATGTGCCAGTTTTTAAATGTTCGTCTCAGTACTAACACTATTAACAGTATCTTGAGTTGCCAGTGAAAGTAAAGTATGTACTACTGGTTTCAACTGCATCTCAGCATTTAATCCAAATAGTTAAACTCTGACACTACAACATGGAAGTGTCAACCAAAGACAGTAAAACATTTCATTATCTGGCAAAATATGCGTGTATGATATATGACTTTGCAAAATAGTTTTCTAACCTACTTCACAATAAAAATAACTAGTGAAGCTCTTGAAATTGACAGATGATGTGCCTGGCTGACAGCTATAATTCTAGAGAATGTACCATCCTTTCCAGACAACCTTCAAATATTTTCCAAACAATAATTTTAGAAACATAGTACAATTTAACAGAAGCTCTCTAAAACGTGCAAAAAATGCTCATTTGCTTAGTTAATTAGGCAAAAAGTAAAATTCTTGTTTTCATGTGTTATTTCCGAAAACTCACATGACCAAATCCTTTATTTAAATCCAAAAAAATGTGTTCAAACCCTCTCCTTGGAACACACTATTGACTCCTATAAGGAAAATTATAACTATATTAACTGTAACCTGGAATTGATAACATCCATTTTATTTTGATTTATAATTTAAAAAATTAAATAATTTTGGTTCCGTGAAATGGGAGACCTGGGTGGCTCAGCAGATGAGTATCTGCCTTCAGCTCAGGGGGTAATCCTGGGATCCGAGATCGAGTCCTGCAACAGGCTCCTCTCCCTCTGCCTATGTCTCTGCCTCTCTATGTGTGTATGTCTCTCTCGAATAAATAAATAAATAAATCTTTAAAAAATTGGGGGCTCTGTGAATAATTATGAACACTGTTATTCAATCAAGTCGATTATGATTAATCTCTCAACCTCTAGACCAAACTGTTTAAAATAAGTTGGTATAACAGTGTATCCAATTGCCAAATCTTATTAGGAATATATTTGATCAACAACTTGGAGTGGTAAAATTAAAAGGAAGCTCTACAATTTTTCTGTTCAGCTCTAATTATTATGTGCTTAGATTTAATTAGTAGGATAGGAACTGATTCAGGAAAACATAAGCACATATTGTTATATTCAAGTCAGCACAGCACTCACAGCAGCAAATACCGCCATCAGTAACCTAAGACCTTCAAATCACTAGGCATCCAAAATAAATATTAATTAAGCAACAATGTGCTTAATTATGTGCCAAGCATCAGTATGCTATCTCTCTAAAAGAAATTCTCCAAAATGAATTACTCAATTGTAATTATCTAAAAGACTTTTTTGAAGTTGAAAAAAACTAAAATATAATAGTTTTTTTTTTTCCATAGGAAACATAACTAGTTCTGCTACTTAACAAGCCTTTTCCTCTCCTTAGAGTCTGTGATCGTCAAATCTCACCCTGTCTTTTTAGGTGGCCCACGTTTATCCTCTCCCTGTCAATCATACCACCAAATCTCTAGTCCGGCTTTAAGTCAACTCCTAACTCAGGTTCAATAAGCTTCTCACTATTTAGTTTCATTTACATTTTCAATTTTAAAATATGTGAATAGAGGCAGATAAAGTGGGAACACAGAAGGTATGCAATCAATTGCTTCAATTTGGATTTAGGGGTATCCTCTCCTGCTTCATTCCATTCAATTTCAATTTGAGCAGCACGTGATCAAGTAAACTTATTTTCTACTATTTACTATGAAGTAAACATTTGTGGGGACTCTACATCAGGCATCCAGAAAGAGATTTTACATTGCGTTCTCTCATTTAATTTTCACAATTACCCATCAGGGCATAATTACCCCCACTTTACAGATGAAGAACCTGAGATTCGGATTAACTTGCCCAGGAGCCGCAGCTAGTGACTCAAATGGGATTCAAACATGACCTGTGGTTTTTCCCACAATACCACATGGCTCCTACTCAAAGTCCCAGGAATTGGATACTAGAATTATAGAATTATTGTATTAGTATCTAACTAATTTGCAGAGTGCTTTGAATTTCCCATGTGATTAAACACTTTGCCTTTTTGAACCCTCACAAAAACTTGACAAGGGAGTAGTATTTTGCTACCCCCCCGAAGGATTAAGTAACTCATCTAAGATCACACAGCAAGTTAAAGGCAGAACCCAGATCCCCTAAGGCCTGGTCACAGGCTATTTCCACTGCACTACGATGATGGAATTACTCTCACTGCCAAGCCCACCCCTTCCTGTAAGTCAAAAGCTTTTCGAATCCTACCTTCTAGAGGTGGCACGGTGTTGAGAACACAGTAGGTGCTAGTTCCGCAGAATACACTTTGGGAAACGCTCTAAGGAAACAGAAAATAAAATGTAAAACTAATCTTTGAAAAAGATATATACTGGCTCTTCTGTGATATTCCTGCCAAAGATGCAAAACCTGAATCTAATCATGAAGAAACATCAGACAAATCCAAATTGAGGAACATTCCACAAAATGACTGGCCTGTAATCTTCAAGAGTGTCAAGGTCATGAGAGTCAAAAAGGACTGAGAACTGTTCTGTATTAAAGGAGTCTGAAGAGACAAGACAGTGTGACCCAGGGTCCTGACTGGACCTTTCTCTACAAAGGTCACCGCGGCGTCACCCGGCACAGCTGCAGGAGCATCTGAGGATCAGAGGGTAGAAATGTCTCCGTGTTAATTTCCTGATTTTGATCACTGTATGGTGGTTACAGAGAATGTTCTCATCTCTGGTTTGCAGGAAATAGGTAAGCAAGTATGTGAGGATAATGAAACATACCAGCAACTCGGTCTCACACAGTTCAGGGGAGAAAGAGCTCTTCGCACTACACCTGCAATTTTTCTGGAGACATAAGAGGGGTTTCAAAATATTATGTGTGTAAAAAAAAAAAAAAAAAAAGACACATGCTGGTAAACACATATTATGTGTATCATTTTTTCAATAGGGACCATATGTGCTGTACATACAGGAAATGTTTGCTAAGGAGAACCAATGCCACATCATTTTGTAGATCAGTCAGGATTCAACAGCATTGCTAACCATTTCTCAACAGTGAGCCCAACCCCCAACTTGTTCCAAAGGATCTAATGAGTGCCAACTAACAGTACAACAGGTGCAGTAAAGTCAGGAAGAAGTTGGAAGACCAGGTCTCTGTTCTCAGGCTGCTTCATGTAAATAAAATTATAGTTTTCATGTAAAAAAAAAAAAAAAAAAAAAAAAAAAAACTACACAACAGTAACTTTAAAAAAAGGAAAACAATTTCTGTGAGTCTTGTCAGTCCATTATTTCGGTCCTAAAAATATCCTTCTTCAGTTGCAGTATTAAAAAAAATTTTAGATTATTCATCCTGCATTATAAACCACATATTTATATACTTAGGAAACCAAGGATAGTTTATAAATTCAACAACCACCCTTAACATTTTATATTTAAAATATGAAAAGCTCAGTTCTCTCACTTACTAGCTAACCCTTGAAAAAGTAAACTACCCTCTCTGTATGATCTCATCAAAAAAGGTAGTGATGGTGCCCTCTCTCTATCTCACAGGGTGTTGGGAGAATTCCATGGGATGATGTATACAAAGTGCTTTAAAATCAAAACTACAACACAACTATGAAGTGCTACTGTTTCTGTGCTTGGGAAGCATAATCCTTAACAGTGTTAACATTTTTTAAGAACTGAGGATTCCGTGGATTTTTTTTGTGCCAAAGAGTGTTGAAATCAGACTAAACTTGACCTATGAACTTTTCATTTTCCTCTCCTTATATCCATGATCAAGTGTTTCACCATAGATTAGGTCTTTGTCCACAATGTGACTGCTAGCTACCAGGATAAACCATCAGCAGTTCCCTAATTATTTACTGTTTCTGGAAAATTCTTGTTCCAGGGCTATTACTGTCTCTTCCTGTTTTGTTTTGTTGTTTTTTTAATTTTTTTTTAAAGATTTTATTTATTTATTCATGAGAGACACAGAGAGAGAGGGAGAGACACAGGCAGAGGGAGAAGCAGGCTCCATGCAGGGAGCCTGATGTGGGACTGGATCCTGGGACTCCAGGACCTCGCCCTGAGCCAAAGGCAGGCGCTTAACTGCTGAGCCACCCAGGCGTCCCACTTCCTGTTTTATTTAATCAATAGTGGTGCCTACTGATTAAACAACCTGTGGTAACATCAGAGCCTAAGAATTCTCCCTATAAACTATGGACTATGCTCAGTATCCATGTATCCTTTGGAAAAATCAACATTCATCTCTTCTCCAACTGTGAGCATAGAATTACAGGACATTATAAAGAGTGGCTGATGTAAAGCCAACAACAGTCTGACTTCGAGTAACATCTGCAAGAGCCGCCGGCAACAGCCTTCTAACCACAGAATGCAACATCTCATCTTAACATCATTTCAGAATTGAAACTTGAAATTTTATTATGTTAAAAAGAATGTGCTACATTCAAGGCTTAACATTTTCTGGCTTCCTATTACCCAAAAAAGATAGTATAAGTTTACCACTTAACAAGACATCTTAACAAATCTTAACGTCAAAAGATTTAAAAATGACTAGCATACAGTGGGACACACTAATGAATGGCTTCATAAAAAGGACTTTTACACTTAACTTCAAAGTTCAACAATAGGTAAATAAGCAGTAAAACATACCAAATCACAAATCAGAAGAATTAAATACTAAAAAAAGAAAAAGTAACAAATATCACGAACAATGAACTATGACTTCTCTTCAACACTGACATAATAAAGTCTTAATAGTTAACCAGAAAAGAAACTCACTCACATAAACTGAGAGTGAAATCAAGTCATTCCAGCCTCAAAAACACCCGATTCTCAAGGGAAAGAATCTAAAACACAAGAAAAGTTCCATGAGAAATGGCTACCCCATACTGAAGACCCACAGGCCAGACTCTGGGATAGGCCTTTCATTCTGCAGACCCTCAAGATCAATTCCTAAAACCTGTTCACAACACCAACCCAGAGGTGGCTCTGGGAGGGAGGAGCACCAGATTGAGGGTCTGCAGACGGAGCCTCCATCCCAGTCCTACTAACTGCTTAGCAAACAGCTGGCCTCTCTGTCCCCAGGACAACACTCTAAGTGCAAGTGCCAGGACAGACAGGTCTGGGGCCAAGTCCACCCTCAGCTGCACATCTCCAGGCTGCCCTCCCCACCCGGCCCCCCAGGGCTAACTCTTCAGCTTGATCATCCTTTGAGAGCCTTCCAATGATCAATCGCCTTACCGGTGCCATCTGAGCAGCCTGCATTTTCCTCTGTATTGTCATAACTCCTAGTTGTTCTACAAATATTAAAGGAGCATCTGACATGTGCCAGACGCTACCCTAGGAGCTGGGACCTAGCAGTGAACAAGACAGACAAAGGTCCTACTCTTGTGGGGTACCTGCCAGTGGGGTAAGCAGGTGGTAAGCAGGGCAAATGCTATGGATATACAATGGGTGGTGCAGAAATCAGGTAAGGAAGACACACCATATCTGAACGTATACCCACGAGCGGAATAAAATGCCTCTTTGACTGAAGCATCAAGAAAGCAAAAAAAAAAAAAAAAAAGAAAGAAAGCTGGCTTCTCTCATCAACCAGATGAGTGGCTCTCAGTTTGACTGCATGTCCGCTGTCCAAGGATATTTTCTGAATGCTGATGCCCAGGCTGCAATCCTGACCAGGTAAGTCAGAATGAGTGGGGCTGGGACCTAGGTATCAGTATTTTGAAAGGTTCTCAAGTGATCCCAAGATATATTCAAAGATGAGGACCACTAAAATAAACAGCTGTGTGACTCTGGGCAACCCCCTACTTTAAACCAGTTTCCTCAACAGTAAAATGGGGGGTTGACCTTCAACAGAGCAGCCCCAACTTAAACATGCACATGGGTCCCTTGAGGGGTTAAAATGCAGGTTTGGATTCACAGGTCTCAGTGTGGCCCCTCTAAGAGGCCCCCCCAGGTGATGCCCATGCCAGGATTCAGGGCCATATCTTGAGTATCAGGAACTAGACAGCCTAAAAGATCAGGAATTCACTTAAAAATATCCTTCCAGTCATAACATCTCTCCATAATTCTATGAATTCCTAACAGACTATAAAAAAGCACATTTGTCTGTTAACACAAATTATGACACAAAACTATACCAGAAAATCCAAGCAAGATAATTAAAAGAAACTACAAGGATGGTTACTCAGTGTCCAGTGTCTCTGGAAGTATCCAAGAGGGGAGAAATACAGAAGCTCTATAAAATATATTCCCTGCCTTCACAAAGTACTCTACCAAGTTGCAGACAATACTAAAAAAATGTCATGAAGGAACAATACATAATTTACTAATAGCAAAAAGGAAGAGATAGTAGCAGTAGAGAAACTCAGTTAACTATCTGTGTACCAAGCACAAATTCTCTGGAGGCATGGACTCTCTTCAGAGAACCTAGGTCAGGATATGACACACAGTTCTGGGACGCTGAAATAAATGAAACAAAATGCTATATAATGAGATGTGGTTTCAGGCTTTTGAACAGAGAAGTTGCATGATGAAAACTGTATTTACAGTTCTTTGAAATAAGGACTCAGAATGTTTAAGTCTCCATAGAGTCCCTTTAAAGTCAACTGAGGCCCCACACAGCTCATCAAATCAAAGATGGAGAGAGCCCACGCTGAATGCCAATAAGCGACTTGTATCAATTAGAAATAATACATTAAAAAACTTTTGTCACATATTTTATCATGACTTAAACTGATTCTTGAAATTCACTGGTCATTCCATATAACATGACATCTAAATAATCAAAATTAAAGCTGAGTCCGAAATTCCTAGCACCGTGACTAAACTCACCAGTGTTGCCCAGCGTTCTAGGCATTATGCCTAGACCAGTTAGGGATGCTACTCAGAGCAACTGTATCATGGCTCAAATACTATAAATATTTACTTCTTGCTGGTGTAAAGTCCAAAACAGGTGTTCCTGATCAGTAGAGGGCTCCCCTCCAAGCAGCAGCTCTGGCACCCGTGCTCCTTCCATCTTGCGGCAGGTAACCTCCTTGGTCACTAGGCTCTTCTGCCTCAGCCAGCACAAAGGGCAAGGGCTGGGGGAACCATGCCTGGAGGGTTCTACGGGGCCAGGCCTGGAAGTGGCACACTTCCCTGCTCTCATTCCATTGGCTAGCATTTGGCCACAAAGCCACGCCTAACTGCAAGACAGGCTGGGAAATGTGGTCTGGCTACATGCCCAGAAGAGGAGATGGATTTCTTGATCAGCTAGCAGTCTCTTGCACAATGCCATTTGTGTTTTGTTTTGTTTTGTTTTGTTTTTAATTACAGAACAATCACTCCTTTCAGAAATGTCTTCTGTTAACCAAAAAGCCCACCTTTAATCCCTAAGGCTATTCAGCAGCTAAAACCAATCTACTAGTTTTTCTTCTCTGATAAATATTTTTCTAACATTCTTAAAATAAGACTATCTCAAGGGCATCCTTAAAGGGATGTCTGGCTTTTGGTCCCGGTATCTCCAGTACTTAATACTTAATGTCTGGCACACAAAGGAAGCTCAAATGATGGTTGAATTCCCAGATGAATGACCTTCCCAGAAACTGTGGAAAGGAAAAAGAGTGGCCCCACGTCTTGTGGTGGCGATGGTGGGATTTACTGCAGCCATCAGCGGTCTTAAGACCCGTTCTCCTTCCCCTACTGCTGCCCTGAATTGCCACCCCTCCTCTGGTCCCCTAAGAGGCAAGCAGCAAAGACAAAAACTACTTCAGACCTACTAAGAGGAAATAAGGGGTGAAAAGCCTCAGCAGTGCTCACAGACACCCAGAGAGCCAACACTTTTCTGGCGAGAGCACAGGCCTGCCAAACAAGAAGGAACATGAGGTCTGGCAAAGGCCCTGCTCAGGAGACACTCCATAAAATCAGGGTAATGATCTCTGAGACTGTACCCCCTAAACTCAAGTAATTTCATCCTCTTTCTGAACCACAAAAGCTTAGTGGAGAAAAAAATTAGGTGGTACAGTACAAAAATATTTTGTGCACACATATTACCTCTTTTCAAGAAGTTTAAAATACACTACAGGTGCTACTGTAATAACCCTTAGAACATTCCTGTGGGACAGAGACACAATTAAAGTATGTACTTAAGTTAAAAGGAAAACCGTCTGATAGGTGGCAGACTCCCTACCACCAGGGCTGGCTCAATAAAAAAAGTGAAGCCGTCAACTCTCAGGTAATTGGGGCACAAGCCATTTTAGGCTCTCAAATGGAGTTCAACACCTAGAATTGAGTTCAAAAGCAAACAACTAGAGAAAACAAACCACAAAACAGCTGAAGTCCTACGAGGCTTATACAGGAACTAATACAACAATATATAAAGCCTGATTTACGACCTGAGAAATCACATTAATTGATTCGCTATTACCAGAGATTCATGTAAAGCGTAAAGTGATTTCAGAATGAAAAAAAAATTATTCTTTCTAGATATGAATCATTGTATCATTAGAATTTTCATAAATTTAATTTGGCTAGGAAGCCAGTACACTCAATATTCTGAAAATAATCAAAGAGCACTTATTAAATGTCCACATTTATACAGATTCTAGAACATGTTCAGAAAAAAAAAAGATATAAAATTTAAAATTACACTGTTTTAGCAGCACTTATCATTACCAACACTAATAATAAGAACTTTTTTAACTCCTCAAAGATAGAGCACTATAAAATATCAACAAAATCAGCCCAATAAATTAGGCCTTCTATCTGATATTACGCATGAGTACCAAGCATTTTCATATGTAAAATCCTATTTTGGCCCCAGCAGGCAGCAGAGCAGACATGATGCCCATGCTAGAAAAGGAGTCACCACAGCATGGGCACAGACACTTGCCAAGGCCACCGGCTAGAGAAGAGCAGAGCAAGAATCAGGAGCGGGTCTTCCCACACACTCCAGTCTGTCTCCACAAGAACAAAGGCTCTCTCTCTCCCTAATGATGCAATAATGCTTCTCTACAAGGAAACGGTGCAGAAGTTTGGGCAGAGGAAGTACACGAGGCACTCTGTCAGAAAAGCTAAAGCAAATGTAGACACTGAAGGATATCCAAGAATATCCAGCACCTTAACTGGAGTTCAGCGTCTGCAAGGAAAGACTAACGAGGGAACGCACCACAGTACTACATACTCCTAGATGTTCATCTGCTGGAAAGATCTTCCATGCTCCTCAAACACTTTTTTTTTTGGTCCATGACCTATCAGCACTTGCTACTGCCCAAAAACTAAACCTCATCAAAACTAAAGGAGAGAATGACACCCTTTCTCATAATAGACCAATGAGACGAACACCAAGAAAAAGGCAGCCACACTCCCCCTGAATGGAACTCAAGCTATGTGGGCACCTCACCTAATCTGCACACAGCCAGAGCTAGGAAGGAAGCTAAGACACATTCTGAGGCCAAAAGAGATTTTTACAAAGTCCACTCACCGAAGCTCCCACACCTTACTGTGAGAAGAGCTGTCTGATCCATATTCCTAGCTTGATTATTATTAAATTACTCACAGTTCTAATAAGCTTAATTATCAGGTTGCCAACCCCAGAGAAGATCAGAAACAACAAATGAGAAGGGGAAAGGATAGCTGGAAATTAACAGATCAGTAGAAGCAAAAGAGTGACAAGAGACAGCAAGGACAGATCTTTCACTAACAATAAAAACTGGATACAAGGGCTTGAAAGGTACAGCAGTTTGGGGTCATTTATCATAAAAGCAAACACTACTCAAAAGGCTTTAAAAATAGCACAGTATTAAATAAAGCCCAGTTCAATAACTTAGGTAGAACATAACAAAATGAACCCATGTTAACAAGTAAAATGTACATTAAAATCCACATATCCTACTAAACATGGGGCTCAGGAGAGAACGCACAGTTTAATACTTTTGTTTGCATGCCACTTTACATTCAATAAAATACTTCCATAGGAATTACCTCATTTGGTCCTAAGATCCTAAGGCAAGCAAGGCAGATACATCTGCTGACCAAGAATTTGCTGGTTAATTATTTAATTTTAGCAAGGCAGAAGGGGTTACCAATGGCAATTATAATACAGCCTCTTCATCTGTTTAAAAGGAAGGAACACGCACCCACCGTGTTAAGGGATGAAGAGAGAGGCCAGGGAAGGTTTCCAGAGCAATGTTGCCAACAACTGTAGTTGAACCCTCACTTGGAACTTCACTCCAAACTTCCCTCTCTAAAATTTTCCATTCTGCCATCTGTACCCTACAGGGTCTCTTTCTGAAGAACAGTCCTATGCCTTCTAGTGCCACCATCCCTTCCTACTGTGTTGGACAAACTCTATGTGGACCCTCCATGACCCCATCATTTGATGTTATTAACATTTAACACACATTGTTGTGTAACCAACCCTACCCCTTGAGTGCACTGGACCTAATGCCTGGTCCTGCCCCACCGGTCCTGGCACAGGTGACAAGCTATCACGTCTGTGATCAGGTGATATACTGTGCTTTCTGTCTTGCTAGCAGACTCTCTCCCTTGCTGGCTCTGAGAGGTAAGCTGCCGTGCTGGAGAGGCCCATGTAGCCAGGAATGGAGGCCCTCAGTCTAATCACCCACAGAGAAGTGAATCCTTCAAACTGTGTAAACTTGGAATTCCAAATATTCTACCTCAGTTGAGCCTTCAAATGAAACCATAGCCCTGGCCAAACACCTTGGCTGCAGGTTTGTGAAGCCCTGAAGCAGCAAATCTAGCAGAGCCCTAACTGAACTCCTGACTCACTGGATTAGATAATAAGGGTGTCCTGTTCTACACCACTAAGTACGTGGCAATTGTTATAGTAGCAACAGATAATGTGTACACCCACGGTCCACCAGGTCCCAGGGACCTCTCTTCTCAGCTTAGACTTCACCTGTCATGTCACTATCGTTTTCACTAGCACTCCACATTTACCCCACAACCTTTGAAGGGATTATCTGCCCTCCCACCACCTCTTTTTCATTCTTTCAACTCACTACCAAACTGACAAAATCAATACCTTTTCCTCAGTTTTCTTTCTCTCCAAACTCTCTGCAACATTACAACTGATAACCTCCTTGCAACCTTCTGCATTTATGCTCTCATTCTATTACCTCTGACCATTCTGTCTCAATGGCCACTCGTCCTCTCCCCTCTGGTGACACATTTCTGCTCTCACGTTCCTTCTTCTCCCATGACGATTTCACTCACTACTATGTCTTCCAATTCTTTTGAACTGATTCATTCATTCTTTCAACCAGATGGCATTACTCTGGGCAGAGAGGTATAACAATAAGCAAGACAAAACAAATCTATACTTTCATGAAGCTTATATACTCTACCAGAGGCTGCGCTGGCATCTCAACTTGCCCTTCCAGGTGCTACCCACCTGCACGGTGCCAAGAAGGCTACTCTCTATGGGCTCCATCACCAGGGCCCCCTTGCCCTCTGAGAGTTCAATGAAGACAAAAAACACAGTGACAGGAATGACTCCCTAATCTTTGACCCACATTTGACACATCATATTGTATAGGTACTTACATCTAAATAGTGCCAATTCATTTGTATCCAATCCCCCAAAACACATCCTCCTGGACTGCCTATCTCGGTTTATGACGTTCCCTAACCTCAGCTGTGGAGGCTCAAAAGCTGGGAGTCACTTTCAACTATTCTCACCCTTCAAGGCCAAAAAAACTGTGTCTCTCACACACAAACAACTCAGTCACACTCACTCCTTTCAGCAACCCAAAAGAGTGCTACACTCTTGTCAGAAGCTACTCTCTCCCAACACCAGCCCTTCCTCTTCATTCCTTCACTCACTCAACCAACAGACATTTACTAAGCCCATTCTCGGTGCCACGTACTTAAGTCTCCGTATAACTAATGAAGGGAGAAAGAGAAATAAGCAACTCCCATACAAACTTCAATGTGCTTGAACGGAGAAAACCACAGAATGCTGTGGATGTACACGGGAAGGGCACACAATTCAATCTGAAAAGAGAGGGAAGGTCAAAAAGGCTTCTTGGACAAATCTCACTTAAGCTGAAACCCAGTGGATGAGGAGAGTTGACAGAGCAGAACACATGTATGGATATGTGTGTTTGTGTTCTGGAGAAGTCAAGGCAGTGGCAATATACAAGGCTAAAACCAAGAGAAAACATGGTGCCCCCGCCACTCAGAATCTACAAAAATTTCATATGGCTGGAGAGTGGTGGAGAGGAAGCTGGAGAGGTAAGCAGGAGGCCCTTCTTAGCACCTTAAAGGAAAATGGACTTTATCCAGTCAATTTCACTCTTCTGCTAAGGGAGGACGGGGGGGGGGGGGGGGGGGGGGTGGCGGCAGCACTCACCTCTAAAAGCCTTTTCCAAAGCAGACGAAATAAAATCCAGACTCCATAGTCTGCCTTTCCAAGTCCTACAACCTGCCCTACACCTACTTTTCCAGGCTCATCTACCCACACACCCCAGAATTCCATCCACCCCCTTACTCTCCTGGCTCTGTGCCTTTGTTCCATTCCCTCTGCCTGGAATTCCTCCTCCAACTACCATGTCTGCCTGTCAGTGATGCCAGGTCAAATTCTACCTCCTTCCAGAAGTCTTCCTGGTTCCCCCACCCCCACCCCCTGCCCCATGTCTGAAGACAGCATTCTTTATGACCTGCCTTGAATCAGTCACATCCATCTCTGCTTCTCTGCAGACTGGAGGCTTCTGGAGTATGTATGAACTGAAGTGAATCCCAAATCTAAAGATTAGGAAAAATGTTCAGGAAAATATTCATTTTACCAGTACTGCATTCCTAAGTAACCAACCATGGAAAAGACCAAAAAACAAAAATTAGTTTTAGATTCTATAAATACAATCAAAAGCCTAAATTTAAGTTTTCATATATTATCTCTAAATAAAAATGGTTATGCACTGCCCCATAAGATTAAAAAACATTAAGTAAATAAGTTCAGAAAGGTTAAGCTACTTGTGCAAAGACACAGGGCACTTAAGGGGCAGAGTGATGACCTGAGTCAAGTCTTCACATACTCTTTCTCAAAAGCTATAAAAAGCCAGAACATAACCAGTGCATCCCCAACACATCTCAGTAACCGACTTATTTGATCAGTGGAAACTTATTTTCCTCATTCTTCCTTCAATTAGTTCCCATTTTCCTTCAGAGTTCAGCTCAAGAAGCATCCCCCAGTCCCTCGGGTCAGTCAAATCCCTTTAGAATATACTGGCCTTCACAGCACAGACCTCTTCGTGGCAAAGGGCACCTTTACTGTCAGTTTCCCAGTCAGGTCCGTGAGGACAGGGGCTGTGTCTGTCCTTCTCTGTGCCTGGCACTTTGTTATTACTTGTCAAGTAAATGAACTGACTCAGGAATAGTAACACAACTGACGGTTACATGGCCCCCACGAGCCAGCAACACCCTAAACTCTCCTCTGACACACCTGACAATAACAATTAAATAAATTTTAATGTCACAATCTTATGGTAACATGCTCTCACTCTTGGATAACTAAATACTCATATGTGGAATCTGTTAATTCTCTATTAATCATAATGAGTGTTAACTAAAATACCACTTCTTTTTCAAAACAGGTAAGGTATCAGTAAACTTTCATAACAAAAGAACACACATACAAGCCCAACTATAGACTATATGAATAGTTAGTCGCTCTACTGAAGCCTGAAAAGTCCAATTCCAGCCTAACAGTGAACTGCAGTGTTTCAACCAAGGCAGCCTACTATATTAATAAATTAAAACAATATTCTTTTTAAGTTAAGATGCTTGGCTTGAGTTACCAGTAGTTCCCAAAGCAAACACCAGATCTGGATTCATAAAAAGGATTTAAACTCCCCAAGTTGATCACAGATTTAACATAATCCCTATTGATATCAAAAGTGCCTTTTTTGTAGAAACTGACAAGCCAATCCTAATATTCATATGGAAATTCAAGAGATCCAGAATAGTCAAAACAATCTCAAAACAGAAGAACGGGGTTGGAGGACAGACGCTCCCCAATTTCAAAATGTAGCTACAAACTTAAGCGTAACTTAACCAAGAATCGAGACAGTGTGGCACCGGCATAAGGACAGACATACACATCAATGGATCAGAATTGAGACTCCCAAATTAAATGCCACATATGGTTTTTGACAAGAACCCCAAGAAAATTCAATGGGGAAAGTATGGTCTTTTCAACAAATAGGGCTGGGACTACCGGATATCCACATGCAAAAGAATCAAAGTGGAAGCCTACCTACCTCACAAAATTACAAAAATTAAGGTGAATCAGAGACCTAAATGTAAATGATAAACTATAAATCTCTTACAAGAAAACACAAGTACAAATCATCATGACCTTGGGTTAGACAATAGTTTTACTTATGACGCCAAAGAAACAAAAGAAAAACCAGATCAACTGAACTTGAAACTTAAAACTTTAGTGCTTCAAAGGACACCATCATAAAAGTGAAGAAAACAATCCACAGAATGGGAAAAAATATGTATCTGTACATTCTACATCTGGTAAGGGACTGATACAAAGAACAGCTACAACCCAACAGCCAAACAACAAACAATTCATAAATGGACAGAGGACTTGAACAGACACATATCTGAAGCAAACAAATGAGTGGCCATTGAGCACATGAAAAGATACTTCACATCATTAGTCACTACAGAAATGCAAATCAAAGCCACAGTAAGATACAATTTCACATCCACAAGAATGGCTATAATCAAAAAGACAGATAATAACAAGTGTTAGCAACAATGTGAAGAAATTGGAACCTTCAAACATTGCTGGCGGGAATGTAATATGGTGCAGCCACTTTGGAAAACAGTCTGGCAGTTCCTGAAAAAGTTAAACACAGAGTTACTTCATGACCCAGCCAATTCCAATCTCAGGTATATACCCAAGGAAACTGAAAACATATGTCCACACAAAAACTTGTACACAAATGTTCATAGTGCAATTACTACTCAGAGTAGTCAAAAAGTAGAAGTAACTCAAATGCCCACCAACCGATGAATAAATAAAATGCAGCATATCTATACAGTATCGTATTATTCCCCATAAAAGGAATTAAGAGGAATGAAGTTCTTTTTTTTTTTTAAGATTTTTTAATGTATTTGACAGAGAGCACAAGCAGGGAGAGTGGAAGGCAGAGGGAGAGGGAGAAGCAGGCCCCCCACGGAGTAGGGAAGCCAATACAGAACTCAATCCCAGGACCCTTATGATCACACGACATGAGCTAAAGGCAGACACAACCAATTGAGCCACCCAGGCGACCCAGGAATGAAGTTCTCATGTACTACAACGCAAACCCCGAAATCACTATGCTTTGGGAAAGAAGCCAGTCATAAAAGGCCACACACTGTAGGATTTCGTTTATACAAAATGTCCAAAAAAGGCACATCTGTAAAGACAGAATAGATTAATGATGGCCTAGAGATGGTAAGAGGGAGGAATGGAGAGTGGCTACTAACAGGCAAAGGTTTCTTTGTGGAGTGGTGAAGATATTCTAGAATTAGCGGTGATAGTTGCACAACTGTGTAAATATAATAAAAACCACTGAATTGTATATTTTAAAGGGTGAATTTTGAATTTTATGGTATATGAATTATATCTCAATAAAGCTGTTATTTAAAAAGAAATCAAATCCCTTTAACTACTATAAACTACTTTGATGGTTATGTTTCTTTAAAACATTAAATACAGGGGCACATGGGTGGCTCAGTGGTTGAGCTTCTGCCTTCGGCTCTGGGCGTGATCCCGGGATTCTGGAATCAAGTTCTGAATCGGGCTCCCCACACAGAGGCTGTTTCTCACTCTGCCTATGTCTCTGCCTCTCTCCCTGTGTCTCTCCTGAATAAATAAATCTTAAAAAAAATAAAAACAAATAAAAATTTTAAAAAATAAATAAAACATTATATACTCTGGGGCACTTGGGTGGCTCAGTCAGTTAAAGTCTGACTCTTGATCTCAGCTCAGGTCTTGACCTTAGGGTTGTAAAATTGAGCCCTGCATCAGGCTCCACGCAGGCCATGGAGCCTACTTAAAAAATCAATCAATCAATCATTATATACATTACTCTCTTGTTAAGTAGAACATAACAAGTATTGCTCTTCTCAAGGTACCTGAGGGTCATCACTATGAAACATCAATCCCTAAGCAGCAGCATCTGCAGAGTGCTCAATGGCACAGACTACTGGCACTTTACAGCCTTCTACCTGCCACCATGAGAAATCAAGAAAAACCAGAGGCCTGATGGATAGAGCAAGGAAAAGCCAAACAAGTGTGCATCCAGGTGGCCACACACACTATAACAGAAGCTGTTTTCTTTCCCCGACACCACTTCTTCTGAGGTAGTGTCTCCCTTTCTTACCAAGGATGCGTGTTTCTAACCTGTCGAGTTTAGTGGTCCACAGCAAAGAGAACGGGGAGGAAGCCCACCCAAGTGTCTGACTTGTGGAAAACCTCAGATGACACTGACATCCCCAAACTGCCTTATTCTACCTGAGAACTACACAGGGCAAAGACTGCAGAGACCATCTCGTTCCAGTGCATCCTCCCTGCTTCACCAACGTTCAAAGCACAAGCCCTGGAACAGTCACCACATTCGCTGCTGACTTATTCCACACAAACCTGGGCTGGCTGGCTGAGGACGTTTGGCCTCCTACCTGTAGCTACAATGAACATTTTCTCTGCAAAAAGTTGACTCCCAATAGCAGGCGAACATAAAAAAGTCCATTTTGGAGTCAATATCCTTACTTCTTAGACTAACAGGAGACAGAGTTTGAGATGCGAGGACCCCATGCTACAGAACACTTCTCACACAATCCCCTGTGCCTCCTCTAAGCGGTCAGCAAGCCCATGGACCCTAACCAACCCTCCTTCACAGTCGACTAGACTAGGACAAACACCTGGCCTATGGAAACAAAGCAACTGGCTGAGAGGAGTCAGTGCAATTCTCTGTCTTGAGTATTCTAAATACAAGCATACGAGACTGGAGCCTGACGATGACAAGCAGTGGGACCAGAGTGAGGACATGTAGGAGCCATGCCTGGGGCTGTGACAGGCTATGGTGGAGCAAAGAAACTACATGGAAGTATACAAATCTCATCCTCAAGAAGAAACACAGAGAAGAGAAGAGCCATGAGCTGTGGCGTCCCAAGAGACCCCAGCTCAGCCCAAGGGGTCTCTAGAGGAAAAGCCTACTACCTCAGAGTCTCCAGGCACAGTTCCTGGACTATCTAGCTGCACTTCAGTTTCTGTCCTAGGAGGCTGAGAGTGCTTCTAGCTCTTCTTATACCCTCACTGAACCTAACTGGAATGGTTTGTGTTCCTTGTCATCAAAACTGCTCTAACTAAAAATAAAAATAAAAAAATAAAATAAAAATAAACTGCTCTAACTGAAACAGGACCTGTTACCCTCCCTGAAACCAAGTGTTCTAACATTCACTTTCTTGGGGCCTGATTACCATCATTTATTGTGTGTGTGTGTGAGAGATTCTGAGACATTATTCAAGGCACAACATCTCACCTTGGGGTAATGAAAATACTGTCAAATATTTACTGTTAGGACCTTATAGTTACTTTTCTCATTAGGTCTTACCCATCTGGAGAGTGTGTGAGAGTGTGTGTGAGTGTGTGTGTGTGTGTGTTAAAATATACATAACATAAAGTTTACCAATTAACCTTCTCTGAGTATACCATTTAGTGGCATTATGTACATGCACATTGTTGCATACGATCGCCACTCACCATTGTTAATTTTTAAAAGCATTCTGAAAATCATGACTTTTCCATTCTTTCTTACTAAACAAATGATTTCTGTTTATGGTCCTTCACCAACAATAAAGGCAAGGAAGCTCATGGAAGTGGGGCTGAGGCAGGCTGGTGGAGAAGGTAACCAGGAACATCCACAACCGCTCAGAGCAGCACCACAGCAGTTAAATCCATCCTCAGTTGCTCTACACATGGCCACAGAGGCTCGAGACTAAACATCCCTGGAGAGGACAGATAACAGCTGTCAAGGATATCAGCCAGTTAGAAAGGTTGCTGTTACCGCCAGATTTGCATCAGAAGACACCCGGACAGGCAGCAATGGGTCACATATAGGATAATCAGATTCAGTGGAGGAAGACTGATACTCCTTGCCTCCTGGGATGCCTGGAATCAATCTCTAGGCCTCGAATTTGGTCAAGTCATCTATGATCAATTTCTGGAGGACCCCTAGGAAGAGAAACAAGTACTTCAAAAATGTTGAGCGGCCACTCACCGCCTTCTGCTTGTTACAGCTTTCTTTTTAAGCACAATGGCCTCTATCAATAAAATTAAAAAGGGAAAAAACCACCATTAGAAGCTCTGTCAAGGCAAATGATCCAACCGGCACATTTCCTCACGGCAGAGACAGGAAAGATGCAGCAGAGAATGATGACAAGAACACCAGGAACTTTAACTTGCCCCTCAGTACCTTTAACTTATGGGAAAAAAAAAAAAAAATTGAAACACAAATTATGTTGAAGGCCTTTCCAAATGCCAGGCTTGTAGCATCTGGAGTAGGCCCAAGAGAAGATCCTATGTAATCCATTTTAGTGGACTCACCAAAAGTCCCCAAGTTTTCGGGTTTAAGATTTTATTTATTTATCTGAGAGAAAGAGCAAAAGCAGCAGGGAGAAGCAGAGGAAGAAGGACAACCAGGCTCCATACTGAGGGCAGAGCTCGATCTCATGACCCCAAGATCATGACCTGAGCTGAAATCAAGAGTTGGATGCTCAACTGCCTTAGCCACCCAGGTGTCCCTCTACGAGTTTCTTAATAGGAAGAGTCTTGTTTACTGAATTACCAGGAATCTATTCATTTCATAAAAGTTTTATCAACCAACCCCAGAAAATACAATCAAATGAATATAAATAAGACTGACTACCCTACACAAAAAAAGCCTGAGGTTAGCAGACACCTCTTCATCCGAAATCATATGATATGTAAGTCTATTTCTCCAAAACTGTGAACTCTCATCCACATTAGAATAAAGAGCTGATTAATGGGCTAATGGTAATGGAACAGCCAAGCAGAATGAACATTTCTGTACCATGCAATGTATCTTTAACAACTTTAAAAATTTAATAATTTTTTACATTTTTTAAAGTAAACATTAGTGACAGGTGTTAGACCTAAAAAATTAAGCCTTCTATGTACACCAGGAAGAAGGCACTTCAGAGACTACAGTTCAAATTCCTCCAAATTCCTCCTACACAGCTTGAGCTGAAAATATTAATTCTTGATCGAGAGCAAGTACCTCAAAAAGAAGAAACAGTTACACAGACTAAAACAGCTGCATTCCAGCAAATTAGCCATAAAGCAAATTCCATACATCCAACTTCACTGTCATCCTAAATCAGGACAGGAAAAGAACTCTATGGGTCATCACTAAGACAACCCTTTACTCAACACATGAATCATCTCAAAATTATTGCCAACTAACTCAGTACACAAGATCTCAAGTCTAGGGAAAGCAGGATGAGAAGTTGTGCCAGAACCAAGAGTGATGAAGTAGAATCTGGTAAGAAGAGAAGGTTGTGGAGGCCAAATGAAGAGGCTTCTAGTACGTGGTCTACATAAGTGGCAGCAAGAACAGTAGAAAATATACCACAAGCTGGGGTCCTTGGTCCTACTTGCCAGGTTCCTGGCTATGAAAGAGAAGAGCAAGAGCTGGAAGCCACAGTGGTCTTGCGTTAAAAGCCACAACAGATACCTAAGCCTTCATGACCAGAGGACTCGTCTAACACTATCTGGTTTGGGGCATGACAAAACTGTGCCAACACGGACACCAAAGCAAGTGTTCCCCATGTTCTGAAATTTAGAATCAAAGCCTGTAACTTTTCATAAATACTGCAGTAGAATACAGCATTAAAAATTAGAGAATGTTTGCAGAGACCCTCTACCATTAAATATTCCTTTCTTCCATAGTATTTACAATTAGATTCCTTCGTAGAAATTATATTTAAATCATTTTAAAACATCTTAGTTCTTAGGAAAAATTATAAAAATTTAAGTCATCTTCAAACGCTTATTCACATCTACTTGCCCTTATTTCTTTTCTTAGAGCACCTAAGGACAAAGGACAAGACTAAATGACAGACCACACATCTCTGTTCCCCGTCAGACAACTCAGTGCAACCTAAAGAAACAAAGCTCTCGTTTCATTCAGGATGGGAGTAGACAGTATTTCTGAGTTGCCATGAGGTTTAAAAAGTCATCTCAGGAGCAACACTGGGTATCAATCAAAATGGCTGCAGTTCGCATCAGCTACTCTAGCCATAAATTGTAACTGAGCTAAAATGATTTCTAAATATAACACACTTTATTTCTAAATGTTTCTTGGCAATTAAATATCTAGAAAGTCAACAAACCCCCAAGAAAGCGGAGAAAATGAACTTTTTGAAAGCTCACCATTCATCAACTACAGGAAGCTTGAAAGATGCCACACGCCAGAGGCTCAGCCTCAAACTTGGCCCTGCAGAGGAAAACTGCAAATAAGATTTCTTCAAGAACTGCTCTCACGCAGTACTAAATTACAAGCAGTGACCTCCCTGCAGTGACCTCCCTGCAGGAGAAATGGGAGTCCACAGCCACAGGGAATACCCTGGAGTGTGCTGCGCCCCCAGGGGGGTAGAGAGGGGACATATTCAGACACTAGGTGCTAGCATGCCAGTTACAGAGTAACAACTACAGGCTGCTCATAATCTGTCTCAAGCAACAGAGTTACTGAAAATACTTCATGACCAACACAGTGCCCTCCCCTGCCCCCCAAAATTCCAAATGCATTCCAAAAGCAGTTTGAGTAGAACATAATTTAAGGCCCAGGCCTCACCTCTCTGAAATAAAGTAGATCCTCCAATTTGGCCAAATTATAACCAAAATGCTACTTTAGAACAAAGGAACTGCAGCAGAGCACTCTGAACTTCATGAGAGAACAAAAATATAGTGTCAATATGCTCACAACAGGGCTCAATCCACAAAATCATGAGGTAATTAAACTGACTGGTTTTAGGTTTCAAACTGTTTCGTGAAAAACCCTGTCCAAACTACACTGATGCAAATCAGCATGAGCAACTATAGCTCTATCAAAACAACCCCAGTATCTTATCTTTGTTTTACCTTTTATCGCTGATTTATGGGCTGACTAATGGTAAACTGATTTGTGCATGTGCCAGAAGTCAGTTCAGGAATACAAAACAAGAAGAGAGAGTTAGAAGAGCAAATTCATGAATGAAAATGCTGACGTCATAGTTCAGCTCTCAGCAGAGCTCAGGGGAGTCTGTGAAGAAACAGTGTACCTTTTGGGATGTTAAATCACCAGGCATTTAGGAAAGGCGATAAAAGAAAAAAAGCCCTTGCTCAGGACAGGGACGGTGAAAAACAGAGAAAGAAAAAAAGAGCTGTATTAATCTTTTTCCCTAGACCAAAATTGAAAAATGCTCAATGTGTATGCCACAAACAAGCATAACTTCCAAACTATGCAACTGCTTCACAGTCTTGTTAAAAGTAATATTTCGTAAAGATGTGGTTAGCATGTCTCTAAATAAGTACAATACAGTCCTATCCCCAACCTTAAATCTTCCTCCTACCACGTGCCATCACATTCAAAGAAAAGAAGGCATAATATAGTTTTAGTTCTTCTCAGAAAATTACCTGGTATTGCCATACCACACCTAATTTTGAGCAATTCTGAATATAATGGGGTGGGACTCCATGATCTCAGGCAAGCTACTAGAATTTTTTTTGTGCTAGGGGAAAAAAAAAAAAAAAAAAAACGCTTTTATCTAATGATATAATATAAACTAATAAAAAAAGATTATAAAAATTTGATTTACTTAGAACTATTAAAAGCGGCTAGTGGTGTGGACTGTTCACATTTTTCATCTCTTGGCAGGGCTGAAAATACAACCAGTAATACAAACTTCTGTAAAGTTTAGACACAATTTCCTAAAATCCTTTTACTAAGGACACTTAAGTCACTGATTCCTAGATGCCTAACGCTTCCCAGGAAATTTAAGATTATTACATTCTTAGAAAATAAGCGACCCCCAGGTCCTTGGTAACCTCTCCAAAGCACAACACTACAAGGACATCCTCTCTTTACCATTCATATGGCTTAAAATAGCCATTCACCCAAAATGGGATTTTTTTTTTAATTTAAGCAATAAACAATTTCGCCAATAAACATTTTAAAAGAAGATCTTATTAAGTTAAAATGCAAACATACCAGCTTTATCTGTAAATCTAAAATGTTAAAAGAGACCATCTCACATTTCCACCACAAATATCTTTGATAGAACATCACTACCCCCTTGTGGATTTGCAATAAAAAAATCCTTATCTTTTATGTTCACTTTTTAAATATATCATTCTGAACTTCCATTAAAGTTTACATTTTCTTCACCAAGAAGGGTTATTTTATTCCAATTACTTTTTTAAAAAGAGAAAAAAAGACTTAACATTTTAAAATAATCAATCCCATTAGCTTCTTTATCTTCTAAGCATCTCCATGTTGGGGAGTGTTGTTCAAATAATAGCTCTGTGTGCCAATTTCAACATGGTACCCACCGCAACATTCCATTTTTCCTTAGAATATCTGAATTTACACTTCCAATCATTACTGTAGATTATCTTCAATGATAAATGGGTAATTTCTTCACTAGTGCATCATTTTTCTATTTGATAATTTCACACTTTATACCAACTTCTTTTTATCCAAATGGTTAGATATCCAAGTGTCCCAGAAAACCAATGGGGCACATACATCCTCAAAAGTAACTTTTCAGACAAGGATTAAAAATCAAATCTAAGTCTCAAAAAGATTAACTCTTGATTGTATTACTATACTTTCAGAAATGCTTTCTGGCAATCTAAGTCACCCCGATGAAAGGGAAAAAAAAAAAAAAGATAACACCTGTTTTTCAAAACTAGAAAGAAAGGTTTTCTTTTTCTCTCTTTGTTTTTAGTTGCAGGAGTACCTCCAGTTGTATCTGCAGATCATTCTAATAAAACACATAGATATATCCTGTTAAATGCATACTGTAAAAAAGATTAAATAAACTTAAATATCTGGTTTATCATGTGTTACAGACACTAGACTTGGCTTAAAATATAAATCATCTCCACAATAACATATCGGCTACGGAGAACAAGTCTGAGTCCGGACTAGTCCCACTGCCGTCACTGGAGTTAGCTCCCCATTTGCTCACAGATGTTGAACACAAAAGTAGGAACACAATAACTTACTACTATCATGAAAAGTAAACCCCAGTTTTCTTTCCAATGGTTAGGTGAAAATAAAGGAAGAAAAACAATCCACATTGAAAGTATTTTTAAGTAACTAAATACACAAGCTTACCTTGTGGTAACGGATAAGGAAAAATAAAAGACACAATGTGGGATCTTCTGCTAAATGACTGAATGCTATGTGTTCCAAAGGCTTTCACAGGTCCTCCCCAAAGCTAGTGGCTCAACCGTACAGTAGGGGCAGGGGCAGTCAGAGCTGGCCTTCAGTTTGCCTTTTTTGGGATTTTATCATGATTTTTGTTTGGGGATTTTTTTTTTTTTTTTTTTTTTTTTGAGAAGGTAGGTAGAGATATTTCAGGTGACACTAGAAGTAAAATTAGCGGTGAGAGTAATGCCACTTAACTAGTCTCCAAGCAACAACACGTTTAAAACCATTAAGAACTCAAATCCATAGGTTTCTTTGAAACCATGTCATTTTGTACACTGGTAACCATAAAACCACACTGCAGAGCGCCGACTGAGGAACACAGCCCCAGACCAGCCCATCTCCCCCGAAGCCACTTTCTGGGTAGTCGCAGGCAGGAATATGGTACATGACTTGAAAGGCCTGGCTAAATCTGAAAAAAAAGTAAATAAAATGTGACTGCACTTTTCCAAGTGAGTAAAGGACTTGTATATGAGAACATGCAACTCTATTAAGAATGAGCAAAATATGGGGTGAATGCAAAAGAACTATTTAAAAAATATCTCTGAAAAAAAAAATACCTCTGGCCATTCCATCTTATGACACATCCATCAGTTGAAAAGAAATAAACAACCCTCTTTTAAAAAAAAAAAAAAAAGGTGGAAAGGGAAGTAATATGGCTGACACTTGGCCTTTCTTTGCAGTGGGGTACATAATATTTCTTTTTTAGTCCAGGGTAATGAGCTAAAAAATGCTCAGGAAGCATTACCAATCTTTACACAAGGAGGCCCATGACCTTCTACAAGCAATGGCGCTCAAAGCAGAAAGATGCAATACAACCTTAGAAATACACAGCCAGCATACTGATGGGTAAAAAAACACCTTTGTCCCACCATATAAAAAATCAGGAACTGCTATTATCAATATATACAAGAGAAACACTATCCTTACCAACACATGACAAATATCATGGGATGGAAGACCATCACATTTGACAGAACAGCAACACATCTTAATGACAGGACTGATGGGCACTACATCCAAGGATGGCACAAAATACAGGGATTGGATAATGTCTGGTCAACCTATATCCTGAACCTGATCAGGTTTGCAAAATTAAAGAAAAAGAAAAAAAAAAATAAGAAGCAGACAGATTACACACTATAACCTGGAAAAGAAAGTGAATGACTACACAACCCTACTTATATTATGTGGACAAAGAAGTAGAGTACAAGAACACTTCCTACTCTCACCCTCAAATACACCAAAGACTATAACTAGTATGACAGTAACATTATTAGAAGACCCCCACATATTTGTGAATGAAGGTCCCAAATGAAGTAGTATACTTGCTGGCTCTGCCCAAAGAAATTTACTATTATAAAGCCAAAGAGACAGAACGAAGCTGGCTAAACGCAGCAAAATCAAATTTTCAAAATCCTACAAGAGGCATCTCAGATGCCAGAAGGACACAGTGTTTCACCCTGAGATGCTATCCACTTACAAATACTATCACCCCTGGCCTTGTGGCTTAAACCCCATTTCATCCCTCTATCCTTAGGGGGACAGAGGTGACACTGCCTCTTACTACTACAGGACAAAAGGAATGGTAGGCACCCCACTTTCCCAGAGACAGAAAGACTTTGAAAACAGTAGACCTACACATACTTTTTTATAATAATGACAAAGGCAATAAGGAAACTTCTTCATATGGGAAAGAAGAGAGGTAAGACTTAGGCCATCTAGAACATCAAAAAGGGCAGAATAAGTGATTCTAGAAGATACAGAACATTTAGAAAATCACCTGTTTTAATGAAAACACATATCACCTGTCCCCACAAAAAATCTTGTCACATATTCACGTGAATAAAGGACACTGCCAAATCACAGACTATAACAACCCTAAATAAGACTTAAGAGTGAAATACTAGCACAACTGGTTTCTACAGACATTGTGGAGGGGAAATCTGATTTAATATAGAATGAAAAAAATACATTCCAGATTAATGCTTTATTATTATTACCATCATTCAGCATACCAAACCTACATCCAAAAATAATGAGGCTATTTACCCCAAAAAAAGATAGGACACAAAAGCCTATTTAAAAAGTATAAAGTATTAGAAGTCACATAATAAACAAACACAGTGATAATTTATATTAGATATCTAGCCAAAGAATGGTCACCACAATTAGGCATTAAATTTAGATATAACACATCCTGGCAGCAAAAAATGTTACAGCATCTCATTCAGTTCTTACTATCTAAGGATATGAAATATACCAGTTAATCCTAAAAGGAAATTATTTTTCTACCCTTTCCTTCTATAAAGGATGCGTTTGATTTTATGTTCTACACAATACCTAGTATGTTCTATACAATACCTGGTATGCTGCTGTTCAAATGTTAAACAAGCATTCCAACCAACCATGTATGCAAGCGACTTAAAAGTTAAGCCTAGCCATTTAAAAAGAAGATTGACCTTACTTTTTTCTACACATAGTCTGAGGGAAAGCTGTTAAGTGCCTCTCACGCTGCCTTCCACCCTCTCCAACACCCCCAATCCTGCAGGGAATGAGTAAGAGTTCACTGAGATAGTACACCATTAGAGTATCTTTTTTGCAAGATTACATTCCAAACAATCACAATTCCGAAAAGAATTCCTTAAAAGAATATATAAAAAGACAAACACAAGATACACTGAAATGTCATTCATGCTAAGAGGTCTCAGACACAGTCCCATAACCACCACAGATCCCTGCACATAACAGAAGCTCAGTGAATGTCTCCAGAATGAATGCGCTCAGTGACAGGATATGGATGCAAAAACAGCTTCTCTCCAAAAGGACAAATTCAAAGGTCCTGCAAAGAAGGCAACGGACACAACTATCAGGGGAAAGAAAGAGAACACGAGAATCACCTTCCATTGCTTTTTCCATAAAGAAATCGCAAAGAAGTACAACTGCACACAGGGAGGTATTTCCCTAAACCTTAGAAAATGGGAAATGAAAAATGGCCCAGAGCAATGAAGGAGTGGTTAAAAAAAGAAAAGTTAAACCTTAAGATGGGCTACTTTAAAATCACTGAAAAAATAAATAAATAAATAAATAAATAAATAAATAAATAAATAAATAAAATAAAATCACTGAAAAAAATATTAAAACCCCACCAGGAAAAAGAAAATAACATATAAATAAATAAATAAATAAATAAATAAATAAATAAATAAATAAATCAATCCGGCCAGGCACATGGGCTAGCATAAACACATAAACAGAGAACTAAAATAACGCCACTTGACACTAAAGCATAGGCTACTTTAGGGAAAGCCTAAACGCTAAAGAAATGGAAAAACATGGGTAAGCAGGATATATAAATATGGCTCAAAGAACAAGCAAGTGCAATCCTACTCTTACAGAAAGGAAAATCCAAACCAACCTGACCTTGAGTAGAGGCTGCTATGTACATGTCAACATTCTGAATTCACTAAATGATGAGATAGAGAAACCCAACATTTAACAGCAGGATAAGTCAAGTCTTCAACAAGACAAGGGAAGAGATGTCCCATGAGTCACCCAACCTTGTCCAAAAAGCTGGAGGTAAGGGCTGAGGGGGAGGAGAGAGTGATGTTCTAACAGAAAAGATGTAAAAAAGAAAAGTCCTTAAGAGAACCCATCTAGCAAGACTGCGAGAGAACACTGTGCACTGGAAGACTAACAGGGAAAAGCTGATTCCCATCATCTGTGGGGCGGGTGCCACAGAAAGTACAACCACATTAAACTCAAAGAGCCTACCCTATTTTTTTTTTAATTTTTATTTATTTATGATAGTCACAGAGGGAGAGAGAGAGAGGCAGAGACACAGGCAGAGGGAGAAGCAGGCTCCATGCACCGGGAGCCTGACGTGGGATTCGATCCCGGGTCTCCAGGATCGCGCCCTGGGCCAAAGGCAGGCGCTAAACCGCTGCGCCACCCAGGGATCCCCCAAAGAGCCTACCTTTACACACTAAGCTCAAGTGTGTTCCTCTAACCCTTAACCGTTTTCCTTCCACTGCCCCACTGTACAGAGAAAGCACCCCAATTAGCAGAAGAAACCCGGAAAGGCAGTCGATGGCAGGCAAAAAGACAGGAAAGGATCCACCACTGGAAGTGAGATGGGAACACTCACTCTCCTGGGAACACCCCAACATCTACAGCAGGTACTCAACCATCATTTTCCAAAGGTCATTAATATCACACCCTAAAAATACACAATTCCATCAAGCTGAGTATAGATATACAGACAGAATGACAATAGTATAAAAACTTTGAGGAAAAAAGAGGAAATTGAGGTTAAAAGTGATCCTCTGGAGCAGTGGGTTTTATGCCCACTGGATAGCTCCATATTACCTGAAGGGCAAACTCTTGAAGTCAAAGCCTAATGCTGACCAATCCTCCAGATCACCTTGCCTCCTTACTTACTACTCCAGCTGGAAACTCTTACTCAAAAAATGCTTAACGGTCCAAACACTCAGAGTCTGACAGAGCTCGTTGGGGAGGATGGGTCTCCACACAAAGCCTGTCAAAAAGTAAGACTTCACTGTTGAGTGACAGCAGCCATTCCAAGCTCCGTGAGCGAACGGAGCAGGGCCCCAGAGGCCGCTCCATCATGGCCGTGCCCCAGAGCCAATCTGTAGACTTGTGATACTCAGGACCAACCTGGACAACAGTCCCTCTCACCCTTTGATGAACTGTCACAGGCCTTCCCAAAGGTACCTTTTCCTAATGTGCAAACCTCTCTTGATTATTTAAATGGCCAAAATAAAACAGCGACATATATACAGCTGTTCATTCCTAGTTCTGTCACAGAAACATATATTCTCACCCCCTCCTATCGATGCCCCAAATACATGAAACTCTTTCCCCTACCCAGCAGCAAAGAGATCAAGAGGAGAACTTTTCACCTAGGAAGAATCAAGCAGAGACTACTGCCCCTAAATTCAGAATGCCTAAGTTTTGGTATGCGTTGGCAGGACTCTACACTTCATGTATTCGGGGGCTTGGTGAGCATTCAGGATGTCATTCTGCTTATTCAGTACAGTACAAATGACAAATGAAAGAATGGTAAGAATTGGCCATTTATCAATGAGTTTTCTGATTCTTCTAAGCCTGAAGAGTTACTGACAACAGCAATATATATCCATATACGTTCACATTGAGGTCCCCACAAACATGCAGAACACAAAGCTAGCCATCTAACCCTTCCAACTTAAGCTGTACACGTGACAAGTGTGACTTTATCTGGGAATGCAAACCTACATGTGTATATCCATAAACAAATGCATGGCATTTTGTCTTTTGCCAAAAGAGAACCAAAGCAGGGAAAAAAAAAAAAAAAAATAGGAAGCATCCAAATTTCCCCTTCACCTGAAAGCTAAAAGATCAAAAAACAACAACAAAAAAGTTAAGATCCCATGAGAGACAACACGAGGCCAAAGGAAGGTTCTAGTACAACAAGAAGCACGCTAGCAACCCCTTCCCGAATGGCACGTGGGCGACATGAGTGTCTACACTCCCTTTTCTAGATGGAAAGGCATATGGCTTCTTCTTACCCAGCCAACATGAATACAATTTAAGAAAATCAGGAAAAGTCAAGGTAACAGGCTCACTAAATATGGCTGACTGGGAAACAGAAGCCATAAGGAGGATATGGGTTCTCTTAAAAAAGAAATGGGAAGTTTATTTCCAGGGAAGGTTCAAAAACTCTTGTATGTAGGATATACAAAGTCAGGTTCTCACTGCACAGAAGATAGTAATGGGAACACCAAAAAAGAAGGACACGTGACCACATTCCTGGTAGGGTAGTGTCAACTGGTGAATGCTGCCCCTACCTCAGAGACCAGAGTGAAATGGAAGCAAAAACAGACCCTTGTTTTCCTGAGACACAGAGGAGTAATCACCGTGGCCCCCTCTCACTAAAGTACTAGGCACCATGGAAGCCCTGCCCTACATCTGATCCAGGCCCCCACCCTCACCCAGACAAGAAACTCCTGAAGACAGAGAACACGTTGGGGGAGATGGACAAATGGGGAAAGGAGCACCTTAATGTCCAGTTTCTCCCCTAAGAAAAAGAGGCCAAGTCAAAGGGTATTCAGGAAATGAGCTCACCCTAACCCAGGAAAGTGAGCACAGAGTATGCATAATCTATAAGAAGTATCTGCCTTCCTATTTAGAAATGACTTCAGGGCTGCACAGGCCCCCACTACCCTCTGGGTGAGGGAAGAAGAACGTGGGGAGCCCGAGTCCCCTTGTCCTGGCAGAAGGGTCAATAGATGGTGTGCAAAGGCCCCAAAAGATTCCACGGAAGATGAGAGGCAGGCTGAGACAGACCCCTCTGCCAAAGAAGGATCAGGGTCACAGAAGGTAAAGGGCAAGGGAGTATGGAGATCCTCACTTGCCATAGAAACGGAGACCCCACCCTCCTAGCTGCGAGGGGTGCAAGGGCAGGAGTAGGATGGGAACGACTGCCAGGGGCGGGGATGCTGCGCAGGCCCCCTTCCCAGGAAGGGAAGGGGGAGGGGTCACACGAGGCCCTTCTGCCCGGGGACGCTCAGCAGGAGGGGGTCCCCCTGGCGGGGAGAAGCACGGGGCCCCCCGCCGGCTCTGGGAGGCGCCCACGGGGCTCCAGGGTGATGCTGGACGGAGTCCGCCTGGCCCTGCCGCCCGAGAGCCCCCGGCGGCGGGGCTGAGCGCAGACCGTGTCCCCGACCGGGACCGGCCCGGGGCAGCGGGGCGCGGGGCCGGAGGGGGCCCGAGGCGGATAAACTTTCCGCCCCGCGGCCCCCACCGGGCCCGGCGCGGGGGGCGGGGGCCGCGTCGCGGGCCCAGGAGCGGCGGGGATGCCCGGTCCGGGTGGGGGAGGCGCCGGCCCTCCCTCCGCCGGCTCCTCCTCCTCGCTGGGCCCGGCCCCCGCCCGCCGGCCCCCCGCCCCTCCGGCCCCAGCCCGCCCCCGGGTGGGGGTGTGCGGCGCCGCGCTCCGCCGCCCGGCGAGTCACCTCAGGACCCGGCCGCGCTCCGCCCCCCCACTCGCCGCCCCCTCCCCGGCCCGGGGCGCCCGCCCGCCCGCCGCCGCCGCCGCCGCCGCGCCCCCGCGCTCCCGCCCGGCGCCGCCGATGCCCGGGATGTCCGGCGGGGCCGGGTCCCGCTGCCCGCCACGCTGCCCCCGGCCCCTCACGCGCCGGCTCTTACCTTCCGGCTTGTTTTCGGCAGCCATTTCCCCTCCGCGCGCCACATCCTCCTCCTCCTCGCGACCGGGACCCCGAGCGCGCGCCTCGTACCGCCGCCGCCGCCGGCCCAGCCACCCCGCCGCCGCCGCGCACCCGCCCTGGCCCCGCCCCGCGGCCCACGCACTGCGCCCGTTGGGCCGCACGCCTGCCACTCATTCTGCCCGCCACCAATCGCCACGCACCAGGGGTCTCACTACTCTCCGGGAGGAGCGTCCTATCCGCCAGGCCCATTGGCTGGTCACCACCCAACGGAATGAAAGGATTGGTGAAGAATCAACGCCCCCGCCCCACCCACTCCCAGGAAAGCCCGCCTTCCGGACCTAAACAAAGCTTCCCAGTGGCCGGAGCCGGGAAGAACTGCCCAGTCAGGACCAGGCCGACACGGAATATTTCCTCGAGGCCGAGACGTGGCTCTTTGATTGGGCGTCACTGCAGTGTTTCCCAGGCCGTCCAGACCAATCAAAGGGGGTTCCCGGAACTCGGGAGCGGCGAAGGGAAGCCCCGCCCCCGAGCGTGACCGTCAGGAGGAAGGCGCTCGCTCATTGGCGCGCTGGGGCTTTTCCCGCGTGCTCCCGGGGCTGAAGGACGTTCCCGGGGAAGCCGCTGCCGGCGCGTGGGGTCCCGGCGGCGGCGGAGGACGCGGCGGGATCTCCGGAATCCCGCGGCCTGCAGCGGCCCGGCGGCAGCGCGGCCCGGGGCCCCGCGGCGGAGGTCGGCCGGGCGCCGCGCTCAGAGCCCGCCGGCCCGGGAGTCCGGGCGTCGCTGCCGGCCGTGGGGGGAGGGGCGCGTCTTGCAGGCCCCGCCCCATCCCCTCCCCCGCGCCCCCGCCCCCGCCCCCGCCCGGCCCCGGCGCCCGGCGCCCTGCTCCGCGCTCCCCGGGCCGCCCGCGCCGCCGCGGCCCCTCACGCGGGTGCCCGGCCCGCCCGGCCCCGCCGGCGCCCGCCCTCCGCAGCCCGCCTCCGGTGTGCTCCGTTGTCCCCTTTTCTAGCGGCTTAAAATACTGAAACTTTATTTTGGTCACGTTGGCCATGTGACCCACAGAGCCGATGACTCATAAGTGCTTGTCCCGGGATGAGGCCGCCGGAGGCAACGTTGGAGGAGCGCTGAGCCGCGGCGCGCCGGCCCGGAAGACGAGGCCGGCCAAGTTCCCCTCCGTCCTGGGCGCACGGTCGCCGCGCTCCTGGCGCGTCCCCCGGTGCCCGCACCGCGCGGCTTGGCGGTGCCAGCCTGGAAACGGGTTCCCGAGCCTCCCGCGGGGGGCGGGCGCACGGCCGCGGCCGCTCGGAAAGCCCAAGTGCCCCCCGAACAGCCGAGCGCGGAGCAGCCGGGAGGCGCGGCCCGGCGGCTGGGAGGTGCCCCCTGCACCCTGCGGAGAAAGTCAGCCCTGGTGCACGTGGGCAGGTGCAGCCCAAACAAAGGAGAGGGTAGAAACCTCCAAGTTAGGGCGGGCGCGGGGGCCGGAGGAAGAAAAGTTAGTTGAAGGAGCACCGGAGCTCCAACCCCTCTCCGTGGGTCCTGTCTGGTTTACGGTGGGAACATTGGACTTTCCCCCTTTGCTACTGTTGAGGACGCCTAGCAGAATCCGCGAAAGGTCTCTGTTGGAGAATCTTGGCGAGAAGATTTGACTGGCAGGGTGAATTCTGTGCCAGTCTTAAAACAGGCGTCCTTTTCTAGTGTTCACAAGTAAAAATTTCTTATGTTTTTCAGAAATAGGGGCACCTGGGTGGCTCAGTGGTTGAGCATCTGCCTTCGGCTCAGGTTGTGATCCCGGGGTCCTAGGATGAGTCCCCCATCGGGCTCCCCCGCAGGGAGCCTGCTTCTCCCACAGCCTCTGTCTCTGCCTCTCTGTCTCTCGTGAATAAATAAATAAAATCTTTTTTACAAAAAGATAATTTTCCATAAATAAAGATGTCCCAAGAGAATGTTTTGTCTTAGACTCTCCTTCTTCAGCAAACTTTAAATCTATGAGCCTCAAAAAAAAATGCAAAATTTTGACAACTAAGGTACAGTAGTTTATCGATCAGCATTCTTAATAGGACTTATGTTGACAATTTGAGTAGGGAAACATTCCTGAAAGTGCTGGTGGCATTGAAAATTAGTATAACCCTTTTGAAAAGCAATTTTACTGTATGTATTAAAAGCCATAAAAAACGTCTACATCTTTTGACCCCGTAATCTTACTTCTGGGAATCTATTCTAAGGAAATAACACAAAATGCCAAAAAAGCCGTATGTGTGAAGGTATTCTTCACAAGATCGCTGTATTTATGACAACAACGATTTGGGAGCCTAAACAGGCTAATGTTGGGTATTTAGGAAGAACAACAGAGAGAAAATCTTACCCATTCTAGGTAAGGGGGAATAAATTATTCAAAATTATGATGCTAGTTTATTATATATGATGTGGTTCTAGTTCTAAAAAAACTGCTTTTGTAAAAAAGACTGATACAAAACACAACCAAGAAATAACATTTGGGTGATGGGGAGTGTTTTTTTCTTAGTCTCTATTTTATAATATGGTCATAACTATACAACTGTTATGATTAAAACATGCATTTAAGGGGCACCTGGATGGCTTAGTGGTTGAGTGTGTGCCTTTGGCTCAGGTGGTGATCCCAGGGGTCCTGGGATGGAGGCCCACACCGGACTCCCTGCAGGGAGCTGCTTCTCCCTCGGCCTGTGTCTCTGCCTCTCTCTCTCTCTCTCTCTCTCTCTCTATCTCACAACTAAATAAATATAATCTTTAATTTTAAAAAAACATACATTTAAATTAAAAGGTTATTTTTATCCGATGCCCAGGGGAGGCCAGACACTGTGTTAAGTCCTAAGGATATAAAGGTGAATAAAGTTGAATGTCTCCCCCACCAGGCTCACAGCCTAGCAGGGGTTGACAAGCATCAACCACAGCAAGTCACAGGTTAAGGTGCAGTGGGGACACAGAAGTGAATATCACCAGAACTTCAAAAGAAGCAGGACTCTCACAGTGGAAAGCACCTATGGGAAGCTCCTTAGACTCCCAACAGAAATGGCAGTACTCAAAGTGCAGCCTGCATACCTGGGGAGGTGGGGGATCCTTAAGACCCCTGCGGATCTATAAGGTCAAAATCGTCTTCCTAATAATACTGTATCAGTCTCTCATGGGTGTACAGTAGGGATTTCCAGAGGCCATATAATGTACGACATCAAAGTAGAGCAGAAGCAGATAGGAGAATCCAGCTGTCTTCTATTAAGTGAGGGATTAAAGAGACCTGCAGAACTGTAAAACAATGCTGCCCTCATCATTAACTTTTTTGTTTTGGAAAATTTAGTTGTGGTTTTTTTTATTTATTTATTGTAAGATTTTATTTATTTTTTCATGAGAGACAGAGAGAGAGGGAGAGAGAGAGAGGCAGAGACACAGGCAGAGGAGAAGCAGGCTCCATGCAGGGAGCCTGACGTGGGACTTGATCCCGGGACTTCAGGATCATGCCCTGGGCTGAAGGCAGGCATAAACCACTGAGCCACCCAGGGATCCCCTGGAAAATTTAGCTTTTAGTAAAAAGAAATACATATGTTAATATGTAATAGTTTATTATTTTTTTAAGATTTTATTTATTTATTCATGAGAGACACAGATGCAGAGACATAAGCTGAAGGAGAAGCAGGCTCCCTGCGGGGAGCCCCATGCGGGACTTGATCTCAGGACCTAGGGATCATGACCTGAGTGGAAGGCAGACGTTCAACTTCTGAGCCACCCAGGCATCCCTGGTTTATTATTTTTAAGTGATCTCATAAATATTTCTTAAATTTCTGTATATACCTAAGCTAAAAATGAACATCACAGGGTGCCTGGGAGACAAAGTCAGTCAAAGGTCCAACTCCTGGTTTCAGCCTAGGTCATAGTATCAGGGTCATGAAATCAAACATCACAGGGGGATCCGTGCTCAGTGCTGAGTCGGCTTCAGAATCTCTCTCCCTCTCCCTCTAAAATAAATCAATAAATCATTTTTTTTCATTTTTTAATAAACATACCACAAATAAAAGTTCTTTGGAGTCCTTAATAATTCTTAAGAGTGTAGAGGGATCCTGGGTTTGAGAACTACTAACCCAAAGGATGAGATGCTAGGGGTGGGGTGCTGGTTGCCATGCTGGTGTCTTGGTCAGTTCAAGCTGCTATAACAAGGTACTAAAAACTGAGTGGCTTATAACAACAGAAATTTATTTCCCACAGTTTAGAAGTCTAAGATCATGGGGCCTCCTTCCACTGTGGAAAACAGAGGGGGGAAGCAAGTCCTCTCATGACTCCTAAAAGGGCACTAATCCCATCACAGGGCCCCATCTTCACAACTTCATCCAGTGGTCATCTCCCCGTGGCCCCACCTCCTAATACCATCAGGTGGGGGGTAAATTTGGGGGGTGGGGGCAGGGAGAGGACAGAAATATTCAGTCCATAACAACTAGTGTTTGTCTTTGCTTAGGAGGTTTCCAAGAGGTGGGCATTTACAGTATGGGAACTGCTCACTTAGAAACCAGCTAAATAAGCCCATTTTGTAAGGGGAGGAGTCAGAAAATATACTGGACCCTCCACTGTCTGAATCCTTGCCCCTTTTGGCACCAATGTTCTTCAAGGAAAGAATGCTACTGTCAGGGAACAGATGAAGGTAGGTAAATAATAGGAATATTAGATTGTTACTTTTTCACCTCAAAAATAATTGTAAAGGAGTACTCTTTCTTGGTCAGTGTTCTGAAGTGATTAAAGTGATTGTTTATTATCACAAGTGATGAGGATAATAAGAGTGCTAGGACTTGCTTCCTTAAACTGGAAGTTACTGGACTTCAGGTTCCTGAGTTGGCAGAAAAGCATGCACTGAACCCACTTCAGGGGCTTAGAGACTCCTACTCACTCTTTCCTGACACAGGACAAGAAAGAAATGAATTGCTCTGCCTATACCTTGTTAAAAATTGCATTGTTAGAAGATACTATCCAGGGGCACCTGGATGGCTCAGTGGTTGAGCGTGTTTGCCTTTGGCTCAGGTCATGATCCCAGGGTCCTGGGATCGAGTCCCAAATTGGGTTCTCTACGGGGAGCCTGCTTCTCCCTCTGCCTATGTTTCTGCCATTCTCTCTGTGTTTCTTGTGAATAAATGAATAAAATCTTCAAAAAAAAACTCTTAAAAAAATAAAACCACTGTCCAAAAGTTCCACTTCCAAAAGGTTTCTCCCCTTGCTTTTTCTTTAATTTTTTTTTTATTTCACAATCACTGTAGATTTTCATGCAGTTGTACGAAATAAAACAGGCAATCCTAAATCTCCTTGCCTTTATAAAACATAATGAAAACTTGTGAGCTTTGTTAGATAAGTATCCCATTTTTCCCAATCTTGCAAACCTCCATCTTTCTTCCGTTGCGCACCCCACCTGCCTCCATACACAGTATGTCAGCCATTGTCATCTCTAGGGGTTACTTCCAGTAAGCAAGAGTACAGACTTATCAGATAGTCCACACATAATGAGATCTTTGGGCCTAGTAGGGCTGAATTTCAGCTCATTTGAAATGTAATTTGAACATAAAAGTCCTGCTTTGTGGACCAGGAATCTGTTGAAATTTTGAACATTTTCAAAATTAAGGTGCTCCATATTTCCTTCACTGAGTCAGAGGGGATGGGATGTCTGAGGACCAATCCACACCACTTCTGGTGGATTCGTTTTCCTTTTAGTATTAGAACCCAAAGCAAAACATGATCCTTGTGATAGGGACTTCAAGAGATGTTGTTTAAACAACAGTTTTAATCGTAAAACCTTTCCATATCACCCAGCCATTACATAAAACAGACCTGAATGCACCTGCTCTTCATGGACCCTCCTTGGAGTTACAGCTAAATGCCTATGATAAGACATATCTCATCTTCATGCCTTACTTAAAAAGTCAATCCAGTTTTTTCTGGACTATCCCTTTAAAACAAAAGTCTTGGGGTGCCTGGCTGGCTCCATAGAGTATGTGACTTGTGATCCTGGGGTTGTAGGTTCAAGCCCCACATTGGATGTAGAGATTACTTAAAAATAAAATCTTAAATAAATTAATTAATTAAAACTAAAGCCTTTTCCCTCCCTCTTGAGCCTTCTGGTATTACAGACTAATCATTTTTTATTGAATTTGAACCCAGGATCAAAGAAATGGCTTCTTTTTTTTAAAGAGGGGAAAAGGTTAAAGAGATGGGTTTTGCTGGTTCAGAAGGGCACTATGCAAAGAGCTTCGTGACTTCTGGAACTAAAAGATTTAGGAGACCAGGACACTATGTCCGCTTCCTGGGACCCAGAGAGATGTTAGTGGGTCTCTGTAGAGCAAGGACTTAGGCAGCAGTCTGATTGGAGGGAGGGGCGAAAGCACTTAGCATCTGCCCTGCAAAGCCACCCTTGCACATTCATTGTCTGTTTGGGTGGTTCCCAGAGGCAAATGGATATGGTAGTTGCTCATCACTGCCTGGTTACCATTGAAGGTTGGAGAGAGTATCTGGAGGGCTCCTAAGTTTTGTTTTATTTGCTTTTTTATTTGCCTCAACCCTTTCCGGTGTCATTTATTTTGACTCTCAGTCTTACAAGGAACCTTTATTTAGTTGTTGAAAGTAAAATGACGTGTCAAAATACCTGAAGGAAAAAGTTGCTGATGTACACATCAGTACATATCATCTCTGATGGGTACCTAGGAGCACCCGAGAAAAATCAGCCTGCTCCTGTCTGCCAGAGCCCATAAACACAGTGTGGATCCATAGCATGTAACTGTCATTAAATTCTCCATGTGTCGGGATCCCTGGGTGGCGCAGTGGTTTAGCGCCTGCCTTTGGCCCAGGGCGCGATCCTGGAGACCCAGGATCGAATCCCACATCGGGCTCCCGGTGCATGGAGCCTGCTTCTCCCTCTGCCTATGTCTCTGCCTCTCTCTCTGTGTGTGACTATCATAAATAAATAAAAATTAAAAAATAAAATAAATAAATCTTTTTAAAAAAATTCTCCATGTGTCAAATGAAGTGAGCAATTTATTTTTCTTTAAGTATTAAGCTGTGGGATATTACACAGCCATTAAAAAGATGGGGGTATATCACCATGCGCTGCTATGGAAGCTTCTCCAGCTTAACCATTAAACTGGAAAAAAGTAAGGCACCAGGCATGATATACTACTCTCATACATACACAGATCTAACATCTATTGCACATATAGATATTCAAGCACATACAGAAAATGTTTCTGGAAACACAACAAGCAACCTACCTATAGTTTTCTTTTGAGGGTAAAGTGTAAAGTAGAAATAAGGCATACTCTTCATTTGATATGGTTTAAATCTTTTTTTACCATGTGCATTCACCCAACAAATATTTATCGGGTGCTTACAATGTACCAGGTACTGGCTCTTGGTGCTGATGATATAGCAGTGAACAAAACAGACAAAATGCCCACTTTTGTGGAACTGGCATGGAAGTAGGAAAGACAGATGATAACGAAATATGTGATCGGGGCGGCCCCGGTGGCTCAGCGGTTTAGCGCCGCCTTCAGCCCAGGGCGTTATCCTGGAGACCCGGGATAGAGTCCCGCATTGAGCTGCCTGCATGGAGTCTGCTTCTCCCTCTGCCTGTGTCTCTGCCTGTCTCTCTCTCTCTCTCTCTCTCCGTCTCTCAAGAATAAATAAATAAAATCTTAAAAGAAAGAAATATGTGATCAAAGATTAGAGAATAAGTGCTTGAAGAAAAATTAAGTAGGACAAGAAGGTAGGGAGTTGGTGATATTTTAGGTAGCGAGGGGTTCTGAAGCCTGAAGGAAGTGAGAGTGACCCATGTAGTTATGGATAGGGTAGAGGAACATTCTAGGCAGAGGAAACAGAAGGTGCAAAAGCCCTGAGGCAAATGCACACTTGGTGTGTTGGAGGAACTGCAATGAGGCCATTTGGGAAGAGTACAGGACATGAATCCAAAGAGGAATCTAAGGCCAGATCCCATAGGATTTTGAATCCATGGTGAAATTTTTGGATTTTATTCCAAGGGTCCTAGAAAGTCAATGGACAGTATTGAGCTGGGTGTATATCTCAGTGGTGTTTTTAAAAAATCATTGTGACATGAAGTGGAGAATAGACTGCAAAAGGGTAAGAGAGGAGGCCCAAAGGCTTACCAGGAGATGATGGCAGTAGGATTTGATGGTGGCTCAAACAAAGCGTATTAGGTTCCTGTGGCTGCTGTAACAAATCACCTTAGTGATTTCAAACAACAGAAATTTATTCTCTTACAATTCTGCAGGCTAAAAGTCCAAAATCCATTTCATTCGGCCAAAATTAAGGTGTTGGCAGGGCTGTGCTCCCTCTGGAGGCTCTAGGGAAAATCCATTCCTTGCCTCTTCCAGCTTCTAGTGGCTGCCGGCATTGGCGGGTGGCCACATCTCTCCAATCTCCAAGGCCAGCAACTTCAAAACTCTCTCTGCTCCATCTTCATGTTGTTCTCCTGTGTGTGTGTGTATGTCTGTTTGTTTGGTTTTTTTGGGGGGGGGCAGGGAGAGGCAGGGAGAGAGAGAGTCAGGCTGAGGGACAGAGAGAATCTCCCTCTGCCTCTCTCTTATAAGAACATTTATGATAGCATTTAGAGACCATCCACATAATCTAAGACTGTCTCATCCATGTCAAGACCTTTAACTTAATCACATTGACAAAGACCCTTTTTCCAAATAAGGTAACATTTACAGGTTCCAGGAATTATGACCTGATATCTTTGGAGGCCATTATTCAGTACAAGGGTTAGTAATTTTTTTTTTCAGTAAAGGACAAGATAGTAAATATTTAAGCTTCGTAAACCCTGTGATCTATCACAACTAGTCAACTGTCAGAACTGGGGAACTGGGGACACCTGAGTGGCTTAGCAGTTGAGCATCTGCCTTTGACTCAGGGCATGATCCCAGGGTCTGGGATGGAGTCCCACATCAGGCTCCTGCAGAAAGCTCCCTCTGCCTATGTCTGTCTGTCTGTCTCTCTCTCTCTCTCTCTCTCCCCCCTCTCATAAATAAAAATCTTTAAAAATTAAAAAAAAATAAAAATTAAAAACAACTGTCAGAACTGCCATGGTAGTGCAAAAACAACCATGGACAATGTGCAAACAAATAGCCATGCCTATGTTCCAAATAAACCTTATTTACAAAAATGGGAGGCAGATCATAGACCAAGATGGAGGACTTAGAGAGGTGGATTTTTTTTTTTTTTTTGAGAGGTGGATTTAGAACACATATTGAAGGAAGAGATATTGCTCAGCTTTTACTGAAGGGTTGATGTGAAGTATAAAAGAAAGAAGCTATTTGGGCCAAAATTTGACTCTTAGGATATTGGCCTCAGCAACTGAGTTGGTCAGTGTTGCCACTTAAAGACTGGGGAGAAGCAAGTTTAGGAGAGGCATCCATAATCCCATTTAATTCTGAATTGCCTGTTAGATAGCCAAGTGGAGACATCAAGAATGCAACAGGATATATTCATGTGGGGCACAGAGAGGTTGTGGCCACAGATACAAATCAGAGAGCAATCAGCCTTCAACAGCATCTAAAACCATGGGACTAGCTAAGGTTTCCTGGGGCAGGGAGTATAATTCACTCTTTTACTTGCTCATAATTTTCAAAAAGCTTATAAAAATCATGACTCTCACACAAATATAAAGTGAGTATGTGTCGAGAATTGTCTTTAGCTCTTTAGATTATGAAGTAACCAGTAATATATTGACACCAGCTGGAAGAATTTGAAGAACAGAGATACATTTATAAGGCAAGCAAGAATGTTAGCTAGAAGATGCAATAGTGGTTCATATCTTACAGGGGAATAAAGTGACATGTTTGGGATCCTCTTTTCCAGAGGGCAGAACTCAGTCACATCTATGGGCAAGAATGATCTGCATTCCTCTCAGCTTTCTGCTTCTACCCAGTCCACAGATATGCAGTTAAAGGTGTTCACTCTGATAGAATGACATCCTTCCCAGAGGGTCCCTTAGGCAATGCCCAACACTTTGCTGAATGGGCAATCTTGCTCATTTCCAAATCCTGGACAATTTCTTTTCTGATACTGTGATTCCACATTTATTGAGCATCCTACTAAGTGACAGGCACTACTCCATGCAATGAAAATACATCACTGAATGAAAAAACACAGATTTCTGCTCTTTTGATGCTCACCTTCTAGTGAAGGCAATAAACATAATAAAGAAAATCTATAATATATGGGAAGTCCATAGTGTTACGGGAAAAATAAAAAGTGGTCAAAGGTGATCAGAAACACCAGTGTTGGGGAGATACAGTTTCAAATAGAAATGGTCAAGTTGAAGGCCAGTTAGCTCAGTGGGTTATAGCATGGCGCTGATAAATGGAAACAGCGAAGACGTCATTAAGAAATTGATATTGGGGGGAGGGGTGCCTGGCTGGCTCAGTTGGAAGAGCATTAAACTCTTCATCTCCGAGTTGCGGGTTTGAGCACCATGTTGGGTATAGAGATCACTTAATTAAATAATTTTTAAAAGGAAAGAACTGGACATTTGGGCAAAGACTTGAAGGAGATAAGAGAGTCGGTCTTGTGGATACCGGAAAGAAGATTGTGTAAATATAAGAGTTCGGGATTTTCAGGAGAAGGTTAATTTTGTTTTTAATTAGTGAAAGAAAAAAATGTAAGCAGTAAAATTTGAGTCATAGATTGAGTCAAAACAGTTTGTTTTCCTGCCTGCGACGCCTTCTTTCCAGTCCTAAGCAGACTGTGATGCTGTGGATACAAGATAAATGTTAAATCGGAAGAATGATTCTAACAGTCCTGATCTTTTCGCCCTTTCAGAGTGAAAATTGGCTCTCCTTTCTTATTGGAGAGGAGTCCCATCTGCCCTGCTATCCCACCCACAAGGAATTTGACTGCATGTGTGACAAATACTTAAAGGAAAAATTAAACTTTTAGTAGTAAATAGCAATTCAAAAATAGGTTTCTTGAAAGAGAATTTGCTAGTTAATGGAAATGCTACTCTGGAGTAGACCTGGAATTCCTGATCTGATTTCTAAAACTCTGCTATAGTAAACATATAAAAATGAAGTTTTGTTTCTCTGCTCTTTATTTGGGAGAGAAGCGGGGGCGGTGGGAGGGGGACTGGGATTATTTCCATTTTAATTCAAACTGTGTAAAGCAAAGTCTTAAGACTTGGGCAAAGATTTCTCAAAGTACAATTTTCTTCTGTGACAAAAGATTTCTTTTTTTTCTCATCTTGTCAAACATAATCACTCACAGATAAAGTCAATTTGCTCTTTTTGCCTCTGTGTTGGGCTATTTCCTTTTGCCAGCTGACTAACGTTTTCTAGGGCAGGTTGGAATTAATCATTCAGCACCCTGAGATTTTTCAGGCCAGCCGGGGCTGAGGACTTGTAACAATAAAACCACAGTTCGCCCTCTGACAAAAGACCTCACACTTGGCAAGGAATGAACCACAGACCACCTTAGAAAGAACAGTTTGGAAATTTTTACCTAATAGCCCAATCCTGAGTCTCCAGATCTGGAAAACTTGTTCATTTGTCACCCTAACTAGAAGTCATTTGGTGCTAATTATTCTAGAACCGGTGGCCGTTTCCGCTTCCCCAAGAGGCCTCCCCATCAAGTGCAAGCACGCACACTTCATTGTTTTATCTCTGAAAAACCCCAAGCCTGCCTTGCGTTTTCATCCTGGTAGCTCTGAGCCGTGAATGATGGTTCTCCATCTTCAAGTGACTTGAAATGCTATGTTATCCCTTCCACCAGGGTGATGTCTTCTTCATCGGCCCCTTCTGCAGAACCAACCTCCTCCGGCCTGTGTTCAAAAGCCTTGGCCACTTGCCCTTCTCACGTCTGGAGCTTCAAGACCAAAAGGCAGAATGTGGTCGCCGGCACACAGGATCAGCAGGCTGGGAGCAGCCAGGGCTTTTAGGCTGGCCGGCCAGGGTGCTAAAATAAATGTCAAGGGATATTTGCTGCAAAGAGGCTCCAGAAATAATGTAAAATTGTTCTGTCCTTTTAAAAATGGAAAATGCCTTGGCAGGGTGATATATTATTTGCCTGGCTGCATTTTCTCTCTGTCTCCGTCAAGGCTTGAAAAGTACTGGCACTTCTGCCTTTTCAAGCGGAGCTCAGTGTAACTGGACCACATCTAATGCCTGTACGATGCAAATGAAGATTGAAAGTGTTGTTTCCTTTGATGTGTGTGACTAAATGCTCAAAGGGGATATTTTCTTTTCGATCCTCCAGTGGATAGAGCCTCTTTAAAAATACCTGTTGGCTCCCTCTTCCCATTGGCAATTGAAGTAATTCCTGCGCTTGGAGACGGAGGTTGGGGAGAGTCATGATGAATGTCTTTCTCTGGGAAGAATACCCTGCTCGTGTTTGCGATGATTGTTAAAGCTCTGGAGGGAATTAAGAAGCGTGAAAGGCACGTTAATGATGGGTGTCTGCAATGAGCCACTCAGGCTTGCCTGAGAAAGTCCAGAGAGCACATTTTGAGAGAGAAGTTGGGGAGGCAGATGAGTCACGGCCGGGCTTCATAGTGACGCTAGCTCTTTCTGGCACTCCATAGCACGAGGGGCCTGGGAAGCCGGTGGGGCTGCCGTTCCTAAGACAGGCTGACCCCATGGTGGCTAATCGCTTTTCCTCACTAAGAGGGGAGACGATCATTACCAGTGCCGGGAGCATCCTAGCTCTTCTCTGAATCTGGGTGGTTTCTGGAGACACACAAACACACACAAGGAAATTAATAGCTCTGAGCGTTGTCAGAGCCGCCAGCCTCCAAATTGGCTGAGCTGGGTGCTTGAACCACTTTCATAATGAGACGAGGCATAACTATAATCCACCTCAGCTACTTTGTCTTGCACGCCCATGTTCAGCAAGGCAATCTAGGAGAGAAGCCTCTGTGTAAAAGCAAGAACAAGCAAACAAACAAACATTTGGATCCATCTATAAATCATGATCTGGGTCATTAAATTTACTTTTTATGTCACCTCTTTCCCCTTTCTCCCTGGAAGATGTTTGCAGTAGCTCATCTAGGGAGGAAGCTGGAGCAAGGATCATTTTGGAGATGGGAGAGGAGATAGTAGCCTCAGAGTAACAGGGGCTTGGCCACAGCCACTGCTGTGTGCCTCATGCCCAGACTGGCCCAGGCCAGGGACATGTGCAGTAAATACCGAATGAATGAATGCTCAGCCCACCCTTACCCAAAGGAATCACATTGTTTGAGGGGTAGGAAATTCACGTACAGAGGAATTAAAGACAGCCCTTGGGCAGATACTGTGCTAATCTGCTTAGGCAGCCCTAAACAAGTGCCACAGACTTGGTGGGGGTGGGGGGTGGGGGAGGGGTCATGGAGAGTGGACAGAAACAACAGAAATTTATTTCCTCACAGTTCTGGAGGCTGGAAGTCATAGAGCACAGTGTCGGCAGGTTTGGTTTCTCCTAAGGCCTCTCTCTTTGGGTTGGAGATGGCCATCTTCTTTCTCCCTGTGTCCTCATGTGGTTCTTTCTCTGCACACCAGCATTCTTGGTGTCTCTGCGAGTCCAAATTTCCTCTTCTTAGAAGGACACCAGTCATATTCGATTGGGACCCACCCTAATAACCTCATTTTAACCTAACCACCTCTTTCAAGGCCCTATCTCCAAATACAGTCACACTCTGAGGTACCAGGGGTTAGGGCTTCAACATACAAATTTGAGGGGCACACAATTCAGTCCATAACTGGTCCAGACTATTCTCAGACTAGCGCTCAGTACTTTGGTGCTTCTTAAAACAAAAGCACAGTGAGGGCACTTGGGTGGCTCAGTGATTGAGCATCTGCCTTTAGCTCAGGTCATGATCACAGGGTCCTAGGATCGAGTCCCACATCAGGCTCCCCAGAGGGAGACATCTGCCTATGTCTCTGCCTCTCTCTTTGTGTCTCTCATGAATAATATTTATTTTTATATTTATTTATTTTTTTAAAAAAGAGCACTGGTCTCATTTTCTGCCATGTTAGCTAGGGCTACATTTTCCAGATCTTTCATTCCATACTCGGCAAAACATGTTATGGAAGTATCCCTTCCATGTAAACCCTGTTGCACTTTGTTTTTTAGATCTCAGGTTTCAGACGCATAGATCAATGGAAAAGAATAGAGAACCTAGAAATGGGCCCTCAACTCTGTGGTCAACTAATATTCAACAAAGCAGGAAGGACTATCCACTGGAAAAAGGACAGTCTCTTCAATAAATGGTGCTGGGAAAACTGGACAGCCACGTGCAGAAAATGAAACTAGACCATTGTCTAACACCAGACACAAAGATAAACTCAAAATGGATGAAAGATCTAAATGTGAGACAAGAATCCATGTTCTTTCCATTTCTTGACAGGATTCTTTTTTCGGGGGGGGAGGTGTTGAGTTTAATAACTTCTGTATGGATTTGGATACTAGCCCTTTATCCATAAGAAATTTGCAAATATCTTTTTCATTCCTGAGGTTCCCTTTGAGTTTTGTTGACTGTTTCTTTTGCAGTCTAGAAGCTTTCTATCTTGATGAAGTCCCAATAATTAATTTTTGCTTTTGTTTCCCTTACCTTTGGAGACATACTGGTTTATTTAAAATCAGATAGTTTCTTTCCTTTTTAGTATGCTGTTGTAGGAGTTCATTATATATGTTAAATATTAACCACTTACCTGGTACATGATCTGAAAATATTATCCCCCATTTGGTAGTTTGTCTTTTCATTTTGTTCATGATTTCCATTGCTATGCAGAAGCTTTTATAGCAGGATATAGTCCTCCTTGTTGATTTTCATTTCTGTTGCCTATGCTTTTTGTGTCATTTTCAATAAACCATTGTCAAGAAAAAAAAATAGATCTCGGGTTTCTATCTTTCCTCTGTATCCTGAGAGGCAGTGTGACATATTATCAGGTGCCCCCACAAATTGTTGCCTGGAGCAGATCACTTGACATTGCTGAGGGCCACCTCACCTTCAGAAGGGGCTTACTCATCCCTGTCCTGCCTGCTTCACAATATCACTGTGATGATCTCATGATGTCGTATTTACATGTCCAAACCAGGTACTTGTGCCTAACGAGGTGTATAAGTCTCCGCATAAACAAAGTCCATCCTTTAGAAAATCTGTTTTAAAATATCATTGTTGGGATCCCTGGGTGGCGCAGCGGTTTGGCGCCTGCCTTTGGCCCAGGGCGCGATCCTGGAGACCTGGGATCGAATCCCAAGTCAGGCTCCCGGTGCATGGAGCCTGCTTCTCCCTCCTCCTGTGTCTCTGCCTCTTTCTCTCTCTCTATGTCTATCATGAATAAATAAATAAATCTTTAAAAAATAAATAAATAAAAATAAAATATCATTGTTATATTAAAATAAGCACAGATGCATTAGGAAGCAGAACAAAAAATTGGCATGAAATGCAAATAAAACTGAAGATTTCAAATAAAATGTGTCCTTGCTGCAGCCTATGTGTTTCTGCCATCCCAGATACTTGGGTGGGAAGTTGAAGCAATGTTGGTTATGCCATGAAGATGTATGAGGCTGCTCTCCAGGTACTGATATGGAACAATTGCCAAGATATATTACAGAGTGAAAAAATTCAGGTGCAGAACAAGGTGTTACCATTTGTTTAAAAAAAGCAGGGGGTGTGTGGGTATTTATAAATGCTTGTGAATGCCAAGCATACTTGGGAGTAATACAAGGAAATTCATAACAGGAGGTTACCTCAAAGATAAAGACCTGGGGAGCTGGGAGGCAAGGATGGGAAGGAGACCTCACACCAAAACCTTTCTGTATTGCCTAATTTTTAAAGATTTATTTATTTATGTGTGTGAGAGAGAGAGAGCACGCACACGCATAGACACACGAGTCGGGGGAGGGGCAGAGGGAGAGAATCCTCAAACAGACTCCTCACTAAGTGCAGAGCCTGATGTGGAACTTGATCCCACAACCCATGAGATCATGACCTGAGCCAAAACCAAGAGTTAAGCGCCTAACTGACTAACCCACTCGATGCCCCTACCTCATTTTTTAAAACACATGGAGTACCTGTTTTTAAAATGCATTGTTTTTAAAAGCCGCAGTCCTGATTTTAAAATTATTTTATGGGATCCCTGGGTGGCGCAGCGGTTTGGCGCCTGCCTTTGGCCCAGGGTGCGATCCTGGAGACCCGGGATCGAATCCCACATCGGGCTCCCGGTGCATGGGGCCTGCTTCTCCCTCTGCCTGAGTCTCTGCCTCTCTCTCTCTCTGTGGCTATCATAAATTTAAAAAAAAAAGAAAAAAGAAAACAAAACAAAAAAAATAAAATTATTTTATTATCATTATTCAAATGATAGTTGTATGCACTACATAAAGTATATGAGTTATATGGACTATATGTGTTATATGGAGTATATGAGTAGATGGGCTATAAGACTTATATGAAGTATATGAATTACATGAACTATATGAGTTATATGGAGTATATAGGTATATGAGCTATATGACTTATATAGAGTATATGAGTTGTATGGAGTATACGGATTATATAGAGTATACGAGTACATGGACTATATGAGTTATTTGTGGTATATGAGTTATATGGACTCTACAAGTTACATAGAGTATATGGAGTACATAAGTATATAGAGTAACAAATATATGAAGTATGTGAATATACGGAATGAGAGACTTTAGATGCAGCCCTGGGCAATGCTAACATTAATGAGGTTGATTGGATTGGAGACTGAGAAAAACAATAACCAGAGACGCAGAAAAGAAAACCCAAAAAGTGTGGAGGAAATGAAGGAAGTGAATTTTGAGGAGTGTTTATAGAGTCAAATACCACAGAAAAGTCAAATTAGAACAATTTCACATCCACCAGGATGACTATTACCAAAATAAAAAAAACAAACCAGGGGCGCCTGGGTGGCTCCATTGGTCAAGCGTCTGCCTTGGGCTCAGGCCATGATCCTGAGGTCCTGGGATCCAGCCCCATATAGGGCTCCCTGCACAGCCAGGGGCCTGCTGCCTCCCTCTCCCTCTGCCACACCTCCTGCTTGTGCGGGAGTGCTCTCTCTCTCTCTCTCTCTCTCAAACAAATAAATAAATAAAATCTTTTAAAAACCAAAAAACAAAGAAGAATACCAAGTGTTGGGGAGGATGTGTAGCTCCCTGGGGGAGCTAGCTCCTTCCCAGCACCATCCTAACGGCTCCACCCAGGAGATGTAAATGTGGAGTTTCTCTACTATGTCAGAAAGCTCATAATCCAGAGTTTACTTTCTGCCTATTCTGCCACTGGTAGGTGGAAAAGGAACCTGTTACCAATGTTAATAATTTAAGAGTAAAATGTTTATAATTAAGAATAAAATATTAATAATTGTGCAGCCTGTCCCTTTTTTTTAGAGAACCAGAATGCAACCAGAACCCTATCATTTCTTGATTTTCAGAGTCAATGTCGATGTGGCTTATGCATCAGGAGAGTAAAGGCTTGATTTCAGTTTTTCTTTTTTAATGTAGACAGTAAATACCTGTCTACCTTCAGAATATTGAGAAGTCAGATGTGTCAGAAGTAGGGGTGTCCCTAAGTGAGTAATGCACACACCCTTTTCTGGGGGACACACCTCTGGATCAGTGGTACTCAAGGTGGGGTCCCTGGGTTAGCCACATTCAGCATTTTCTGGGAAATTGTGAGAAACGCAGATCCTGGGTGTTATTCCAGATCCACTGAGTCAAAAATCCTAGAGAAGAGGAGCCCAGTGCTCTGTGTCTTAACAAATCCCCCAGGTGATTCTGGTGAGCATGGACCCTTGCAAAGCACTGTCCTGATGATCAGCACCTACCCCCTACCCCAATTCCTACCTTCAGAAGGGATAGACCATGGGAAATTGGAATGCAAAGAGACATTTCTTTATGCCTTTATCTTCTAAGTTCCCTCTCTGGAGTTTATTTGTAGATTGTCTTTGCTTATTTAAGATGAACACGTGTAAGCAGCGAGGACCACATCCAGATATTTTGCAGTGGGCACTCAACCACTTACACACATACATGTCCAGTTGCTCTGGCAAGCCTAACACAACCGGATGACGCATACAATTTCTCAAGGTAAGAATAGCAATATTGAGATCTTTTTTCCCTTGTGCCAGTTACAGAGTTTCTCTGCAGAGGAAAACAGTGGTAAAAATGTGAAATGATGTTATTTTTTAAACACTAGTCAAATATGAGGCTCACTTTTTCAATGTTTGTGTGATCAGGATAAAACCAACTGTTCTTTTGGCTAGCATCAACTCATGTATCACTCTTTCTAAACAGGACATAGGGGAAACCCTACTAAGCTAGCCTACCTTACAGTCTGAAATGCATAAAAATTCAGTCTTTTCTCTTTGGTGTGATAAAAGTTTGAATCTTTACAGCAATCCAGCTGTCCGCTCAATGAGACACTCACTGCCAAGCTTACCAAACATGGACTCAAAACCACAAGGAGTTACCTAACCCTCCTTACAGCCCCACAGTCTGGTGGCCCATCCATCTAACCATTGGATGGGCCACCATCCATTCTTGCCATTCACCAATACGTTCTCAGGTTTTGAAGGAAAACAGCTATGCCAAGAATTTCATATGAGCAGTCGGTGCTGAGTCAGCATTGATTTGGCATATAATATTTTCTTATTGGCCTGATGAGACAAGTCACCAGACTATTTCCCACCTTCCAGAGCCGGAAACCCTGCATGGGAGAGACAGTCTGCCTGCCCCAGTGCACACAGAGAGTCTGTGTCAAAGGCAAGGAGAAAATTCTCTCATTTCCCATGCCATTCCTCAGAGGCTACTTTCTCTGAGTAAAAATAGTCCCAAGTTATGACAGGCTCTGGGAAGAAGGAGGGAAAGCCTCTGTTGGAGCTCTCCCTCATCCAGGGGCAAGCTGAGGCTACATCTGGACACAAGATGAGGAAGGGTGGTTCAAGCATAAATAAAAAGGAGCATGTGCCCATGCCGAGGAGCAATGAGCTGCCTGGAGCCTAAAATGGTGATGCTCAGCTGAACACGACACTGCCCCTCCAGCATGCCTCCAGCAGCGAGTTGTATGGGCCCCAATGCCAGACCCGGTATGAGGAGGAGGCAAGAGAGGTGGCCCCGCCCCTGCACTGCATAACCTGGCAGCAAGCACCTCCTCAGTTTGCACCCAGGCCTCCCCAAGACACAAATGAAACACTACAGAGGATTATTGGACAAGACAGGCTGGAGCCAATACCAAGCACAATGCTTTGAATCATCACATAGTTAGCAGTAAATGTGCAAGATAGGAAATGGAGAGAAAATTTGAGGGAGTTTGCTTCCAAACTCTTCTTTGACCATCAGCATTGTGTATGAAGAGAAGTTCTCAGCTTCCCTCACTGTTCCCAGTACTTCTTTGTAATTTGGGAACATCTGTGAAAGGGGCTGGACCAATGGCCTGTCTCAGCCAAAATGACACAAGGGCACTGGGCATTCGGCAAGCCATGCAGCTTCTGTGATCTTTGGTTTCCTACTCCAAAGAAGTGCATGATACCTACTGCGGCATCCCATGAGCTGTGAGTGTCAGAGAATACCTGTAAAAGCTCTTTTGAAAGGGATGCCTGGGTGGTTCAATGGTTGAGCATCTGCCTTCAGCTCAGGTCATGATCCTGGGGTCCTGGAATTGAGTCCTACATCAGGTTCCCTGCAGGGGACCTGCTTCTCCCTCTGCCTACGTCTCTGCCTCTCTCTGTGTGTCTCTCATGAAAAAATAAATAAAATATTTTTTTAAAGTTATTTTGAAAATGCAAGATATTTCAGGGGTACCTAGCTAGCTCAGGTGGTAGACCGTGCAACTCTTGACCTTGGGGTTGCAATATTGAGCCCCATGTTGGGTATAGAGATTACTTAAAAACCAAGTCTTAGGGGATCCCTGGGTGGCTCAGCGGTTTGGCGCCTGCCTTTGGCCCAGAGCGCGATCCTGGAGTCCCGGGATCGAGTTCCGCATCAGGCTCCCGGCATGGAGCCTGCTTCTCCCTCCTGTATCTCTGCCTCTCTTTCTGTCTCTATCATAAATAAATAAATAAATCTTTAAAAAAAAAGAGTCTTTTTTTTTTTTTTTAAATGCAAGGTGTTTCATAGAAATGGGAGGCACAAAGGTTGCTATTTGCTCTCAATTTTTTACAGATCTCTGGCCAGCTAGTCATTTTCATTCCAAACTGTAGAACCCCTATTGGAGGTTATAGGAATTTAGGGAGCAATCCCTGGAGACTCAGATGGAGACTTTCAAACACATTTTACTTGTTTTTTCAATATTACTTTCTATTGGTGTTTACAAAGCCTGTTTAGCCCACCATGCTGAATGGAACCAGCCTGGCTGCCTTCTGGGCTCAGAAAACAAAGAGGCAGCACAGGCTCATATGTAGTAACCTTTGAGTAAAGAGTAGCTCAGACTAGAGCCACCAATGATATACTCATGATTCGTGAGAAGAGATGTTTTTCACAAATTCCAAACACTAAACTCCATTCATTCAGCTGTTTTTTGTTCATTCACTGACCTCCCAGAAACTCCAAAGATTTTGTGGGCCATTAGAATTAGGGAAGGAGCTCCAAGCTGCCCTCTAGAGAGGGAAATTGAAGGATACCTGTATTAGGGTTCTCCAGAGAAACAGAACCAGGAGGGGAGAGAGAGAGAGAGAGAGAGAGAGAGAGAGAGAAAAGGGGAGAGAGAAAAAAATTTATTATGGGCTCATAAAATTTAAAATTGGCTCATGTGATTGTGAAAATGAAGAAGTCTCATAATCTGCCATCCACAAGCTGGTGACCCAGGAAAGCCAGTGGTATAATTTAGGCTGAGTCCAAAGCCCTGAGAACCAGGGATCTATGGGTTAAGTCCCAGTGCAAATAACAGAAAAGATGAGCTAAGATGTCCCAACTGAAGCAGGCAGATAGAAGCAAAAAGGGGCAAATTCCTCCTCCCTCTGCCTTTGATTCCATTCCAGGCTTCTGTAGATGATGACACCCATCTACACTGGGAAGTGAATCCATGTTACTGAGTCTGCCCATTCAAATCTTCTTGTCACTGGGAAATACTCCCACAGACACAACCAGAAATAATGTTTAATTGGGGCATCCCCTGGCCCAGTCAGGTTGACACTTAAAATTAACTACCAAAGTAGCCAAGCAGTTACATTATGAGTACTCCAAGAAATGTCACATTGAGTGCTGGGGAGAACAAAGGAGAGATTGCCTCCATGGGAAGACGCCAGGGCAGCTTTACAGGAGAGGGTTGCCCAAGACGAGCCTTGAAGGCTGGATGGCATAACCATCCCATAACATTGTGATTGCCTTCAGAATGCTTGTCCCTCTCTGGATTCATTCATTGACCCCACAAATATTTGTGTTTCTATACCAGCTCAGGCCTTGATGATATGGTTCGAATGCCCTGCCCTTACAGAGCAGAAGATGGACAAAAAAAAGAGAAACAGTTACAGTGTACAATGTGATAGGTGGTCTGAAGTCAATGACACAGGGAAATAGGACAGGGAATGCCTCACTGGGCGTGTGGGATAGCAGGTGGAGGTGCTGTTCTTGCTGGAGCTGTTATCTTCTGGAGGCAATGCATACCAGGCACAAGGAATAGCCTGTACTATGGCCCTGAGGATAGAATGAGCTTGGTCTGAGAAGCTGATATGAACACCAGACAGGGAAGAAAGGAGCTCGAACTCAAGGATACTTGTTGGGATCCTGATAAAGAGCTCAGATTTTATTATAAATGTAGCAGAAGTCTATTTGTAGGATTTTCAGCAGGGGAAATCATATGATCTAAACATTTAAGGAGCTAGGACTTTGTTTCTCAATGGTTTTCAACCATTTATTGAACTAAATTGAATCTCATCCACTCTCCCAATCTAGCCATAAGACCTTGACCAAATTCCTTCACTAACAATTGTCCTGCAGCATCTCCTTTGCACCTAATAGGCTTGAGCCCAGTATATGTTACATGAAGCTCTGGGTTGCCTCCCTATGATAGGTAGATGACGGCTTGGGCGCTTTCTGGTTCCATGAGTTTCATGCATGAGTCTGTGACCTCAAACCACTGAAACGGTCATAGATTTACCCAAGCTTCTCCTGGTGCTCAGTTCCAATTGGATTATAACTGCTTATTTTCCTCCAGAATGACCCAGACCCCTCCCTTGACTCTGCCACAAAGGGAAAATTAACAGTAACATAAAAAGTTAAGAAGGTGAAAGAACATTATCACTCTTGTCAACAATAAAATCTGCTGCTGATATTCAGTTGTGAAGACAGGCACATCTATTATTTATAGAATACAGATTGTTAAATATTAAATACTTGAACCTAGGACAGTGTGAGGGTAAAACCAGGAGTGTAAACTTGTCAAAATCATAAAAATGGTAACTCTTTGCAAGGGTGGAGTGCACCTACATTTATGACCGCTTTTATTGCACTATAAATTAAGGGGGGAACTTATGATGTGTCAATTCCAAGTTCTAAGTGATATGCATTATCTTTGGGATGGCATCTGTTTAAGTCTGCTGCACAAACAGCTACTGGCCCACCTGCCTAGAACTTTTAACTATTTTGGCTGGGAAGGTGGGGAAAGATAAGGTTTTCTTCCTTACTTATCACATGAGGAATTGGCAGACAAGTAAAACATTTAATGAGTTGGCAATTTTTCTCATATTACTTGCATGTCTGATCTAACATTTGCCCAAAGGTTTGTGTTGATGAAGGCAGAAATACTTCATAACAATCTTAAAAGTCAAGTGATGACAAATATCTTAATTTTTATATGATTTTGATGTTTTTCAATTTACCCTAACTTATTTCTGGCCTGAATTTTTCATGCAAATTTTAAAAACTTGAATCACTGCCTTTTGCTTTATAATATGAAGTGAGATACAGTGAGTTCTGTCGCAATCTGAGCATCTACTCAGCCTATCCCTAACGCTCATAGGTGTAAAAGCTTGAATTCTTGATTTACTGCTCATAATAAAATGATTTTTCTGTCTTCTTGCAAAGAAGATTTGCACATTCAATTTGTTTTTCCTTTTAAAAAATGTGTTGAAGTTAGCCAAAAAATTTCCAGTGAAGCACCTGATTCAAATACAAATTCTGCCCACTAAAGTAGGCTGTCTTATGTTTAATAAGTACTCAGCAAGGATTATGCATTAAATTATCTTCCTCAAAAACTTGCTGATAGCCTTATCAATATTTGGCTTAATTTTAATGTTAAAGAAGCAAATTCTTAATATTTCCAGTTTAGGAGGACAGGAAACCTATGACTTAATTGTATAATAATTTTAACCTTGATTATCCCTTTTTCTGATTGAACACTATACAATGATATTAAATTCAAAAATTAATCTACCCTGCAGGATGGATAATTAGTCAAAAGCAGGGAAAAGTCACAAGAAATTAACAATGAAATCAATTCCTTGATTTTGTGTCACACCTCTTTCTCCTGGGCATTCTGAGGCAGATTTTCAATATGAACTCATTTCCTTCTTCTAAATTCTGCTGAAGTTATATTCTAGAAAAATCTAGACTTTTCCTCTTACAGATGGGAAAATTGAGTGAAAGCAAAGTTCCTTGGTGACAGGAGGAAAAATCAGAAGAAGAAATTACTCAGAAAGGGTTTAGCTAGGAACGAGGGACGAGCCAGAGATTGGAAGCAGCTGAAATTACTGGCAAAGAGCAGGAAGTCCAAGTGGTTAGAGGTGGAGCAGAAAACTGCTTTCAAAAGCTGCTGGGAAAATAAAAAATAATAAAATAAAAAAACAAAAGCTGCTGGGGATCTCGCAAGCAACCATCCAGTTTAGAGCAGGAAAGCAGGGAGTTCCAGAAGGTGAAAATAAATGGTGTAATTGAGAGCTTGAAAAGGACTCAAGAATAGGATTAAGGCAAGTCACATACAAAGAAAGAAAGAAAGAAAGGCCATTAGACCTCGGAGGCAAAACAATAGGAAGAATATAAGAAATGATCGTCAAAAAAGAAGCAAACAAAATGTGTCATAATTTTAAGCAGTTGATGGAATATAATAATTCTAATTTTTTTTAATATTTGGAAAAATGGCACACAGTTCACTCTTGGTATCAAACACTCCTGAGGATGTCATCATAATGTAAAGCCACTCGTTTTTTAGCTTTTCAATTCAAACTGTAGATACAGCCCCCAAGATTTGGTTGTGTTGTTAGAATGCAAATATTACCCTGTTGTTGTGAAAGTGCAGCTAATGGATATAACAAGGAAGGAGGGAGGAAAGGATGGGTATAAATATCCTTGTCTGACAAAGTGAAGGATCAAGTAAAATTGTGGATGATTGATGTACAAGAAATCAAGACATAAGCCTATTATTTAAAGTTAGGAAAATTGGGATCCCTGGGTGGCGCAGCGGTTTGGCGCCTGCCTTTGGCCCAGGGCGCGATCCTGGAGAGCCGGGATCGAATCCCACGTCGGGCTCCCGGTGCGTGGAGCCTGCTTCTCCCTCTGCCTGTGTCTCTGCCTCTCTCTCTCTCTCTCTGTGTGACTATCATAAAAAAAAATTAAAGTTAGGAAAATTACTTTTAGAAGATTTAATAAGCATATATTTAAAGATTTTTTACTTATTTATGTGACAGAGAGAGCACAAGTAGGTAGAGCAGCAGTTAGGGGGAGAGGGAGAAGCAGGTTTATCACTAGCTGAGAGTCGGACACAGGGCTCAATCTCAGGATTCTGAGATCATGACCCAAGCAGAAGACAGATGCTTAACTGACTGAGCCACCCAGGTGCTCCTGATATTTACATCATATTTTAAATCTACGGGAGTGCCTGGGTGACTCGGTTGGGCATCTGCCTTCTGCTTGGGTCATAATCCCCAGGTCCTGGGATAGAGCCCCCCACATACACCAACTCACCCTCCCACACAAAAGCCCAGGCCTAGATGGCTTCACTGGTGAGTTCCACCAAATGTTTAAACAAGAATTAATACCAATCCTTCCCAAAGTCTTCCCAAAAATAAAGCAAGAGGAGATATTTCTCAACTCATTCTATGAGACAAGCATCCCCTAATACCAAAACTGGATAAACACATAGTCCAAAAAATCAAATACCAATATCCTTGCTGAAGATAGATGTAAAAATCCTTAACAAAATATTAGCAAATAAAATCCAGCAATGTATGAAAAGGATTATATGATGAAGTGGGATTTCTCCCAGAAATGCTATGTTGGTTTAACATGTGAAAATCAACTATATTAATAGAATAAAGGAAAAAACTACATAATCACCTCAATAGACACAGAAGAAGCATTTGACCAAATCCAACACTCCTTCTCTTAATAGCACTTAACAAACTAAGAATAGAAGGGAACGTCCTAAAAAAAGAAGGAGAAAAGAAGAAGAAGAAGAAGAAGAAGAAGAAGAAGAAGAAGAAGAAGAAGAAGAAGAAGAGAAATTCCTCAAGCTGGTGAAGGCATCCATGGAAAGCCCACAATTAACAGCATACTTCATGGTGAAAGACTGAACACTTACCCTCTATGATTAGGAGTAAGACAAGGATGGCTATTCTCACCACTTCTGTTCAACATTGAACTGGAAGTTCTAGCCAGGGCAATTCTTCAAAAAAAAAAAAAAATCTAGATCAGGAAAACTATTTAGAAGTAGAACTATTCACAAATGACAAATGATATGCTCCTATATATAGGAAATCCTAAGAAATACACACATACACACACTATTAGAACCAATAAACAAGATCAGGATATCCTGCAAGGCTGCAGGATACAAAATCAATATATAAGAATCAATTATATTTTTGTACACTAACAACAATTTGAAAATGAAATTAAGAAAACAGTTCTACTTACAACTGCATCAAAAATTAAAGCTACAAAACATTATTAAAAGAAATTAAGGAAGACTTAAATAAGTGGAATCCATGCTTATGGACTGGAAGATTTAATATCATTAAGATGGCAACTCCCTAAACTGGCCCACAGATTCAACATAATCCCCCAGAGGTCTAAATGTGAGAGCTAAGACTATAAAAATCTTAGAAGAAACCATTGAAGTATATCTTCATGACCTTGGATTAGGCAATGATTTCTTAGATATAACACTGAAAGCATGAACAGCAAAAGGAAAAATAGGTGCATTGGTCTTGGTCAATTCTAAAATATTTGTGATTAAAAGGACACCATCAAGAAAGTTAAAAGACAACCCATAAAATGGGAAAAAAATATTTGCAAATCATATATCTGATAAAGATCTATTACTCAGAATACACAAGGAATTCTGACACCCCAACAATAAACAAGCAATCCAATTATAAAGACAAAAGACCTGCAGAGACATTTCTCCAATGAAGATCTATGAATGGCCAGTAAACTCATGAAAAAAAAAATGCTCAAAATCACTAGTAATTAGTGAAAATGCAAGTCAAAACCATAGTCATAAACCACTTCATATCCACTAGGATGACCATGAGAAAAAAGACAAATCTTGGGTTGGTGAGCATGTGGAAAATGAGTAGCTGCCAGGGGCTGGGAGGAGAGAAGAGTGAAGGGCTGACTGCTGATGGAGATGGAGTTCCTTAGTGGGGGCCAAGATGCATAATGTGCGGGCTTTAGACATGGTTGCGCAACTGTGAACATGCTGAAGAAACTACTGAATTGGGGATGCCTGGATGGCTCTGCAGCACCTGCCTTCAGCCCAGGGCATGATTCTGGAGTCCCGGGATCGAGTCCCGCATGGGGCTTCCTGCGTGGAGACTGCTTCTCTCTCTGCCTTTTTTTTTTTTTTTTTTTTAATGATAGTCACAGAGAGAGAGAGAGAGAGAGAGAGAGAGAGAGGCAGAGACACAGGCAGAGAGAGAAGCAGGCTCCATGCACCGGGAGCCCGACGTGGGACTCGATCCCAGGACTACAGGATCAAGGAGGGCTAAAGGCAGGCGCTAAACCGCTGCGCCACCCAGGGATCCCTCTCTCTGCCTTTCTCTCTCTGTGTGTCTCTCATGAATAAATAAATAAAATCTTAAAAAAAAAAACCCACTGAATTGTACACTTGAACAGAGTGAATTTTTCAGTATGGGCATGCTAGCTTAAGAAAGCAGTTATAACCATAGAAGTCAGAAGAGGGCAAAGGGGAAAGGTTGGGGGAGGGTGAGCTATAGGGTGAATGACTCCTATCTTTCTAGTTAGGAGTCAAAAGATAAGTGCCCAAAATTGATAAATCTAACAATAGAGGCGTAATCCTAGAGCAGCATGGGGAAGCTCCGGAAGAATTAAAACAAGGAACAGGTGAAGTCATTTTGAGGAGAGGGCTGGGGGATGTTAGGGACAAGAGCTGCTTTTCAACATTATTTCTGTTCTACTCATTTGTTGCTACATGTGTGTGCATGTGTGTGTTATTTTGACATAATGGGGAAAATAAATTAAAAATGCGGGATCCCTGGGTGGCGCAGCGGTTTGGCGCCTGCCTTTGGCCCAGGGCGCGATCCTGGAGACCCGGGATCGAATCCCACATCGGGCCCCCGGTGCGTGGAGCCTGCTTCTCCCTCTGCCTGTGTCTCTGTCTCTCTCTCTCTCTCTGTGACTATCATGAATAAATAAATAAAAATCTTTAAAAATAAAATAAAAATGCAAGCATTTTTTTTCAAAGCTCCTGGAGGTTGAGGCCAAAGAAAGGGGAGCTTTCAAAGGTACTTATGGGATACAGAGATGGAGCTTCTAGACCAAGCTTCTTCCAGGAAACTGTTCTCAGTGCTGAAATCTTGTCTCGGCTGTATGCCTGCCGCTGCTCCTCACTGCTGCCTCCCGCTGTGGCCAGATGACCCTGTCTGGGCTCCAACAAGGGTAATGACCAACAGAGACTCTTCCCAACCAGCTGAGATATCAGAGAGTGACACTGTCAAAAAAAAAAAAAAGCAGTGAAAAGAATTAACTGTAAAATTAATTAAATGTCATGCATCAAAATCACAGCAAGATTGGAACGAGAGCATAGCCATGGTTTAAGCAGTCAGTACCCAACTTTTGCATGCCTCTTGAACAGCCCCCCGGATGTGCCAAGAAATTGGGGTTTGCACTGTCACTAGTGGTCTGTATGACTTTAATTGTAAACCACTCTTCTTCTGGGTCAGATCTGTTGTTTAGCTAGCACACAGCTCAGAGAGCTCTCCATTTGATCCAACATTCAGAAGGAAAAAAAAAAAAACAACAACAACAACAGCATGTAAGGTAATTTTGTCCCAGATCTTCCCCTCCAAGTCATGAACATAATAGATTTGACTTTTTACATCGTGTGCCCCCCTAAGAAGCATAAAAGAAAGGTTACACTGGCAGGCAGCTAGAAAAGAGTTTAATTAATCCCAAAGTGTGTGCTTCATTTGGAAAGTGCATCACAAAAGAATCCTGTGTTTACTGAACTAGATCCTTAGGGCCATTATCTCTCCACCAATGGTGAGATTTTTCTGAGGGAGCCTTGTCCCTTGTGGTCTGGAAGGTACTGCCATTAAAAATAAGATCCACACAGGGAACCAGAAATGAAGATGCTGAGGATGCAGGCACTTTCCCCTTGGCAGAGGTAATTGGCGTCCTGATATTTGTGGAGAGATCTAAACCCTAATCCTGGAGACTTTGATGGGGCCAAGCCAGCTTTCCCCAGACCATTCCCACGAAGAAGCCGAGGGGTGGTCTATGCTTGGTTCCCTCCTCGCTTGCTATCCCTTTTTTGAAAGCAGAGCTGCCCTGTGTCAGCAAACATATGGTAGGGCCGGTCAGAAACTACTTGCTTAAAACAAGAACAACAACAAAAAAATGTAGTTGTGCTTTAGCTTAACATTACTATTATTAGATGAGTGATTTATTTAAAGGCTTAGGATGCTAGATATGGATGAACCTTGAAAATATTATGCTCACTGAAATGTGCCCATTACAAGAAGATAAATCCTGCATGACTCCACTCCACTCCTGCATGAGGTCCCTAGGGGAGTTAGACTCACAAAGACAGAAGGAAGAAAGGTAGGGGCTTAGGGGCTGGGTGGCGGAGATGGGAGGTGAGTGTTTCACAGGGACAGAGATTCAATTTGGGAAGATGAGAAAATTCTGGAGAGACAGGTGGTGGCGATGAGTGCACAACACTTAATGGACTTAATGCTAACAAACTGTATACACTTAAATAAAATGGTAATTTTATGTGATATATACTGACTACAATTTTAAAAAATACATTTTTTTAAAGTTAGGGCTCATCCTATTAAAAAAATATATAAAAAATGAATAAATAATAATAATAATAATAATAATAATAATAGTAACACAGTGTTGTGCTTTAGGCTAGGTGCTTATCTTCGTGCTGATTCCAGAGGAGGCTTGGAAGCCAGGGCAGGGGACCCTCTGTGGGCATCTGAGGGCAGACCCAAACTCTCCTGGAGACTGGGAGGAAGAAATTTGCCCTCTGCTCATGAGTAATGACTGTGGTTTTCTGGCAAACATTAAGGAGGAAGGAACTACAAATACTTATCGGACACTCTGCCAAAACTCCACAGCGCTCAGAACGTACCAGGCCAACATGCAGAAGCACTTTCAGAGTGAGAGGGATCAGACTAGACGCCAAGGTCAAAATCATTTCACACCTTCTCCTCCACTCTTGAGCGGCTGGGGCACAGGAGGAGGGACCAGGCATCCGGCGCAGCCCCGGCCAGCTGTCCAGAACCACTGCCCAGGAGAGAGGAGGCACAGAGGACTGGTAAGAGCCCCCAGGCGTGCCGGCCAGAGTCCTCACTCCCACCCAGCGGCAGGGCTCGCTGAGTGCTACCAGGCAGTGCCTTTTCTGCTTGCCAGCTCCCAGAAGCTAGGAGAGAAAGAGCAACATAGACATTTCCCTGATGCTTCCTCCAAACTGCTAGAGTCAGGCCCCAGACACCTGCAGAGTGGGTGGGAGAGAAGGAGACAGAGGTGTGAGGAGGGAGCCCAAACAGGGTCTGGCCCTCCAGACCCATGCTTCTCAAACTTTGATGTGCAGGTGTTCGCCAGGGGAGCTGGTTAAACTGTGGTTTCTGGGGCACCTGGTGGCTCAGTGGTTGAGCATCTCCCTTGGGCTCAGGTCATGATCCCGGGGTCCTGGGATCAAGTCCCTCATTAGGCTCTCTGCCAGGAGCCTGCTTCTCCCTCTGCCTATGTCTCCGCCTCTCTCTCTGTGTCTCTCATGAATAAATAAATAAACTCTTAAAATAAAATGTAGTGTTTTTTTGTTTGTTTTTTATTTTTAAATATTTTATTTATTTATTCATGAGAGACACAGAGAAAGAGGCGGAGACATAGGCAGAGGGAGAAGCAGGCTCCATTCAGGGAACCTGATGCAGGACTCGATCCCTGGGACCATGCCCTGAGCCAAAGGCAGACGCTCAACCGCTGAGCCACCCAGGCATTCCTAAAATGTAGTTTCTGATTCAACAGGTCTGAGTAGGACCAGAGGCCCTGATTTCTAACAAGTGCCCAGGTACACTGATGCTGCTGGCCCAGGGACCAAGCATGAAACAAAAGCCCACCAGGCACAGGCAGCAAACTCGTTTTGGGGTGGGGTGGGGTTGGGAGTAAAACTAATAGCAGTGGGCTATTCGGGTGTGATGAGCTCCTGGTTTGGAAGGTGAAGGCTTTCTAAATCCTGAGCTTGTCTGTGCAACTGGCACTGGAGCCAATGGCCCATGATTTTGTATCTGCCACATGTGAGAATTTTACTCAGTATAGGCAATGCGCAGGAACCCCGTGGGTGTGGGGGTTAGTGGCACCCACTAACCACTAGGGGAAGTGTGTCACTGCAGAGAGGGTACACACGGACCCAAATGGGTAAGTCAGGGTATGTGACACAGGGGTTCAAGCCCCAGATATTACTAAATCATGACCACAGACACCCTGTTTCCAAGTACTTACGATGTCTAGAGGTCAGACAGGCTTGGGGGAGGGGGATCCCCAAAAAGCAAAGACTTTAGAATCACTGATGAAGCACAAATGGGACATTGGTCCTGATGATGATAGCTGGCATCACAAATTTCCCTTTAAGGATTAAAGTCCACTTTCTAGTAATTTCACAAAGAAATGCCATTTTAGGGGCAGGGAGGAAGGATTGTAAAATGGATAATGTGCAGCCTGAGTTTCAGGCTGATGGAAAATGGAGCAGACACAGAACTGAACCTCATAGGAAGAACTTGCTGATCCACACCGTGGCTACAGCCCTAACTCCACCTAGGATCTCACGCAGCTCCCAGATTACCAATCCTGGACCTGGGCCAGGGCATAATGGATCATAACTATAGAGTAAGTTATTCAAATTATGATCATTTCAGGAACCATTTTTTATGAGAAAATAAATTTTAAATAATAGCATTTTAAACTTTTTATGGTTACATTTGTCATGTGACCTGAGACAAGGTATATTTTTGCACTAAAATGGGACACATTAATTATCTCCAAAGTAATACTCAGTAACAACATCAGCAGGATGAAAGGACAGGCTGAGCCAGGCAGCCATTCCTTCTATCTGAGAGACGTGAGTGCACACACGTGTGCACACACACAAAGGATAAAGGTAGGACGGTTTGGCCCTTGGGTCCAACATAAGTCACTGGAAGGCAGAGGAAGATTGCACACGGGCAGTGGATTTAATGCGGGCCCAGCAAAACTCGTAGTGTGTGTGTGTGTGTGTGTGTGTGTGTGTGTGTGTGTGTGTTTGCTTTGCTTGCTTGCTTGCTTGCTTGCTTGCTTAGGAGTTAAACAATTAGTTTAACTTTGGCCATATGATCCCCCAAACTCCTAGAAATGGAAAAGAAATTTCTATCTGCTATGATTCTCCACCTCTCTCTCCATATTCCCATGGAAGCCCAAAGAGTCTGAGCCCATCCATCTATTGTCTATGCAGGTTATTGGGGGTCTGGCCACAAACAGTTGGATTGTGTGAACAGGTTTCCTGGCAGGAAGGCACATAGGAGGTCCACACAGGAGCTTTGGGCCCTGGGAGGCAAGATAGGAGGCTTGTAAATAATAAAAATAATGTTTTCTATAGTGCTTTACAGTTTACAACTCCTTTTACATATATTGTATCACCTGCCTGAGACTGGCTATATAATTTCTGAGGCTGGTGCAAGATGAAAATGTAGAACCGTATTTTAAAACTTTTAGGAATTTCAAGACAGCAACGGCAGAGCATTAAGCCAAGCACAGGACCCTGTGTGATTGCCCAGGTCAGCCGTCTGTGAAAGTGGCCCTGCTTCTGCTGAGATTCAGAATTAGCCATTTGAGGCATATGTACTACCCATTATCTCCAATACCCCAAGACTCCTCCAACTTCCCCTCCACCTCCTACCCATCATCCCTCCACCGGTGCTTTCAGCTGCAAAGTACAAACACCCAAAGCAAATTGGCTTCGACGACAAGGAAATGTATTGGATCACATGACTAAAAGCCAAGAGAAAGCTTGGGCTTTGGGACCTGTCTAATCTGCTGGCTCTGGCTCAGTTTCCCCACCTTGCTCTGGGTTCTGCCCTCATGGGCAATAACATCATCCTCAGGGTGGAAGCAAGAAGGACTGTATATCTGACCTCTACCAACTGTTCACCACAGTGCTGTTCGCTGACCCAACCTTGGATTCTTAGACCAAGAATTAGCAGGAATGGGAGAAGTAAAATTACCTTTATTGATTTCAGCAGCCCCTTCACCACCCTGCTGAGGTTCACCCCTGAACCACATTGCTGTTGCATCATGATGGGTATTATAGAGACAAACTCACACGACGCACCAGTGCCTGCCCATATGCTTGGTGAAAGCTGTCATGAGCAGCCACGTTTTCTAGCATATGACACTGACCTCTAGCCATATTTGTTGGGGACAAGGGTACCCACACCTGATGACCAACCATCCATTGGCTACATGTTGCCCTATAGAAAGATGGGTTGGACCAGATTGTTGCTCTGGGCATTTGAAGGAAGAAACTACAGGAGCTCGAGAGAAGGGGGGCCAGTTAATGTTTAAATTGGAATTTAAACATTACAATATAAAAAGAAGTCAGAGAGGCCACTGTGGGTCTCGTGTAACTGAAATCATGAGCGGGAACGGACATCAGCAGAAGCCACAGAGCAGAGATGTTGAGTGAGAGGCGAGAAGCAGGAGGTCAGGAAACCGAGGCGCTGAGTAGCCTCCCGAAAGAAGGGCAGAGTGAAACCCACAAACACCTGCTCCTTAGAGCCTGAGGGCAGCCCTGCATCCAGGGGGAACTCTAAGTCTGCGAGCTTCACGGGTGCTCTTTGCTATTCTTCCCTGTTCTCCCAGTGGGTTTTTCTCACAACGAAGGGAGCCCTGTCTCAAACAAGGGATCTTAGATGTATGTAACTGCACTTTTCAGCTAAGAGGAGAAACATACAAGAAAAGAGCCTTCAGAATTCAGAACTCAGAACTCGAAGGAGAGCCAGTCTGCCAGGCTTTGGGGATGCTGCAATGAACGTGGGATGGGGGGAATGGGGGGACGCTCTCCAAGACCTCACTGTGTAGCCTTGGGGGAGGGGAGGAGGCAGACAGGTAAACAAGTAATTATGCTGTGGTGTGATGAGCATGACAGGGAAAGGAAGGAAATGATTAAAAGGTCCCCAAACTCTGCCATCTCTGAGGGAAATGTCCCCCAAAGCTTCTACCACATTTAGAATGTGTGCTCTAAGCAAGGATGAGATACAAATGTTGGATAATAAACAAGCATATGGCCAAATTCTTCAGTTCCCCTCCCCACTGTTTCCCCTGGATCTGTAATCCTTCCAGCTCCATGAGAAAGAATGAAAAACAAACAAATAACCAAGATTTATCCTGAGAGCTTTGCACAGATTAGTCCTTACAGTGGGTAAAACCCACAAAGTACAGCTTGTAGTTACTGAGAACTCTGATAACCAAAAACCATATCCATGGTAACTGATCAGAAATATTGGAAATCTATGACATAGGAATCTCTGATGAAACAGAGTAATCAGATGGATGATACTGACTTATGAATCTAGTTATGGAATTTTATGAGAAAAAGCAGAGGAGGGAGAAGGAAGAGGGTTCACATCTCAACAGCACATCCATCTGCGTCAGAACAAATAACCTCACCTTGATTCCGAGGGACTTGCCTTTCTCTCTGAAAATACCCAGGGATCTGAGACTGAAGAGCTGGGCATGTGTTGGTAGGTTGGGAAGGCCACAGGAAATGAAGAACTTGCATATTTCTTTTTTTTTTAAGATTTTTATTTTTTTAATTTATTTTTAAGATTTTATTTATTTGATATAGAGAGCACAAGCAGGGGGAGCAGCAGGCAGAGGGAGAAGGAGAAGCAGACTCCCAAAGGAGCAGAGAGCCCAATGGGAGTCTCGATCCCAGGACCTGGGATCATGACCCAAGCTAAAGTCAGATGCTTAACCGACTGAGCTACCCAGGTGCCCCAAACTTGCATATTTCTAAGGGAAGATTTTTTTTTAGATTATTTATTTGTTTATTTTTTTAATTTTTATTTATTTATGATAGTCACAGAGAGAGAGAGAGAGGCAGAGACACAGGCAGAGGGAGAAGCAGGCTCCATGCACCGAGAGCCTGACGTGGGATTCGATCCCGGGTCTCCAGGATCGTGCCCTGGGCCAAAGGCAGGCGCCAAATTGCTGCGCCACCTAGGGATCCCTATTTATTTGTTTATTAATGAGACACACAGAGAGAGAGGCAGAGACACAGGCAGAAGGAGAAGCAGGCTCCCTGCGGGGAGCCCGATGCGGGACTCGATCCCAGGACCCCAGGATCATGACCTGAGCCAAAGGCAGATGCTCAACCACTGAGCCACCCAGGCGCCCCTCTAAGGAAAGATTTAACCACACTTTCTTTATCCACTTATCTATCCCATGGGCATTCAGTACCCGCACTGTACATTCACAGGTGGATACTTTTTTTTCTTTTAAAGATTTTATTCATTCATTCATGAGAGACACAGAGAGAGAGAGAGAGAGAGAGAGAGGCAGAGGGAGAAACAGGCTCCATGCAGGGAGCCCGATGCAGGACTTGACCCAGGACTCCAGGATCACGCCCTGGGCCAAAGGCAGGCACTAAACCGCTGAGCCACCCAGAGATCCCTACAGGTGGATATTTGATATTGAAAGGCTGATTTAAGAAAGCGTTGAGTCCTACAGGTGGGAAATCCTCTGGCCAGAACTCTGCAACAAAAAGAATTTCCAAAGAAATTTACTCCAAACTTTGGAGAGGGACATTCGCTTAATTTTTTCAGGGACATAATTACAGATTTTCTCTCTCCTCGCCTCATTGAGACCTCGCTAACATACAAGATGTGCTGTTAAAATCTGAAAGAAATAGCACTGTATAAATCATAAAGACTGAAATTTACTTTTTGGATGACAATAGAGAAAAGCGAGCCTGAGAAGACAGCCCTAAGGTCACCCAAAGGGGACAAGAATTGATTTCTTCATGGAGTCACTGTTCAACAAACCCCCAGCCAGATGTGGCCTGGCAAATGTCCACATCTGTATCAGGGAATCTAAAGCCATCCTTTCATACTTAGAAAATAAATTAATAACCAAGCAAGTCATGATTACATTAACAGCGCAACAGCTGCCTATCTGATGCTTTGGAATGGGCAGTAGTATATGGAAGTTACATTTTCGGAGTCAATGAATGAGTTTTGATAATTGAGTTTATCCCTTGCAATGAGTACAGTTCTAGGAAATCTAGAAAAAAGTGTTACTGGCTTTGTTTGCCTAAGTGTTTCCTGAGAAGGACCATTAGCTTCATAAGACTTTTCGGATGCTTTGTGGTCATTTCATCCAGGATAGGATTTTCGGTGGCGCTTTCCAGCACCACTTTCAGCCCAAGGAACCCCTTTTTTAAATAACATATGGAAAGGCAAACAAATCACACAGAAAGAAGTCCGGCAGCTGTCTGCTTGGTGGATGGCTAGGAGGGGCTACCCCTTTTCTGTTGCTGAACCCCACATCAATCACACAGTAGCCCTAGAGGGGGTACTATGGAGCACAGTTCGAAAACCACTGCATTATCCACAATAAGCCTCTATGATTCTTTCCTAGTTAATGGCCTATGGCTGAAGCTTTAGGAGGATTTGGGCTTGGGTTGGCCTTGGTTTGGGTCTGCATTTGCAGAAAGAAGAGAGCTGTCTGGAAAGAGAAGGCATTGGGGAAAAGCAGCAAGGGATGGAAGATAATCTGGGGTAGGAGGAGCCTGGGAGTCACACAGATAGGGTACCCTGAGGGATACCATACGATAGGAAGGAAAGAGAAGATCAGGATGAGACAAGGACATAAAGGGTCTTAAAGACCAAGCTAAGAAATTTGGCCTTTGTCCTGTGTCACTAGGCTCTGTGTCTAGCTGATCAGATCAGTTCCCTAAGGCTCCTGTAACCAAGTGCCAGAGACTGGGGGCCTTACACCACAGGAATTTATATCCTCACAGTTCTGGAAGCTGGAAGGCTGAGAGTAAAGTGTTGGCAGGTTGATTTCTTCTGAGGCCTTTCTCCTTGGCTTCTGGATGGCCTTCTCCCTGTGTCTTCACATGGTCGTCCCTCTATACATCTGTGAGTGTCTCGTCTCCTCTTCTTGTAAGGACACTAGTCATGTTGGATCAGGGCCCACCCTAATGACCTCATTTTGACTTAATCACCTCTTTACAGACCTTGTCTCCAGATGCAGTCACATGCTGAACTGGGGGTTAAGAGTTCAATGTATGAATTTTGGGCGACACATTTCAGCCCATAACACTTTTTCTTGAAGATTTTATTTATTTATTCATGACAGACAGAGAGAGAGAGAGGCAGAGACACAGGCCGAGGGAGAAGCAGGCTCCATTCAGGGAGCCCGACGTGGGACTTGATCCCGGGTCTCCAGGATCACACCCCAGGCTGAAGGTGGCACCAAACCACTGGGCCATCGGGGCTGCCCAGCCCATAACATTTAGATTTATAATGTAACACACACATTTATTTATATATATATATAAACATAAATATATTATATATATAAATATATATAATATATATAATACATATAATATATATATAAATATACACTTTAGGGGGGCTTTAGAAAAATCATCTAGCAATAGTGCAGAATAAACTGGCTGGCTCCAGGCATAGCACAGAAGTGGAGGGAGAAAAAGTGGGAGTGAAGTATGAAGCGCGGGCCTATGGCACTGCTGTAGAACAGCACACATACAAGAAGAGAATGGGAGGTAGTTGGAATCCAATGCTGGCTAGGATGGTGCAATCAAGTACCACAGGGGTTTGGAGAAGAGAGAAAAACCAGAGTGGAGGGCAGAAAGTGTGGTGGGGGGCTGTGGACTGATTGCACCAGGAAGGGTGGGTAGGTTTGGGCTAGGAGAATTGAGGGAGGTTCTGTGTTAATGAAGAGGTGAAGACAGAGCCACAGGACAGGCTTTCCATCTTGGAGCTACAGTTTGCAGACCTCCACTTGTAAGACCTGGACAGGACGGCATTGCTGGGCTCTTCTTAGCCAAATTCATTAGCTTAGGAAGCTGCTGCTCAGAGCACAATATTTAAATATGAAGGACTTTGCCCTTGTATCTTCATTGATCCTGAAGAAATGCCCAGAGGTAATGCTGAGAACCCCAATCCTCAGAAAGAACATTTCCTTCCTTTGGTGATTTGGTGATTTGTTTTATTTTGTTTTGGGTTTTTTTTTTTTTTTTTTTTTTTTGCATTTTTATCCTGTTACAACACACTAAGGAACCTCTCATTGCCTCCAAAGCGCTCCTAGGCACTCACACTAGCTCCCCGTGGAGTATAAGGGAGGGGCACTCAAGTCACAGGGAGCCTGACATCCACCATCATGTGTGTGTTTCTTTTTTTTTTATATATTTTTTTAAAGATTTATTTATTTATGATAGACATAGAGAGAGAGAGAGAGAGAGAGAGGCAGTGACACAGGCAGAGGAATAAGCAGGCTCCTGGCATGGAGACTGCGGGGCTTGATCCCAGGACTCCAGGATCACGCCCTGGGCCAAAGGCAGGCGCTAAACCACTGAGCCACCCAGGGATCCCCCATGTGTGTGTTTCAATGGCACTGATTTTAAAGGAATTTTTAGAAGGGCTCAAATAACAATCTAGAAAAGCCAGACTCCAGAGAACAATGAGAAAATGTAAAGAAGCCAAATATAAAAATACTGGCACATGCAAAAGAAAAGAAAAAAAATCAATTCACTCCCCCAGATTACAACTGGAAATTCCCAGAGGAACAGGTAGATTTTTGGAAGAGGAAAAGAGATTATATTTTATGGGAAGAGATACAATAACCATTCTCCTCCCATAAAGCAAGTGATGGAAGATTGTCTCTGCTCCATAGATACACACACTGCACATTTTCTAAATAATACCAACAGGAAATCAATAGGATCTTCTATATGTGAAAAGACATTATCTCTCACAAAAACTTGCCATTCACTGTTAATCTTGGTCCTGGGACAATAAGTAGACTTTAAATCCAGATCTTTGTTTATTTTCTAATTATTATTTGTTTAGAAGTAATCATGTTCAAAGTTTCACCCTTCATTAGAGCCAAAGAGCCTTCAGGTAACACTCCATGACAAGTGTCTCCACCTCAGGTCAGATCATCTCCAGAAAGCCCCCTCCCAGTTGCATCCACGCTGGGTGAAGGGCCATATCGTTAGCCACCAAAAACTTTATCAGGGCATAATTTGGCAGCTATGACAGGCTTGACAGGATTTATGGGATCTCCTGGTTTTTTGCCTCCATTGATCTGAAATAGAACCAAAGTTAATATTAGCAAAGAGCACTTTGTGCTGGGGTAATTTCCCATGAAAGGCTTTGGCTACTGTTGGCTTTGAACATCTATTATCCAAGTGCTCTTGGCCAACTCTAGGTCATAAGTTTCATAATACTCAAAAGACTAAATTTCCTTGTCTCTCCTTCCATATGAGACTCTAACCACCATCCTGGTGAAATCTCCCATTTTTCCCAGACACTAATTTAATTGTCACTGGGTATAAACCTCATTAGTATCAAGTTTGGATTTAGCACTGGCTCTGTCCTTGTATTAGTTGCCTGGGGTTGCGTAACAAAGTGCCAAACACTAGATGTTTTAAAACAAGAGAAATGTACTCTTTTGCAGTCTGGAGCCCAAGGTGTCAGCAGGCCTGAGCTCTACCTAGGACCCTAGGGGAAAGGATCCTTCCTGGAAGCTTCCAACTTCAGTGGTGGACAGAAGTCCCTGGTGTCCCTGAGCTTGGAGCTACATGACTCCAGTGGCACAGCCACCCTCTCTCCATCTTCACATGCTCTTCCCTGTGTGCATGTCTACATCCAGATTTACTTTTTTTATAAGGACACCAGTCATATTGGATTAGGACCCACCTTAACGACCTCATCTCACTTGATGACCTCTGTAAAGACCCTATTTCCAAACAAAGTCACATTTGGAGTACTGAGGACTGGACTTCAATATATCTTTTTTGGAGGACACAATTCAGCCTAAAATAGCCCTCAAGGAATTCACCTCTTATTTCACACAGCCTAGACAATACCTCGTATGGTTGAACTATGGGTTCTTGACTTTGACACAAGTGACATAGTGGTGGAATAAATCTTTGTTGCGGGAAACTGTCTTGCATATTGCAGGATGTTCAGCACAATCCCTGGCCTCTACCAACTAGAAGTACAGGGATATACCCCTCCTGCCCCTTGTGACAACCAAAACTGTCCCATGACAGGGGTGTCTGGGTTGCTCAGTCAGTTAAGCATCTGACTCTTGGTCTCAGGCCAGGTCATGATCTCAGGGTTGTGAGTTCAAGCCCCGCACTGGGCTCCATGCTGGGCATGGAGCCTACTTAAAATATATGTATATATATTTAAAATAAATTAAATAAAAATGTCTCTTGACAAATGTCCCCTGAGGGGGCAACCCATCCTGAGACCATGGACGTAGATAAAAAGTAAACCAAGCTTATAAAGATGCTTCAAGTCAACTGAATGCTGAAGAAATTAGGGTGGCTCATGTCCATCAACAAAGAGTTCCTAAAAGAGACAGACAAGTCCTGAGCAATCATCTCACTGTCTGCATTCCTTCATTAATTTAACAAATATTTATTGAGTGCCATCTACATGTTGGGTGCTGAGCTGGCCCTGGTAGGGAAAGCAGAGAATGAAAGAGATTTTAAAACCCCTGACTTAAACATCATACATTTTAGTGGGGAGGCTGAAAATAAACAAGATGAATAAAACATATGTTAGCTATTGATGAATGTGAATGAGAAAAAGACAAAACTGAGCAAAAAAGATGGGGGGGAGGGGAAAGGTGAGAGGAGGAGGAGGTATGCTGAAAGTTTTGACAGAGTGACCTGAGAAGGGCCCACTGAGACAGGGGGTGCACACCTAAGGAGTTGGGGACTGGGAGTCAGGCCAAGCAGATTTGGGGCAAGGAGGGCAGCAAGCAGAGAGAACTGCAGGCAGGGACATTCTTGGGGTGTCTGAGGAATAGGAGGAGACCTGGCTGCAGCAGGACAGATAACACAGGGCCTTCGGGTCAGAACAGAGACGCGCCATCGCTCTGGTGACATGAGAAGTCAGTGGGTGTGTGTGGGAAGGGGTGATCCGTGGCTTAGTGTGTTGGATGATGTGACATGCGGTGAGGTTCTGAACGCATGTACCTGAAGGCAGGGCTGAGAAGATGTATGCCTGTGCCAAATGTGGGCTGCAAGGGAAAGAAGAGGTCTTTGGCTTCAACAAATGGAAAAGTCGAGTTGGTATTAACTGAAATGAGAAGTCTGCAGAAGGAGCAAGCTTGAAGGAAATGTCGGGAAATTTGGGTTTTTTACATTACAGAATTTATTATTTTGACCATCTTTAACTCTGCAGCCCTGTGGCACTTAATCCAGTTGTTGTGGTGCCACCATCACCGCCATCTATCTCCAGAACTTTAACATCTTCCCCAGCTCATGCTCCTTGAACACGTGCTGCCCCGCAGCTCCTGACAATCACCGTCCTACTCTGTCTCTAGGGCGTGACTACTCTAGGAACCTCACATAAGTGAATCTCACAATATTTGTTCTTTTGTGACTGGCTTATTCCACTTAGCATAACAGAGGAACTTCAAGGTTGATCCACATGGTAGCATGTCAAAATCTACCTTTTTTAATGCTGAATAATATTCCACATATGCATGGACCATTTCTTGTTTACCCAGTCACCTGTTGATGGACACTTGGGCTGCTGCCACCTCTCAACCATCGTGAATGACACTGCTAAGAACATGGGTGTCCAAATGTCTGTCTGAGTCCCCACTTCCAGTTCTTTGGGATAAACACCTGGGAGTAGAATCTTTCAGTTATATGGTAATCTTGTTTAAGTTTTTGAAGAACTGTCCTATCATTTTCCACAGCAGCTGCACCATTTTACATTCCTACAGCAGGTGCGCGGGATTCCAATTTCTCCACATCCTTGCCAACACCTGCTACTTTCTATTTGTTTTTTAATACTCATACTAATGGGTTCAAAGTGGTACCATAATGTGATCAGAAAGGTTAGTTTTGTCTACGTTAAGTTTGAAATGCCTAATTAGACAGACAAGGAAATACATCAACTTGGATACATGGATCTGGATATTAGTGGAGAGGTTGGGGCACTTGGACAAATTTGGGAGTCAGAACCTTAGGGCGACTGGCTGAAATCATCTAGGTCTGCACTGTCCAATATAGTAGCCCCTAGCCATCTGTGGCCATTTAAATTTATATTAATTAAAATTAAATAAAATTTAGGGGTACCTGGGTGGCTCAGTCAGTTAAGGATCTGCCTTCGGCTCAGGTCATGATCCCAAAGTCCTGGGATGAAGCCCCATGTTGGGCTCCCTGCTCAGCAGAGGGTCTGCTTCTCCTTCTTCCTCTGCTCCTCCCCCTGCTTGTACTCGCTCTCTCTCACTCTCTCTCTCCCTCAAATAAATAAATAAAATCTTTTAAAAAAATTAAATAAAATTTAGGTTTTACCTCCTTAGTTACACGAGCTACATTTCAAGTATTCAAAGGCTACATTTGACTAGTGGTTATTGTTTGTTATGGACAGCACAGATACAGAGCATTTCTAGCCCTGCAGATAATTCCACTGGACAGTGTGCTGCTGTAGGGAATATGTAAGAGTCAAAAAAAAAAAAAAAAAGAGGTCCAAGCACTGAATCATAGGGCACTTCAACACTGAGATCTTAATGGAGCAGGGTACAGGTTGACCTAAAGGTAAAGCAACCAAATGTCCCTCTTTTCAAGGGACAGTCGAGATTGTGCTTGTTAGCCTGAAATAATTAATAGCAGCCTTTTTCAAGGGCACCTGGGTGGTTCAGTCAGTTAAGCAACTGACTCTTGATCTCAGCTCAGGTTTGGATCTCAGGGTCCTGAGTTCAAGCCCTGCGTTGGGCTCCACACTGGGCATGGAGCCTACTCAAAAAATAGCAACTCCTTTCGTTCTGAAAAGCATTCCAGTTTGAGTGATAATATGGTCACCCCACCTACTCTGAAGTAAGTTACTTTACAGGTAATGTCTCCTTTAAAGCAAGGGTGAGGAGCTCCAGTGATTCAGAATCCATACCGGGGCTCCTCCACCAGATGCACATCAGTTACCATGAGCCAGTTAGAGGACTGGTTACGGTCTGCTTCTCCTTGTGACTTACCCTTGGAGAAGTCTGTGCACGATGGAAGCTGTGCCTCCAGTACTGGCAGGAAGCAGGTGGTCTCACAGCACCTGTCCTCAGGGTCATGAGCACTAGCACATAGCCCTGGGTCGCCATCCCCTTCTGTTTGTTGGTTCTGATGCACTACACCGGAGATGAGTTTTGATGGGTAATGATTTGGCCGTGATGTCTCCTGCTAGGATTTCCACCTCACTTGCAGCCTACCCTGTGGGGATCAACTGGTTATTTACAGCAAATCTTACCTTTCTTGTTAACATTTACATACACGTGCAACAATAGGCGAGATCCTCAAGAGCAAGGTATGTGAAGATCTGAAGTGCTCCCATGTCACGACATGTTTCATCAGCCAGGTGGGCTGGAATATGGCATAAAATCAGGAAGTTAGGAACACACATTCCGAAATCCCCGGGGACATCTTCAGAATGAGTGAAACCCCATGGCTGGCAGAAACAATAGCAGAATTCTGAAGTTCAGATGCACATTGGCACCATTCTATCTCAACCTTTCATTTCCATGGAAACCATTCATGATGCCACAAAACGGGGATGCTGACCAGAGTTGAGAAAGGAGTAGCAGCACTGAAATGAGCTTTCAAGTGAGCTTGTGGCAGAGGGAAGGACAGGAAAAGACAAGGAACCGGACCTAGAGTGTTTTTTTAGGGACAGTGGCACTCTCGGGGTACCCAGGAGGAGCACTGGTAACCCCCCATCACAGCCCACTGACCCAGAGTTGGTTCTGATGACATGGCTGGCTGCATGTTCCACCCAAAATCTGCTTTACTTTTTTCTTATGCAAAAAGTGTGCTCTTCAGTCAACAGTAAAGGGCTCTTGGCCCTATAACTCAAACACAGAAAAGCATGGGATTGGGAGGAGCAGATGTCGTCCACGATATTAGCCATAGTAACAAAGTATCACAAAGTGGAGGACCATAAGAACCCAAAATCTATTCTCTCACAGTTCTGGAGGCCAGAAATCTCAAACCTGGTTCTTAGCAGAGCCGTGCTCCCTCTGATGACTCTTGCGGAGGACCGCTTTTCCAGCCTCTCGTGGCCACTGGCATCCCTTGGTTTACAGACACATTGCTCCAACCTCTGGCTCTGGCTTTGCAAGGACCCTCTCCCCTGTGTGTCCATGCCTCAAATCTTCCTCTGCATTTTCATGTAAGAACACCAGACTTTGGATTTAGGGCCCACCCTAAATTTGGATTTAAATTTAAATTTAAATTTAGGGTGGGCCCTAAATCCAAGATAATCTCATCATGAGATCCTTAATTACATCTACAAAAGACCCTTTTTCTGGGTAAGGTCACCTTCACAGGATCCAGGAATTAGGACTTGGACATACCTTCCTGGGGGTCACTAATCTACCCACCACACCCTCATGACAGGACATTTTGCCCTGGGGGATGCAAAAATTCACATTCTTGGCCCTGAATAGGCATCCCTGCAGGTCTTGAGGCTTTGGCCAATTTCAGAGGAATGCCATGACCAGTTGCTATCTTTGTGAGACCCGGGCAAGGCAGGGAATCTGAGTCGTTGCCATGGTGATCCCACACCTTGAAACTTTTGTCCTTTCGTATTGTTTGCCAGGAACTAATTACTCTAAAATCACGTGAAGCACCTGAATCCAAGACGTGGGCTGTTTCTGGAGGAAACTCAGTGCTCAGAGTGGGGGCCTTCCTCTTCCTTCATCAAACAAACCAAGTCTGTGACATTCTTTGGATTTTTTCCCAAACGACCATTGTATTAGGCTTAGCAACAACCTTGAACATAATCAGACACATCTGGGAGTGAGGAGCAGAGTTTGAAGGGGAAGGAAATGCTCCTAATACCACGTTCCACCACTTGGATCCAGAAGAGATTTTGAAAACACTCGACACAACAGAAATGCGGGTGGTAACACGGACAGGAAAGGAAAAGCCTCTGCATGAACAGCTTATCATGATTAATATGGCTCCGCCAGGCCGGGGCTGGTTACATGAGGAGCTGGAAGAGGGGCCAGGCAGCGGGTGAAAGCCTGCTTCTCTGGGAAACTGCACAAACTTGGAGAAGTTTTTGTTTACCCTTCCTGCAGTTTTCATGCAGGTGAGCGTGTAAAAATGAAGATTTTGGTAAATTCATCAGAGTTTCAGCCCAGATAGAATTTTGGCTGCGGGTTCTGCGGGTAATTTCCTTTTTCATAAAATAAGGACCCGTGCGCCTGTCCTCTTGTAACGCATCCATCTCCTTCTGGGCTCAGCGTCCTGCTGGAGGCCGTGGGCTGGGGCCTGAGCACATGGCCCCGCTGAGCCCCTGAGAACCTACCAGAGAGGAGAATGCAGAGGAAAACCCTCTCCTTCTTAGGGGCATTTCCCAGCGGAGACAGTTCTTACTCTTATGACACTGTAATTCAGACCAAGCTCAGGGAAGAGTGGTAAGTCAGGAAGAGGAAAATAAAGTTAGGGTGGTCTTTCAACTTTATCGTTATCGTTATGGACGGAGGTTATGCATTTTTTTTAAATAACAGGACAATTAAATACATCGCCCACAAAAATATGAAAATGGCCCCACCTCTGGACAAGCAAGGGATGCAGCTACCATTTATTTCCCTAAGCCTTTCCCCTTGTGCTCCAAACCTTCAAGAACAATTTTCTTTGCCCACTTCTGTCAATTGGGACCACAGGTCTGCCCTCTGCTGGTTAAGGGACATCCAAGATCCAAGCAGTATTACGACTGGGAAGGGGATCACGTCAGGCCCCTTAGCCACCTGCCTCGCCAGGGATGCAAAAAAGTACTTACTCCCTGACTCATAGACGCTTCATGTTGGACTCAGAGCTGTTGAGTGGGCAACAGAACATTTGCCACCCTTGCAGGTCCCCGATAACTTCACACACCACATGTCCAAGGGAAGTATAAGATAAAGCTGACGTTACCGCACATACGGCTCAAAGGCTTCTCAAACACCATTATACAAATCAATCTAAAAGGGAAAAAACTAAACATCAAGGCCATCATAAGTGGAGATAGATCTGGATCTGAATCCTGGTTTCACCGTCTACAAGCTCCAAGGGCTGTGGCAAACACCTGCCTGAGCCCAGCTTCTTTCTCTGTAAAGGGAAGCTATTAATCATTATATCAGAGAATTAAATGAGATGCATGAGTTAGCACAGTGCCTGGCACATAGTAAATATTCTATAAATAAGCTTAAATAGCTTTCTATTTCAATTCATTAAATTCTAGAAGCTAGTAATTTTTTCTCTGAGTGCCCACAGTAAGAGAAGCCAATATTGGAGAAGGTGGTCCTTGTGGTTTGTGACCAGTATCCTCACCTCTGTCTCTCCAGGGGTCTGCTGGTAACATCAGAGACATTTTTGGTGGTCCCAACTGGGAGTGGTACTACTGGCATCTGGTGGGTAGAGGTCAGGATGCTGCTAAGTAAGCTTCCTACAGTGCACAGGCTGGCCCCACAAGAAACTCATCCAGCACCAAATGTTGATAGCACTGAGTTTGGAAACCCTCTCTGACCTTTCTGTAAGTATCTTTAGCTTTAACACTGAAGAACTAAGGCCTTGGCCAGCCACTTTCTACAACTGAAGTCATGCTTCCATCACGTTGAAAACAATTCAGAAATGCAAGCTATAAGCCCTCACAATGTGTCAGGTTGGCCTTATGAGCAGTATTGATTCTCAGCTGAGTTCTGGAACTTTCCATCGCTGACTGACAGGCAACATTTCTGCTTACTGCTTGGCTTTCTTGATGTCAGTGACATCAGGAATAAAATCTCTGGATTTAAAAGCCACCCAAAGGACAGTCCGTGTGGCTCAGTGGTTTGGTGTTGCCTTCAGTCCAGGCTGTGATCCTGGAGACGGGGGATTGAGTCCCATATCGGGCTCCCTGCATGGAGCCTGCTTCTCCCTCTGCCTGTATCTCTGCCTCTCTCTCTGTGTGTCTCTCATGAATAAATAAATAAAATCTTAAAAATAAAATAAAAGCCACCCAAAGTCAAGAGGTCAAGACTCTCAACATATCTTTAAATTTTTTAAATTGTGATAAAACACATACAACATAAAATTTACCACTTTAATCATTTTTAAGTGTACAGCTCAATAGGGTTAAGTATCTTCACATCGTTATATAACCAATCTCTCGAACTCTTTCCATCTTGCAAAACCAAAACTCAATACCCATTAAACAACTCCTCATCCCCCTTCCTTACAAGGACTCCTACTATTTTTATAAGATAAAATACTCATGTATTTTTTTAATGACCTACAGCAGCCATCTAGGCACCATAAGAGGATCCAGACCAAGCAGACACAGCTTCCAAGAATGCCAGGAATAACATGGAAAGAGTTTTCTTCTTCCTCCTTGATGAACTGTAGTTGAACAGCTGATCTACCCTCAACCACCTGGCTTTGGGCCTCTGGTTAGATAACAATACTCTTATTGTTTGGGGGGGAGAAGAAACATATAAAAACAGATTAAAACACAATAAAACAGGGGTGCCTGGCTGGCTCAGTCAGTAGAGGATGCAGCTTTTAATCTCAGAGTCATGAGTTCAAGCCCTGCACTGAATGTGGAGCCTAATCAACATTAAAAAACTAAAATAACCAGCCAACCAATCAAATACCCAGAGATTTTTCTTTGAAGTTGGCACTTAATTTAAAAGAAGACATTTTTTCAAACCTGGCCTGACTCTGTAGTCAGGGCAGGTCCTACTCAACCACCCCCTGTGACCAAGTCACCTCCGCCTCTCTCTCCTTGGATTTCCAAAGAAGATGGGAAAGGGAGATGGATAGCTTACCAAACTACAGAGCTACGCACTTCATGAGATCAGGGATGTTTGGGGAGAAGGCCGATCAATCCCAATCCAGAAAGACTTAGGGCTTCCCTTGGCTCAGCTGTGCTCCTGGGGTCCCTGGCACTGCAGCCTGAGCTCTGTCTCCCTGCCGAACAATGGATGAAAACACCTCTCTGCTTCTCCCTTTCCATCATTTTGCTTCCAGCTCGCTTTCCTCTTGGTTTTGGCACACATTAAATACAAGCGTGCACCTTAAGCTTTTATTATATGCCAGGCACACAATGCTGCTGGATATATAAATACAAACTATTTCAAGCACTTGCCTCAGGAGCTTACAGTCTAAAAGAGGAATAAATGTGTAGATGGTGGAAATCTGTCCCTGAAATACAAGTGGTACAAATGGACATTATGTTGTACAAAGGGACTGAGATTAAAACTGACAAGACACATGTAGGAGTTTGTCTTTGCTCCCTCCACAAATCCTAATGAAAGAATAATAAAGGAATCAAACAGGTATAAATGCACATGGACACAATGCATGGAAGATGACATGGGACAAAGGACAGGAACAGGACAAAAATGTGAAAGATGTAACAGACTCAGATTACAGCTTTCTCCACTTGACTAAATGCCTGTGGGGTGAGGGGAGACAATGGAAAAGTGGATTGGTTTGTGCTACAGGATCTAAGAGTGGTTCAGGATTGGAGGCTGGGCAGGGGTATTACTAGTCTGCACACGGAATAGTTTAGAACCCCAGATATCCTTCCTCAATCTACCCAACTAGGCAACTACCCCCTCATCGGCACCCAGTAGGAGGTTTATTATCTGGTGAGGCTCAACAAGAAAGGCTCTGGAGTCTAGATATCAGAGCATAGCTAGATACTAGATATCATACTAACATGCTACTCCCTTGCCTGTAGAGCTTTTACCTACCCCATACAGGAGAAAGTAGGACTCCTCCTCCTCCTTTCCTCTCAGGGAAAACCAGTCCATTCAAGAGAAAAGACTTACAGATCTGACATCTGGAGGACCTTACCTAACAACTCTCCAAGAATCCCACCAGAAGAGTAGTCTTGAACATGTTCGTGGAGCTCCCATGAATAGACAGCCAAGGATCACCAGAGATTTGAGAAGCATACACACACACACACACACACACACACACAGGCCAAAACAAACAGAAAAAAAAAACGAGCAGGAAATTAAAAAGTGAGAAGGTGGAATAAAACTTAGATACATTCTTAGAGATGTGAAAGAACATGCTGCCTATATGAAACTATTTTTAAGAAAAAATAATTAAAGAACAAGAAAGAGCTCTGGAAATTTTTTAAAAATATATTATGACATTTTAAAAAATCATCAAACTGATAAATATAGTTGGATCTCCAACAAAGATCAAAAAGATAGGGGATCCCTGGGTGGCGCAGCGGTTTGGCGCCTGCCTTTGGCCCAGGGCGCGATCCTGGAGACCCGGGATCGAATCCCACATCAGGCTCCCGGTGCATGGAGCCTGCTTCTCCCTCTGCCTATGTCTCTGCCTCTCTCTCTCTCTCTGTATGACTATCATAAATAAATTTAAAAAAAAATTAAAAAAAAAAAGATAAAAGAATAGAAATAAATACATGTCCAAGAGGTCTGACATCACAATAAACATAGACCCAATAAGAATAGACCAAGAAAACCAATTAAGCAGAATTCAGTTACCAAACAGATATACTTCTCCAGAAGTGATGGACAGAAATGAACCCACTGAATGCATACCACCATAAATTTTAGAGGACCATACAAGGTACATCATCATAGAATTTCAGAAAACCAGGAACGACAATATTTCCAAAGAAAGAAGAAAAAAACAGTCACAATGCCATAGGAATTAGAGTCTGTCATATTGTCAGCAACGTTGGGAAACTGAGATTGTAGAGCAATGCCTTCAAAGTTATGAGGAAAATCATTGTTACAACCCAGACTTTTGTACCCAGTCAAACTATCTACCTAGCAAACTTGCCATCAAATATAAAGGTAACATAAGGGCACCCATGGTCTCAAATAACTGGGAAGATTTACTCCATCAAAACCAAGGAATGAAACAAACAAATAGGAAATAAGCATTCAGAAAGCAGGAGTGCCAACAGTGAAGACAGAGGAAGGGTCACCAGCAGTGACAGCCTAGGCAGGATGACAGCTGTGGGCAGGATGTATGTTCTATACATAAAATTCTAGAAAATGCAGACTAATCTACAACAATAAGTAGTGGATTAGCAATTTAACATCTCAATTATGGTAACGGATTCATGGGTGTTTACAAAGCTCATAAAATTGTTCACTCTAAATATTACACTTTTTACTGCACATAAACTATACCTCAATGAAGTAGTAAAAAAAAAAATTTGGGATCCCTGGGTGGCGCAGCAGTTTGGCGCCTGCCTTTGGCCCAGGGCGCGATCCTGGAGACCCGGGATCGAATCCCACATCGGGATCCCAGTGCATGGAGCCTGCTTCTCCCTCCTCCTGTGTCTCTGCCTCTCTCTTTTTCTCTCTCTCTCTCTGTGACTATCATAAAATAAAATAAAATAAATTTTAGGAAAATGAGAGAATCATAAAGAAGTGGAAGGCTGGTCATGGAGAACTATCCACAAAGAAGTCATAGAGATAAAAAGAAGGAAGATATAAAAGAGAGCACAAAAAGCATACAGAATGGGGTGTCTGGTGGCTCAGTTGTTTGGGCATCCAGCTCTTGGTTTCAGCTCAGGTGGTGATCTCGGGGTCATGATCTTAGAATTGTGAGATCAAGCCCTGCATCAGGCTCTGTGCTCAGCAGGGAGTCTTGCTTTTCTCTCTCTCTCTCTCTCTCTCTCTCTCCCCCATAAATAAAATCTTTTTTTAAAAAGGATACAGAATACACTGAGAGGGTCTAACATGCTTAACCAGGATCCCAAAAAGAAACAAGGACATCACTTCACAGCAGCAATTGCAGACACCTAAAAGAAGAGAAGTGATATTGGGAACAACATGCTAGAAAACAAAATAATTGCCAAACTAGATTCCTCTACCCTGAGGGGGGAAAAATCCTTTCATACTAATAAAGGCAGATAAACAAAAGCCGAGAGTGTTGTTCAACAGCAGACCCCCCAAAAAATTCCACAAGGTGGTTTTGGGCTGAAGGTCAATGACCCTTCCTGGAAGCCCAGAGACACAAAAAAGGATGAAGAACAAGTTGGAGAACGGTTCTTTTTTTTTTTTTTTTTTTTTTTTTTTTTCCTGGCTAGAAGCATAGCTCCATGAAGAAAGTCAAGAGGTGTAAGGCTGAAAGATGGGTGAACCCAGATCACAGAGGTCCTGCATGCCAGCAGGAGGAAAGAAGGGGGATGGATGCAGATAAACGAGAGGTCAAGAGAGATAGATAGTGAAACAGTGGAAATGGAGAGCTTACAATGATGTAGGGGCAACATTGCTACACGATGCCTGAGGTCCAGGCTGTTGGCAATTAAACAGACACCACTGGCTCCAGGTGCTCAGCACTGGCGGGGCTCAAGATGTCATGGGAAACTTTGAGGAGGGAATTCTAATGAATGATGGGAGTGAGGGTCTGATTGCAAGAAGTGAAAAGAGCAGGTGGAAAGGAAGCAGAGGCAGCAGGTGCCCCCTCCACAGAGAAGTCTAACAGAGACCTAGGTCTACATCTCCAAAACAGAGCTCTTTGTTTCTCCCTCCAAATTCTTCCCTAGCTTCCTAAGCAGCATCCATAGTCTCACTACCTGGCAGCTCAAACCAAAATGCAGGAGTAACCACTGATTCCCCTTCCCACCCCCCTTCACTCCATCCCCCAGACCCAACCTATCTCACCAGTTACTCTTGACTCCAATGCAGTGAGTAGTCCCTGCCTGCCAGCCCCATGCTTCTGTCTTTCTGCAAGCCCACTCCCCTCTCTTCCTAGAATACTGCATGATCTCTAAGGGGTCAGGGTCGGGGTGAGGGACTGCTTCCATTCTTGCTCCCTCTAACCCTGTTCCCCGCCCCCCCCCCACAGTAATCCTTGGGGGTGAGGAGCAGGAATTGGACCATGCTACTTCCCTGCTTAAAATCCTGAGATGGCTCCCCACTGTGATTGGAAGAACATTTAAATTCCTGACCACTATACTCCATGAGTCTTCCCTGACTAAGCTTCCCTAACATCTTTTCCTCCTGCTCTCCCCAACCTGCATCAGCTTTGAACTCACTGGCTCACTCCCTGTTCCTGGAGCACACCAAACGTCTTCCTGTCTCTGAGTCTTCACACCTTGAGGTCTTGCAAAGCTGGATTCTTCCCCCTCATTCAGTTCAAAATTACCTCCTCAGATCTTTCATAACCAGCCAGCCAACTTAACGTGACCTCCCTCCCTTGAGGTGTCCCACCATTGCATCACTGTGTTTAATTTTACATATAATACTTAGCATCTGAAATTCTTATTAATTAACTAGTTTGTTGTCTGCACCTACCCCCTGCCCCACCCTCTTAGAGTGTTAATTCCACTAAAACAGAAATCATTTCCTTCTTATGAATTGCTGAAACACCAGTGCCCATTCCTGGATGTTGTCTTCAAACTCAAAGATAAGCTGAGTAGACACTATGGGGAATTTATAGAGTGTTAATAAGAGGCGAATGTAATAGGATTGCCAAGTAACACTGGGGGCCCATTGAAGTCAGATAGCATCAACTTTGTATTTTCCAGGACTTTCCCCAGCTATTCCCGACAGCCTGGGAGGAGTGCAGAAAGGTAGATAAGGAAGAAAAACCAAACTGAGAATGGATGTGGTGGACAGAGGCAAAGGTCAAAGGATTATGATATCACTGAATGACCAAGAAAGCAGATAGGGAGGGGACCCCAGCTGGGAGCTGATGGATTAAGATGGATTAACACCTAGGAACCAAGGACCTAAAGTTGCAAACAGCAGGGGAAACTGGTACCCTTGCACCGTGGAGGGATGACATTGCAGGTAAAATGCTGAGTTCCAAAGGCAGGAGCTCTGAATTGGAGATTTTGGAGATGCATGCTCTGTCGGGATGGTGAGATCTGAAACCGGTGAGTTGAGAAGCCCCTAGTCCCTCCGTGCGCTGCTGCCAGAGCCCCCGAGGCTGGGTTCAGCTCTGCAGCTTCTCAGCAACAGTCTCTGCACAGCAGGTATGGTCCTTCCTCTGGGTGACTCAACCCTTCTGCAATTATTATCTTGGCTAAAGATATAAATGACAAGTCCCCGAAATGCTAAAGGAGGCGATACCATCAAGAAAATTTAATTCTTGAGTGCCTGCAGACTTTCCCTTCTTTTCTTCAGCTAAGGACTTTTTTCCCCCTAACTCCTCTTAACAGGGTTATCAGAGCTCATGAGGGAAAGGAAGGACAGGCAATGAATGGCAAGCAAGCACTGAATCCCAATCTGGACTCAATGACAAGAGAATAATAAAAATATGAGAAGTAACTTTTCCTCCTGAATTGTAGAGAAGAGGTATGGATTCAGCCCAACCGTAGAAGGGGCTGAGTCAGGCTGCTTCATCTCTTATGAGTATTACTCAGGAAAAGGGGGAAGGAGTGAAGGATTTCCAGTTGGGGTTGCCAGGTGTAGCAAGTAAAAATACAGGGTGCCCGGTTAAATTTGAATTTCAGATACACAATGAATTTTTTTAGTATGTGCATATGCTCCATGCAATATTAGTATACTTATGCTAACAATTATTCATTGCATATCTGAAATTCAAATCTAAGCGAGTGTCCTGTATTTAACTCTAGAAGGGAGCCCATGCCTCTCACCACCCCACCCCACCACCCCACCACCCCCCGACCCCCACCCCCGGCACTAGATCAAGCCATTGAACAGAGAAAGCTTCCTGATGGTTGTGCTGAAAAGGCCAAATATTCTGGGGTCATTCTGAAAACAAATGGTAGTAAAGGTAAATGTCCTTATGTTTTCTTTTCCTTTTTTTTTTTTAGATTTTATTTATTTATTCATGAGAGATACAGAGAAAAAGAGGCAGAGAGAGAAAAGCAGGCTCCAAGCAGGGAGCCCAATGTGGGACTCCATCCCGGGACTCCAGGATCACGCCCTGGGCTGAAGGCAGATGCTCAACTGTTGAGCCACCCAGACGTCCCTGTCCTTATGTTTTCTATTTACAGCTGAGAGAATTCAAAAATGACTATCTATACATATACATAACACATACACACGTAGATATAGCTATATAAATATATATGGGTATTAGGCTTGGCTTTGCAGCTAAGTTACAAATTGCTTTGTGGCTTTACCCAATAAAGAGAAAGCAAAAATGCAAGGCAGTGAGTTATTGTGGCCGAGTTTCATCGGTTGCCCTGGCATGAGTAGTGGTTGGATGGGTGTGGCAACTTATCAATTTGTACTGCTCCTGGTTTCCATTATTTTGCCCATCAGAGATTAGGGTTTTTGGAAGGAGAAAGAAAACAGCCAACCTCCGAAGTAAACTTACTCTCAGGCCTGTGGTATATCTAATCTTATTTTCCATTTGTCCCAACCACTTTCCAAGTAACCATAATACAAAGTGTCATGTGTCTGAAAGAGGACAAATACAGAGCATCTCCAGGTCACTATTTATTTTGTTTGAATAGTGACAAAAACCAGGTCATTCCCAATCATAGAAACCCAGTCCTGGGCCCTCTGAAACATACGTTAGGTTCTGTTTATGTGATTCCTAGAGGCAGTGTTTTCCAAAGCAGAGGAAAGATGGCAAGAAACTCTTCTACTCAACTGAGCATTATGGCCCAATTAATGCCCACAAACCTAAGAAAAAAGGAATGTCTCAACACTGTAGTCTTCTCCTCCAGCCTCTTTGTAAGAAATTCTTAAAAGACCAGCAAATGTCAGCAAGCAGCTTAGCACTAATCAGTGCTCTGCAAAGGAGAAAAAAGGAAAGACCATAAAAAATTGCTACATGGGGCCCCTGGGTGACTCAGTCGGTTAAGCATCTGCCCTCAGTTCAGGTCATGATCACAGGGTTTTGGGATGGAGCCCCCCCATTGGGCTCTCTGCTCAGGAGGAGCCTGCTTCTCCCTCTCCCTCTGCTACTCCCCCCTGCTTGTTCTCTTTCTCTCTGGGTGAAATAAGTAAAATCTTTTTTTAAAAAAATGCCACAATTGCTGATGGAGCATGAGTGTCTGCAGAAGCTATTGTGGAGAAGCCCCAGCCAGATAAAGAAACAGCTCTTCCTTTACGGCCTGGGCTGGGGTCGGCTCCAGTGACTCAACACTCCTGGATAACCTGTCTCAGCACACCTATGTGTCTCATGCTGAAAGATCCTAAGAGGGCCGAACAACTTGGAAGGGACCATACACAGGCCCAGATGGCGAACATCTGGCCAAAAATTAGGAAGAGAAAGAAATCAACTTCTCAAATCCACAGACAGGTGTTTGGGGCTTCCCAGGAGACCTGCTTAGGAAGGGCAACAGGGATGGTTCTAAACTCATGGTTAGTTAAGGCTGAGCAAACGTTCCTGAGAAATAATGAGGAATTGGTACAGGTCAGCATGAACCAAACAGGTGGCAAGAGCATGAGAGCTCTGCTGTCCACCTTCTCTTGATAATTACATCATTTCGAAGACATTTAAATTATTTAGATGATTGTAACCGAGACATCTTTAATAATGCACCAAACAGCAGGCACCAGGTTGAAATCAATTAGACTCCATCGCTAAATTATAAGGTAGAAATTTACAAGCGGAGGGCTCAGGGGGTAGGGGCTGTAGGGGTAGGTGCCTGCCAGAGACAATTCTATTAGGAACCAAATGGGTATTGCCTTGTCAGTTAAACAGCAGAAAAATGGTCAGGTGCTCCTAAAAAATAGGGCAATGATAAAAAATGACATTGAGAGGGCTCGTGCGCTGTGCAGGGTTCTGGACGGCCAGGAGAAAGAACAATGGAGGCAGGAATAAATCCCATCCTAGAGGTTTCCAGTGCAAGGAGAAGTCGGCAAGGGGGGCGTCGAGGCGCCTCCGGCCGAGGCGGGGATGCCTGGGGCAGGACGCTGCCCGCACTGGGAGCCGGCCTAGGACACAAGCGACGTGTCGCGGGGGTCAGACGGGACGCCCCAGCTGCGGCCGAGGCCTCCCGCCCGGCCCCGTTGAGCCTCCCGGAGGCCGGCGGGGACGGCACGTGGCGGACCCCGGGCGCCGCGTCCCGCCCTCCGCCGCGCGGGGGCGCAGGGCGCAGGGCGCAGGCGCGCTGCCGGGGGCGCGGGCGGCGGCGCCGCCCCTCCCGGCCGCCAGGGGCCGCTGTGGCGCAGCCCGGCCGGCCCGCGCTGTCGGGGCCCTGGCTCGCCGGTCCTTCTTGGGCACGGCCCTGCCGGTTTGGCGGGGTGAAAGGTTGCGAAGATGGCGACGGCCTTGAACGAGGAGGAGCTGGACAATGAAGACTATTACTCGTTGCTGAACGTGCGCAGGGAGGTGAGGCCTGAGGCGGGACGCAGTCTGGGAGGAGGCCGTGCCCCGTAGTTCGGGAGGGCCGGGCTGGCGGCCACCGCTCCGGCCCCACCCGGGGCGGCCGGGACCCGGCGGGGAGGCCGCGTGACCCCGCCCGACATGCGCGACCGCCCGCCGACCGGGCGGTCCCCACCGCCTCGACCCCTGCGCGGGGGGCGTCCCGGCCGGCCTCTGCCGCTGCTCTCGGCGGCCGGGGCGCTGCGTCCTGGCAAGGCAGAGGCCCCGGACCCACAAGAGGGAACGGGTCCCTGGGGCGGAGGCCACCGGAGTGGGACTCCCGGTTCTCCAGGACCCGGTGCCTCGCCCGGCCCACAAACTTGCCTTGGCCGAGGCTGTGTCATCGCCCCCCGGCCGGCAGAGCGGGAAACTGAGTCCCAGGGACCAAGGTCAAGGCCACCAGGGAGCCTCCCCACGCCGTCTGTCGGGTTCCCAAGTATTCACGGGGACGTCCCGCTTTCAAAGTGAACCCAAGCCCGGGGGCACGTGCCCTGTGCCCTCCTCTCCCCTGAGCGGCTGTCCAGGACCCGAGGGAAGAGCCTCCCGTAGCCACAGCCTCCGTCCGGGAGGCCGCGGACGGGCAAGAAGCTGCCAAGCCGGAAAAGCAGCGAGCGGTGCCGCGAGCGCGGCCTCGGCGTGTGCGCCCCTTTCCGTGCGCCGCGTGTTCGCACCCTGTTTCCTCCTCACCCGGTAAAAGGCAGAGTCTCCCACTGTGTCTGGCACGTAAGAGGGCCCAGCAAATTCCCTTTCTCGGCAGCTCGTCCAGTTCACCGCAGCGTGAAGGGCAGGGAGGCTTCCAAGGTCAAGCCCTAAGGTGGATCGTTTCTCTCTAGGCTGCTGGGTTTGGTCCTCCCGGCCCTGCTGGAGGACCTTTAATTCTATCTGCCCGTTTTCCCCGTGATCATAAAGTTTGATTATTTTAGGCAAAGCCCGTCAAATATGTGTTGTTCACCCTGTTGGTGTGCGTGGTGTCAGTAGCAGCTAACGTTTTTATCAGTACCGCTTTGTCCAAGGCTGCAGTGCCCAGGGAACACTCCCTATTCCTTACCTTAACGCTCCCCCCAGCCCCTAAGGTGAGTATTCTGATAATCCTTGATTTATAAGTGAGAAAACTGAGGCCGAGAGAGATTAGGTTACTTGGCCAAAGTGACCCCAATAGCAAGTGCAAGAGCCTGACCTCAGCCCTCAGAAGTCTGACTGGAGCCTCAGCTCTTGACTTCTAAGCGCTGCTGTCATTACCAGACTGCAGAGCTGCGAGCTCCGAAATGGATTAGGCAATCCATTAAAACATTAGCTAATACATTAATACTATGTATTATGAAAATGTCTAGTGTAATATGTGGGGGAACTGCAAATCCTGTTAGGCTACCATAGGCACCTAGAGGTTCGTGTAACTAATAAACAGTAAGGCTTTGGGTAAATCACCTTTTTTAGCCTTCAATTCATTTCCCTTTGAACCAAGCTGCTTGGCTAATTACTAAGTTTTCTCCATTTCTTAGAAGCAAATTAGTAAATGAAGCCAGACTTTTTTTTTTTTTTTTTTTTTTTTTTTAGGATTTTATTTGAGAGAGCACACACTTGAGAGCAGAGGAGGAGGGGCAAAGGGAGAGGGAGAAGCAGTCTCCCTACTAAGCAGGTCCCTAGAATCACCACCTGAGCCAAAGGCAAATGCTAAGCCTACTAAGCCACCCAGGCGCCCCTGAAGCCAACCTTTCTTACCATTTATTTATAGTCTGGTTATCAGTAATTGAGCAGCAATTTACCAGTTTATCAGGCTTACTGAATCTTAGGCAGGTGCATATGATCAAAAAGATACAGAACAATAGGCTTGGCTGGAGTCCTCGATAAATGTTAGTCAAAGATATACCTTGAAACTACTGGCATCCTAAGGTTTATTGTTATTGGATTGATGAGTGGGAGACAAATAAAGATTTCTTTAAGAAAAGTCTTTTCCGGGCAGCCCGGGGGGCTCAGCGGTTGAGTGCCTGCCTGTAGCCTAGGGCCTGATCCTGGAGTTCTGGGATGGAGCCCCACATCGGGCTCCCTGCATGGAGCCTGCTTCTCCCTCTGCCAGTGTCTCTGCCTCTCTCTCTCTCTCTCTCTCTCTCTGTGTCTCATGAATAAATAAATAAAATCTTTAAAAAAAAAATAAAGTAGCAAAGGTTTAAAAAAAATATTTTTAAGGCATTTCTCATATTTATGGCTACGGTGAAATCCCTACAAAACATGTTCCCTCACTGAAGTCACTTTGTGTTCTCTTGGTCAACAAACTCAGTGTAAAATGTCAGGGTATGCAGATTTTACCTCTCAAGATTCTACTGGAAGAAAAGTTCTGAAGGTGATTTCTGGACTTGGTATTTACTAGGATTTTTTTTGGGAAATCAGAAATCATCCTGAAGTTGAAATAGCATGATTTGTTTGAAGAGTTAAAGTAGAAGTAATGTTAACTCTTACACCTGTTTATGTATTTGCTGTCACTCTAAAACTTGATGCCATTTAAGTATATGTGTAGGTAGCAAGATTCCCTTCCCACCAGTACTTCAGAGCATCTTCAAGAGAATACCTTCAGCATTGTGTTCAGGAAGTCCAGACTTTTCCCTAAAAATCTCAAATGGCAGTAACCTAACACAAAACCAAGAAGTTCTATTTAAAATTTTTTTAACTACAAGCATAATGTCTGGTTACAATTGAAGTGATACAGAAAAGTTAAAAGTTAAAAATCATGGCGCTGGGGTGGCTCAGTCAGTTAAGCATCTGTCTTCAGCTCAGGTCATGATCCCAGGGTCCTAGGATCAAGCTGCACGTTGTGCTCACTGCTCAGTGGGGAGTATGGTTCTCCCTCTCCCTCTGCTGCTCCCACTGTTTGTGCTCACTCTCTCTGTCAAATAAATAAAATTTTTGGAAAAATGTCAAAAAGCAACTTAAAAATCTCTTTTTCTAAATTTTAAACTTGAGAATATCCCCTCATGTTGTATTTCAGAGAACGAGGCAGGCAGCTAGACTTGACCAAATTCTTCTCTAAACAAGACATATGCGATCTTTAATGATTCCCCTTCTCTGCTGTTCTGAATTTCCTGTTTACAGAGGAGAGCTATTGTCACACTGAGGGGAGGGAGGAATTTATTATTAACCTGGCATATTAAAACCAGATTCTCATCTCTGGTTTACTGTAGTCAAATGTGTCATCAGGTGCCTAAAATCTAACTGTTCTGAGATTTCTGAGATGATTTTCCAAAATTTACTTGGAGAAAGGATTCCTGACCAATCAACCAGAGTGAAATTTTCTTGATCTTTATACATTTTATAGATGTTTTAATTGACATTCTAAATTGAATTTATTCCTAATTGACTCAAATTCCTACTTTATCAATGTTGTATTACCGTTAAAAGAAACTTTCATTTTTATGCATGGCATTCAGCATTGTTTACAACCCCTCTTAAGGTCTTTGGTCCCAATCAATTTATCTCTTACCAAGAACAACTTTCCCCAGAATTCCTGCACTTTGATACCTTCCCTGGTTTAGAGTATGTTGGTCTTTCCGCAATTTTGGTTGTCTGGGTCTCTGGCTAGGGGTTACAGTCAGAGTGGGGCTAACCATTCAAGATTGGACTGCAGATAGGAAGAAGGGCTAGAGCAGTAGAGGAAGGTCTACTGGCCACTGCCCAAATTGACCTAGGGGGACGTCACACAGCACAGCAACCAGGATGACTTGGATGTCTGTAGAAGTTTAGTATAGGCATTTGGCTGAGCCAGGTGCACACCTAAAGCACTGAGGTGAGGTGCTGTGTGTTTATTCATCTTTTGCTTATCTCACCTTGTGACGAGCAGGTAATTTAGTCTTAAGGAAAGGGAACCAGATAGGTCTGAGAAGGTCATTCCTTTGATGAGTTTCCCATTAACTACATTATGTTCAAAGTTTGGTATTTATAAGCGTGCTTAAAATGTGTACATTCAGCAGGTAGTGTTAAGCCTTGGCTGTCCAAAAAACAAACTTAGGCGATGATCCCCGTTCCTGAGATGTCCAGTAAATAAAGAGGCTGAAGAGCAAGGTCACTCACTGGAGCAAGAGTCACAGCCCACACTGCCCCTGAGCAACAAGTCATTTAACCTCTTAAGTCTCTGCTTACTTTCCTGCTACAATTCTTCCAAGTTACGGAGAGTAGGAGGCCACATCGCGGCTTTGCAACCAGAATGTCCTGTGTTCAAATCTTTACTTTGTGAGGGGGGTGTGGGTTCCTGCCCCTAGGGTAGTAGTTTACCCTTTCTTTTTCCCATTTTCTTTGACATTGAAATGTGGGGAACCGGCAATAATGGATTAGGAACTTACTGTGGGCCAGGATGTTGTATATTGCCGTGTTGCAGTGTAGTAGAGCGTATGTATACAGTGCTTTGTACAAGTAGATGCTCATTTAATATTTATTATTTCTTGAATTTTGAGAAAGCATGAGGTTTTGCTTATTTTAAATGCAAGTACATAGAAAGCTTTGGTAAACTTCATCCTGGCTAAATTTGCTATCCGTCTGTTGTATTAATTAAAAAAACAAAACATAGTGCCAGAATTTATGCTAAGCATCAGGTTATGAATTCCCAAAGGTTTCTTTTCTCTTTCTGTTCAAAATAACAGAGTTTCTTATCTTCAAAAGACAGTTATCTCTCTGAACTCTGCTTCCTGCAATCATGAGTTTCATGCAGAGGGCAGGAGGGGGGCGGCTCCCAGAAGGGGGAGCTAAGCTAGGGAGGAGAGTAGAAGGGGTGATCCGCGACAACTGCAGTCAGTGTCTGGGGTTGAAGGCAGAGTAGAAGTGTTGTGAGCTGTCAGCTTCTTAGGGCAAGGCAGGGAGGACCTCCGTGATCAGAGGTAAAACGACAGGAAGACAGCACTGGGGTCAGGAAGGTGCTCAAGTAGAGTTCAGAGAGGCCTCCAGTGATCTGTCTTGCTTCTGGGTGGGGAGGGAGCTCTTAGGATACCCACTTAGTTCCAATGTCATCTTATAATATGATTAGCAAACACCATGAGGTTAAATTTTAAAATGTGTTTTATTTAATGAACCATAAGCTAGTTATTACCTTTCTGCTTTGGGCATTTCAAACAATTGCTTCTTGAAATTTTAATGCTCTAGCTCTGCATTATCTACAAAAATACCTTTTTTTTCTTTGTTAGAAAGAATTCAATTGAAAGTTTTTATATTTGCTGTGAGTTCAGTAGTAAACAATGGATAAGAAAATGTGGGACACACATGGAACGTGCTTTGCTTGGATATGGAATTTTAGTGTTTACTTTTATTAAACTTTCATTTTGATTTTATTTATACCCTACCTTGCTCAAGAAAGGATTTAAGACAACTAACAGGGATGAATAAAATAGCATAAAAGTTTAAAAGGGGGCATCAGGAGGGGAAAAGACCATTGGGAACATTGCTGCTTTATCACCGCCACTGTGGCCCAAACTTTATAAAGCTCTCATTCCCTTGAAGGAGCTTGGAGCCTCCTGCAAGTTCATATCCTGGTAGCTGGGTTCTGTTTGGGTCTTGGACTGTTGAAACCACTTCTGCAAGCAGAGTGCACAGTATCCCCTCCCTAGTTTGCAGGAGCCAGAACATTCCTCAGTAATAAAATGCCAGCAGACATCAACCATGAGAAGTCTGCATGAGTGCGCAGGATATAACAGATGGACGTGGACAACAGAAAGTATAAGGTCAGGATTTTCGGGAAGAATAAGCCAAGCTCTTTATGTGAAGGTAGGCTCCAAACCATCACTTCTGACCCAGAAAGGAACTGGAGCTCATTTTCCTAAGATGCTGGCCTTTTTATTTACTGTTGTGTCTCAAGGGCACCAGATACACATATGGACATGACCAGGAAGAGAAATGAAAACCAAATTGTACAATGGTCAGGAAATATCTTTTCAGCCCTTGGAATGACCTCTGCTCAGGAATCAGACTTTCTGCTCCTCTGGCTCTTTTGTTCTCACATTCTGTTGTCAGCAGAAGTGGGCGTGGAGGAAAGGATGCCCATCCCCCACCCCACCCCCAAATAAACCTTGAAGGTGACTGGGGCCTGCCTTTCTCTTCATTAGTATGTAGACTGCTGTCATTACTGATTGCCTAATCTCTTTTTGAATTTATATTGCCATCTTGATGGTAATGAGTTCTGTAAATTTTGTTTTTTCCTTCTATATAAGACAACCGACTTAGGTTACCTCTAGTTGTAGAAACTTGGAATTGTTTGACCATCCTGCTGTTTAGCTTCTCTGACTTAATCATGATTTATTGTTTCTCTCTTAAGCCTACCTTCCCAAAGCACAGTCTAAAATGACTATAGAGGGCGCCTGGGTGGCTCAGTCTGTTAAGTGTCTGACTTTGGCTCAGGCTGTAATCTGGGGGTCCTGGGATCAAGCTCCATGCTCAGAAGTGAGTCTGCTTGTCCCTCTCCCTTGCCCCTCCCCCACACGTGTTCTCTGTCTTTTTCTCTCAAATAGATTAAAAAAAATAATAATAAAATGGCTGTAGGAGGTTGACTTTTCAAAATCACATGACACGTAGCGTTGTCCACCTGACCCCTGTACTCTACAAAGCTGTGGTGTGCTTAGGGGTTTTAGAGAAGGACACTGAAACCACTTAGTCCGGCACCTTCCATATGAAGCACCTGTGCACCTTTGTTGTGATCATTTGGAAAGGCAGAAATGGTGGTGGAGCTTCGGAAGGGGTCAGCAACATAAAGAGCAAAGCCCTTGAAGGCAGGTTTGAGTTTGACTTCCTGGTAGCCTGATAGGGGCAAGCCACTTAACCTCTCTGAGCCCGTCTCTTCATCCATAAAATCCAGATGATAATTTCACTGTCCTGGGGCTTTGGGGAAAATTAAGCAAGAATGCATGTAAGTGCTCGGCATAGTAATTGGCATGTTATTATGTAAAGTAAATGCCAGTATATTTTTATTAGTATCATGAGCATAAAAGTTAATAAGAAATGTTCTTACTGATTTGTCAGAGTTCTTCACACAGTTTGGATGAGCCGGCTGTGTGATATATGCTTTGTAAATACCTGCTTCCTCTCTGCAGCTTTTCACTCCATGAACTACACTTTGGTCTGGGCCAGGCCACACGGGCTTCTAATAGCTAGCCAGCTTTTGGGCTGGGGCAGGGGGCATGGTCAGAGAAGTTCCTTCTCCTTCTCAGAGCAGACTTTTAATCTTTTTCATCCTCACTGTTTTACCTGTAAAATGGAAGCTCCAGCGCCAGTCTCAGGATGCTTTGTGAGTGTTAAGGCATCCAACGGGAAGATTCCAGCAGAAACATTTTGTGCAGATATATGTGCACCACTGTGGACAGCCTGAAAGCCCCTTCGACTTTGGTTCCCACGATGCTCTCTTTGTCCTCTTTCCTTTTTTTAAGATTTTATTTATTTATTCATGTGAGACACAGAAAGAAAGAGAGGCAGAGACACAGGCAGAGAGAGAAGCAGGCTCCATGCAGGGAGCCCGATGTGGGACTTGATCCCAAGACTCCAGGATCACGCCCTGAGCCAAAGGCAGATGCTTAACCACTGAGTCACTCAGGTGTCCCCCTCTGTCCTCTTTCCTTACCTTTGGTGCTCCTTCTCCATCCTCACAATCCCCCCAGGTTTGGGCCTCTTGAGCTTGGCTCTTTTTAACATCTTGGTTCTGTCGCATCTCCACCTGCCTTCTGGGCATCCTATTTAGGTGTTTAAATCCCCCTTTCCCTACAAAGCCTGGTGCTTCCAGTTTCTCCCCAACCCATGTGCTGGAGCCAGATCCCCTGGCAGGCATGCTTTTTGGTTTGTTTTCTCCATTTGGAATTGAGCACCTTCCGATTGTTTCATAGATCCACTCGGCTCACCAGGACTCTTCTTGACCAGCCAGCTCTGTTGCTTTGTTTCCACTTGGACTCCTGTGCCACCTACCAGCCCTCCTAACCTCAACCCTACGCCTCTGCCATAGTTTTCTCTAGGTCTCTCTGGTTTTATTTTTGTCAGTTGTAGTCGAGCTAATACCAAATCAATATTAACAAACTGTACTGATCACATTATTTCCCTACCCAGAAACCTTTTGTGGCTCCTGCTGTATATTGGGTGGGGATCAAACTCCATTTTAAAGCCCCTTATAGATTAGCTGTTTTATGTATTTTCTGCCTACCGTGTGGTGATGTTCTGCTTTCATTCCCTGCAAAGTAAGCGTCATGTGGTCAGGGACTCTGGCTGGCTGATTCACCATTATATTCCTTAGTACAGGGCAGGCACATAACAGGTACTTAGCAAATGTTTACTGAATGAATGAGCAGGCGGGTGGATGTCCAAGTTAATTTCCAGCCAATGTCCCACTAAGACTCCTTTGCCCTTGTGTCACTTTTTCAGTGTTCTCTCTATCGCCAAACTGGCCTGCTCCTCAGGATGTTCTTTTCCCCTGAAATGCCACAGCCCGTCTTGGATACCAAAGCAAATCAAAACCCACGATTTGGATCGCTTCATCTTCATGAAGCTTTCTTTAAATTCTGACTGCTCTGAACTTATTTCTCTACCATTAATATTAGCATTTCTGTCTTATATTGTTTAGTTAAATCAGCATATGTGGGGTTTTTAAGGGAAACACACATACGCATACCTAGTTTGTAATCTCCTTAATATTATATTCCCGTTGTAGCTCCTGCAGTACTTCAAACAGGGCTGGCATTCAGTAAATGTACTGACTGGAAGATTTAAGTATTTGCTAACATCATACCCACCTTGTCCAGGCACTTTTTATGTTGGAGAATACCTGTGTTGAAGATCACATTGCAGTTTTAGCAACAGATCATTTTAGAGGAATTTATTGGAAGGAGTGTATCAATTATCAGTTTGGTAAATCTAAATTTTCACTTAGAAAATTGTTCAAAGTCAGATGGAAGAGGAAGAGAGCAAATCCAACACATGCCTTTATGCTTGCTCCCCAAGTAAGCCAAGGCATGCAGAGACTGGGTACCATACTGGAAGAGGAACAGAGGGCTTGTTCCTCTGGGAGATATTCTGTTCGTCTTCTGCTTCCCTATTGCAGTGGGAAAAGGTTGTTTATCACCTTTTGTACTAGCATCAGTAATGATAATGGTAAAAGTAAGTAAATTTCAAATAGATTAGATTTTTTTGTAGTTTTCTTTTGTCAGAACTGGATTTTTAGGACAAGACTACATAGGTTAGTCTCACTTGAAATCTTGTTCTACTTGAGATGCTCCTTACAACAATGGGTCAGCCAGAACGAGTCAGTACAGTCTGCACCATGCTCTAGTTTGAGGGTAAATCTGCGTACACTGTTAGAGTCTTGCTGTTTGCAGATCAACCCCAGCTTTATTTCCAGACCCTTCAGAGATGTCCCACATGTAAATGAAAATTGTAGAAGACTGTGTGGAACAGGGTAAATGGCATCAGAAAATGGCAGGGCTGTGTGTGAGAGTGGTTTTATTGTGTGAAGCTTCAGACTGTGTAGTGGGAACCTTTTCAAAATGAAGCAGGAAATTTTTCCAAGTGCAGTTTAGTGCCTGATGAGTACATGCCTTGGTCTCCTCAGTGACACCAAGTAATCTGTAACACCCCTCCTCTTCACGAACCAGCTCTTACTCAGCACAAAGCACCCATGCTGTCTGGTGTTAATTAGCTCTGAAATCTGCTTTTTCCTTTAGATAGTATGAGCACCAAGTATCATAAAAAATTACAGGTTTTATTAGCTGATGCAGTTTATTTCAATCAGATTGTCATGGAACATATGGACAGTAATGAATCTTCAATTGTGGTAATTAGGCAGACTTCCCAAAATCCAATAGAACATAGTTTGTAAAGACTGCCTGAAATACAGCAGCATAGATACAGCTTGGAAGTTTGAGCTGGAAAGTTGCTTCAGCAACAAAAGACCTAGTGGCTTTCCTATTCCTAAAATGGATGTAAGTATGAGATGTGCATTGCTGCTTGCATGCTCTATTAGGTCTTCAAAGTACTGAATTAAATATCATCATTACATTAGTTTTAAGTGCTGTATACCAGATGCAGTCGGTTCTTTGTCTGGCCCATGGTAGGACTGTACTTCCTGATCCCCCAGTGGTTGAGTGAGGCCCTATGACTAGTGCTAGCCAGTGATATAAGTGGAAGTGATATGTATCCTGCTCAGGTTGAAGCATTTAAATGCTAGTGTGAGCCAGAGGGGGTCTGTCTCCTGCCCTTCCCTCTGCCTTGGCCACTGGCAGTGGTTCAGAGGGTGGCTGCTCTTTCAAACTTGGGACCTGAGGACATTGGCAGCTGCATACCACCATGTCCTAATATGGCCATGTAAAAGGAGAAATAAACCTTTGTGAAACTTTGATGTCAAGGCCCCTTTACATTTTCAAATTATTGAGCTTTTGTTTACATGGGTTGTAGCTATTGATTTTGATTAAAAATTAAAACTCAGTAATTAACAAAATGTAAAACAAAACACAGAGCAGGGTATACTTGTATTTTCAGTAAGGCATAAGGAAGACTGGAGGATTTCAAAATATATCTGTATTGAATAATAAAGTTACAGATACACAGATATCACAACAACTATAACAAATGCAAATACACAGTGAAAGAACTGAAAACCAATTGAATTAATCTCTGAAATCTCTCGTATTTATGCTATAAAACTACCACCTTAGAAATTACTAGCAAACATAATACACAAGCACGTAGTCCATTAGTCCAAAGCAGTAATGTCATCAGGTATCCTGTAACCTTAAGAAAATCCCACTGTATGCATTACAGAATGACAAAAAGGCAAATAGCTCAGTTTTATTAGTTTTATTAAAAATTGTTTTGACCTGTGGACCTCCTAAAAAGGTTCAGACTTCACAGGGGCCCCACACCACAGCTTGAGAACAACTGACCTTGCCAATCCTGACTAGTACAATCGCAGTTCAGACATGGGTGTTCCTCACATGTTTTAGCTTACTTTGTTAAATGAAGATTGGAAATAAAAGCAGAGTGGCAGTATGCTTTTTGAGTGTCACATTGATTCCAGACATGGTCTTCACTAGAATCTCGAGTGAAATGTAGTAGCTTCTTCAATGGCTTTGTTATTTAAATGAAGTAAATATGATAACACTGGAGTCAGATGATTTTCCAAGCATGATACCACAGCAGAGATCAGAAAAGGGACAATTTGGGGTACATGATACCACAGCAGAGATCAGAAACGGGACAGTTTGGGGCACCTGAGACTCAGTTGGCACGTGTCTGCCTTGGGCTCAGGTCATGATCTAGGGTCCTGGGTCAAGCCCCACATCAGGCCCTCTGCTCAGAGGGAGTCTGCTTCTCCCTCTCCCTCTGCCTGCCACTCTGCCTACTTGTACTCTCTCTCTGTCAAATAAATAAAATCTTGTGGGGTATTTTTTTTTTTGTTTTTTTTTTTTAAGAAAAGGGACAATTTATAGGCTTGATTTTGTAAAAATGGGAAATTTCTGTGTTTGCTCGGAGGGGGAAAAAACAAAAAAATAAATACAATTTTTAAAACTCAAAAGGTATATGCAGTATATTTATTAGATAAAAGATATTTCCGATATATATATAAAGAACTCTTAAAAATTAAAAAAGAGGGCAGCACGGGTGGCTCAGCGGTTTAGCGCCGCCTTCCACCCAGGGCGTGATCCTAGAGACCTGGGATCAAGTCCCACGTCGGGTTCCCTGCATGGAACCTGCTTCTCCCTCTGCCTTTGTCTCTGCTCCTCTCTCTCTCTCTCTCTCTCTCTCATGAATAAATAAAATCTTTAAAAAAAATTAAAAAGAGAGAGATGAATACACTAATAGGAAAACTATGCAAAGGAAACAAATGGGGACAACCTGGGTGGCTGAGGGGTTGAGCATCTGCCTTTGGCTCAGGGCAAGATCCTGGGATCTGGGGTCGAGTCCCACATCAGGCTCCTTGTGGGAAGCCTGGTTTCTCTCTCTTTCTCTCTCTCTCTTTCTCTCTCTCTCTCTCTCATAAATAAAATCTTAAAAAAAAAAAAAAGGAAACAAATGGATTATTTCATTTTAAAAAATTCTAAAATGCAAATAAATACATGGAGAAGTGTTCACCCTCAAGAGTAAACAAACCAATTTAAAACAGAGTACCCATTTTTGTCTACCATGTTGACAAAGATTGTTTCTTTCTAATGGTAGCACTCAGCACTGGCGAAATGCTAACCCACCCATCCAGGAGACCAAATGTTTATTCCCTGGAGAAATTGAACCAGGAAGGCTTCAGAGCCTACCCATAGACAACACCCTTATGAGATGAGAGTGGCACCCTTACAAAAGCAGGGAATATATGAGTGATTATATCCTTCATGGTGAGACTTACAGCTTTTTCCTTGTTCTTGGTGCTCTTCCCTGAAGAAACTGACCTATCAAAGAGAAAATACTGCCAAGTGAAACTTCCTGGTCCTCTTACAGGCATTTCACAAAGAATCTCATCAGATGACAAGGTCTGTTCACACAGAGCTTCCAAATAGCTTAGTATCTTACTGTTAAGTATAAATTGATACCAAAGAACATCAAATATATGAAGGAATGCTCCACTGTGAAATTCTAAGATCATGCAGACAGTGAAGAGAGATGAAGTGGAGAGTGCAGGGAATTTGAAAACTAGATTGTCTTCAAAGAGATAAGATAATACACGTAGGAAGTAAGAACAAGGTGATATTTTTTCTTTTTTAGGATATTTTTTATTGAGAGAGAGCAAGCGAGCACAAGCAAGGGGAGGGGCTCCCAACTGGGCACAGACTCCAATGTGGGGCTTGATCTCATGACCCTGAGATCTTGACCTGAGCCAAAATCAAGAATTAACCACTTGCTGAGTGAAGTAAGTCAGTCGGAGAAGGACAAACATTATATGTTCTCATTCATTTGGGGAATATAAATAATAGTGAAAGGGAAAATAAGGGAAGGGAGAAGAAATGTGTGGGAAATATCAGAAAGGGAGACAGAACATAAAGACTGCTAACTCTGGGAAACGAACTAGGGGTGGTAGAAGGGGAGGAGGGCGGGGGGTGGGAGTGAATGGGTGACGGGCACTGGGTGTTATTCTGTATGTTAGTAAATTGAACACCAATAAAAAAAAATAATAATAAAAAAAAAAAAGAAAAAAAAAAAAATAAAATTGAAGGCTGGGAGTTGTAGTAAAAAAAAAAAAAAAAAAAAAAAAGAATTAACCACTTAATTGACTGAACCACCCAGGTGCCCCTGTATATATTTCATTTTTTATTTTTTATTTTTTTTTGAGATTTAATTTATTTATTCATGAGAGACACAGATTGAGGCAGAGACATAGGAAGAGGGAGAAACAGACTCCCCACAGGGAGCCCAATGCAGGATACTATCCCAAAACCTGGGGATCACGCCATGAGCCAAAGGCAGATGCTCAACCACTGAGCCACCCAGGTGCCCCATATATATTTCTTTTAAAAGTATCACCTTGGGCAGCCCCAGTGGCACAGCAGTTTAGCGCCGCCTGCAGCCAGGGGCGTGATCCTGGAGACCCTGGATCGAGTCCCGCGTCAGGCTCCCTGCATGGAGCCCGCTTCTCCCTCTGCCTGTGTCTCTGCCTCTCTCTCTCTCTGTGTCTCTGAATAAATAAATAAAATCTTTAAAAAATAAAAAATAAAAGTATCACCTTATGTAAGTTCAGTTGGTTAGACAACCAACTATTTTGGCTCAAGCCATGATATGTGTCCTGAGATGGAGTCCTACATCAGGCTCCATGCTCACCTAGGGAATACACTTCAGAATTCTCTCTCCCCAGCCCTCCCCCTGCTTGCTTTCATGCTCTCTCTAAATAAAAAGTAAATAAATAAATAAATCTTTAAGAATACATATATACAAAAGAAGGAGCTCTTGGAAATTAAAAAAATATAGGAATAAAAATTCTATAGAGGGGCTGGAAAAGAAAGATGAGGAAAACTCCACGAAAGTAAAATTTAAAAATTAGAAGACAAACTCTTAGACATTAAAGTAAAATGAAGGGGAAGACATTATTAAACAATTAACATGAAAAAACAATTCTCAGAAGATGCAAGACTCTAGGGGAGCCTGAGTGGCTCAGTTGGTGAAGCATCTGCCTCAGGTCAGGATCTCAGGGTCCTGGGATCTAGCCCTGCGTCGGGCTACCTGTTCTGTGGGGAGTCTGCTTCTCCCTCTCCCTCTCTCACCCCCACCCCCACACTCACGCTTATGCTCACTCGGGTCCTCGCTCTCTTAAAATCTTTAAAAAAAAAAAAAAAAAAAAGACTCTAGATGGAAAGGGCCAAATAACTAGCACAGTGAGTGGGGGAGAAAAGACCCATACTACGGGAATCTAGGTTAACGAGCATCCTAAAATTTTCAAACAGGTCACAAAGGATTGGAAGTTAATGACATTAACTATCTTGGCAGTAGTACATAAGCTAGAAGACAAAGAAACCATACCACTACAGTAAAAATTCTGAGGAAAAAATATTTCTAAACTAGGATTATATCCTCAGCCAACTATTTGTCAAGTATAAAGGCAGAGTACAAGGATATTTTGAGGGTCACCTGGCTGGCCCAGTCGGTAGAGTATGTGAGTCTTGATCTCAAGGTTGTTAATTTGAGCCCCACAATGTGTGTAGAGGTTACTTTTAAAAAAGAAAACATTTTGAGATATGTGAAGTCTAAAAAATTTTTCCTCCTAGCTAGCCTTTGTAAAGGAAACTACTGGAGGTTGAGCTGTTGAAATAAAGAAAACCAAGAAAGAGAAAAGGCATAGGATATCAAAAAGAAGAGACTGACCTAGGAAAGATACCCTGGAGGATGGTGACAGAAAATCCTAGGATGAAGTTTGTTTAGCAGGCCTAACATCTGACACAATTCAATGATCTCTAGGAGGAAAACCTCTTAGGAAGAAAAAAAAACATGGAATTGGTGAACTACTTTATATTTTTGTATTGAAAAGAATATTAGAAGTTTCTACTATGAATCATTTATTTTGAGGAGTTGAAGAAGAATCTGCGATAGAGGGGCACCTGGGTGGCTCAGTGGTTGAGCATCTACCTTTGGCTCAGGTCGTGATCCCGGGGTCCTGAGGAATGAGTCCCACATCAGGCTCCCTGTGGAAAGCTTGCTTCTCTCTCTGTCTCTCAAGAATTTATAAATAAAATCTTTAAAAAAAAATCTATGATAGATCCATAAAAAAACTAAAGCAAATGGAAAAAGTGAGGCAATTGTTAACTCCAGGAAAAATTAAAAATAGTTTAGGAAAGAAATATAATCACAATATACTGCTTCATTTAGCTTTGAGCTATATTTACATAGTCATAATAAAAATTAAGTGGGTTTTTTTTTAAGATTTATTTATCTATTCATGAGAGAGACAGAAACACAGGTACAGGGAGAAGCAGGCTCTCTGCAGGGAGCCCGATGCAGGACTGATCCTGGATTCAGGAATCACAACCTGAGCCGAAGGCAGGTGCCCAACTGCTGAGCCACCCAGGAGTCCCAAAAATTAAGTTTTTAAAAAGACCTTGTATATTGATTTGAACCAAAGTTTTGAAAATTATGTAGAAAGGAGGGTCCCAGGGTCCTAGGATTAAGTCCCATGTTGGACTCCGGCTCAGTGGGGAGTCTGTTTCTCCCTCTGCCCCTCCCCCTCACTCATGCTCTCTCACACTCTGTCTACAGTAAATAACATCTTTTTAAAATGTATGTGTACTTTTCTAATAAAGTAAAGGTTTTTTAAGGTAATTCAACTAGGAAAAACATAGCCATTAATTCATTTTTTTAAAACCTATTTTGACCAGAAGAATTGCTGCCATTTTTATCTCTATGCCAATGACAAAGCTTTGGTTCATATTTTTGAAAATGATGTTTATTTTGTTTCACATCCTCACCCACACTTGGTATTCTCATTCTGTCATTTTAGACATTCTAAAGGTTGTGTATTTATTTGTGTTTTTAATGCACTTCCATAATGACTAACAATACTGAGTGTATTTTCATGTACTTATTAGGTATTCCTGTATCACCTATGGTTGAAATTTCTGTTTAAAATTTTTACTCAGTATTTTATTGAGTTTTCTTCTTCAGTTAGAGCTCTTCATACATTCTAGATACAAGTCTATCAGATACAGGTTTTACAAATATTTTTCTATTCTTCTGTATAGGAAATCTTTAACTCGGGGTTACAAAAATTACATGTTTTCTTTTAGAAGTTTTATGGTTTTAGCTTTCATTTTGAGGTATATTTTTTTCAATTGTTTAAATTGTTAAAAACATGTAACATGGGATCCCTGGGTGGCGCAGCGGTTTGGCGCCTGCCTTTGGCCCAGGGCGCGATCCTGGAGACCCGGGATCGAATCCCACGTCGGGCTCCCAGTGCATGGAGCCTGCTTCTCCCTCTGCCTGTGTCTCTGCCTCTCTCTCTCTCTCTCTCCGTGTGACTATCATGAATAAATAAATTAAAAAAAAAAAAAAGTAACATAAAGTTTACCATCTTACCTGATTTTTAAGTATACAGTTCTGTGGCATTAAGTACATACATATTGTTGTGCAACCATCACCATATATCTCCTGAAGTCTTTCCATCTTGCAAAACTGAAACGCTGCCCATTATATAATAATTGTCTATTTCCCCTCTCCAACTCCCTGGCAAGCATTATTCTATTTTCTGTCTCTGATTTTTTACTGCTCTAGGTACCTCATCTAAGTACAATCACATAGTATTTATCATTTTGTGACTGGCTTATTTCACTTGGTATGATATTTTTAAGGTTCATCCATGTTATAGTATGTGTCAGAATTTCCTGCCTTTCCAAGACTGAGTATCTCGTCATATGTTTGTACCACATTCTACTGATAAGCATTCATCTGTTGATGGACACTTGCTCCCATGTTTCAGATACTGTGAATGATATTGCTGTGAACATGGGTTTACACATATCTGTTTGAGACCCTGCTTCCGATCCTTTTGGGTATATGCCCAAAAGTGGAATTGCTGAATCATATGGTAAATCTGTTTTTACTTTTTTGAGGAACTACCAGTTTTCCACAAAAGCTTTATACTGTTTTACATTCCCACCAACAGTGCACATGGGTTTTAGTTTCTTCACATCCTTATCAACACTTGTTATTATCTGTTTGTTTCATAATAGCATTCTAATGGGTGTGAAGTGGTATTGTGGCTTTGATTTGCATTTCCCTAATGATTAGTGATAGTGAGTATCCTTTTATATGCTTATTGGCCATTCTTGTATCTTCTTTGGGGAAATGTCTAGTCAAGTCCTTTATCAATTTGTAATTAGGTTGGTGGTTTTTGTTGAGTTTTAGGGGTTCTTTATATATTCTGAATATTAATCTCTTATTAGATATATGATTTGCAAATATTTTCTCCCATTCTACAGATAATTTTTTCACTTTCTTGATAGTATCCCTTGATTTACAAAAGTTCTCAGTTTTGAGTTCAGCTTTTCTATATTTCTTCTATAGCTTGTGCCTTTGATGTTATATCCAAGAAGTCATTGCCAAATCCAACGTAATGAAATTTTTGCCCTATGTTTTCTTGTAAGAGTTTTATTTACACTTTTAGCTCTTATGGTTAGGTCTTTCATCCATTTTTAGTGAACAAAATTAATAATTTTAGCAAAGTTGTAGGATATGAAGTCAACGCACAAAAATCAATTACATTAACTTTTATATATGACATTAAGTAAGGGTCCTACTTCAGTCTTTTACATAAGAACATCCAGTTTTCCCAGCACCATTTGTTGAAAAAAAAAAAAAAAACAAAACTGTCCTTTCCCTATTGAGTAGTCTTGGCACCTTACCAAAAATTATTTGCCCATATATGTGTATTTCTGGACCCTCTGTCTTATTCTTTTGGTCCACATGTCGTTATTCTAGTACCACACTACTTTGATTACTGTAGCTCTGTAGTAAGCTTTGACATAAGGAAATAGAAATCCTCCAACTTTGGTTTTTTTTTTTTTTTTTTTTTTTTCACATTATTTTGGCTCTTTGGGATCCCTTGAGATTCCATGCAAATTCTAGGGTGGATTTTTCTATTTCTGCAAAAACTGTCATTGGGATTTTGATAGGGATTGTACTGAATCTTTTAGTTGCTTTGAGTAGTAGTAACATTTTAATAATATTAAGTCTCCCAATACACTGATGTGGAATGTTGGGGTTTTTTTATGTCTTCTTTAATTCTTTCAGCAGTGTTTCATAGTTCTCATAAAAAGTCTTTTATCTCGTTGGTTAGATGAATTACAAGATTCTTTTACTATTATAAGTGGAAGTGTTTTTCTTAATTTCCTTTACAGATTGATGATTTTTAGTGTATAGAAACTAGTTTGTGTGTGTTGACTTCATATCCTGCCATGTTTAAAATCCGTTAATTCTAACAGGTTATTTTGTGGGTGGGTGGAATTGTTTATTTTCTTCGTATAAGATCATACAATCTGGAAACAGATTATTTTACTTCTTCCTTTCCAATTTAGATGCCATTTATTTCTTATCAAATTGCTCTGGCTAGGGCTTCCAATACTATGTTGAATAGAAGTGGTAAAAGCAGACAACTTTGCCTTGGTCCTGATGTGCACACATCCCGATGCATGTTCTGTTGTCATGAGTAGAATATTCTGTACATGTCTGTTAGAATATTCTGTACATGTCTCATTGGCTTACTGTGTTGTCTAGGTCCCCTGGATCCTTCCTTCTGTCTGGTTATTCTCTATGTTATTGGACCAAAATATTGAAATTTTACTCTATTTCTCCTTTAAATTCTGTCAATTTTTCATATATTTTAACTGGTAATAAATAGTTATAATTGCTATATGTCCTTGCTATATTGAGCTTTGTATTAATATATATTGTCCTTCCTTGTTTCTCGTAACCCTTTTTGATTTGTCTATTTTGTCTGATGTTAGTAGAGCCACCCCTATCTTTTGGTTACTGGTTGCAAGAAATATCTTTCCATCCTTTCACTTTTCTTTTTTGTCTTTGATCTTTTTTTAAATTTTTATTTATTTATGATAGTCACACAAAGAGAGAGAGAGATGCAGAGACACAGGCAGAAGGAGAAGCAGGCTCCAGCACTGGGAGCCCGACGTGGGATTCGATCCCGGGTCTCCAGGATCGCGCCCTGGGCCAAAGGCAGGCGCTAAACCACTGCGCCACCCAGGGATCCCTTGTCTTTGATTCTAAAGCAAGTCTTTCTGTAGGTAGCAAACAGCTGGGTCATGATTTTTTTTTTTTAATTCATCCTGCTAGACTCTGTCTCTTTATAGGTGACTTTAATCCACTAACATTTAAAGTAACTATTGAGGGACACCTGCATGGCTCAGCAGTTGGGCATCTGCCTTTGGCTCAGAGCATGGTCCCGAATTACCAGGATCGAGTCCCGTATCAGGCTCCTTGCATGGAGCCTGCTTCTCCTCCCTCTGCCTATGTCTCTGCCTCTCTCTCTCTCTCTCTCTCTCTCTCTCTCTGCGTCTCTCATGAATAAATAAAATATTTAAAAATAATAATAAAGTAACTATTGATAAGTAGGGTCGTATTTCTGCCGTTTTGCCATTTCCTTTCTGTGCCCTCTTTTTTGTCCTTTAATTACCAAATAGTGGTCTTTTGTGTTTAGCCAATTTTTTTTATAGTGAAACATTTTAACTCCCTTCTCTTTTCTTCTCATGTGTATTCTGTAACTGTTTTCTTTGTGGTTACATTTAACACCCTACCATTGTACTTTGAATTTATACCAGCTTAACTTCTAGAGTGTACAAAAGCTCATTTTTGTACTGCTCTGTCTCAGGTCTTTCAGTTATTGTTGTTACAGAATTACATCTTTATATTTTGGGTGTCCAAAAAATAACCTAGTTTGGTTGTGGGTTTGGGTTTTTTAGGTTTGTGGGGGGTTTTGTTGTTGTTGTTGTTGTTGTTTTGTTTTTTGAGATTTATTTATTTTAGAGAGAGGAAGAGTGAGCATGCACACGATTGGAAAGGGCAGAGGGAGAGGGAGAATCCCAAGCAGACTCCCCACTGAGTGTGGAGCCCAACCCGGGGCTCGATCTCAGGATCCTGAAATCATGTCCTGAGCTGAAGCCAAGAGTTGGACACCCATCCAACTGTGCCACCCAGATGCCCCATCTAGTAATTGTTTTTTATAATGCTTTAGATTCTTATGTAAAAAAAATACAAAGTTACAAGCCAAAGTTACAAAGGATCAGCCTTTAGTCTAATAATTTTTTTAATGTTTTAGTCACTTAAATTATTAAGAAAGCAAAATGTGGCGTCAGGGCCCGTTTTTAGGGTAACACTAGCTTTCATAATTGCCCATGTGTTTAATTCTTCACATGGCTTTGAGTTACTGTCTATTGTCCTTTCATTTCAACCTGCAGAACTCCCTGGAGTATTTTCTGCAGGACGGGTGTAGTGGTAATGAACTCCCTCACCTTTTGTTTATCTGTTTTTGTTTCTCTGAAGGTCTTCATGTGTCCCCTACCTGTGACACAAGGTAAGGGCCAAGGTTCACTTTACTGTATGTGGATGTTCCCTTCTTTCAGCATCATGTATTAAAAAGACTATCTGTGCCCCATTGAACCATCTTGACATCTTTGTCAAAAATCACATGGCTATATATAGGGGGTTGATTTGTGGACTTACCTCTGTGGATTGACATTTACATCTGTTCTTTCACTAGTACCACACTGTCTTGATTCCCGTAGCCATGTAATCTTAAAATTCAGTAATGTGAGTCCACCAGTTATTTTTCAACTATTTTGGCTAATAAAATAACTAGGGGGGATCCCTGGGTGGCGCAGTGGTTTGGCGCCTGCCTTTGGCCCAGGGCGCAATCCTGGAGACCCAGGATCGAATCCCACGTCGGGCTCCCGGTGCATGGAGCCTGCTTCTCCCTCTGCCTGTGTCTCTGCCTCTCTCTCTCTCTCTTTCTCTCTGTGACTATCATAAATAAATAAAAATTTAAAAAAAATTTTAAAAAATAACTAGGAAAATAAAAAAATAATAAAATTTATTTTTCTCCATGTTCTTGTTTTTCCACATGAATTTTAGAATTAGCTTGTCTTCTTTCTACAGAAAAAGGCCTGCTAGGATTTTGGGTTGCATTGAATCTATAGCTTTGGGGAAATGTAGCATCTTAATAGTATTGACCCTTCTGATATATGAAGGTGGTTTTATTCCTCCATTGTTTCTAGTCTGTAATCTCTGTTAGCAGTGTATTGGGGTTGTCCTCAGACATGTCCTCCACATGTTCATTACATCCATCCCTAAGCAATTCATGTTTGTTGATGGTGCTCTAAATGGTATTGTCTTTTTAAATTTCAGTTTTTAGGTTATAGGAATAATTGATATTTGCTTATTGACCCCATAGCCCCATGACCTTGCTAACATCACTTAGTAGCTTTTTTATAGGTTATTTCCCATGTAAATGATGTCTGCAAATACGGAGTTTTAGTTTTTCCTTTCTAATCTGGAAGCCTTTTATTTTTGTGCCCTACTGCAGGAATTTCATTTTTGTGTTGTATAGCATTGAATCCAACCATTTTAACAGACCACTAAACTCTACAGTCAGGTCACAGAGGACCTTTTTACTGTGAGTTTTATGATCTCTGAGGTTAATTTATAATAGATTTACTTTACATTAAAAATAGAATCAGATGATTGAGATGACGAAACTTTTCAGACTTAAAAGCACAATACACCTCTTAATTTTATGTAGGATTTTAGAAATGAGTCTGCAACTAAAGGTTTCATTTTTAATGATATCACAGATTTTGAAATGATATCAGTGTTTTTATGATTAAGAGTTTATCATTTATGAAATATCGACCCAGTGACCTTAGCTATTCAGTTATGATGAAAGGCCCAATCTAATCTTCTATTGAATGTAATATTTATTAAAAATGAAACCTCTCATTTCTATTACTTAATCAATAGCACATTAAGCCATTTATTAATATGATTACAGAAGGCCTTGCAGATTAGATATTCCGCCCCCTTGTCATCTAGTTTTAACAACCAGAAAACAGCAGCCTAAGCTAGAAGTCAGCCAGATCTGTCTAATCGTGCACTTGTAACTTTTATGAGATGCTGGAAAGAACAATTAAAATTTGCAGAAAGAAAATAATTTATAATTGTTGTCTAGGAAGGTACAAGCCCTTTTTTACATCATTACATAGGTAAACCTACTTGGAGAAGATCTACTTTATTTAGTTAACTATTACGTATTTGCTTAAAACAATGGGGTTTGGTACAGCTGGCGTACTGGCCAGGTGTGGCAAGAAATGTATTGCATGATTGATCTTGGCAGGGAAAGAAGCCAGTTGTAGGAGAAAGAAGAAAAACCTGCAGACATCAGAATGTTGAGACACATCTCTTCTATGGAGTCTTGTGTTCTCTATTGAAATAGAATGTACATCTAGAAGACGGCACTCATCACAAGCTTGCAGTTCAGTAAGTTTTCACAAACCAGGACCGCTTCACAAATGAGCACTTCTGCCACCCCATGCCACAGTGGTGCCTTCTCTCTGGACTGTTCCGATTTCTGCATGCAGGCCACCTCAGAGGATCAAGCTTCACTGTGACAGGGTAGCCAGAGTGACCAGCTCCCTACTGTGTGCACAGCATGCTTGAGCACTGTACAGGTCTTTCTTCACTTCCAACAGTGACTTTGAGGAGAGAGGTACTGTCCACAATTTCAAGTTGAGAAAACAAGGAAGAGGTTTTACAAGAACCACACTTACAAGCTTGTGCTGTGTGTTGGGTACACTGTGAAGCCCTGTATGGTCACCTCTCGTTTCATTGTCTCCCCGTCCCTGAGAGTTGTCATCTCCTTTTGCCAATGAGCAAATTAAAGGTCGGAAGCTCGTTTGCCCCAAGCCTGTGTTTTTTACCAGTAAACTTGGAGGTCGATGTGTCACCACAGTGGAAATTTTGTAGATGAGCAGATGGAGAGAAAGAGAAGGCAGCCAACTACAAGTTGTTCATTGTAATTCTCAGAGGTTGCACCAAAGAGAAGATGGAAGAAAAACAGTGGTGCTAGCATGAGGCAGCATCTGCCTGATTCTTGGAGGCCAAGGGAGGCTCAGTCAGCAGGGTCTTTGACCCTTTCCAAGGAGCTGCTGATTTAAAACCACATGCAGGGATCCCTGGGTGGCGCAGCGGTTTGGCGCCTGCCTTTGGCCCAGGGCGCGATCCTGGAGACCCGGGATCGAGTCCCACGTCGGGCTCCCGGTGCATGGAGCCTGCTTCTCCCTCTGCCTGTGTCTCTGCCTCTCTCTCTCTCTCTCTGTGTGACTATCATAAATAAATAAATACAAATAAAACTACATGCAGATGGTACTGTCCAAATAAGCAGTAAAGGTCCATGTCTGGTTTAAAGCACAGGCTGAGGGGCTCAAGGATAGCTCTTTCTTTTCTGGATAACAGATCATGTGAAGTCAGAGCTGGAAAGGCTCAGAGAAGTCAGCCAGCCGGCCACCTCCTCCCCAGACGAAGAAGCCATGGGCTTGCTTAGAGGTGAAGACACTGTCCTGAGGGCACCAACGGGCACCAGGCACATGCAACACACATCTTACTAGTCATGGTGCTATCTTCTTTTGGAGTTCTTTCCTTGTTTAAAACCTCTGGTAGGAGTGCCTGGAGGGGTTCAGTTGGTGAAGTGTCTGCCTTTGGCTCAGGTCATCATCTTGGGGTCCTGGGATGGAGTCCCAAGCTGCTCCCCGCTCAAGCAGGGAGTTTTCTTGTCCCTCTTCCCCCCCTCCCCCCCGGCCCCCGCATGCTTTCATGTGCTCTTTCACACTCTCTCTCTCTCAAAAAAACGAAAATCCGTGGGGATCCCTGGGTGGCTCAGTGGTTTAGCGCCTGCCTTTGGCCCAGGGCATGATCCTGGAGCCCCGGGATCAGGTCCTGCAGTGGGCTTCCTGCGTGGAGCCTGCTTCTCCCTCTGCCTGTATCTCTGCCTCTTTCTCTCTCTCTCTCTCTCTCTCTCTCTGTCTCTCATGAATGAATAAATAAAATCCTTAAAAACAAAAGCAAAAAAAACAAAAATCTTTTTAAAAAATTTTTAAAAACTTTTTGTAGACTTGTACAACATTGCTGGTTTTCTAGCATCTGAATAACTTAGTCTCATATAAAGTGTTTACATTTTGTGCCAAAAATTACTACTAGAATATAATAAAATTTTGGTTTTTTTCCCTTAGTGGAAAAAACCCAAGAGTCCTGGAATTGGAAGATACCAAAAGGTTGTGGAAATTATTGAAAAATAGGTTCTAACGTTTTCCCTTGTACCCTTGATCACTTGATCAGACCCTATAAGCTTCTCCCTACAGATGCATGTTCTGAGACCTGCTCCTAGGGCACCGTTGGTCCTAGCATTGTCACCCGGGACCTGGTGGGTGGCCAGATGGCTGGTTTTTCAGGCCCCCTTGGCATGTTGGCAACCCAAAAATGGACTCCCTCAAATGTGAGGGAGTTGTCTCCCAAAATAAAATGTTCTTTACCTGACCATCATCTGTATAGAGCTGCCTATTGAGCATCATCTCTGATAGATCAGAATAGTCCCTGAGGCTGATACAAAATCAGACATAATACTTACCAAAAACAGGCCGAAGGAGCTAGCAGATAGGTGGCTCAGTGTTCCTAGGGCCCCTGAGAGGTCTGTTTCTGAGAACTACTCAGCTGTGTGGCAGGCAAGGTAGAATGTGGGTTTTGTCCTCACCACCACCCCTCCACCCAAGCCTCCCCTGCCGTCCCTTCTGTGTGGCTAAAACACATGCAGAGTCCATTCTACTTCGTGTCATCTGTTCTTCACATAGTTCATGTTCTCCCTCAGACTGAGGATGTGTGAGGACTGGGGGCTGTATGCATTGGAGAGGGGTATTCTGGGTTTGGGAGGAAGGACATTTGTTCCTGTTATAGGATAGCAAAGCATTTTTGCCTGCTTTCTGTGCTACCTTTTAGAATTAGAGGTTGAACCAGAGGCGTGTGTTAGTTTTACAATTTGTCTTTGATTTTTGAGGGTAAATATTCTGAATTTCCTTTATCAGAAAACCAAATAAAATGCATGCCATTTCCTGTATAGTGGTCTACAGCTTTTTTCCTGTCTACACCAATTTTCTGTTAAGAGTACCTTGGCATGATTTATCTCAAATAACTTAAGTTAAAAAGTAAGCGGTCTCTGACGTTTTTAGTTTCAGCTCAGAGCACATTGAAACCGTATAGAGATGCATCTGATAGCATTTCCCAGCAAAACACAGTTGATATTGACGTCCATAATTGATCACTTTATTAACTGAAAAAAAGAAGCCTCATTGAAGCAATAAAGCATAACTTCATTATGTCCTGTGTGCAGAGAACAGACATGTTGGAAAGTGGCTGACAGGCTCCCATTTCAAGACTGATTCTGATAATGATAATATTTAAGGAGCATCGATTGTTCTCTAATTGGATTTTTCTTTCTGTAGGCCTCTTCTGAAGAGCTGAAAGCTGCCTACCGGAGGCTGTGTATGCTCTACCATCCCGACAAGCACCGAGACCCAGAGCTCAAATCACAAGCAGAACGACTGTTTAACCTTGTCCACCAGGCTTATGAAGGTCAGTGGAGGGCTTGGCTTCATGCAGACGCCCTGGAAGCAGCGGTTCGATTTTTAAGAGACTTGATTTGTAGAGGACAGAAAGAGAGTCCTTAGAGGTGTATAAGAGAGGAGGTTAGGTTAGTGCTTTTTTACTGACAGGGGCCTTTGAAAGAGTAGTATTTTGCTTTAGAAATCAATGTGTCCAGTAAGTGGGAAATGAGAGTGCAGGTAGAGCAGCACACAGGGTCTGGGCTGCAGGGAGCACTCGGGCTCTAAATCGCTCGCTGGTTTTCTTCTAAAGGGAACTCTTAGAGGTAAAAGGCTGATCGCTACAGACAAGCCTTCTTTGTTCTCTTTTTTATGAGAAGATGTACAGGAATGTTTTTTTTTTCATATGACGCTGATTTTATTGGCTCTGGAGCATTCAGTTAAAGAAAGGTTCTAACAAAGGGAGGAAAATTATGTTAGGAAGGCCAACAGGAAGTAGAATCAAGTAATTCAGGTTTTTGTGCTTACTACATGTTAGGTGCTTCAGAAAGAGAATTTTGTGATGGAGTTGTGCATAAAGTGTTCAAATCACTGATAGGTCCAGAGTTGCCGTTGGAGATGGTGGGAAAGCTCTAGCAATGTAGTGGTGGTGGACACACAGCAATGTGAATGTCCTTATGCCACTGAATCATTGGCTGAAATTGATTCTGTGTTATGCATATGTTGCCAGTTTTAAAAACAAAAATTAAAAAAATATTAATCCATTCTTAGGATACACACTAAGTAAAATAAGTTGTTTATTCCAGAGCCATTTGGTGATTTGGTCCTTAGTTAGACCAAAAATTAGAAAAGTGTTTCTTTACAGAAATCAGAAATCAGAAAGACTTCTGATTGCAGACACAAAAGCATATGCTATATTTCACTTTATGGTTTTACCAAATAATTAGATTTTACTGAGGAGTAAAACTTGGGCTATGGCGTGTGGCACATGTCTGAGGTCAGCAGTGGGTCTTCAACGGACTTAACTCCATTCAGACCACTTCTGCGGCGGTCCTGACCAGAAACTTGATCCTTCTCTCATACTCTATTGCCTGCATGGCTGCATTGATTTTACTGCTGTCTAAATTGCCCATGTAGCCAGTTTGTGTGGTTTTGGAAATTCAGGGAAGAGTTAACAGAAAACCCTAGCAGAGCTTGTGGAAGTGCTGCGGCAGCAGACCTGGCCCCAGTGTTCATCCTAACGGGGAGACCAAAGTAAAACTGTGAATAAATAATTCCCTATGAAATCCTACAGATTAGCACGAGAAGTCTGCATCCCACGTTTTCCAGTGGTCAGCATTTCTTTCTTCCCCATTAGATTTGAATATGGATGGAGTCATTTACATCGTTTTTTAAATTAGGCCTAAAAATATATGGGAAGTCTCAAGGGAGAAAAGATTCAAAGGTCTGGAAGAGAAGCTGGCAGAGGAGAAGAGCAAGGACCATTGGCTTTCCTGACACTTATGTTCAGTTTGGATGCCCTCTCAGTAACTCTGCCCCTTGCTGAGAAATCTTTTTCTGATGTACTTACCTAAGTGATGTGGCCACCACCATAGTGACAGGTGTTTGTGTTTTCAAATGGTGTACAAAAAAGAAGAAAAGTGGGAAAGGAAAAAAAAAAAAAAAACACTCAGTCTTAGAAGGTAGTGAAACGCTATAATAGAGTAAGCAGTAAATCATCTTTTTTTTACAATCAGAGCCTGTCTGAATAAGCTTTAGAAACTGGAATTAACTCTTTCAGCCTGGGTCCATTTTAGGCTGTGGCAGAAACTTAATTCTGTTAAAAATAACTGTTCTTTACTGATCCTAGGGTACAGCTTCCTATAAGGTGCATCTCACAATTAAGAGTAGCTTGGACATGAAAAATCCACTATTTTTCCTTTATGTCCATCTTTAAGCACATCCTAGATCAGATCTGAGAGGCAGCTAGGAGGAAAAATGCACAGGGGATGAAGAGAGCCTCTTGGTGAAATTGTGGCTGGACAGGGAAGAAGAAGAGGTGGACATACTTGATGATGTTGCCAGGTCTGGAAGGAGAATTGTGTGCTTTGTAAACATGTGTGATTTTTAATTTGCAGTGCTTAGCGACCCCCAGACCAGGGCCATCTATGATATATATGGGAAGAGAGGACTGGAAATGGAAGGATGGGAGGTAAGAAAAACCGCGTGTCAGTGTCCCAGAAGATTCCTCACACATCTACAAAACAACAGCCCCCCCCCCCCCCCCCCCCCCCCAGTCCTACAACCCAGATCACTGGGAAATACTGGGAAATGCTGAAGTACCTTCTTCACTTTGTATTCTGGTCTCAGAGACTGAGTTCTAGGCTAGGTTGTGCCTCCGTGTACCTCTGTGTGCTTGGGCATGCAGTGATCCAGCTGATCCTCAGTGTCCTAACCTGTCCTATAAAAAGCAAAGGGCATAGATGATGCCAGTCATTTCTAACCCAAGAGAGGGCACAGGCTGGTTAGGGAGCTGATGGAAGACCATTTCTTCAGGGCCCAGCTCTGTCTCCACATGCATTTCCTGCCATCCGGCACAGTTTTGTGCCCCTCTCGCCCCAGCTTACATGTAACCGGATCTGAGATGTGTTTGTGTTGGTCATGTGTTGTGTGTGGGAACAAAATGGAAGCCTGGAATAGTTGAGAACTACAGCATGAAAGTGCCCATAATGAAATAAGTTTCCCTGGCAGCCCTGCTGCATGAAAACAATCACTAAAATTCACAAGATTCTCTTTTCCCTCACGCTGCTGCCTCTCTCAGAGCCTTAAGCATGTCCATGTTACTGTCTGCAGTAGGAAGACATGAGGATCAAGTGGGAAAATGAATATGAAAATTAGTGATAAAACTCTTAAGTTGCTATAAGAACATGTAGGTGTTATGATTTAATTTCATTAAGGAAACTTGGTTCTGATGCCCAAGAAATTGTGGGAGGCTGTTAGTGTTAAGTTGGGCATTGCTGACTTCTTTCTTGTCACTGTATAAATTAAATTACCCTTGAAGTTCTTTTGGTATTTAATCTCAGGCCAGTAAGTCTGTCTCCTCTAACTAGTATTAAAGCCTCCTACAGGCTTTCAGATGAGGAGTACAAGAGAAGCGAGACAGGTTCTAGTTGCCTTTCCACTGTTGCTTAATATCGGTGGCTTATGGGCCATATTCTACCTGTGGCCATGTTTTGGGTGCCCACATGATAAACTGTAGCTGCTAACATTTAAAAATGGGAAGTTTTGCATAAATATCCAGTGGTCTTTCTTCTCTTGAAAAAATTAGAAAATCTGGGAGCAACATACCTGCATTGCCCTGTGAATATGGCAGTCCACCATATTTCAGGAGCCTCTTCCCCGTGGGTAGGGCTGTGCCGTGGCCTTCCCCAGTGCTCACCACTTCCTGTCTTCTTACAGCTGACCTGCCCTTCATCCGCATGTCCCACCTGGCTCCAGTAGGCATTTGATTTCTAGCCTTTGGCTTGATGGAAACAGCAGTGCTTCACATCACATTAGTTCATTGTAGCAGAGCCTTGGGTCTAATAGCTTAGCATTTCTCCATCCTAAAAGGAAAATAGAATCCCATTTTATTTATTGACTTTCTCCTCAACCTTTGTACACCCTGTTCAGACTCCATTGTTTTTTGAAGACGTAGGTTGGCTACAGTTTTTCATGGGTGCAGTCAGGGCCACTGAAAGGCTGGAGCCTCTCTTACATGTCCCTCCTTCAGAGTCTAGGTTGTTAATTCCCAGCAGCATTAGCCCAGCTAATGGAGCCAGCAGGGTAACATTTTCCTGGCAAAATGCTGCGTGGCTTCCTCTCGCCAAACCAGATTATCTCCCCATTAGAAACAAAGCAAAACCGCACACACAGTAATGATTATAAAAGTATGTAGACTGTCACAGATGGTGAATGGATAAGCTTTTATATTCATATATTTTTGTAAGCTACTTTATAAGGAAATCAAGTTCTCATCGATCAGAATTAGCTTGTGTGTGTTTGTGTGTATGTGTGTGTGTGTGTGTGAGAGAGAGAGAGAGAGAGATACTAAGCCTTCACTGAAGATAAAAATGCTTTCAAGGAAGAGCACATGAAAATACCTCCCCACATATTTACTAAGAAATGTATTGGTGGGATCCCTGGGTGGCGCAGCGGTTTGGCGCCTGCCTTTGGCCCAGGGCGTGATCCTGGAGACCCGGGATCGAGTCCCACGTCGGGCTCCCGGTGCATGGAGCCTGCTTCTCCCTCTGCCTATGTCTCTGCCTCTCTCTCTCTCTGTGTGACTATCATGAATAAATAAATAAAATCTTTAAAAAAAAATAAAAAAAAAAAAAAAAAAAAAGAAATGTATTGGTGCCTAGCATACGGTGGGCAATTAAGCCCATTGTTATGGGCGGTAAAGGAGTCTCACTGAACTGGAGCATTTTTGGGGCTGGCATCGTCACTGCTTCAGGCAGAGCTTCCTCCCCAGGGAGAACCTGAGTTCACATCATGCTGCTGCTAATATTCTTTGACTCTTAAACTTTGCTGATTGCTGATGATCTCCACTTGCCATCTATCTCTTAGTCTGAACACACGGGCAGTGGCTGAAAAAGGAAACGCACCATCAGAACCATAGCTCCGGAGACACCTTCGTCAGGGCCCTCCACAAGCGTATTGGCCTCTCCCTGTCTCAGGGGTGGGGGTCACCCCCTTCTGTTGGTTAGCACTGGGGAGGAAATGTGAGCTTGCAGGCTGCAAAGATACCGGCCCTGCTTTCAGCCATTAGTAAGTTTTCAGTCTCTTTTTTTTTTTTTTTTTTTTTAAAGAGAGAGCAAGAATAAGGAGGGTGGGTAGGGACAGAGGTAGAGACAGAATCCCCAGCAGACTCCACACTTGGTGCAGAGCCCCACAGGGGGCTCGATCCCACAACCCTGAGATCATGACCTGAGCCAAAATCAGGAGCAGACACTTAACTGACTGAGCTACCTGAGTGCCCCCCACTTTTATTTTCTTTTAACTTTTAAGAGACTTTGTCGTTCTCTGGCAGGATTCCAAAGGAAGGAGATGCAGAGGTGCAAGCATTCACCACTTGTGAAACCAGTCATTTTAGTTACCCAGGCTAATTAGTGGTGTTTGTGGGGATACTCAGGTGAAAATGAAATTGACTTCAGAATGGCAAGCCTCAACTTTGAGCTGGGAGTGCTTGATGGTGTTGAAGCTGGTAACAGCAGCCAGTGTAGTACAGTGCACAACTCAGTAGCACCGGCAGGTGTTAGATCACGTCCTGCGGCCCCAACCGTCCATGGTCTAGATTCTGTCTGCAGCCCCATAGGTGATCTGTGTCTCACTCTGCTCTGTCTCTGACATCAATCTTACGGTGTCTAGGAAAGTAACCTGCATTAGTAGGAGCTACAATCTGGTCAACATCATGAAAACAAAGACTTAGAAGCTCTCACAGACTAAGGAGACTAGATGACGAAATGCAAGCCGAGAGCCTAGACCAGATCCCAGAACATACAAGGGATGTTAGTGGAAAATCTAGTGAAATCCAGAAAGTCTGGGTTCAGTTCCTTGGAGTGCTCTAGGGTTGGTGTTGAATTTGGCAACTGTCCCTTGTTAACAGTGGGGAAAGCAGAGTGAAAGGTGTACAAGAGCTTCCGGTACTGTCTGTAATTTTTCCAAAGTTCTAAGTAATTTTCTAAAATTGTTCTAAAACCAAAGTCAAGGAGCGCCTGGGTGGCTCAGTAGTTGAGTGCCTGCCTTTGGCCCGGGGTGTGATCCTGGAGTCCCGGGGTCGAGTCCTGCATCGGGCTCCCTGCATGGAACCTGCTTCTCTTTCTGCCTGTATCTCTGCCTCTTGCTCTCTCTCATGAATAAATAACTAAAAATCTTTAAAAAATAAAAATAAATAAATAAAACCAAAGTCAAGTAGCTAGAATCAGAATTTTCAGACCAGACAGTATCTCGGGAAACCTGTAATTTAACCCCTCATCCATAGCTGGGATCTGAAGCTTAGAGAAGTGAAGTAACCCCCACACACACCTGATGCCACCAGGAGATTAGAGGCAGTGTGGGTGAGCCTGCCTTCTGTCCTTCTACCACACGGCCTTGCTTTTAGGGACCCCTGCCCCCTCGTCCACTGGGTAAATCACTCTTCCTGGTTAGCACAGGGATGGGCCTAGTTTGTAAATGGACAGTTAAGGCAAATGATACAGGTGTGTAGGATCATGGGCTGCATGTGATCCTCTCTGTTATGGAGCATGTCTGGTATTTACCAGCTAGCACAGGGTTCCAGGTGCTGTGTGACTTGTAGCTGGCTCAGTCTCCTACCCTTCTCTACCATGGCACAGTGTATGCGAAGGGCAGAAAGAACAGAGGATGTCAGGGAAGCAGGACTCTGCCCTGCCCTGCCCAGCTCTTCCCTGCTCTGGAGGTGCCAACCATCCTGACTTCACAGTTAGCTCTGATTATGTACCAGCTGTTTGCCAAACCTATGTAAAATCGGCTAGAAATGGAATGACCTCACACCTTTGGAGTATTTGCATCTTCAGCTCATCACAGTGTGGCAGAGAGAAAGGAATGTGTAGCTATTAATTCAGTCTGCAAAGGTCAGGCAGCTATAGAATTTCTGAAAACAAATCTTGTTCTGCTTTGGCCTCTGCAGAACCTGACACTTTCCAGCCTTTTAATTCCTGGAATCTTACAAATCTGTGTATTTTAAAAATCTCAGGAACTCGTGGAGTCTGTGTCATTGGTTAAAGTTTGGCTAGTCAGACTTGTGCATAATTTGCATTCTCAACACCAGTGTCCTGCTGGACAGAATATTCAGTGTGAAACCTTTTCATCCACGTAGAAGAGCTGGATTACTCTGTGACCCTTTGGAGCAGGTGCTTCCCATCCAGACCCTGCTTGGCCTTGGTAATGCATCACTTAGGTCACCACTGGCGGGTCCATAGTCACAGGCTTACCAAGTTAGGGTTCAGAGGTCACAATTTCTAAAATATTTTAAATCCTTTTTTCCTGATCTTTCTATATGTTCATGGTTAAATGGAGTAATTACTTATATTTCCCTGAAGCTCTTTTGTTTTTGTTCTCTGTACTGGAGGGAGAGGCTGATGGGAGACAAGGGAAGGTGATGAAAGTTGAAGCATCAAGCCTTCCTCCTGCTCTGTCCAAGGTCAGGACATAGGGTGGAAACCCATGTCCTCAACTTCAGAGAAATAGGGTGAGCCTCCATATCAGTTCAGTACAATGGAGGATGTTGCTGTGAGGCCACAAAGCAATCACTGATGTGCCGTTGAGGATTTTGATTTGTTTTTGGGTAATTTTTGTGTCTTCATTATAAAACTTGCTTTAGGGACACCTGAGTGGCTCAGTGGTTGAGCATCTGCCTTTGGCTCAGGGTGTGATCCCAGAGTCCTGGGATCGAGTCCCACAGGGGGCCTGCTTCTCCCTCTGCCTGTATCTCTGCCTCTCTCTGTGTGTCTCTTGGGAATAAATAAAAATCTTAAAAAAAAAAAAGAAAGAAAACTTCCTTTAAAAGAACCACTGCCACTTTTTAGTAATTATTGATTATAAGGGATATTAGAGCCAAAAATGTGTTCTTTATTTTTTCTCTTTACATCCTAAAAGCAGTAGTGAAAAATTTCTCAGTGCTTTTTTGAATAAGCCAGTTTTTATATTAATTTTTCTATATTGCTGAATAATAAAATCAAGGTGCACAAAACCTGGAGTATGACCCCATTTCTGTTAGAATGTACATGCACACGTGTGCACAGAGGGTGTCTAGGAAGATACATAAAAACTAGATGCTAGCCCTGAGAAGGACGGCGGAGAAGAGAGGGTGCTATAGGCAAATTGTACTGTATCCTTTATATCCTTCTGTACTATTTTGATTTTTTGCTGTGAGCGTGTATTTTTTTAAACAATTTTTTAAACTTGTGATTTCCAGGATTGCTTCTTCTCACATCACCTCCCTTTTTAGCTGTTCTGTGAGCAGCCTCTCAAGGCTCCTCTGTATTTCTCCCACTGATACAGGGAATGTGCTCTCTGGGTTTCCATGACTGTCCCACCCCCACTCTCAGTGTTCCTCACAGGCCGTGGAATCTTGGACCCTAGAAATCATGGGGTGCGGTTTCCTCTTTCACAGATGTGGGGCCTGAGGTCCAAGGTGGCATTTCCTTGCCTCTTTGAAATCTCTACTTTATGACAAACTAAGAAAAAAGCCAAGTTGGAATGCCTAATATTCTCCATATTTGACATCATTGTGTAACCCCGAGCATTCATGTGGTCTGCCCTTTGGTACTTGAGTACTGTTTATGCTAAAGTACATCTGACATTATACATTCTCAGGGGTATCCTAGTGTAGGGGGAAGAGTCCCACTGTTGTAAAGATGCCCAGGCCTGAAGGCCAAAGACCACTTGGTCCAAGCTTGGAAAGCTTCTCTAGTGATGGCCCCGGCGTACTGGGAAGAGACAGCAGGGCTACAGTGGGCACGTTTGCACTTTGCTTTCATCTTCAACATTTATTATCTGTGCTGGGATTCATTAGGAAATTTAGACTGTGAAACTTAAGGTGGTTTGTTCTTGGGGCTCCTTCGTGGCTCAGTCGTTTGAGCATCCGACTCTTGATTTCACTTCAGGTCATGATCTCAGGGTTGTGAGATTCAACCACACATCCACACTCAGTGTGGCTCCTGCTTAAGATTCTCTCCCTCTTACCCTCTGCCACTCCCCACCCCACCCTCGTGCATGACCTCTCACTCTGTCTCTAAAGAAAATTAAAAAATAAGGTGATGTGTTCTTTGTAAGGTCCTGCAGCCTCAGAGATCGGTTACTGAAACCAAGGATGCTTCTCTCGCTGGAGAGCTGAGGAAAAGCATGGCCCTGGGGATGATCAGGGAAGAGCTGAGTGGGTGTAAGTGTGAGCCTCACCTCATCAGAGACTGTGTGTCCACAGGAAAAACTCATTGGGGTGTCATTGCCATTCATAAAGTCCTGGGGAAAGGACTGGCCAGCCCAGGCCAGGTGGACACACCTCAGTTAATGATGTCCGCTCTTTGTGTGTTTTCTTTGCTTTCTGGGTCCTTAACTGTCTCCTCCTCCTGACTGTGTCCGCAGGTGGTGGAAAGGAGGAGAACACCAGCTGAAATCAGGGAAGAGTTTGAGCGGCTGCAGAGAGAGAGGGAGGAGAGGAGGCTGCAGCAGCGCACCAACCCCAAGGTGAGCCAGGCATGCTGTGGGGACAGTTTAGGGCATCGGTGGGCCCAGGATCCTTGTTGCTGGTGAGATTTTTTTTTTTTAAGTAATTATATACCAAATTGGTAGAACAAAATTTTGTTTATCTGAATGACATCTTTCTGGAAAGCAGCTTCCAGTGACTTTCAGCAAAGCTGCTGCTCAGGTCTTGAAGAAATGTGCCTTCAACCATGTGCACAGAAGACAAAACCAGTTCCAGATTTCTGGCCCAGACAGCAGCACAGCCCAAATCTTGAGACCCTTCCTTGCAGTCGAGCTGCCCAAGCCCTTGACAGGTTCCAGTCAGGGGATGCTATCAGGGAGAGGGCAGCCACCAGACTACTTAGGCTTGAGATATTTCCAGACTGCCTTAGGCGGGGGCCCAGGCTTTTATCCTCCCAGGATAGCAGTGCCATGAACACCAGTCCCCAGGTTCTTTAGGCAGCAATAAGATGACCCCCCTTTGACTCAGTCAGTTCCCCAGGGGAGCTTGAGTCCTGTGACCCTGAGTCTGAGAGTGACTTTTCAGTCCCGCATATGGTATTTCGTCCTTTGATTTGTTAGGGAAGCACATTGTTCTGAGTGCGTGCCCCAGCCCTATGGCAGATAGGATAGCTCAGTTGATTTAAGATACCAGATGTATGAATGGCTAACCAAATGTGGCCCAGTATTCCTGTTCAACTGTGCTTGGTAAGGGGACCCAGCAGCCGAACTTCCATCAGTGTGGCCAGGATGGCCTGGCAGGCAGCCTGAAAATCTCCTAAAGAAAAAGAACAGATTCTAGCATACAACTGGGAAGTGTGATAATATGAACTTCTGATCACATATATTCCCAAAAGTGGATTTTTTTAAAGACTCCTTCAGCAGTTAGAGGACCGTAAATTCAGAATGCTCCCATCTATTTGAGGCCTGCATTTCAAAGTATATCTACAAATGCCGACACCTCTCCTTTCTACTCAGCCTCCCTGCCACAGATGATGGCGTCAGTGATGCAGAGCGGCTTTTGATCCTAGGCAGGTAGAGAACTGAAACACCAGCCAAATCAACTTGGGGCATAGTTAGGAGTGCTAAAGTTTCTGAGGCATCCTGAGCCATGTTCGTGAGTTCCCTTCAAGGGGCCAGTGGTCAAGGCCACGCACTGTGGGGAGGTCTGGTTTGAAAGGTCGGTGTTGGCAGATGGAGTGAGGGTTGAGAAGATGGGGTGGAAGCCTGGCAGGAGCAAGCTGTTGCTTTGGTATCTTTGCTGTTCTGGCTGGAGTTTTGCTGCATTCAGAGCAATGAAGGGGAAAGAGAACGTCACAGTAGCCTGAGCCTCTGTGTCCTGCAATAAAATTGGCCATCTGGGTGTGCGCAGTGATTGCTTATTGGGATTCTGTGAAAATGTGTCTCCAGGCCATGTTTCTGTGGAATGAGGGAGCACAGCTGTGACCATTTCACACAAGCATGCAAGTTATTGTAAAATTCCTAATACTTTGCTACTTGCATAAACTGCTTCCAAATAAATAAGGCATTTTCTAACCAGAAATAGTAAGTGATAACCAGATGTTGGCTGTGCAGCATTTTGAGAAGAGGTTTTGAGCTAGGTCTTTTATTCTGTTTCAGGGGAGTTTGCTTTTCATGATGAGTGGGAAGGGTTTGGAATGTTCTCATCCAAAGAAAGACAGGGGCAATCTTCTCCTTTTAAGAAAACCACAGGAGAAGGATACTCCTGATGACAATCGGGCTCAGCACTGACCTATCCCAAGGTATAGGCAGGCTAGGTACCATTATTGGTACTGCCATTTGAAATTTGTTTTTTTTTTTTTTTTTTTAAGATTTTATTTATTTATTCATGATAGTCACACAGAGAGAGACAGAGAGGCAGAGACATAGGCAGAGGGAGAAGCAGGCTCCATGCAGGGAGCCCGACGTGGGATTCGATCCCGGGTCTCCAGGATCGCGCCCCGGGCCAAAGGCAGGCGCCAAACCGCTGCGCCACCCAGGGATCCCAATGCCATTTGAAATTTGGATGGGCATTTCTCTCTATTGTTACTAGTAAGCTTATTGGGTGGGGATTTTTCAGGAGGATGTATATACCAAGAACAGGCAAAGAGGTCAAATGGGAAAAATCATTGATTGGAAATACTGACTCTGACACAGTGATGTGTTTAGTTTTCTTGTCTGTAAAATGAAGCCGTCTAGGGGTGCCTGAGTAGCTCAGCCAGTTGAATATCCGACTCTTGGTTTCAGCTCAGGTGGTCATCTCAGAGTCATGGGATTGGGCTCTGTGTCAGGCTCCATGTTCTCAGCACAGAGTCTGCTTGTCCCTCTCCCTCCTCCTCAGCCCCTCCCCCTGCTCGAGTATATGTGCATGCACTCTCTCAAACAAATAAAATATTTTTTTAAAAAGTAGGAAATAGGTGTTAATTTATTCAGACCAAGTTAATTTAACAGACCAAGTTTGTTGAGTAAATGCACAGTGATACTGTGCATAGGTCCTAGTGAGGTTAAGAACTCAGTGTCGTGTCCATGTTTCCTTCAGCACTGCATGGGAAATACTTGGCTTGGTCAGGCAGTTCTGGGCCTGTGGTGAGTGGGCTTGAATGAGGTCTGGCCATTGGGATTTCAAAATGGCCATCTGACAACACCATTCAGCCTTCTCCTGTGGCCTTGGCCCAGTGGTGTTTCAGTGTGGCCAGCTACCTTTGAATCTTGGTTTATGTGAAATAAGCTTTGGGAAACACTGTGGGGCTTAGAAATAAATGAGCGCAATCTCCAACTCTAGAGTGCAAGCCACCAGTGGAATGCGTGTGCAGACACACTCACACGCACAGGTGCCAGAGACAGCATGGTGGTGCTTTCCGCTTGGAGTCAGGAGCCCTGTACAGGGATTCAGATTCCACCCTCCCATTATGGGCTCTGAGTCAGGCCACTTTTCCTTCCTGTCTTAGTTCAGTTTCCCCTTGTGTGAAATGGAAGGTTTGCCACCAAACCCACTATGGGGGGTCAGAAGACCCCCAAAGTCCTTAGTTTAATTGCCTCTGTTCTGTCTTTGTCGTGTGAGAGGAAAGTCCTCTGTGTTTCCTGCTGGAAAACCCCAAGCTCAGATTGCTGGCATCTGAGGATCTCCCGGGCCCTCATATGGAGCAGGTCTGGGAGGGAATTTATGGCTGGGACAGACCAATGAGACTCATCGGCATCTGGAGCACCACGTGTGACTGGACTGTAACTGGACTGCCCTGGCCACCCTACCACTGTCTTCAAGATGTCTGTTTCATTGGCTTAGTCCATCTACATTTCTTGCCTTTTTAAAGACTTAAGGTCATACAATAGGGTTGTTCTGTGCCATGTTCATTCATATTGATTATTTTGATTCCTTTCTTTGTTAATACCCATAAGCCTTCTATCCCTCTGATGGCAGCCACTCTACGAGTCTAAGGACATCAGATCTCGGACAGCACTGTGGGACTTTATTACTGCCTTCTAATGAACTTGTTCACATCCCATGTGAAGCAGAGCCTTAAGTCAAAGACTGCTTGGGAGGTGTCAGGGTCTGCCCCTGAGGGTGTGCACTGCTTTCAGAACCTGTTATATTACAGTTCAGGGGGTACACTGCATTCTTTCCTGGACCTTCCATTTCCTTTCTCCATACAGAGGTCAACATAAACTCCCTGGCAAGGCCTTCTTTCTGATTTTAGAAAGGCCAGCTTAAAAAAAAAAAAAAAGAAAGGCCAGCTTATCAGTTTGGTTCCTGTAATAGCTTAAAAATATGATTCAGCTTTATCAGGAAAAAAATCTAAATAACGTATCAAGGATCCATATAACAGTAAAAATATCTTTAAATCCCAAAATGTTTTCATAAAGATGCAAGATTACATTACTCAATTATTTTTAAAGGGTTTTTTAAAAAGCTGTGTATCGGCTGCCGTGGCTAATGATTGCAGGCATTCGAATGAGCCCATGGCTACGACTTCAGTCTGTTCTCTGGAAATGGCTCTGATGTCATAAACTGCCTCGGCTCCACTGACAGGAACATCTTGCAGAAGAAAAGCTGTTTGAACCCATATGTTTGTTGTGCTCAATGGCAGGAGGGGGCGATTCAGCGGATGCAGAAACAGGCAGCTATTGAAAGGGAAGAAATTGGGAAGTGTCATGGACGGGCCAAGTCCAAGGAGGCTGTTGTTTACAGCAGAGTCTGCAGAAGAGGACAAGTGATGGCTACAGGAGGCCGTTCCTGCCATCCTGACAGCATAGCTGCTCAGAAACAAGATGTCAGAATAGACACTGCTATTTATGTAGGGGGGAGGTGGGCAGTGGGAAACTCTGGAAAGTTTGTGTTTAATCCTCCGTGATGTCAGACAACAAAGGTTCCAACTTTGATCTCAGAATGAATCTGCAAAGACAGTCTCAAGAGCCACCCTAGGCTCATCAACTCTAAAACAGGCAAACTGCACATTGCCTCTTAACGCAATTGCCTCTTTTGGTGGAGTTTTCAATTAGTAATTAAGAATGTGTTTGACAGAAATTTCTACATTATGCTTATGGCCAGATAAAATATAAACATGAAAATAATTCAGAACGGAACATTCCTGACTGAATGAACAACTGATTCTACTCAAAGAGGGTTGATTAATGCATCATCTCTAGCCTGGTGAGAAGCTTCTCATCGTGGGAGAAAGGCTGTCACTTGGCATGCTCAGAATTTCTATGAATGATGTCAATGAAGATATGTCTATCATATTCTCAGGTGACCCAAAGCCAGAGGACAAAACCACAATTCTAAAAGATCCCAGTGACCTAGAATGTGAAGGTGAAACGTTCTAGAAGGGGAGACGGGAAAATGGTGGTCTTTAACTGACTGGGCTTAATGTTAACAACAGTTTAGAATATTTGTAGGTTGGGGATGGGTAAGGTAAAGATGATTCATGTATTCACAAGGCAGTTTATATTGGGTGCCTGTAAGGAGCCAGGCCCTGTTTCAGATGTAAATGTGCAGCAGAGAATAACATACAAGACCCTGCCCTCTTGGATTCTAATTGAGAGAGAGATGCAATAAACACAATACGTAAATTATATAATATGTTAGAAGGTGAGGTGATAATGCTATAGCCGGAAGATAGATCAAAGTAAGGGGTGAGGACCACAATTTTAAATAGGGTGCTCAGGGATCCCTGGGTGGCACAGCGGTTTGGCGCCTGCCTTTGACCCAGGGCGCGATCCTGGAGACCCGAGATCAAATCCCACATCCGGCTCCTGGTGCATGGAGCCTGCTTCTCCCTCTGCCTGTGTCTCTGCCTCTCTCTCTCTCTCTCTCTCTTTCTCTGTGACTATCATAAATAAAAATTTAAAAAAAAAATGCTCATTTTAAATAGGGTGCTCAGGCCTTGTTAAGAAAGTGATAATTGGAACAAAGACAAGGAGAGAAGAGTTATCCATGTGGATATCGGGAAGAGCCTTCTAGATGGAGGGAGCAGCTAGTGGAAAAGGATAATGGGTCTGGTGTGTTCCAGGAATAGCAAAGACACCAGTGTGTCTGGAGCAGTGGTGGGGGAATTAGTAGCAGCTGAGGTCAAAGAAACACATCTTCCCCTTCTCTGTGGAGAAGCAGCAACTGCTCTTTTTTTTTTTTTATGATTTTTTAATTTATTTATTTATGAGAAACACAGAGAGAGAGAGAGGCAGAGGGAGAAGCGGGCTCCATGAAGGGAGCCCAATGTGGGACTCGATCCCGGGACTCCAGGATCACGTCCTGGGCCTAAGGCAGGCGCTAAACCACTGAGCCACCCAGGGATCCCCCAGCAACTGTTATTAATTCATGACCGTTTGAGAGAACAGAACCAACAGCATGAAGACGATTTTGGCTTGGTGTAAGGAACAGTGAACAAAGCAGGCTGCTGGGGACCGAAGGAACCGCACTTTTATCCACCATCTCATCCTGAACACAGAGCAGCAAGGACCTACATCTTCGGGGGGAGGGGGGGGGGAGAGTTATATAATTAAGATAAAAATAAGTTTTCCCGGCTGTTCGCAGAGTCAGTGTGGGAGTGGATTCCAGGCCGGCAGGTGGTGCTCCCATCCGGGCTGGGTGGAGTTCCTTTGATGACCTCTGGGGGAGGGAGGGCTGCCCCCAACTCTCCCGCTCCAAGCCCTGCCTGTGAGCAATGCTGTCATTTGGTTCTGTTGGTTCTTCCTGAAAACTTCTGACATTCATGGGCACAAGAAGTCTACTAATCTTTAAATATGCATATAAGGCCTTTCCGAGATTTTACTCATTTTTAAGGTTTTTTTATTTGAGAGAGAAAAAGAGAGAGCACACGCTTGCACAAGTGAGGGTAGGGGCAGAGGGAGAAGCAGACTCCCCTCTGAGCAGGGAGCCCCACATGGGACTCCATCCCAGGACCCCAAGATCCTGACCTGAGCTGAAAGCAGACAGTTAACTGACTGAGCCACCCAAGTGCCCCAAGATTTTAATAGTTTTTAAGGAAACTAGTTTTGAAGTCTGAAGTGTGGGGAAATTTTTTCAGTTTTTGTGGTCAAAGTCATATTCATAAGCAGTGTAGTAGGTAACTAGGGACGCCTGGGTGGCTCAGTGGTTGAGCCTCTGCCTTTGGCTCAGGGCATGATCCTGGGATCTAGGATCGAGTTCCACATCGAGCTGCATGTGGGGAGCCTACTTCTCCCTCTGAGGGTGTCTCTGCCTCTTTCTCTGTCTCTCATGAATAAATAAATCTTTAAAAAAAAAAAAAAAAGTAGGTGACTAGACAGACACAAGCAGTTGCCTCCTCCCACCCGTCTCTCTAGGCCTGACTCCAGCCCCCCACCCCAGAGGCGCCACTTCCAGCACTCTGAGCTCTTGCTTGGGACATTTCTGTGTCCCTGAGTTGTGTGTTTATAATGTTCTCTGTTTTTTTTTCAGTCTTAGCAATTATGTGTTGACCTCCCGCCAGGAAAGATAAAATGCAGTTCCCCAGCACACACACATTTGCCATTCCACCCAGTGTGGTTATAACCCCCTTTTGAGTTAAGTGAATGTTCACTGAATAAATGCTTGGCCAAGCCAGGTGATGTACCATGACTACCTGACTTTTTTTTTTTTTTTAATAAATTTATTTATTTATTTTAGAGAGGGCGTGTGGGGCTGAGGGGTGAGGGGAGTGGACAGAGGGAGAGGGAGAGGCAGATTCCTTGCTGCAAAGGGAGCCTGACACGGGGCTCAATCTCACAACCCTGAGATTATGACCTGAACCGAAATCAGAGCCCACTGCTTAACCAACCGAGCTACCCAAGGGCCCCCACCTGACCTCTCTTTTTTTTTTTTTTTTTTTAAGATTTTTTATTTATTCATGAGAGAGAGAGAGAGAGGTAGAGACACAGGCAGAGAGAGAAACAGGCTCCATGCAGGGAGCCCGATGTGGGACTCGATTCCAGGACTCCAGGATCAGGCCCTGGGCTGAAGGTGGCACTAAACTGCTGAGCCACCCGGGCTGCCCCTGACCTCTCTTAAAACACTTTTCCCTCCACGGTGTTATAATTGTCTCCTTTGGTTTCTTTGATGAGCTTTCTATAAATCTGTCACTAATTTGTTTCCAGACTGTCAGGACTGAACGTGTCCCCCTCAGTGCTATCGGACTCCTTAGGTATGCTGTCATTCTCGCTGATTCTGGTGGCACCCCTTGAAGCCCCATACTTTCTGGCCTGCTGTACAGCTGGGGCCCCAGGATGTCCCTCACTGGCTTCCTTGGAATGCCTTTCTCTTCCTTCAGTGAACACCTTCTTCCTTTCCAAGGAGCAGCCCCAGGAAGCACTGCCAGACCCTGAGACACACTGAACAGCACCTCCCTCCCTTGGATGGGTTCCCACACCTCCCTCCTTTTTTGATATATCCTTTTCTATGGAGAAAACCCATCTTCCAGTACCTTCATTAAAGAAAATCCCTGAGGGGTATCCCTGGGTGGCTTAGTGGTTTAGCGCCACCTTCGGCCCAGGGCATGATCCAGGAGTCCCAGGATCGAGTCCACGTCGGGCTCCCTGTGTAGAGCCTGCTTCTCCCTCTGCCTGTGTCTCTGCCTCTCTCTCTCTCTCTCTCTCTCTCTCTCTCTCTGTCTCTCATGAATAAATAAACAAAATCTTTAAAAAAAAGAAAATCCTTGGAAGGCAAATTTTTTTGTCCTTCCCATACACACACATACTTTGTTGTCTTTTTTTTTTTTTTTTAATGATAGTCACACAGAGAGAGAGAGAGGCAGAGACATAGGCAGCGGGAGAAGCAGGCTCCATGCACCGGGAGCCTGACGTGGGATTCGATCCCGGATCTCCAGGATCACGCCCTGGGCCAAAGGCAGGCGCTAAACTGCTGCGCCACCCAGGGATCCCCACTTTGTTGTCTTTTAAAGGAAAAATTAATAACATATTTATATATACACATACCTAGAAAGGATTACATGTAACGCATAAACCTTAACAGTAATAACAGATGTGGAGGAACCCACCGCCTGACCTTGGGACAAGGATATTGCCCACACCTTGCATCCACTTCCATGGCCCCCTCCTGCCCCATCTCCCTGCTGGAAGGAAGCACGATCTGAAGGGAGTCATCCTTCTGGTGCTTTTTAAAATTTTGTCACAAATTGGATGTATGCTTAAGTAATCCACTGTTTGGTTTTTATTGTTTTCGAGCTTTATAAAGATGGTACCACGCTATAGGTGGTCCTCTGGGACTTGTTTTCTACCCACACCTCCTACTCTTTCAAAAGTCTGTGTGTCTCATGAAGTCGTGACTCATTCATTTTCGTTGCTATATCCCACAATTTATCCATTCTCCAGCCAGTGGGTGTTGAGATTGTTTCCGGGTTTTTGCGATTATGAACATTGCTGTTGTGAATGTTCTTGTGCTTGTCTCCTAGTGCACGTGTGCGAGAGTGTCCACAAGCACCTGGATATAAATTGGTGGGTCATTGGATATGCAAATGTTCAGCTGTAAGAGATGTTGCCACCTTGTTTTCCAGAGGTCAAGTGTGGACCTTGCGTAATTCAGAATGTCTTTTTGTTGTTGTTAAGTTTTTATTTATTCATGAGAGACAGAGAGAGAGAGAGAGAGAGAGAGGCAGAGACACAGGCAGAGGGAGAAGCAGGCTCCATGCAGGGAGTCTGACATGGGATTCAATCCCGGGTCTCCAGGATCAGACCCTGGGATGAAGGCGGTGCTAAACCGCTGAGCCACCCAGGCTGCCGCCAGAATGTCTCGATTGTATCTTTATACTTAACTAAGTGTAAAGCATGTATCTGCATACTTTTTACAGTTTGTGTATAGATAGACGCACACATGTTAGGAAGTGTGTCTCAGTATTTAGTTATAGCTTTATATTTAATGTTAGAAATGGCTGCTTTTTATCTGTTTTAGACCCAAAAAATGATGGTTTTATATAATTCAGCTTACTAATTCGACTGGTAATTAAGTTCCAGTTTGGAAGTCATTTTTCCTCTGAACTTGGAAGACCTGGTTCCAATGTCTTCTAGTTTCTGGGACAGGTGTTGAGAAGACCCATCCAAGTTCCTGATTCTTGTGTATGATGTTCTTTTCCCCGTTTGGAAACCTGTAGGGTCGTCCTGTCTGGGCTCGTGCAGCTGCATGTGGGAGGCCTCAGGTGAACTGCTCACTAGTGCCAGGTGCATTCAGTGTCCCCCCAACACACCCCCTCTCCCACTTCTCCCAGCCCAGGGTGCCCCAGCCCTGGGGTATTTTCGCATATTGTCCACATTCCTTCCATTTCACATATTGGACCCACTGGATTCATCGTCTCACTTGCTAATTTTTTCCTCTCCATTTTGCATATTTTTGGTTTAGTTCTACTTGTTTGAGAGTTTCTTTTTCTAGGTTATATTCCAGCCTTCCTACCCGTGTGAAAATTCCTGCCGTATTTTTTAATATCTAAGAACTTTGTTCTTCTCAATTTGTCATTGTTTTTGTAATTCATGAGGAGGTAAAAGGTAGGGCTTTGGTTCTTGAGCCATGGGGATAGATGCCCTGCATTTGAGTTCTGTCTCACACCTCCCAGCTGTGTGGCACTTGGCCTCTTTGTTCTTGGTATCTTCATCTGTAAAATGGAGACAGTAACAGTACTCATATTGTTAATGAAAAGATTAAATGGAATAATACATTCAAATACTTAGAGAGTCCCCGACACAGTAAGCATTCATAAATGCTTTTTTTTACAATTAATGTAATATCTTATTTTTCTAAGGATATTACCTAGGCATTTCTTGCCTTTTTTTTTTTTTCTTTTTTTTTTTTCTTTTTTTTTTTTTTTTGACATTTGTATTCTCTGATTCTTTCTGGTTCCTTTTGATCTTTACTTGGTTTCAGACTCTTGTGTTGGATGTTTCCCTCAAAGTTCTGGTAATCTCTGGCTGGCTGCCCTTAAGGAGTGAGTGAGGCTCAGGGGATGTGCCATGTGCTCGACAGGACTTGTCACTGACAGCCTAAACTCTGGGCTGTTTGGATGGAGACTCCCCACCCCTGAGACCCAAAGGTTAGTGTTAAAAGGCCTCTTCTCCTTAGCAGATGATGCTTCTGTGTACAGGAAACCCCAGCCTCTCGGTCTTGCTGCTGATGCCCCCATAGTAGTAGTCTAGAGATGACCACGCCATGTCTCACTTGGCCCTTGTTTCCAGTGCCTGCCCTCATCTCCCCTGCCAGTTGGACCTGGCATGCCTTCCCTTCATTTCTTCAAAGAGCAAAGCCTCTGTCACTTGTCTCCTTAGTGAGCTGGCGACTCCGGAGGCACTCTTAGTGCCTGGTCCCTCTGGTTCCTGAGCCAGCTTTCTCTGCTCCATCAGTGAGTGCCTCCATACTTTTCCAGTTTCTAGGGCTCAGTTAGCGCCTCCTACGGGTCACCTTTGTTATTCCTTGAGTGTCACTTTGGGAGAGAGGAGGGCTTCAAGAGAACAATCCTATTGGCTTAACCAAAAATCCATATTTATTTATTGGAGATAATAGCACCGGAAGTTATTTGCCCATAATCCTTGAGATATAGGAACAATATAAAGTGGCCACAACTCTGTCAAAATGCAGCTTCTTCATTTAAAAGACCGGTGGGGAGGGGCACTTGGGTGGCTCAGGGGTTGAGCATCTGCCTTTGGCTCCAGGCGCGATCCCGGGGTCCTGGGATCGAGTTCCACATCGGGCTCCCCACAGGGAGCCTGCTTCTCTCTCTGCCTATGTCTCTGCCTCTCTCTGTGTGTCTCTCATGAATAAATAGATAAGATCTTCAAAAGACAAAAAGACTGTGGGGAGATAAGGGTGGGCACCTGAGTGGCACAATCCATTAAGGTTAAGCGTCTGACTCTTGATTTTGACTCAGGGTTGTGGGATTGAGGCCCAAGTAAGTTCCATGGTCAGTGGGGAGTCTGTTTGAGATTCTCTCTCCTTTTTCTGCCCCTCCCCTCACTCTCCTCTCCCTCTTTCAATCTCTAGCAATCAATCAGTCTTTAAAAGACCATGGAGATGAAGAGCAGGCCCCAGGTCAAAAGGGCTTGGGCAGGGATCCCTGGGTGGCGCAGCGGTTTGGCGCCTGCCTTTGGCCCAGGGCGCAATCCTGGAGACCCAGGATCGAATCCCACATCGGGCTCCCAGCATGGAACCTGCTTCTCCCTCTGCCTGTGTCTCTGCCTCTCTGTCTCTCTCTGTGTGACTATCATGAATAAATAAATAAAATCTTTAAAAAAAAACAAAACAAAACAAAACAAAAGGGCTTGGGCAGAGAGGTGGTGGAGGTGGGTGTGGCTATAAACAGCCAATACAGGGATCCCTGTGGTGGTGGTAATATTCAGTATGTTGACTGTATTCCGAGATGCAGGAATGCAAGTAGGCGATCAAATTGTGTAGAATTAAACGTATGTGCCACAAATGAAAAAGTAAACAGGAAATCTAAACAAGACCGTTAGATTGTATCAAGGTCAATATCCTGGTGTGATATTGTACTCTAGTTTTTCAAGATGTTACAATTGGAAGAAAAATGATGCATCGGATCTCTCTTATTTCTTAACAACTGCCTGTGAATCTACAATTATCTCAATAAAATTTTCAGTTTAAAAAAAAAAGAACTAGATAATGGTTCCCAAAACCAGTAGGTTAACTCAACTATATCACAGAAACATTTGTTTATTAAAAGTGTAGATTCTGGGGATCCCTGGGTGGCTCAGCGGTTTAGCGCCTGCCTTTGGCCCAGGGCACGATCCTGGAATCCCGGGATCGATCCCACATCAGGCTCCTGGCATGGAGCCTGCTTCTCCCTCCTCCTGTGTCTCTGCCTCTCTCTCTCTCTCTATCATGAATAAATAAATCTTTTTTAAAAAAAGTGTAGATTCTGGGGGTGCCTGGGTGGCTCAGTGGGTTAAGGTCATGAATCTCAGGGTCCTGGAATCCAGCCCTGTGTAAGGCTCCCTGCTCAGTGGGGAATCTGCTTCTTCCTCTCCATCTCCTTCTGCCCCTCCCCCAACTCGTGCTCACACTGTCAAATAAATAAAGTCTTCTTTTAAAAAGTGCAGATTCTTGGACCAGCTGAATAGGAGTCTGTCAGGCTGCTACCTGGGAATGTGTATTTGAACAAACTTCAGATGGCGGCTGAATTGGAACTGCTGCAGTAATCTGCAGATGAGAGAGTAAAAAAATATCTTTTTTATGGTGCTTGTTTTTATTCATTGGTTAAAGAAAAAAAGTTGACTTATGCCTGGTTCATTGGGCAGTCCAGGAAGATGGTGATCCATTGGGGTTATAGTTTATAGGTTGGAATAGATGTCTAAAAGGTGATCTCTCCAGCTACTTCCTCTTACATTTAGCTCCTTAAACCTTTGAATCTTATCAGTTGGTGATTTTTACTGAGTAGCTCAAAGCCTGAGACACTAAGTAAATCATATTCACTTGACAGGTTGTGTTACATTATTATTGCCATGACCTGGTTGTTTGAAGATAGTTTGAGGGCAGTCCAGGTGGCTCAGCGGTTTAGCGCCACCTTCAACCCAGGGCGTGATCCTGGAGACCCGGGATCAAGTCCCATGTTGGGCTCCCTCCATGGAGCCTGCTTCTCCCTCTGCCTCTGCCTCTGTCTCTCTCTCTCTGTGTGTCTCTCATGAATAAATAAATAAAATATTAAAAAAAAAAGAAGAAGAAGATAGTTTGAAACTGTGCGATGTGTTCCCCATAGAGTCCAGGCACTTCTAATCTGGGGGAGCAGAAACTGGCCTGTATGATAGATTGAATCTTCCAGCTCCTAAACAAGTCACAAAGATCTCAGTTGGGAATCTGTAGCTGCCACATGTCCCATTGACAGTTTTTCAGTAGTATTATGATTGTATGTAAAGGAGTTCATAATTGTCATCATTGTCACCTTTTTGTACATTGATGGCAGAGTACCCTAGAATGAGGGTCAGCTAACTATGGCCTACTGTCTAGTTTTCAGCCCATGAGCTAAGAATTGTTTTTATTACATCTTTAATGGTTTTTATGAAATCATACAATAATTTGTGACACATAAAAATAATATTAAACTCAAATTTCAGTGTTCTTAAAGTTTTATTTGAACACAGCAACGCTCATTCATTTAAGTATTACCTGTGGCTCTGTGGTGCATCCAGTAACAGCACAGACTGGAGTAGTTCAACCATAGTTGTCCACAGAGCCTTTTAAAATACTGTCTGGTGCGCAGCCCCTGTGGCTCAGTGGTTTAGTGCCACCTTTGGCCCAGGGCGTGATCCTGGAGAACTGGAATCTAGTCCTGCATCAGGCTCCCTGCATGGAGCCAGCTTCTCCCTCTGCCTCTCTCTCTCTCTTTCTCTCTCTGTCTCTCGTAAATAAATAAAATATTTTAAAAAAATACTGTCTGGCCCTTGACAGAAAAAATTTGATGATTCTGCTCTAGAAAAATAAGGTGAAATATGCAAGTATTTTCCTTTGTAAACTTTTTTTTTCTGAAAAATGTGATTTAATAGCAATAATAAAAGAAAACAAGCCTGTATATATTCAATTAGAAGTTGTTGGGAAAGCCCTGGTTCATTAATTTATCCAGCATTAGATTTGTTTTATCTTTTTCTTTTTCCTTGATCTTTTTGACCTGTCAGAATTCAGGAATTCAGAATCTGACTTTCATCCCTCAAAGTTATGACTTCTCCTATAAAAGCATATTGTCTTGAAAGATTTTGAAAATGAGTTCTAAGATGCAGCCAAACACCTGGTTAGCATGTAGAGAAGAAAGCTGCCCGGTTCTGGTGCTGTAACCAGTCCATTTTCGAAAGGTTATTTCCTTGAAATGGAAGTACAGCAGAAGGCAGGCATCCAAACCACTCCTTAAAATATTAAAAGCTGTGTCCTTGTGAACTCACAGTGACATGATCACTCATTCTCTGGGACAGTCCATTTCATCAGCCATGGCTGGCACTTGAGCCTAACATTCTGTGCAGCGGCTCCCTTGACCTTTCTGGGTTAGTCCTTTTCCATTGACTTGGATCAGCACCAAAGACTGTTGAGTCTCAAGTCACTGGTTCATTGGAGTATGTGGTTATTTTGGCCTTGTTTTTTTTTTTTCCTAAAGACTTTATTTATTCATGAGAGACACACAGAGAGAGAGAGGCAGAGATACAGGAAGAGGGAGAAGCAGGCTCCATGCAGGGAGCCCGAAGTGGGACTCGATCCCGGGTCTCCAGGATCATGCCCTGGGCTGAAGGTGGCACTAAACCGCCAAGTCACCCAGGCTGCCCTATTTTGGCCTTGTTTAAAGAAACAACCAAATGATTGTAAAAGTCATGACTTAAGCAATATTTTTTAACTTTTAAAGGCTATTCCACCTGCTGGTGAGTCAGTTGATTGTCAGTTGTGGAGCTAACACAAATACCTATCATTTTTTAAAGTTTTCTTTGCCAAAAGAAATAAAACCATATTTAGCATTATTTTGAAAGTTTTAAGCCAATGCAATTAAACAAATAAAAGATAAAATATTTTTAAAAAAAGATAGGGGATCCTTGGGTGGCTTGGCGGTTTAGCGCCTGCCTTTGGCCCAGGGCGCGGTCCTGGAGTCCTGGGATCGAGTCCCGCGTCTGGCTCCTGGCATGGAGCCTGCTTCTTCCTCCTCCTGTGTCTCTGCCTCTCTCTCTCTCTCTCTCTCTGACTGTCATAAATAAATGAATAAATAAATAAATCTTTAAAAAAAGATAAAATATTGTAAGGGCTGTAATTTTCAGCATAGGATATGATTGCCTTTCCTTAGAGAACCAGCTAAAAACTATCAGGACTAACACATTGAATGAGGCAGCCAGTCATGAAACTCATGTATACTAACAGAGGGTCTCTGCTGTTCCTGCATCGACACCTCACAGATTACAGAATAGCCTCCATCCTTCCCCCAACATGGCAGCCAGAGTGAGCCTACAAAAGTCAGGTGAGACCAGGTCATCCTGCTTAAAGAGCTAGATGGCTGGCCTCATTCACTGTCAGCCAGTATGCTCTCAGTGGCTGCAGATGCAGTTACCATTGTGCATTGTCCAAGCAAGGACATTTTTGAGAGTGAAAAGAGGTGCTTAAAATAATTAAAAATGCATTTAGTCTTTTGAAATGTTTATTGACCAACATTGGTTTTATTATATTAGAGAACCTATAATATGGTTTATTCAAAAACTGCTTCAAAAATATTTCCTTTGGATCCCTGGGTGGTGCAGTGGTTTAGCGCCTGCCTTTGGCCCAGGGCGCGATCCTGGAGACCCGGGATCGAATCCCACGTCGGCCTCCCAGTGCATGGAGCCTGCTTCTCCCTCTGCCTATGTCTCTGCCTCTCTCTCTCTCTGTGTGACTATCATAAATAAATAAAAAACTTAAATATATATATATATTTCCTTTAAAAAATATACCTGTGTATATCAAAGCAAGTTTTAAAAATCATATTGATTATATGAACATTAAAGGTATTAGAATCAGGGGTGCCTAGCTGATTGTCAGTAGAGCATGCAGCTCTTGATCTCAGGGTTGTGAGTTCAAGCCCAATATCAAGCCTACTTAATTAATCAGTCAGAATTATTTTTGGCATACATTCAAATACTTTTAATCAATTTTTAAGTGTCTCTGATATTCTGTGTTCTGGTTATGTATAACCAACCACACCAAAACTTAGTGGCTTACACAATTTGGTTTTCTTATGGTCCCGTGGGTCGACCGGACTCAAGTGGATGCTCCTCACTGGGGGTCTCCTCATGCGGTGTAGTCCAGTGGCATCTGGGTCATGTTGAAGATGGCATCTGCATTCCTTGCGCCTTCCATGTGGCTCTCCTTGCCTTGGCTGGCTTGACCTTCCTCAGAACATAGCAGTCTCAGGGGAGGTGGATTGTTCTGGTAGCAGGCTTCCCCAGAAAGCACCTCCAGAGGCCTAGAAGGAAGCTGCAAGGCTTCCTGTGGCTTCCTGTGACCTAACTCTGAAGGCTGTGTCCTCATACCCACTGCACTCTGTTGGACGAGAGTAAGGCACCATCCTGGGCAGAAACAAGGAAAGGGCTCTGTGCAAAGGTCAGAGGCCAGCAGGCAGGGCTCACCAGGAGGCCCTCTCTGGATCCTCATTCCTGCATTGCAGCACCACTATTTTCCCAAAGAATGTACCTTCAGTGTGGTGGATTTTCTTTTCAGTAACATAGCCTACCGTCTCAATACATTTGTATTAGCATATTTGAAGTTTTTAACGTGTTTGATTCTTTTCTGCCTACTGTAATATCTTAATTGAGAAAACTCTCAATTCTAAATCTCTTTTTTGTGGGACATATACTTTAGCCCAAGTATTTTCATAGGGGTATTGTCTTTTTGCCTCCACTCAGAATATTTTTGGTACTTTTTTTTTAATTGTCTTCATTTATGATCTTTGCTTCATCAGATTTACATGCCAGTCATAAAACTGCAGTCAGGCCTTTTCAATTTAATTCCATTCGAAGATAGAATATAAATTTAACTGAAGGGCAGCCCAGGTGGCTCAGCGGTTTAGCGCCACCTTCAGCCCAGGGCCTGATCCTGGAGACCCGTGATCCCTGCATGGGGCCTGCCCCTCTCTCTCTCTCTCTCTCTCTCTCTCTCTCTGTCTCTCATGAATAAATAAATAAAATCTTTTTTAAATAAATAAATTTAACTAAAGATGACAATTCTACCAAAAGAGTCTTACCAAAATTGAGATACTTCAAAATACTATTATGAAATTTCAAAATGAAATAAACTGAGCTATTATCTCATTTGCTCAGTTGTCCTTCCTTGAGAGCTCAATTTCAGAGTTACCTGCTTTATTTTCAGTGATTATAATTTCTGAAATATTTTAAAAACTACAGGGCTTATTATGCCATTTTAAAGAGGAGTTCTTTAAAGGCTCAGCAATTCCTAATATTCAATTTGTAATACACGGACATACTGCAGATTCTCTTCATACTGCAGATATTCAGAATCAGCTTTGTGGTGCCTGGGGGGCTCAGTCGGGTAAGCATCTGACCCTTGAGCTCAGCTGAGGTCGTAATCTCAGGGTTGTGAGTTCTGTTTTGTTTTTTTTTTTAAATCAATCAGCCCCACAAAAGATTATTGTTTCTCTAAACACTCAAAAATATTTTTACATTTTGACAGCTTTAGCTTTGTTTTCCTTGCATAGAATACCACAGTTTGTTTTGACACAATTATGCATCTGTGTGCAGTGTAACTAATCCTTAGGCTATATCTGCTCCGTAGGCTTCTTGGCTTTGATAAGACACTTTTACCAAACATTGTAATTTACCAAAATGGATATCTGAGTATCACCAGAAAAACAAAATGTTATGTTCATAGTGGAATTTTTTTACTAGAGTTTACAGTAACATTTTCTCTTAGGGTTTCCACCCAATCCCAGCATGGAGGATGGGGGCACATGTAGCAGGCAATAATTCAGTTCAGTTCTAGGGACACCTGGGTGGCTCAGTCATTTGAGCATCCAGTTCTTGATTTCAGCTCAGGCCTTGATCTCAGGGTCGAGAGTTCGAGCCCCATGCTGGGCTCCATACTAGGTGTGAACCTACTTAAAAATATTAAAAATCCATTCTGTTCTGACACTATACCCGGAGATAGCATCAGATCCCACAGGTTAAGGGTTCAATCCTATAACACTGCAGCCACCCCCTACTTCAGAGGTCAGTCACAAGCCCAAGGCTCCTGACCAAGGGCTACAGATTCCGACACCCTCCTCCTTGGGTTCTTTTAATTCACCAGAGGGGCTTGTGGAACTCAGGAAAGCACTTTACAAATCAAGAGGCAGGTGGAAATACATAGAGCGAAGTCTGGGGAAAGGGTATGGGACTTCCATGCTCTATCTAGACACCCTCCTCTCCCTGCACTTCCACTGTACCCACCAACCCCGAAGCTCTCAGAACCCAGTCCTTTGGGATTTTTATGAAAGTTTCATTGCATAGTCACATGACTAAGTCATTGTCCATTAGCTGATTGAACCTCTGGCTCCTCTCCCTTACCTGGAGGCTAGGGGTAGAACTGAAGGTTACAGCCCTCTAGTCACTTGGTTGGTCCTCCTGGCAACCAGCCCCCTGGCCTTGGGTAGAGACCAAAAGTCACCTTCATTAATGTGACAGAAGATCTATTTATCACCCTTATCACCAGAAAGTTCAAGGTTTTAGGAGCTATGAGCCAGGAGCCCTGTGGATGAAGACCAAATATGAATAAGAAATATATATTTGGTCATCTGAATTACTAAATATATATTTTTTATTCATCACTATATTGCACATCTATAATTCAAATCAAACGATTATTAGGATTAACGCAACTGATTTTCTGTTTGAAGCATCTGGTTAACACAAACTGGCATCTTTAGCAGCTGTGAGGTTCTTTTGCTAATAGAACTGCTGTTGCTTTATCTTTCATATGTGCAGTACAAACCTTAGAATGGAAAAATGAGTGAAATTAACAGAGGAACTACCATTTGAGTTATATAACGTCGCTTTTTAGTTATCTGTAAATCCCTGCTGCTGTGCCTCACTTTTAGGCATGGTCTTTAAAGAATGACAGTGGAGTTTGTTTAGCAGATGTATGACTTTTTATTTTTATATGGTCTGAATTAGCACTATGGGTGAATGACTAGTGAATTGAATTTCATACAAGTACAAATTCATCAGCTTTCTGAGAAAATAGAATTTGCTTATTTTTATTGTTGTTAAACATACACTGGGGATCCCTGGGTGGTGCAGCGGTTTGGCGCCTGCCTTTGGCCCAGGGCGCGATCCTGGAGACCCGGGATCGAGTCCCATGTCGGGCTCCCGGTGCATGGAGCCTGCTTCTGCCTGTGTCTCTGCCTATCTCTCTCTGTGTGTATTTCTCATGAATAAATAAATAAATAAATCTTTAAAAAAAAAAAAAAACATACACTATGTTTAATTTTATTGCTGCCTGAAGAATTTATCAAAAAAGAAAGTATTACCCCCCCAAAAAAAACCAACTAAAACACAAAAGCCCTACAGATTTACATCAGGAGTTGCAAATTTGGCCTACTGCCAGATTTTATATGACTTACAAACTAAGAATGGTTTTTACATTTTTTAATGGTCGAAAATATCAAAAGGGAGCACCTGGGTGGCTCAGTGGGTTAAGCGTTCAACGGAGCTTTTTTTTTTTTTTTTTTTTTTTTCTTTAAAAGAAAAGTAATATTTTGAGACATGAAAATTGTATGAAATTCAGATTTCGGAGTGAGTGAACAGTTTTACTGAAACTGGAACATAGCCAGGGTCAGGCCCTTGCTGGGTATTTGGGCTGCTTTCCTGTACACCAACAGTCGAACTGTGGCAAAACCCACACCACCTAAAATAGTTACTGCGGCCCTTCACAGAAAGTATGCCACCTCCTGATTATACCATTCAGTAGAAGAGGAATACTATGACAAGAGTATTGGGACTGGTCTCTGCTACCTTCTCCTGCAGGACTGGCCCAACTCTGTTTCCCACACATATTTTCACATACACTGCAGTTTCCTGTGCACATGGCTGACCACAGCTTCATACATGTCCTGGGCCAAGGCGCTGGCCACCTGCCTGATGGCACCAAATGGGCAAGAGCACCTCATACTTCTCACATTAGCTGAGACAGAGATGACTGCCCGGCCACCACACCAGCAAGCACCTGGGATGGGCTGAGGGTGGAGGGCTGCTCATTTCACCTGGAAAGAGAGGAGAGCGGTGGTGGCACCCCACACACCGCTGGATGAGACCGCATCAGATGCTGGAAGTACCAAGTGAAGGCCCAGCACCAAACCAGTCTGGCTTCTTAGTTTTTTTTTGTTTTTTGTTTTTTAATTTTTATTTATTTATGATAGTCACACAGAGAGAGAGAGAGGCAGAGACACAGGCAGAGGGAGAAGCAGGCTCCATGCACCGGGAGCCCAATGTGGGATTCGATCCCGGGTCTCCAGGATTGCACCCTGGGCCAAAGGCAGGCGCCAAACCGCTGCGCCACCCAGGGATCCCTGACTTCTTAGTTTTGTTTAAGATTTTATTTATTCATTCATGAAAGACAGAGAGGCAGGGACCTAGACAGAGGGAGAATAGGCTCCCTGCAGGGAGCTCAATGGGACTCAATCCCCAGACTCCAGGATCAGCCCTGAGCCAAAGGCAGGTGCACAACTCCTGAGCCACCCAGGGGTCCCTGGCTTCTTAGTTTAAGACAGCTCTTGATGACGATGGTAATACTTGGTTTAAAAATGAAAATCTGGAATAATTGCTAAACCAACCACAACAACAGGCTTCAACTGGTCATCTCGGATAAACCCCTGCCCATCACCCCCTCCTCCCCTGCCATAGCATCCATGGACCACCCTCGCACAACAGCCCACAGTCTGCTCATCTGCCTTGTGCTCCCTCTGCACCAGTCCCGGCGGCCTCCCCCTGGTTTTCCACTCACGTCTTTGTTAGCGTGTCCCCTTCTCAGGGAAAAAAACACATGCCCTCACACTATTTTTGGGGCGATAGAAATGTTCTGTGTCGTGATTGTGGAGGTGGTTTCACGAGTCTACATGTCTGTCAGAACTCACCGAGTTGTGCACTTTACGTGGGTGCAGTTTGTGTTATTATATGTAAATTCAACCTCAGTAAAGTTTTTTTAAATGGGCGCAGGGAACTGAGTATAGAAAGGTGTGTTTGGTCAGATTTTTATATGTAGGATTAAAATATACTCCCATTTGAAAACTCTTACCATGATAACAATAATAATAAACATTGATTTTTCTGAGCATGGAGCATTTTATATGTCAGCAAATTTTAGCTTCGCATTTCTTTTTTTTTTTTTTTTTTTTAGCTTCGCATTTCTTGAGAGAATATGGTGTTGCGTTTCTCATAGCTTAATTCTTAATTTTAGAAGGTGAGACGATTTTTCAATTTCCCGTTCATTCATAATTGATTTTGTTTGTACTTCTTTATCTTTGAAGTTATTTTTATATTTTAAAAAGTTTTAAGGTAGTTTTATGGTATAAGAGTGTTTAAAATCCAACATTAGAATGTTTAATTCATGTGCATGGCTAGGTGGTTTCTGCATTCCTGGCTTAAATCTGGAGGTGACCGGGGCAGCCCCGGTGGCGCAGCGGTTTAGTGCTGCTTGCAGCCCGGGGTGTGATCCTGGAGTCCCGCGATCAAGTCCCACGTCGGCCTCCCTGCGTGGATCCTGCTTCTCCCTCTGCCTGTGTCTCTGCCTCTCTGTGTGTGTGTGTGTGTGTCTATGAATAAATAAATGAAAAATCTTTTAAAAAAAAAAAGAAAGAAAAAATCTAGAGGTGACCTATTTAGAGCCATGAATTGGGTCTTGTTTGGGCTTTAAAAATCAAATTGTGTGGGTCTTTTTCGCTTCCTGACACTTACCTTGTCATCCGCCTCCTGATGTGACCAGTTTTCTGACCCTAGCAGTCAGTGGTACTCTGCTGCTGTTTGGTGTGAACCGTGACCTTCATGCTCCGTGGGCCTCGTGGTGGAGTTCTACCCATACCCAGTGAACCACCGGCTGCCAAAGTGTAGATTGTCTTTCATTCCACAAATACCACCCCTGCTGCTGACTCCTGGTTTTTCTGCCCCAGGGGACCATCAGTGTTGGCATCGATGCCACTGACCTTTTTGATCGCTATGAGGAGGAGTATGAAGATGTGTCTGGAAGTGGCTTTCCACAGATTGAAATTAACAAAATGCATATATCTCAGTCCATTGAGGTAAGGCCCAGACTCCCCCTGAGTGCAGTGAGGCTCAGGTTAACGAGGCGCAGCACACCGAGCAGCTGTGGTTTTTCTCATCTTTATTTATGAAAGGATGCAATTAGCCACTTAGGGGGAAAAAAACGTTCCAGGCACAACCTTGTTTGTTACTGCTTTGCTGACGTGTTAGCAGTATGAGTGCCAGGGGGTGCTTAGCTTCCATGGTCGTAGGGCTCCCCCAGCAGAAGTACAAGTGGTCAGAGAGAAGTAGAGGCCAAGGTCAGGAAGATTTGGGTTGAGAAAGCAGACTCCGCCCATGAGTGAGTCCAAGAACCAGTCTTAGTTTTAAGGTGCACTCTGTCATGTGCAGAAAACACAATATTCAGCTGAACCTGGGGTCACTGAAATGTCACCTTTCTGCCCATGGTTTGGATATAGCACTGGCGGGCCCGTCTGCTGAGGCTGACAGTAGGTCTCTGCCTCCTCAACTCTGTTTATTCTCAAGTACATCAACCCAGAGTATGGAGTCCTACCTCTGGGAAACTTGCCCCTCTGGTGGAGCTTCCAGTGTTGGTTAGTAGAGCCACGGATTTAGTCCCTTCCCCAGAGCTGGTGGTGAACAAGGACTGGAGAGTCCCAGACATCTACAGTGGGCAGGAAGGCATGTAATGAAGTCACTGTGCAATCTGATGGTATCAGTGCACTAAGAACCAGCATTCAGCTCTGTCTTTCCCATTTTTTTTAATTTGCACAGTAAAGCTTTTGCAAAATATTACCTTGGTGGCCACATGCAGTACAGAGGGCAAAGTGAGAGAAGAGTGAACTAGTTGAGGTCATCATGCATCCCTGTACACTGGAGCCATGGTCACCTGCACTTTTGAGTGGACACTTTGAACATCTTCATTAGGCCGCTATCTTTGTACTTCCTCCTGCGTTGATTCATTCCTTACCAGCAAATATCATTTCCTAGGCACCCCTAACAGCTACAGACACAGCCATCCTCTCTGGAAGCCTCTCAACCCAGAATGGGAATGGAGGAGGTTCCATTAACTTCGCTCTTAGACGAGTCACTTCTGCAAAGGGATGGGGAGAGGTAAGAATGCCAGCTGGCGGGATCATGTTGTCCACTGTGAAGCCTTAATTTCTGAACATTTACACTCTAAAAGCCTCAAAAAGACCTAGGTTGGCCACATCATTGTATAACAGGGTACCAGATGTCAAACTTGCACTAGGTGACGCTCCCCAAGAGAAAAATATGTCTCATACCTGAGATGGAATCCCCCATCTGCTGGACAGTTCAGAGGTAGGGTAGAGCAGTGAGATTTCCCTTGAGGTGCCAACTTACAGAAATCCAACCACGAAAAATTCAGCCTCTTTTTGCCCTCTCAGCAGAAACCTGTAGGCTCTTCCCTTTCCCTGCCCAATGCGGAAGGCAAGTGCCGTGTCAATGCTCTGGTCCACTGATTGGTGGCTGTTTAACAGTCAGTTCTGCTGAGCAAATTGAACTGCGCCAAATTAACATTGAAGAGTAGCCTTGAAAGTCACCCAGACTAGTAAATGAGGCAGTCATAACTGGCTGGAATTCCAGGGCTGAGTGTGGGACTGCTGATGGGTTAACTCCAGACCCCAGAGGACCATCTCCAGTCACCTGTGAGAGCTGGGGGCAATGAAGCACAGTAGAGAGCAGAACAAGAACACTGGGAAGTCGGCACTGCGGGGGGCGGGGGTGCGGGGGGCTGTGCCTGACTGCAGCAGGAAGCTCTGCAGATAGCAGGACACAGAGCCAGTCCCTCCTCACTTGAGCAAGGAAGACCATCGGAGGCCAGCAGTGTTTTCTTTGGAGGGACTCCTTTCTGAAACATACCTCCTTGAAAACTGCCACCTTTGCATCTCTGGAAACAGTCTTCCATTTGGCCAAGGTTAGGATGAGGTTTTAAGAATCTTCAAGGGCACCTGGATGGCTCAGTGGGTTAAGTGTCTGATCCTTGATCCCACTTCAGGTCTTAATCTCAGGGTCATGAGTTCAGGCCCCATGTTGGGCTCCATGCTGGGTATGGAGCCTACTGAAAAAAAATCTTCCAGGGATGCCTGGGTGGTTCAGCGGTTTAGCGCCTGCCTTCGGCCCGGAGCGTGATCCTAGAGTCCCGGGATTGAGTCCCACATTGGGCTCCCTGCATGGAGCCTGCTTCTCCCTCTGCCCCTCTCTCTCTCTGTTTCTCATGAATAAATAAATAAAATTAAAAATATATATATATCTTCCAGCCCGTACTCTTAGAGCCCTGGCAAATGCCAAAGGCATTGAATTAAAAGAAGGAATTTTTTTTTAATTTAAATTCAATTTGCCAACATACAGTATTATACCCAGTGCTTGTCTTATCACGTGCCCTCCTTAGTGCCTGTCACCCAGTGACCCACCCTGCCACCCCCTCCCCCCTGCAGCCCTTTTTTCCCAGAGTTTAGGAGTCTCCTGTGATTTATCTTCCTCTCTAATTTTTCCCCACTCAGTTTCCGCTCCTTCCCTTATGGTCCCTTTCAGTATTTTAAAAGAAGGAATCATAACCAGAGGTGTTCCCCTGAGACATGTGTTGCTGCTATGAAAGTAAACAAACAAAAAAAGAAAGTAAACACCACTAACACTCTCTTTTTCTCTTTTGAACAGTTAGAATTTGGAGCCGGGGATCTGCAGGGACCTTTATTTGGTCTGAAGCTCTTCCGTAATCTCACACCAAGATGGTAAATATAGAGAAATCCTCTCTGATGGTCTTTGTAGATTAAGCAGACTAGAAGCTTTGTATTCTTTTTGTCACGATCATCTGGAGTTACCTTTTCTGCCCTACAAGGTCACCAGGGGCAGACCCTGCGGCACTGGCAGAGCTGGGGCAGGGTGTACATAGCGCAGAGAGTGGGCTCAGGAAGGAGTCATCTGCTGCTGCTGCCTGTCCCTGCCCTGGGCCCAGCTCCTACTATGCAGGCCAGTCTCCTCCTTTGTGGGGCTGTGAGCACCAGGAGAAACTAGAGACAAAACTGGTCAGTGTCCTGAAAGATTGATGAACTTGTGGATCATTTCTTTATCTCCGAGAATGTATGTCAAGTTCTAGAAAGGGTCTGTATTAAATAGTGAGGCACTTGTGAGACTGCCTGGTCATCAGTGAGATGTGCAGACGCTGGAGTAATAATGCCCCCCGCCAGCTCTCCTTCATCATTGCTGTTGCAGTGATATCCTGCTCCTACAACTGTACAAGGCTGCCCTTCTAGAACCACAGGCATGTCCTTAGTTCCCATGTTGGGTTACCTGTGTGAGCTCAGATAAAAGAACTGGGTAGAAGGTAAAATAAAATCTCTTTCCTCTGGGGAGGAAATATAGTTAAAGGAGTCCTAGGATGGAGTACACATGGCATCATAGGCCTCTGCTCCAGGACCTGGTTCAGTGGGTCTGGGAAGGGATGAGGATTTGCATTTTTTTTTTTTTTAAATTCATGAGAGACACAGAGAGAGAGAGGGAGGCAGAGACACAAGCAGAGGGAGAAGCAGGCTCCACGCAGGGACCCCAATGTGGGGCTCAATCCTGGGTCTCCAGGATCATGCCCTGGGCTGAAGGCAGCACTAAACCGCTGAGCCACCAGGGCCACCCAATTTGCACTTTTAACCACGACTTTAGGCAAAGAGTAGACATACATGTTGTCCTAAGCTTGTCTGCATAGGTCTGTCACTCCTGGTGCCAACTGAGTGCATAGATTCCTGCCCCTACTCCCCACACCAGCTGAGTCGGGTCTCCTACGAGGCCCAGGAATCTGTACTTCTGTCAAGCACCTCGGTCATTCTTAGATCAGGCACATTTAGGAGATGCTTGACCGAGGGAAAGCTGTTGGCCTTTTGTTCTTTTTTTTTTTTTTTTTTTAATTTATTTATTCATAGAGACACAGCTAGAGAGAGAGGCAGAGACACAGGCAGAGGGAGAAGCAGGTACCATGCAGGGAGCCCAATGTGGGACTCGATCCCAGGTCTCCAGGATCACGCCCCGGGCTGCAGGCGGCGCCAAACCACTGCGCCACCGGGGCTGCCCACCTTTTGTTCTGATTGAACCTCAGTGCCCATCTGTTGAGTGGCCCCAGAGGACAGAGACTAGGGTGTCCTGTTTATCGGCCTTTACAGGTTTGAGAATTGAGTGTTATCATTGTGCCCAGAGTTTATCAGACTTGAGAACACAGATATATAAACTGGGATATCAGTCTCTTGACTTGACATAGTGTCTTTTCTTCAAGGCCCTGGTCCTGTGGTCAGGCTATTTATGAGTCCAGACTGGTGGTCATGGGGTTGGTTGGGAGTGTAGTGTCAGCCCTGAAGATGCAGACAGCCTGCAGAATGTTCTTGGTCTCCCGGGCCAGTGCCTCCCTCTCTCTCTCTCTCTCTCTCTCTCTCTCTCTCCCTCTCTCTCCCTCTCTCTGTCAGTCTCTCTCTAGGACATGCTGGATAAAAAGACTAAATCTTACTACTTCAATTAAGCAAGGATCCCAGTCTTTATCTTTTGATTCTTTTAAGTGCCACCATCTGTCTTGAAATTCTGGGATGACTTTGGTGTCTCTCCTCCCTGCTTGCCTCCCCTGACCCCAGTGTGGTGGAAGCAGAAACAAGCAGCTGGTCTCCAGTGTGATGAGAGAAACAAGGCAAAGTTTGGGTTGGGGACCCTGTGGAGAGGAGGAGTAACTTGTTCATCCATTTAGCCGTGAGGAGTTACTGGAAGCCTGCAAGAGCAGTATGATCAGAGCTCTCATAGTTATTATTACTTAATGGCAGAAGTATTACTTCTTGAGCTTAGGAAAGAGAAAGAAACCAGACTTTGGCAGTCTGGTAAATATTAGGCTGTTTGCTCACCTTTTAACACTTTGGGTATAGTGGTGTGAATTCCTCTGTTGTTGAAATGAAATACCCCTTTTTAGCCAGAAGGTGGGGCTGACTCCCTTGGAAACAAACTTGAGATGCCTTTCAGTTTTACTGAAAGGTTTACTGTACTGGCTTTCTGCATACACAGCCATGGGTGGACACCAGAATCACGTGGGTGGTCCTAGAGAAATAGATGATGCCTGGCCCCCAGCCCAAAACTCTGACTTAATTGGTCTGGGGTGGTCTCCAGATAAGGGGTCCCCAGCTTTGCTACACATTAGAATCACCTGGCAAGCTTTAACACTCAAGCCTGTACGTCAGAATCCCAGCATGTAGGAACTGACCATGAGTGTTTTTTAGAGTAGCTGGGTGATTCCAGTCTGCAGCTTTCCCCCACCCAGAGGTGATTCTAACCTGCAGTAGGATAGGACCTACTGGTTTTCAAAACAGACATTCAGTTATATCTAAAGTTAGAATGGGATGAGTGGGCAGTGCACGTCAGCAAGGAGGGCCACTAGGAAGACTCACCAGGACACCCTCTCTCCCTCTCAAAGAGAAAGGCTCAACGTCCCATTTTCCCAGTGGGGCTCAGGGATTCACAGAAGGGAGAGGGAGTAGCTGAGAACCAGGTGTCACCCAGGACCCTTTCCATCTGTGTGTCCCCACAGCTTTGTGACGACAAACTGTGCTCTGCAGTTTTCATCCCGTGGAATCCGGCCTGGCCTCACCACAGTCCTGGCTCGAAACCTAGACAAGAACACCGTGGGCTACCTGCAGTGGCGGTGGGGCATCCAGTCAGCCATGAACACTAGCATCGTCCGGGACACCAAGACCAGCCACTTCACGGTGGCCCTGCAGGTGAGGACAGAGCTGCACCTTCGTGTGCCCATTGTACCTCTTACCCTGGTCACCCTCCCTGAGTCTGAGTGCCAGGAGACGTCCTAAAGGGCCAGTTTGGCTCACACACATGCAGGAGTGTTGAAATCCTGTTGTTTCAGGCTTCCAAGGGTAGCTGTGCTCCAGTTACCCTAAAGCAAAATGTCCTTTGTACATCTTATAGTAGAAGTGCACAGAATAAGGTTGGGAAAATGCCCAGGTTAGTAAGTGATCCCAGAGCAGAGTCAGGCACTCGGGTCCCACCATGGCGGGCAGGGACACAGAATGAGAGACACCCCACTTCAAAGGGCAGCTACTCCTCAGCACTCAGCACCTGCTGCCATGTAAGAACACAGCTCCTTGACACAGAATGTTCTATTTTCATGAGACATGAGGAAACTGGGGTTTTATGTGAGCTCTCCCGGGTTGCAAATACTGGCCACTAGTAAATCTCCACACACAGATCATGGCCCGTGCCCAAGAGGCCCACCCACAACGAGCGCCCACAGGTGCACTCGGTGGCCATCTTCCTGCAGAGTCCCGGGCACTAGCTGTGCCTTCTCTTCTTCTCGCTGTCTCCCCAGCTTGGAATCCCTCACTCCTTTGCACTGATCAGCTATCAGCACAAATTCCAGGACGATGACCAGACGCGCGTGAAAGGGTCCCTGAAGTAAGTCCTGACCTGGCTGCAAATCAGGTAGGGGGTTCTGATTGCAGAGCCTGGTGTCAGTGGCCCGCTCGAGCTGGCCACATTTCTCAAGAGCCCCTATTGCGAGGGCATGGGGTTTACCACCCTGCAGTCCCTGCCTCGAGGACCTTGAAGCTGATAGAACTGCACCACTAGCGTGCTGACTTGCTTCTGCTCACTGACCAGAAGTGTCCGTCAAGACCGACTCCTGGGGCTGAGGATGGGGGTAGGGTGGGGAGCTGAGAGGGAGGGACAGAATAGGGGGGCCCAGCCTCTGTTCTGAGTGACAGGTGCCTGTGGGGACCGGGAGAGATGGAAAGCCACTTGCTTAGGCCTTGCACTCCCTGCAGGGCAGGCTTCTTTGGGACGGTGGTGGAGTACGGAGCAGAAAGGAAAATCTCCAGGCACAGCGTCCTAGGCGCAGCTGTCAGCGTTGGAGTCCCTCAGGGCGTTTCTCTCAAAGTCAAGTAAGTTGAACTGGCCAAGAATTATCTGGCAACTTGTCACTCACCCAGGCTTCACCCACTTTAAGGACGAAATAGACTTACTTTGCTTTGTAATTTTGTTCTTAAAAAATAAAGCTGCCCCTGTCTTAAGTGTATACGCCAACGTCAAGAAGTCCTAGAGCCCATTGTTCACTCAGGGTCTGAGTCTCTCAGGGAGCTGCCACCTGCTCTGCTGGCCCATCCTCCAAGCCAATTGCATCTCTCCCTTCCTGGGGGGTCCCAGTACCGGTCCTGCATGCCCGCTCATCAGCACTGCCTTTCCCATGCATGACATGTGCAGGGCCTCCACCAGCCTATGCAGCGTCTGTTTATCCCTCCATAGCAGACCGTTCCCATCCACACAGAGACTCCTCCCTGCTCCAGTGCTGAGCCTTCCTGCCTTCCGGCCTCTCAGTATGGTCTCTGTTACATGATAGTCGGTTGCTTGTATGTGGCAACGTCACAGTGGGACCCAGTCCTTGTCTGTGTAGACTCCCTCCCCAGATGGCCCCATCCAGCCTGCTGGCTTGAAGTACCTTCCTGCACTGACAACTCTCACAGTTACAGCTCTACCCTATTTCTCTTTCTTCTTCTTTCTATATATTCATATTGCTGCTTTTTCTAGCTTTTTAAAGCCCAGCCTTAGGTTAACTTAAAACCTTTTTTCTTGGGGCACCTGGGTGGCTCAGCGGTTGAGAGTCTGCCTTCAACTCAGGGCATAATCCTGGAGTCCTGAGTTGAGTACCACATCAGGCTCCCTGCATGGAGCCTGCTTCTCCATCTGCCTGTCTCTGCCTCTCTCTCTCTCTCTCTCTCTCTCTCTCTTTGTGTGTGTGTGTGTGTTTGTGTGTGTGTGTCTCATGAGTAAATAAATAAAATCTTAAAAATATATAAATAAAAATATATATATAAATAAAACCTTTCTTTTCTAATATAAACAAACATTTAAGGCTTTAAACACTGTTTCACCCCATCGCATAAATTTGGATGTTATTTTTTTGTTTTGTTTCTTAAAGATTTTATTTATTTGTTCATGAGAGACACACAGAGAGAGGCAGAGACACAGGCAGAGGGAGAAGAAGCAGGTTCCATGCAGGAGCCCGATGCGAGACTCAATCCCAGGACCCCAGGATCATGACCTAAGCCCAAGGCAGACACTCAACCACTGAGCCAGCCAGTTATCCTTTGGATGTGTTATATCATTATTATTCAATTCAAACTGTTTTCTAGGTTCACTTATGGAAATGTATTGCTTAATTTCTAAATATTTGGGTTTTTCTCTATAACTGATTAGTGATTTCAATTTAATTTCATTTTGGTCAGAAAACATATAATGTATGATTCCAGCCTTTTTAAATATATTGGCACTTGTTTTAGAGCCCACCATGTAATCGACCTGGGTGATCATGTGCACTTGAGAAGAACATGTATTCTGTAGTTTTTGGGCATAGTATTCTATAAATACCAGTAGGTCAAGGTGGTTGACAACATTCATCAGAAACCAGAAGTTCTATGACTTTACCGACTTGGGGCCGTTTTCTTTAAGTTGCTGAGAAAGTAGTATTAAAATCTCCTGCTGAGTGTAAAATTCTGTTTCTTCCTTTGTCAGTTTTGGCTTCGTGAATTTCATCTCTAGCAGCGCTCTTTGATTTGAAATCTGCTTTATCTGATGTTCGTATAGCTACTCCAGGCTTCTTATGCTTACTGTTTATGTGACTTATCTTTTTCTGTCTGTTTACCTTAACCTATCTTCTGTGTTCATATATACAGGGTGTCTCATAGACAGCATGCATCCATTCATTTGGTTTCTTTTTCTTTTTTTTTTTTTAAGATTTTATATATTTATTCATGAGAAACAGGGAGAGAGAGAGAGAGAGGCAGAGACACAGGCAGAGGGAGAAGCAGGCTCCATGCAGGGAGCCCGATGTGGGACTCGATCCCGGGACTCCAGGGTCACTCCCTGGGCGGAAGGCAGGCACTAAACCGCTGAGCCACCCAGGGATCCCAGTTTCTTACTTAATTGGAGTGTTTAGTCCAGTAATATTTAATGTAATTGTTGGTATGGTTGGTTTTAGGCCTGTTATTTATTATTTGTCTTCTTTTCTTCCCTTCTGATTTCTTGTTCTTCTAACCGTCCTTACTAAATATTTTTAGCATTCCATTTTGATTTACCTATTGATTTTTTAGCTATACCTCTTTGTACTTTTTTTTTCCTTAGTGGTTGCTCTAGTGATTACACATTGTTAACCTTTTATCATCTGTTTAGACTTAATATTGTATACTTGATGTAAAATGAAAGAACCTTGAAAACTTGTAGGGCCATTACCCATCCCTGTGTTCTTTATGCTGTACTTGTCACATGTGTTATAATTACACACATTATAGTCTCCACAAGAATATGTTAATTCTGGCTTTCAGTAGTTTTATATGTATATATTTGTACATCTATATGTGTTAAATCAAAAAGGGGGGGAGTCATCTTTGCCCATGTTTGTTTTTTTTTTTTTAACCATTTCTAGTGTTCCTTATTCCTTCCTAAGAATCTGATTTTCCTTCTGATACTCATTTCTTTGGCCTGAAGAACTTTCTTCAGCTTTTCTTATACTGTTGTAAGTCTACCAATGATGACCTCTTAGTATTCTTTATCAAGAAAATGTCTCTATTTTTTATTTATTCTGCTTTTATATTTTATTATTACATTCTATCTAGATATATCACTTTATTTTTAAAGATTTTATTTATTTATTCATGAGAGACAGAGGCAGAGGGAGAAGCAGGCTGCCTGCAAGGAGCCTGATGCGGGACTTGATCCCAGGACCCTGGGATTATGACCTGAGCCAAAGGCAGACACTTGACCACCGAGCCACCCAGGTGCCCCTGCTATAATTTTGAAAGTCAAGCTTCATTGATGTTAAATTTACAGAAATTAAAATTCATCTGTCTTATTATACAATCCTGGGAGTTTTGACAATCACATAAGTCATGTAACCACCATCACAATCAAGATAGAGCACATTTCCATTGTCCCCAAAAATTGTCTCATGGCCTTTGTGTGGTCTCCCAGGCCCTTGGCTACTGACCTGTTTTCATTCCCTATATTTTTGCCTGTTTCAAAAAGTCATATAATTGGAATCATAGAGTTGTGAGGCCTTTTGTGCTTCTTTCATGAGCATAATGCATTTAAGATATGTCCTTATGGTTGCATACATCAGTAGTGTGTCCCTTTTTATTGCTGTTTGGCATTATGTTGTGTTGATCTACCACGGTTTATCTGCTTATCCGTTTAAGGACATTTCAGTTTCCAATTTTTAGCAATTACAGATAAAGCCAGTAAACATTCACATATAAGTTTTGTGTGAACATAAGTTTTTATTTATCTTGGGTAAATAAATACCTAGGAGCAGGCATGCTGAGCTGAATGGTAGGTGTATGTTCCACTTGATAGGAAAGTACTAAGCCGCCTTCCAGGTGATGGCTTCCTGTTACTTCCCCCACCCCAACCCATAGCCTGTGAGAGCCCCAGTGGCTCCACATCCTCGACAGCCCTTGCTTGGAATGGTCATCCTGTTCACTTTGGCTGTTTCTCTGCAGGTATGTGAGTACATCCGTTGTGATTTTGATTTGTGTCTCCCTGACGTCTAGGATGTTGAACATCTTTCCATGCGCTTATTTGCCATCCAGATCTTTTGTTTGTTCTTTTAGTGAAGTCTTCATTCAAATCTTTTGTCTGTTTTATTATTGGGTGGTTTGGTTTCTTTTTTTTTTTTTTTAATGTTTTATTTATTTATTCATGAGAGACAGAGAGAAAGAGAGAGAGGCAGAGACACAGGCAGAGGGAGAAGCAGGTTCCATGTAGGGAGCCTGACATGGGACTTGATCCCAGGTCTCCAGGATCACACCCTGAGCTGAAGGCAGTGCTAAACTGCTGAGCCACCCGAGCTGCCCTGGTTTCTTATTTTTTGAGTGTTCTTTGCCGATTCTGGAGTTGCATTTATTCTGAAGGATATTGTCCCTGAATGTAGAATTCAGGGTTAACAGATTTATTCTTTCAGTGCTCCCAGGATGTTACTCTGCTGGCTTCTGGCCGCCATTCTTTCTGGTAACACATCAATGGTCATTTGAATCATTATCCCCCTGAATGTGATGTCTTTGTTTGTTTGTTTTCCTGACTAATTTTCCATTTTCTTTTTTTTTTTTTTTTTAATTTTTTATTTATTTATGATAGTCACACAGAGAGGGAGAGAGGCAGAGACACAGGCAGAGGGAGAAGCAGGCTCCATGCACCGGGAGCCCGACGTGGGATTCAATCCCGGGTCTCCAGGATCGCACCCTGGGCCAAAGGCAGGTGCCAAACCGCTGCACCACCCAGGGATCCCTCCATTTTCTTTTTTTAAGCTTTTTTTCCCAGCAGTTTGTACCTGCAGTTTACATACATGTGGTTTCTGTTGTATTTATGCTGCTTGGGGTTTGCTAAACTCCTCGCATCTGTAAGTTTAGGTCCTACCTCAAATTTGGAATTTTTAGGCCATTAATTCTTCAAATCTTAGTTCCTGCCCTCTCTCTCCTCTTTGGGGCCCTAATTACTTATACACTAAATCTCTTAGTGTTCCACAAGTTTCTGAGGCTCTGCCCATTTGCCTTCAGTTTTTTTTCTTGGTTCTTCATATTGGGTAATTTCTGTTGCTCTGTCTACAAGTTCACTGACTGCTCTCATCTCCGGTCTGCTATTTAGCCCATGCATTGTATGTTGTCTTGGACATGAAGTAGCACTCTAAAATCCCTTCCAGTCTGGGTCATCTGGGGTTGGTCACAGTTCATTATCTTTTTCTTTTGTGTATCTTGGTATATAGAGTCATTTGTATCATATCTTGGGTGTTCTGAATAATATAGCATAGAGGGTCTATATTCTGTTATGATCCCCAAAAAAGTGTTGATTTTTCCTTTTTGAAGGTAATTGGCAAAATCAGTCAGTGAACTGGGACTCACTCGTGTGTGGCAGCAGCTAGAACCACACAATTATTTCACTTGTAGCCAAGGCCGCCAAGAGACTGGGGATCTGTGCGGTGTTTACATAAAGAACTTAGGGCTGGGACACCTGGGTGGCTCAGCGGTTGAGTACCTGCCTTCAGCCCAGAGTGTGATCCTGGAGTTTGAGGATCGAGTCCCACATCAGGCTCTCTACATGGAGCCTGTTTCTCTCTCTGCCTCTCTCTTTGTGTGTCTCCCATGAATAAATACATAAGGGCAGCCCAGGTGGCTCAGCGGTTTAACTGGAGACCCAGGATCGAGTCCCACATCGGGCTCCCTGCATGGAGCCTACTTCTCCCTCGGCCTGTGTCCCCTGCCTCTCTTTCTCTGTATCTCATGAATAAATAAATAAAATCTTTAAATAAATAAACAAACAAATAAATAAAATCTTTTATAAAAAAGAACTTGGGGTTGCCCGTCTCTGATTTCCCTTGTTGGGGAACCCCCTACTTCCCAGCTGCTGTGGTTGCTTCAGACTCCGAGCTCTGGGCCTTCAGACTCACAGGACTGCAGATTTCCTCCCCATGTTTGCCAACCACACAGTAGCAGCTAAGACTTGCCCTCCTGTGCACTTGCCGGCCTCTTGTCGCTCCTCAGTACCCGAGAGTCTTTGTAGTTTGTGGTCAGGGTTTACAGCGCTTACCTGTTGGATGACTGGTGCAATAGGAGCTACTGGGACATTACTAGAAGCAGAATCTCTTCAATCTGCCAGCTTTGGAGATCATCACCCACTACTTTCAACAGAATAGTTTGAGGGCAGAGAGGTCTCTGTCTCTGTGTCCAGGGCCTCGGGAGGTGCCCGCTCCTGTCCTCTAAAGCCACTGTCACTCTGGTAAAGCAGTGGTCGCTGCTTTGCCCAGAATTAGCAGGCAGTGGGATCTTTCTTCTGTCACAGACATGAAATCCAGCAGCTCAGCTTTGGAATAGGGACTAGAAGGTGTGTAGATAATGAAACCAGCTGGAACTGGTGGTGTGTGTATCTAGAGTTCTCGCCCTGTGGCTGAGACCTCCATCACCCTTCCCTGGAAACCTATCTTGGGTGTTCTGTTTCATCTTTGTTTTCAGGTTAAACAGGGCCAGTCAAACCTACTTCTTCCCTATTCACTTGACGGACCAGCTTCTTCCCAGCGCCGTGTTCTATGCCACCGTGGGGCCGCTCGTGGTCTACTTCGCTCTTCATCGTCTGGTCATCAAACCGTACCTCAGGGCTCAAAAAGAGAAGTGAGTTCCTAACATGTCCCAGGGTTTCACTAAACAACTCTGTGCCTCAGTTTCCTTGTCTTTAAGACGGGTATGATCATGATAGAAGCTACTCAGAGGGCTCCTAGGGAAATTAATGCATACCTGTGAAGCTGGGCACAGCATCCGGCCTGTAGTAAGTACCCAGTGGGTGCTGACTGTTCCCACTGGCAGCACTGCTACTGCGCCCCCTTCACTTGCCCTTTTGACTCCCAGAAGGGGTTAGAGCTAGTTCACAAAATTGTGCAGACTCTACACCATGACCACAAGAAATAGAAAGTCCCCTGTTCTTACTCTGACCATTTCTTTTCCTCACACTGAGTCCAGTAGGGGTACATTTGAGTTCTTACAGAGGCGTGTATTAACTGTAGTCTTGAAAGTTATAGAAACGTTCGTATATTTTTACAGTTTCTTGTAGATAACCCACTGGAGCATAGCATTCCATCCGAGAGGTAGTTTAGATTCATTACTTCTAATGCTAATAGAATAAGTCACCAAGCTGAGGGAATCTCATTTTTTGGGCCCCTCCAGCGTTCAGATTCCGGCAGTTTAGAGCCCTGGTTCCCTAGGAGGCTTGAGGCTTAAAAGAAGAATGTGTGGGGTCAGGTCTTCTGACAGGATGGGTGTTTGCTGTCTCTGTTCTTTGCTAGGTAAGAAAAAAGTATACTTTGTACCTAAAGCAGTAAGCATTGTCCCTCCCAGAAGTATTCTAGAATCACCCCCAGGAGGTGGCTTTCCCTGTGGCCCTCACCTCTCCTCCAGCTGCTCACCATGCTGAGATTCTCATCAGGCAGGGGCTTGATTCCCCAGCAGTGGGCTTCCTGTGTGCTCTGGTGAGGAGTGGGGGAAAGCCATCCAGGGACAAAAGAAAGGGAAGCTGCAGAGGCCTAAAAGGAACAGATTTGCTTGAAATTGTCTTGGAAATATTTTCTAAAGCTGCAGAACCAGGAATGCAGTAAGAGCTCACACTGTTTGCCAGGCGCAGGTCCAACGAGGGGCTCTGTTGCCTCACTCCTCACTAACATGTGGCTTGTGTTCTTCTCGCTTAAGGGAGTTGGAAAAGCAAAGGGAAAGCACAGCCACTGACATTCTGCAAAAGAAGCAAGAGGCAGAAGCTGCCGTAAGTGCTGCAGAGATGCACCCCCGGAAGTCCTTTTGCTCTGTGTGGCTCTGCATATCACCATGCTGCCACACAGAGCAGACTGCGGGGGGTGGGAGGGTGCTCCTCACCCTCTGCCAACGATACACCTCTGACCGGGCTCGGGGAGCACATCACACTCCACCTCTCTAATCCCTATGGGATACGATTCCGCAAACTCCAGTCGCTGTCCTAAAGATTAGATACAGTTACCCTCAAAAGGCATAACAGGATTTTCCAAGAACTGGAGGGTACTGTCCTCTTTTCTTCCCTGTAAGTGAACTGGTGTTAGGTGACAGAACAGACATATCCAGCATACATGCAGGGGTACCGTTGGGTTTTCTGTGAACAGAGGAGTTAAAATGCACCCAAGCATGAGAGGTAGAGCCCAGGAAGGGCCCTGATAGGTGCCCTCCTTGTTCTTCGCAGGTTCGGTTGATGCAGGAATCTGTCCGAAGAATAATTGAGGCAGAAGAGTCCAGAATGGGTGAGAAGGCATGGCCTCCCTCGGGGTAGGGTGGGTGCTGGGGGTCTCAAAGGAGCACAGCACTCCTGCAGCCCAGGCTCCAAGAAGGGTGCCCCACTGAGCCCCGCCCCTGCTTAGACCGAGCCATCCTCAGGGCTTATCATTGTCAACGCCTGGTACGGGAAGTTCGTCAATGACAAGAGCAAGAAGAGCGAGAAAGTGAAGGTGATTGACGTGACCGTGCCCCTGCAGTGCCTGGTGAAAGACTCGAAGCTCATCCTCACGGAGGCCTCCAAGGTAGAGCACACACCCATGGGATTCAGACACGAAAGGCCTGTGGGCCATGGGGATAGCCTGGCGCCTTGGAATGGCCGTTCCATCGTAGTGGAATCTCTTCTGTTTGGCGTGCTGCCCAGCACCCAAGTTACGGTCACACTGGAGCTGTTCACTTCATCCATTCGTTCACACAGCAAGTATTTACTGAGCTCCGACTGTGTGCCAGGTAGAGCAGCGAACAAAATATAAACGCCCAGTGTTCGTGAGCTTATATTCTCTTCCTTGCTTGCCTTGTTCTAGAAAGTGTGGGATCTCCCATTTGAAGTTCACACTGGAGCCCAGGGGTGGGAACGCTAAAGGCAAATTAAAGCACAGATTCACTCAGGCCAGATACCTTGTTCTCTCAGGATTCAGGATGGGGCTTCCGTGAATTCCGGGGGCTCTAACATGGCAGGGTTTTGTTGTGTTTTTGTTTTTGTTTTTAAGATTTTGTTGGTTCAGGGATCCCTGTGTAGCGCAGCGGTTTAGCGCCTGCCTTTGGCCCAGGGCGCGATCCTGGAGACCCAGGATCAAATCCCACATCAGGCTCCCGGTGCATGGAGCCTGCTTCTCCCTCTGCCTGTGTCTCTGCCTCTCTCTCTCTCACTGTGTGCCTATCATAAATAAATTTAAAAAAATTAAAAAAAAAAAAAAAAAGATTTTGTTGGTTCATGAGAGACACAGAGAGAGAGGCAGAGACACAGGCAGAGGGAGAAGCAGGCTCCATGCAGGGAGCCCAATGTGGGACTCGACCCGGGTCTCCAGAATCAGGCCCTGGGCTGAAGGCGGCGCTAAACCACTGAGCTGAGCCACCCGGGCTGCCCAATAGGCAACTTTCTGACATTCTCAGGGTCATGGTGTGCATCTCTCGAGGGCAGCTCCTGAGGGAAAGTCAAGGCCTGCCCACACTGACCACAGATGGCAGCAGACAGCAGTGGTGCTGGGCCTGAGGCCCCATGGAGTAAGACCGTGTTTGTTACAGGCTGGACTGCCGGGGTTCTACGACCCGTGTGTGGGTGAGGAAAAGAACCTGAAAGTGCTTTACCAGTTCCGAGGCGTCCTGCACCAGGTGATGGCACTGGACAACGAGGCCCTTAGGATACCAAAGCAGTGTGAGTAGCTGCCCCTCTGCAGTCACCTGCCCTGTGTACCAATGGGGGTAGGCCCTCAGCCACGGATGGGGACTGGGGACATCAGAGTGTGAGGTGACAGCCACCTAACCCTGTGTTATCTGCCTGGGAGCAAGGGACTTGCTCAGAGCCCGTGATGGGCTGCCCTGAGGAGGGGTGGTGTTCCTTCCCAGGTGGAATTTCACTGAGCTCTTTGCTTGCAAACTGCAGCATGGGTGGCTGGGCAGGAGGCAAACCCAGCTGCTCCTATATGTTCTAGAACCAGTTGATTCTCCACAGCCTGTTCTGTGCTCCACTCTAGACCAGGCAGCCTCTGGTCAGGTGATGGCTGAACCCCTCAGTGGAGAGAGGCGTGGAAAGAGTTGCCTTTTGGGACAGTTTGTCTTGTCTTTCACAGCTCACAGGATTGATACAGACGGATAAGCTGCTTGAGAAACCAGATTTACAAAAGGCTGCAAAAAATCTTCCTGAGAATCTACAAATCCAGAAGCAGGGAAAAAACCCAGACATCAGATGTGTTTATTTTATATTATTCCTATAGAGAAGGTGGTACCGTATCAATGATGTGGAGGGACACACAGACACCCCGCGTTCATGGGTGCTGGAGGGAGGACTGAGGCAGCCCCACCCAAAGCAGAACTGCAGCACAGCCTGTGGCTGTTTACCCAAGGATCGAGTCCCTGGAGGGGAGGCCCCAGCCCCTGGGCCCCTAGGCTCCTGAGCCCGGGTGCTGACTGCAGCCACCCAGTAGTGCTCAGTCTATGTGAGGTATTTATGGAACATCCTGCCCTCACACATAGGACTGTGAACTACTTTTCCTAAAATCCACACCGAGCATGGAAAACAAAATGGAAAGGAAGTTCTCTTGAGCAGAGGTCTCCAGAACAAGTGAACATCTGTTCAGTCAACTTCCCAAAACTACTTTTTCCTGCTGAAATATTATCCAGTGAATCTGGAGAGGATTGTGTGGGTTTATAAATCGGCTTTTTATCTGAGAACAAATGGCTTTGGAAATTAGTGTCTTTTTTCCCCCTCCCAGAACTTCTTGAATCATTCCACTGGCATGTGGCTTGGACTGGAGAGGTGTAACCCCCGGTCCCAAGGCCCAGCCCTGTCACAGGTCCCTTCCTCCCAGGAGCCACCCATGTCCTGGGGGCAAAAGGCAGGTGTGAGCCAATCCACCTTCACGTCCCTCACAGCCCGCCCCCCAACGGCTCAGCTGACATGCCTCTGCCCCCAACACTGGAGCACAGGACAGGGGAGAGGACCGGAGGAGGGGGAAGCATGGGGCAGGGCCGGGCAGAGTGGAAAGGACCCTGGACCCTGGCTCAGGTACTTGCCAAATCCCCGGTGCTGGGAGAGCAAGGCGGCCTGAGCCTCACTTGCTTGTACGCGGCTGGCAGGTGGCGCTGCTGCTCCCACACCTCCGCTAGTCCCAACTCTCTCCTCTAAGGGGACTGTGGTGTCTGCTCCCCAGACCCTCTTCCTTCACCTGCCTCTTCTGGGGATGCAGAGCCCTTAGGAGCTAGAATGCTCCTGAACCGCCTGCTCTGTCTGGTGACTGCGAGTCACTGATGAGCAAAGAGGCCCTGGCTCTTTGGTGGTGGTTCTGACAGCCCCCTGCAGCTGTTGCTAAAATCAGGCTTCGCTCCTGGCAGTGGTCCCAGAGTCATCGCTAATACTCTCTTCCTCCAGTTTTCAAAACAGTTCAGGTTGTCCAATTCTGTAATATTTATCTCCATTTAAAGAAGTTTCTCTACGAGCTGCTGCTCTGAATGTAAATCGTGCAATAAGCGTGGCGTGAACTGCCTTTGGACGCAGCCATGTGTTCCCTCCATGGCAGGTGGCTCTTTGGGGCACTGATTCTCTTAATTTTGTCTGAAATGGACTGTACAGAAGGCACTCTCTTATCACAATAAACCTTTCCTGAAAACTGGGGATGGTATTTTAATGCATCTGTATGTTCATTTTCAAGGGTGAGCAAAGTAAGGACGTGCCCCCTCCTCTTGCCCTCACGCCCTCCCTTCTCCCTGGCCTTCACTATGGAAACCATGGGCTGAACCTGAAGCTGTGGTTTCCACATGAGACCTCTGCCTGAGAAACAGAGTCCAGGGTCAGGAGATCATTTAGGCGAGTATCCTTGTTTTCCTGGGGGTGGTTTCATTTAGGAGCTTTTTGTTGTTGCTATTTTAAGTCAAGTCACCTTTTTTTTTGTAGTCAGAGGTGGTCATGCCCTGCCCGTTCTCCAAGAGGACACAGGAAGTCCATCTTCTCAGCAGCCACAAAGTAGGGAGGAGAGAGACCTTCAAATTAGCCTTCAGCCCCCTCCCCCCATTCTGAACACAGAGCACTCCTGTGGAAACTTTCATAAGCCGAAATGGCTTAAAGCAAAGAAGCAATTACCATTAATTTTTGGAAAAAATGTGAGCATTCCCAGATCCAATAAATCACCTTTTGGTTTTTTTTTGGATACCTTAGGACACATCTTACTAATGGCTGCATGAAACGGAGTGGAACCAGAGACTCTCAGACGGCCCAGCGCTCTGGGGGCTCAGGGGCTCGAGGCTGAGTCTAGTTCCCGGGGAGGGACGGGCAGTGCCCTGGTTCCCTCTCAGCCACTGCAAAACACACACTCGTTGCTTTTTTTGCCTGTGCCTTTTGCCATAAAAATGAAAATCCTCAAATTTCTTTAGGTTAGCAAAAACAGGTACTAATGCAGGTCTGTTGTAAAAACAAACTCTTGAGAAACGGGAGACACGTGTACTAGTTTTTAAATAAAGGAGACCCTGCAGCATAAAAAGACACTTTATTCTGTTGCTCTGTCACACCAGGCCAGGAACAGAGGCCAGTCTCAGCCACTCAGAGCCAGCGCCCAGGCGATGGGGGCCACACTGCCCCGTCTCGTGTCCTGCCCCGGGCCCAGCCGCCCCTCAAGGGGATGCACTTCTCCCCACTGGGGGAGTGTGTGCCACATGGCCTCCAGGCCCGCTTCATCCTGCGGTTCTCAAGACACACACACCCCACCACCCAGCTTTCGTTGAAAGGACAGCAGGCTCGGTCCCCTTGCTCGAGGTCCACCCTGTCCTGGGCTGCTGCAACTACTCTTCCCCTGAGGTGGCCTGGGCTCCTTCCGCGTGGCCCACCCGGCATGGCATTCCTGTCACTTGACATCAGCGGCAAGGCTCGGGGTCCACGGCCCCCACCTGCCAGGGGCTCAGCTCTGTGGCTCTGGCGGAGGCCCAGCCCTGTGTGCGCGGAGGCGGCTGGACATCCTCCGAATCACCAGCCTCTGGGCCTTCAAGCGCTTCCGGAGCTTTTCATTTTCCTTCAGAGTCAGGAAGAGTTTCTTTTTTAGGGCATCTAAGTCCAAAAGGGCGTAGCTGTGGTCGGAGGTCTGTGCAGGGCTGGGGCTGGCCTGCTGGGCAGGGGCCTGAGTTCCCTGCAGTCTCCGCGGCACGACCTGATGACAGAGGCGACCCAAGGACAGAGGCACGTGAAGGCAAAGTGGAACCCAGGTGACAGGTGGGCGACAGGTGGGGGCCAGGGAGGCCTCCCTTCCCACAGGACTCCTGAGAGCTTCATCTGCCCAAACTGTGGCCGTCCTGTTACTGGAGCGCTCTGAACTCAGGGCCACGAGCCATGGCACTTCGGCCTGGGCACCAGTTCGCTTCGGGCGGTGTGAAGCGAATCGGCCTGCAGAGGCCACCAGCCCGCACACCCCCTAGGGCCCGGCCCAGCACCTTACCGCTCCACCCTTACCTGCTCTGCAGGGCCGCTGGCCATCGGGGGCAGCACTTCCAGGGCAGCCTCCAGCTTCCTCCCCCAGCCACACTCTGCAGGCACCACCTCGGAGGCCACCTGGGGACGGCAGGGCAGAAGTGGGTAAAGCCCCCGGAAGCCCTTTGTGCTGTCCCAGGATGGCCAGGGCCAGGGTTGCCCCACAGCCAGCCTCCTCCTCACAGGCTGGGGGTCAGACCCTGAGGAATCGGGCACCAGCCGCACCGCCTGCCAACTGGGACTGGCTGGTGTTACTGGGAAGCAGGCACGGGAGGCTCTGCTTTCCCTTCTCTAGGGAGACACAGGATCCCAAACCTGGTTTATGAGGTGGGCACAACAAAGCCCCGCAGACCGGGCGGGGTGGGGCGGGCGCTGCGGCTCTGTCCCCACCAAGCCTCAGTCCTGGCGGGGCTGCACTGGCACTCACCTCCTTGTGAGAGTCCACGTTTGTGTCCCCGCCGGCCGGGTCTGCGTTCTCCCTCGCCAGCTGCAGGGGGCACAGAGCACTGTACACAGATGGGCCCTGGGGCTCAGCTCCCCAGGGCTCGAGGGATCACCCCGAGATCCCCCACCAGGTGCCCGGCCACATGCATGTCTGACTCCCCCGCTCAGCCCATGTCAAGGCAGATGGTGCTGAGCCCAGCCCAGCTCTGGTCACCAACCACTGGCCCGCTCTCCCAAAAGCTGTCCCCAGATCGTAGGCCCCCTGAAGCCAGGGACCTCATTCATATGTGTTACCCCACAGCCTGACATTCTGGGCACATAGGTGACTCAAATTTGGCTCAAAGACTGGCAGCCACATAGGAGAGAACATCGACTCGGGTTCCTGGGCATCCCCAGAGCTGCCACCAGCCCCAGGGCCCCGGGGTACTGACAGCACCCAGGGGCAGGCTTGCAGATGCCGCCCCACGTTGTTAAACTGTGAGCTCCCTTCAAATCTCACCACAAAGGTGTGAGAACCAATCAAAGTCCTTTAGCCACAGGCACGGACAGAGGAGGTAGTTAACCCGGGCACGGGGTTCAGACCAGCAGGAAGGCGACGTCTAGCCGGGCTGCACACCGCGCCTGTGGTCTCCAGCATTGTGCGGGACACTCAGACTTCTGCCGGGAGGGCAGGTCTCACGGTAAGTGTTCTTACGGCAACAAAATAAAAGTGGGCAATATATATCAAATAAAAAAGGGTCTTCCATATTGAAATAACAACAAAACCTTCTAGGTGTTGGGAATAAGCCATGAAACAAACCCCTGCCCTCAGGGAGCGAACCAAAGAGAGAAGCTGAATCAGAGCAAATGTAAAGGAACGCAAAGGAGCCGGAAAGAACCAGCACGAAGGGAAGGCAGGTGGGGGGAGAGGGGTGGCGACCTCCTCCAGACGACGTGACCGTGGACTTGGAGAAAGTGAGGCTACAAGCCTGCAGGTGTGTGCAAAGCTCAGATGGAGGGCAGGCGCCCCAATGCACAAGTCCCCACACCCTTAATTCTCTTCCCTCTCTCTCCCAGGACAATCAAGCACAGATACCAGTTGGCCCTGATTTGCTCCACCACTGCTTTGCCTTCCAGGTTCAAAGAGGTGCCCGCTGTGAAGCCCACCACCTGGGACTCAGTACACCTTTGGGATTTATGAAATTCAGTATCATTCCCCTTGAGTCCTCTGCACCCAACCGTGCATGAGCTCTCTCCTGAGCCAAACCTGCACATCCCACCCCACAGAGTTGGCCCCCTCAATGTCCTGTTGGGAAATCTAACTCCACAGGCACAGAGCCAAATTCAGAGGATCTAGGAACCACACCCTCTGGGGGCTCAGCAAGCCCACCCAGACCACCTCAGTCTCAGCCCACGAGATCTGAAAAGGCCCTCTGCTCTGACATCCACGCATGCTTCAGCTCAGGCCACCAGGACTGCACTTATCTGTGACACCAATGGCTCTAGCCAGAGGGAGCCTTCCAAAGCGACATCCCCACTCACCTCACCCGAAAAACCACAGTCCACCCATGCCTGCCACCCTCTGGGGCCCTGTAACCCTCCAACCAGCCAGAGGTCCCTTCCATGTCCAAGTGCCCTCCATGCTGTCCCCAGACTCCCTCCAACTGTACCAGCCATCTCTGCCCAGGCCAGAGCTCCTGGGAGCACGGGGTGGCACATGCTGGGAGGCAGCAGTACAGCCTGCAGCTTACTGACCCCTGCCTGGCCCCGGCTGTCCACTCGGAAGGAAAGGGTCTGAGTTCAACACAGTTGCCAGATCTTCACTGTGTGGCCTCGTGCCCACGTGACGCCAGCAAAAATGAAATGCGCAGGGACACCTGGGTGGCTCGGACAGTGAAGCATCACCTTCAGCTCAGGTCATGATCCCAGGGTCCTAGGATGGAGCCCCACATCGGGCTCCCTGCTCAGCGGGGAACCCGCTTCTCTCTCTCCCTCTGCCTGCCACTTTCCCTGCTTGTGCACACTCCACCCTCCCACCATGTCAAATAAATAAATACAATCCTCAGCAGCTTTTGGTTGTAAAGTGTGATGGGGGGGGGGGCGCGCACAGAGGGAGGGAAATAAAGGGGGAGGGAGGGAGGGAGAGAGGGAGAAAAAGAGACTCCACACTCAACAGAGCCCCACTTTGGGCTTGATTTCACAACACTGAGGTCATGACCTGAGCCAAAACCAAGAGCCGATGCTTAACAGACTGAGCCACCCAGGCGCCCCATGCCTGATACATTTTTTTTTTTTAAGATTTTATTTATTTATGAGAGAGAGAGGCAGAAACACAGGCAGAGGGAGAAGGGGAGAAGCAGGCTCCACCACGCAAGGAGCCTGATGTGGGACTCAATCCCGGGCCTCCAGGATCACGCCCTGGGCTGAAGGCGGTGCTAAACCGCTGAGCCACCCAGGCTACCCGCCTGATACATTTTTAAAGGGGCTTTAGGGCAGCCCGGATGGCTTAGCGGTTTAGCGCCGCCTTCAACCCAGGGCCTGATCCTGGGAATCCGGGATCGAGTCCTGCGTCAGGCTCCCTGCATGGAGCCTGCTTCTCCCTCTGCCTGTGTCTCTGCCTCTCTGTCTCTCACTCATAAATAAATAAAAAATCTTTAAAAAAAATAAATAAAGGGGCTTTAAATTATAAGTTACCTAAAGCAAAGGTCACAGCCAGCAGGACCACCGGGCTCTGGACCCCAGGGGCCTGACAGCGCTGCCCTCCCTGCACTCGTCAGCCTCCGCCCCCACTGCCCCTGCAAACACCTGCACGGGCGCCCTGGAGGCCTGAGTGGAGATGTAACGACAGTGGTGTGTTCACCTGCGTGGCGTCCTGAAAGGCAAACACGGTGGGCACAGCATTCTGCTTCAGGTTTTTGCGGTTTCCAAAGGCGCTGAAGCACTCGGGCCGGAAGTGCTCTGAGCAGATGACCGTGTGCTGCTTGGGCTTGAAGTTGGCCCGGCCGATGTTCAGCACCCATTCCTTCAGCAGCTCCGGGCGGCTGAATGGGAACCTGGGAAGCAAAGGAGGGAGACATAGAGGAATCTGCGAAGCTCAAGTCAACACCGTGGGGTTCGCTGCAATTCTGAAAATACCACATGGTATTTTACCAGACAGCTTCGAAAATTGAGTAACTCTGTTAAACTACATCCTATTTCTGGAAGCTTCTGTCATGCCAGTTTACAGTATCCTTAGTGTGCAATGTGAGGCCATGAACGTGGCCAGAAAGCCTTCCAAAGGCTTTGGTCCATTAGTCTTTGAGTACTCAAAGGCTGAGCCAGTGTCCATTCCCCCAGGGATGGCCCTGTCCCAGGCACTGGGATGTGGGAAGGAACAAACAGCCCCACCCTCAGAGAGCCTACATTCTAGAACAGGAAAACAGACAGCAGACCCAACAGATACAGAACTGTGTAGGAATAAAGAGTAGGGGGCGGGATCCCTGGGTGGCGCAGCGGTTTAGCGCCTGCCTTTGGCCCAGGGCGCGATCCTGGAGACCTGGGATCGAATCCCACGTCAGGCTCCCGGTGTATGGAGCCTGCTTCTCCCTCTGCCTATGTCTCTGCCTCTCTCGCTCTCTCTGTGTGTGACTATCATAAATAAATAAAAATTAAAAAAAAAAAAAAAGAGTAGGGGGCATCTCGGTGACTCAGTGCTTGAGCATCTGCCTTTGGCTCAGGTCATGATCCCGGGGTCCTGGGATGGAGTCCCACATCGGACTCCTCATGGGGAGCCTGCTTCTCCCTCTGCCTGTGTCTCTGCCTCTCTTCTGTGTCTCTCATGAATAAATACATAAATGATCTTTTAAAAACAAATGAATAAAGGGAGGCAGTGGTCATGAAGGCCTCTTGGGAGGTGACATCTGAGCAGAGGCTGCAAGAAGCAGGAGAGCCAGCCGACGTTGTTGTCGTCTTATCAGAAGGAAGAGCAAGAATAAAGGCACTGGGATGCACCCAGCATGTTGGGGGCACAGCCAGAGGTGGGTTTGGCTGAGAGGGCTGAGCAGGAGTCATGGGCCTGTCATGGCCAAAATACAGGAACACCCAAATGCCCTTTCCTTCTAGAACAAGTCAATTCTGGCATATTCATTCAGCAGAGGACCTCAAGAGATGGGGAGGAAGGCAGGGCAGCCACTCCAAGTACAGGTGACTTCATAAACATGAGCAAAAGACACAAGAAAGCACAGCATAGGACTTGGTGTGTCAAGTTCAACCCAAGCCAGAGCACCGGGCTCGGACAGAAGGCAGGATGCGGGCCACTCTGGGGGATGTCCGGGGGTGGGGGAGGGGGTTCCCCAGGGGCTGATGTTCTGGTTCACAGTCACACAGGTGTTCACTTTGCGGAATGGCCTGGGCCATGGAATTATCATTTGTGTGCTTTTCTGTAGGTCTACTTCAATAAAAACCTTCACTTGGGAGAAGGAAAATGGTGATGGGAGGGGCGGTGGAGACAGTGCAGCTGGCCTTGGGGGTCGCGCTCTAGGCGGCGGTGGCTGGAAGCTGCGTTCTCCCGGGCAGGGGCCGGGCCGGGACCCGGGACAGGGGCCCAGGGCCGACACGCTGCGAGCGCCGGGAGCGCGAGGACAGGCTCCAAGCCTCCTGCCCGGGCTGCAGGGCTGCAGGGCTGCAGGGCCGGCCGCGCTCCCCAACACCCTGGAACGTTCTCAGGGCTCCGCTCCCCAGCTTCCTGACCCGAGGCCTGGCCGGGGCGAACCCCCGGCGTCACCACCACTCATTCATTCGGAGACGCATTCAGCCCGCACGCACGGAGCACCAGCCGCGTTCCAGGCTGCATCTGAGAACAAGATCGGGTCTCGGGGAGGGGCTGACTCCCCAGGACTGCGGACCCGGAGACCCACCCCGGCCTCCTCCGCAAGCGACCGCCCCAGCCGAGGTGGGGGTAAGGCTGTGCGCCTTGGGCAGGTTGCTCGGCCTCTCCGATCGTCTCCCCACGCGCCCAGGCCGCGGGGCATCCCCCTGTCCCCGGGCCGCCGGCCCCTCCGCGGAGGACCCGGCTGCACGCCCTTGGCCGTCCCCGCCCGGCGCGCCAGGCCTCGGGCTCCCAGGGGCGCCAGGCGGGTCGGAAGCCGGGCCCCCGCGCCCCACGGCGCCCCTGCCCCTCACCGGTGGAAGGTGAGCTGCTTCCTGCGGCTGCTGTAGCGGTTGCAGCACTGCCGGGCCGCGCACGACTTCGGCATCTCCGGACGCCAGGCCCAGCTGCCCCTAACAAAGATGGCGGCGGCGGGCCCGCGGACCCGAGCGGGAGCTGCAGGGGGAGGGGCCAGCGAGCGGGGCGGGGCCGGCGAGCGGGGCGGGGCCTGCGGACCCGAGCGGGGCTACCCGAGACAGGGCTAGCGGGCGGGGCGGAGCCTCACAGGGCACAGCCAGGCCTGCGGACTGGAGCGGGGCCACGGGGGGCGGGGTCCGGCGAGCGAGGCGGGGCCAGCAGGCCGGCTGGGGCCTGCCCGACACTGGAGGCCTGAAGACCCGAGCGGGGCCACGGGGGGCGGGGCCAGCGGGGCCAGGCCGGGGCCTGCGGGCGGGGCGGGGCGGGGAGGGGCGGAAGGCGGGGCTGCCTCCGCTCTGCTCCGGGGTCAACTCCCTGGGCGCTCCCTGCGGACCCGCAAGTCAGGTGGACTCCGGAGTATCACGACTAGAGGTGCTCCCGGGCCCCACCCAGGCCCGACGCCCCTAACAGCGCCTCCGGCGCAAGCTCCACCCGTTCGCGAAGCCCGGGGCCCTCACCTCCTTGCTTTGAGGAGCCAAGACACACCCACCAACAGCCTTGAACACCTGGATACCACAGACGGCTCACAGCCCAACCTGGCCAGGATCTCCGAGGTTTTAAGAGGTGTTGATACGTAGGTTTTGGCTGCTCAGAAAGGAGGTACTAGGTGACCACTAGTTGGTCCCAGATTAGAGGTGGGCAGACACAGCTCAAAGAAAAGGCAGGGGCAGTGGGGACCCCCAAGTGTAAAGGGACAGAATGAGCACCTCTGGGAGACTGCAAACCTGCTTGCAGAACCTCGGAGGAGACTGCAGCTTTTAACAAAGCAGGTAACTACTCACTGGGATTTAAGCCAATCCACAGCATGATGAAACTGTGAAAGCGATTCATGTCTATTCATACTGTGGTTTGATCCTGGAGAATTTACTAGAAAAGTAAATGAAGAGTTGTGGGCACTTTATCTCCCCAGGTCTCTGTCATCCCGGTTTGGGGGTGATGAAGGGAGGAGAAAAACCATTGTCCACCCCCACAGAAAACAAACACCTGAAGCTAGGCATGAACCTCAAAGTAGCAATATATTTATTTACAAAATATACAGTTTCACAGAAACAGCTTCGCTTTATACACATAAACTTTATAATTACACAGAACCATGTAAACGATGTTAAGTGTCTGGCCTGGCCAATGCCAATGAGAGGTGCTTACTTTTGGGGTGACATCTTTCCCTCTCCTCACTTTATTAGCCACCAACCAGGAGCCCCTAGATGGGCCATGCCTAATTTGCATAAAGCTGATTGCAGCTGCCCAGCTCAAGTGAACACAAAAACCAAGGTGTCTTGAATTCCTAGACACCACCCACAGGGATAGATAGATCTGTTAAAAGAACAAAAAGGAAATGAAGGAAACAGATCGAAATGATTATCAAGTACCTTCCAGAGGTGTCACCAGGCATAGAACTTTCTAAAAGCAATACAGCAATTGCCAGGGCTGGCAGTTCCACTCTAAAATCACATGTATTCTTAAATGCACTTTTAAAACTTAGTGGAGGTTTTTTGTTTTTGTTTTTTAAAAGAAAAACACTTTGGAACTTTGGCTATTCTCATGGTGAAGACACTGGACAGGCAATGTCATGGGGCAGATCTTTGGCAAATTCCTCTCCAACTTTTCCTGGACGTTTGCCCTCATCCGAGCCAGACAGTTGTCTGGGGAGAAGGTGGTTTCTAAGCCCGCTTCTTACTATTTTTCTCTACAGCAGAACTTCTCCCTTGGGGATCTTCACGATAAACTGGGTTTCAGAATATATCTCTATTTCTGTGTTAATATAAGCAACAGAATTAAAAGCAAAACAAAACAAAAAGCAGTTGGCTGGTGAAGCATGAAAGACACTAGCACAGAAAATGGGCTCTGATCGGCCAATTAGAGTTCAAACCCCCTTTGTGCCTAAGGGAGAGAATATGAACAGAGAGCCCCCCTGGTGGCCCTGCAAGAGGATGCCACATCAAGGCCCCCCGCAGAGAGACAGGAGTCCACCCTGCTGTAAATAAATATGACCATCTTGGGCCTTCTTCCCTTTTCATGCTTCACAAGAAACGTGTATGAAGACACACCCGTCCACTTACCAAAAAAAAAAAAAAAAAAACACCACACTTTTGAGAGAGTATTTGAACCGTTTAAAGAGCACTGTCAGCCTCAGAAAAGGTGGGAGCCTTCCTCTCCCTCCAGGCCCAAGCCACCTGAAGTCCAGGGTACCAGGCCCTCGGACAGTGCCCTGCAGGAACTACAAACACAAAGTGCTGGGGTTCTCCAGGGCTGCCCTGCTCAGGGGGCTCCCAGTCCAGGGTCCTAGTTCAGATCTAAGGAGGTCTGCACAGTTCAGTGCGTATTCCTGGAGCCCAATGTTACCCTATAGCTCACTCACCAATTTCAGACCAAAAAAAGGGGGAGGGGGCTTCATATCCTACCCTTGCCCCGTGAAACCAGCAGGCCAGCCTCTAAGAAGGCATACCACCACAGGAGAGGCCTTCAAGTCTTCTCTACTTCCTTATGTAGAGGAACGCCGTTCCCCAGTGACTGCCTAAATTTTACGTCGCTCCTGGAATACAGTGAGGGAAAGAGAGGAGGACAGGTGAACCTAAGTGCCCTCTCACTTGAAAACAGCTCGCCTGGGCACCCCGAGGACCTCACACACCAACTGGAATGGGCACCCCAGCAGAAATCTGCCAATACTTTTGGCTATATCGTGCAAAAAGACAGGTTTTTTTTTTTTTTGTTTTTTGTTTTTTACATCGTGCAAAACAGGAAACTGAGTTATGAACATGGGCCACCTCGACCCCCCAACCAAACCCCTTTCCACCGGGAAGTGGCTGCACACTGTCCCTTTTAACAAACAGAAAGAAACCGAGGGATCAATGGCCACCGCCGCCCCAGTGTTCCTCTAAGTGAGACCAGAGGACTCTCGCCTGCAGCCCGAGGGGACCCACAGGCACCAACCAGCCAAGGCAGGGAGAAGGCAGGCCACGAAGGTAGGGGCAGCTCGATGGTTGCTGTACAGACACTTATGGTCAAAGACTTACACTTGAGAAAAAGCTTACACGTATGGCTGTTCGTTAACAGGCCTGGGAAACTGAACATCTCCTCTCCCAAGACAGCGGAAGCAGGAAAACAGCTAGCACGGGTTCCAACCAGCGGGAGTTTGTTAACAATGATAGCAAAGAATTCACAACTACCATGTACCCTCATTTTTAGCTGAACCGAACCCACTGTACTCGGGTGGCTAGTCCACCTCCACTGCAGAGAACACAGCTCTAGCAGCAGCTTTGGCCAACGAGGATTTTATTCAGTCACTGGCTATATACAGGTTATACCTTGGACAGCCTGTCCTTTTGCTTAGGCACCTGAATGGCAGGGGTCTGCCCGCACCAGAGCTGAGAGTCCTGTGCTCAACTAAGGGAGGGGCTGAGAGGCTCCTCATCCTTTCTGATTCCTCACCCATGCTCTCCTCGCTCACCAACAGTCAGTCCAGAAACAGTTTCCGTGAGCCCATCCGGGACCGGTTGGAGCGGCGGATGTCAAACTTGGAGTCCCGGCACTTTTGGCAGACAAACACTTCAGGAACATTGGATTTCCGTATTTTCGCACAGGACAGGTGAATCCAGGTATGGCACTCGTTGCACTCTATCATAGGGCGGCCAGCAAACGGCTTCATGCAGAAGCAGGTGACGAGGTCCCAGGAGTCATCATCTGCACAGAGAGAAACAGGTGAGGAGAAAGCACTTCCTGCACTCCCTCCCCTGCGGTTCCCTCCCCCACCAGCCCAAGGGTAAGGGGGATGCAGAGCAGCTGAGCCACAGGGAAGCTTGATCAGGTGTCAACTTTCACTGAAGGTCAGGGCAGCCCTCCCCTCTCAGAGTGGAGTAATCGAAGTGTATGGCACCAGGAATTAACCGTGAGAGGTTTACTTTTTTTTTTTTTTTTTTTTTTTTGAGAGGTTTACTTTAGGAGCTACATTTATTTTCATGTTTTGAGGCCTGTCCTGGAATCTCAGCTGTTTCTAGCTGCCACCACCCCCTTCCTAAATGTCTTGATGTCCACCTTCCTTCCTAGAGATGGCGGGGCACACTCTGCTGTCACACTCCAAGGAAGGGACCGCTCTTTGGACCACCAGCCACCACCACCATGGCAGTCCTTCAAGGGCCACTCACCCGAGTCTACCATTATGTCCTCATCATTGCCAGTGCTGTCCTCGTCCCGGAACACCACCTGCTTTCCCTGCCGGACAATAGTCCGTTTGCCTTCAGTTTTTATTTCTTTGACCTGATCAGGTGACACGGTGACACATGATCCACTGGAAGGCGTATCAGAGTCCCAGCCTGAGCAGGAGTCGCCGGGAGCCTGGGGGATATCCTGCAGAGCGGGACTTGTGGGGGTCTCTACGTAGGGATCAGCGGCTTCCAGCTTCAACAGGCTCCCCATGTACCCCTCCTTCCCTGGCGCGTCACTGTCCCTTCGCTTCCTCTTCTTCTTCTTCTTCAGCTTGTCCGTCTTCTTTCTGTCCAGCAAAAAGTTACTGGGCTTGGCTCGCTGCAGAAGGGTGGGCTGCAGGTGGCCAAAGCAGCGGTCAGAGACTGGCAGGGGCACGGTGGAAGCGATATCAGTGAACCCAGCATCCCAGCCATCGCTGTCAATGGTGCCAGCCGTGCTATTGGCAGGGCTGGGGCTGCTCCTCAAAGGGAGTTCCTGAAAAGACAGAAGCAGAGGTAGCAGGGGGCCCAAGTGTTTTGACTGGTTCCCAGCAATAAGAGCTAGCCCCAAACAGAGCCTCCCCAGGCACCCCCAGCCAGGTCAGGCCTACAGACGAGGGCTATCAGAAACAGGCCTTCTTGGCTCTCATAAGCAGGACTCTTTAGGAATGGTGTCATGAGTACTTTACTGTGACCTTCCAGACAGAATGTTAACCCACCAGGAGGAAGACCTTCCCTTGCTGAACCTTTAGCCCCTGTTCCAGAGCCAGGAAACTTATTCGATGCCTAGTAAATATCTAGAAGGGTGCCAAGGATATCTTTTCATACCCACTTATCTTTCTTGGATTGTAGAATCTCTCCTTTCCGTTTGCCCTCCCAAGGGGCGTTATTTTTTGTTTAATTAAATGAATTTAAAATAGTTTTGAGGATTTCCTGATACTCTTTTTTTTAAAAAATGGAGATACCCCCAAATATTGCAAAATCAAACTAGGTAATTACTGCCCCAAAGCAGTGAGCTAATCCCTACAGTTCCTCAGACCATTCAAGCATTTATTTGCTAATAGTGGCAACATTCTGCTGGGCACAAAGGACACATTTACCTACGTACACAGCAAAAGAAATGATAAAGCAATACTGGGGTTTGGTCTCTTAGAAATACCATATTCCTTTCTTTTTAGCCCTGTACGAGTTTGAGCACCATGACAAAGTGGTCTTCAGACCTGCCCACTACTTAACAAGGAAAAAGAAATATCCTTACAATACACGGGATTTGGGCCAAAGTTCCCTGAAGATTCTGCAACATGATGTGCATCAGGGAAACTGCTCAGCAGGAAAGACAGTGTGGACCAGGCCTAACTATCCAGTTGAATCCCAGGCCTGTGCCCCAGTGTCCTAATCTCTAAAATGGGGAGAAGTAACAGCACCTCTCTCCTGTTCTGAGGGCCAAGAACACTGGCCGGCCACTGCAGCCGCCCAGTAAGCACTGGAGACTCAGAGCAGACGGACATCAGACATGCTATTTGCAAATCAACACCCCAAGTTTATTAAATAATTTACAGACAAGCCCGCATTGTCCAGCAGACTTTTAGGAACCACCTCCCAGGCTGGGCTAAGTTTTTAAGAAAGATTTCTACCCGATAGCTCTCTGGAGTCCTCCCAAACAGCCCCTTCCAGACCCCCAACCCACCACTGGTTTCCCTGCCAGCAGGAAGGGGGCAGAAACACTGAAGGTTACCTCCTTTGGATAAGGAATGTAGCCAGCATAGGCCAAAACAAAGGTGCAGAATTTGTTGAAATCCTCCACAGTCCTGCGCCTCTTGTAACTGGGGGAGCACTCCTGTGAGCAGGCGAGAAAATGGGGTGTATTTCAGAGTAGGCACTTGTAGGTGGAGTCACAGAAACAAAACTAAGCCAGCTGGAGCTTTTATTGTCAACCACTAGAAAATACACTGCTAGATTTACAAACACTCTAGAAACAAGATAAGGTAGGTTTGGGTCAAGAAATAACACTGTACTCAGAAGGCTGAAAGGGGGGTATTGTGATGTTATGCCAAGCACACTGGGAAACTGGGCAGGAGATAAAAACATGTACAAGAGTCTGCTTTCTGGTGTTCCGGCCGCATTTTCCGACATTATCTATCGCTGTCTGCAGGCCTATCAGGAGCTCTAATAACTACTTTTTTGTTACAGATTTTCCATTTTGAAAATAAACTCCAGCTGCAGCTGTAATCAAAGTATTTTAAATGACTTCAGAAGTCAACTGCTGCTTATCCTAGAAAGCTCACTGAGGCCTGACCCCTCCCCAGCCTAGGCTGTGGGTGGACCCCTCCTCCTAGCACTGCTCACTTTTCCCTGCCCTGCCAGCACCCCACATTGAGGGGGCCAGCACCCAAACGTTCTCTGACTCAGAAAACGAACCAGAATCGTTGGGTTGGGTTTACTTGCGCCTGGAAGACGAAACACGAGAGGGTTTTTGGCTTGTGCGTCCTGTCTCCATTCAATCTAGAAATGCCCTCAACAAGAAGGGTTTTTCTCCTTGAGGAAGAACAGCCCTGGGAGAAAGAACCTTATTTGCTACTAAGCAAAACCACTCTACTCTATTTTGGTTTATTCGACTGGCGTATTTACTGAGGTGTGCTTAATGCACTTTACCACCCACCCAACCCCATCCTGACGTGCTCCGCTGCCACTGCCAGGGCCCAAGGACCCACTACCCTGCTGGGACCAACGGGACAGGAAACTGGAGGGTGGGTTCCCGGCCCCTCCCCGCCCCACCCCGGGTCGGAGGGCCAAGAAAGCGGCCCGGCCCCGGCGTGCTGCCCGCAGGTTCCCTTCCAAGGGCTCCACTCATTTTCTCCAGCTGGTTCCACCCGACCACCTCCGCCCCCCCACCCCCGGCCGCCCGGACGCCGAGGGGGGCGCAGGCTGGCGGGGCTCCGACCCCGGCGCGGTCCCCGGCATTTCCTGCGTCGGAGAGACCCTGCCCCCATCCCGGGAAGCACTGACCGCCGCGCTCCGGCCGCGATGGGAGGGCCGCAGCCCTCGGGCCTCAAACTCTCGGGGAGAACTTTTATTTCGGCGGGGAACACGCACGACTGGGCCGGGGGCCTGGCCTCCGAGGGGAAGGCGGCGGCGCCCGGGGGCCGGGGGCGGAGGGACCCGCGCCACCCCCGCCCGGCCCGCCCGCCCGCTCGCCTCGCCGCCTTTAGGAAAAGCAGATGGCGGTGCGGCCCCCTCCCCGCCCTCCGCGGAAGCCGAAACCGCCCCCCGCCGACACTCGGCCCCGGAAGGTGCGGGGCCCATCCCGCGGAGGAGGGGGCGCGGGAAGCCGGGCAGGATTCGGGGTCCGGGGCCGCTGGGCCCCGCGAACCCCCGAGGCGGCGAGGCGGCCGGCGAACGCGCCCCGCGCCGCCTCCCCCACCCGCTCGCTGCCGGACCCGCACCCGGGCCCCGGGGGCCTCGGGAGGAGAGAGAGGGGACCGAGGCCGGCGCGCCGGAGGGGCCGCCCGGGAGAACCGAGGGCCGATCCCCGGAAGGAGGGGGAGCCGGGGCGGGGCGAGAGAGCCCGCGGCCGGGGGGCGGGGGGCGGGGGGCGGGGGCCCCGCAGGGGGAGGAGAGCGCGCCGGGGGTGGGGGGCTCCACTCGGGTGTTTGCGGGGGTGGGGACCCGGCGGGACTAGGCCCCCGGCGCCGGAGGGGGCGGGGGCCGCGCGGGAGTCAGGGGGCGGGGCGCGGACTACCGGGCCCGGGGGATTAAGGGAGCCGGCGGGGGCGCGCGGAGCGGAGTCCCCGTCCGAGGGGGACCGCGAGCCCCTCCGGGAGGGGGGCGGGGGACCCGCGGGGAAGCGGGAACGCGAGGAGGCGGCGGCGGTGCCCGAGTCCCCGGGGGCGGGGAAGGAGTAAGCCAAGCCGGCGGGGAGGGGCCGGGGGCGCAGACAGGTCCCGGGGCTACGCGAGGCCGGGGAGGGGTGGGCGCGGCGGCCCGAGGGACGGGGCGCCGGGAGGACGGGGACCACCGCGGTGGGGGCGCCGAGGCGAGGGCGGGCGGGGAGGACCGGGCGCGGGCCCGAGTGGGGGGCGGGGTTGGGCGCCCAAGGGGGCGGCGAGGGAAGGCTGGGGGAGGGGAGGGCGGCGCTCGGCCGGCGGGGGTCCGGCTGCGGGGAGCACGGGACGGGAGTGGGGGTGGTCAGGGGCGGTCGGGACGCAGCCCTCACTCACCTCCGGGTGGAAGGCGGCGGCGCAAGAGTCGGAGTCCATGTTCAGGGTGGGGGGCGGCGGCCACAGGAGTGCAGGGGCCGGGGATGCGGGCGCCGGGCCGCGGAGCCGCTCAGGGCCGGGGGCTCCGGCGGCCGCGCAGAGCGAAGGCGGACCCGGGAGGGGTCGCCCGGGCTGGAGGTGATGAGGGGCTCGGCGCGTTGCGTCCCGGGCTCTGTGCTCCGGGGCCGGCGGCTCCACGGCCGAGCAGAGTTGGCGATGCAGCTCCTGCGGCCGGCGCGGTGGGAGAGGCGGGAGAGTCGCTGCGGGGGGCGGCGGCGGCGGCGAGCGGGAACCCGACCCGCTCCCCGACCTGACGCCCAGTTCGGCTCGTGTCTCGGGAGGGAGGGCGGGAGAGCCGCGAGCGCTGTCGGGAAATGTAGTCTGTGGGCGACGGGAAGCCGAAGGCGCGGGGGCGGGCGCGGAGCATTGTGGGAGTAGTAGTCCCAGCTCCGCCTCCGAGGCGCACAAAGGCCGCCTCGCGGACTCCAGCCCCCATAGAGCTCCGCGGCGGCTGCCCGGTTTGTGGGGGCGGTGTCTCCGGGACCTGAGGCTGCCGGAGCGGGGGAGGTGCGGAGGCTCGCGCCGGCTCTGCGGTGGGGGAGGGGCGGCGCGAGCGGTAGCTCCGCGGTCTCCGCGGGGGCGAGGGGCGGGGGTAGTCCCGGCGGGTGGGGGCGGGGCCGACGGCCTCGGGCGAGGAGGGCGGCGGAGGCTTGGCGTCTCCCTCTGGACTTGGGGGTCCGTGCCCCTTTGTGGGGCCTTGGTCCTCGCGGCGGGGGCGACCGGCGCTGACGTCGCGGCCGCCCCCTGGGCTCGGACCCCGAAGGGTGAACTTGTTTTCGCGGCGGGCTGTTCTGGCCGGTCCTCCAGTCCCGGGGGTCCTGGGACGGGGGACCGAGGACCTCCTGGTCCTGTGGGATCTCTATGGGATCCACGTTGGGGTGTCGAGTTAACTGCGTCCCAAAAACTCTGTGCCAGGGTTATCAGTGTTTTGGAAGATACTAGCCTTAAATTCGCCTTTTTCCCCCCTCCTCTCTGGCTGATGTTGGGACCGCCCCTGTTTTCTTTCATTGAATTACCTTCCGAATGTATTCCTCACGGGATTTAGAGCAGCAGGGAGAGGGGGGAAAGTGGTTGGGAGGCTTGGTATTGACCCTGGTCTTACATATATAGGTGATTGAGTTTGCGGTGTTTACCTACGGACCGCGGGTATTTGACAACTTCAGGCTGGAGGTTGATTGACTGAACACCTAGTTGAAGATTATCCGCTCTGGTGAAATTACCAGACGAGGCCTGACGTTTGTGAACATTTCTGATAACCGCTGGAAAGGAAAAAACATGTTTTAGACGGTTCAAGAGCATGTTGGGTGGCTTCGAAGACAAAGGAACTGCGTTACAGAGGACGGATGTAAAAACTTAAAATTCGAATCAGAAAACTGACTCTTGGAGCCACCAAATCAAGAAAGATGATTGGAAGGACCTCTAGGAGATGATTTCTGAGGCAGTGAATACCTCCTTGGTTGACTTGCTGTTTAGACAGAGATAATTCTGAAGGAACCGGGTGGTTAGGGGTCTGGGTTTATCTCAGATATACTTTTCTAAACTTAAATTTCCTAAACTATGGGGGATCCTGGGGTGGCTCAGAGGTTTAGCCCCTGCCTTTGGCCCAGGGCCTGATCCTGGGGACCCAGGATCAAGTCCCACGTCGGGCTCCCTGCATGGAGCCTGCTTCTCCCTCTGTCTGTGTCTCTGCTTCTCTCTCTCTCTCTCTCTGTGTGTCTTTCATGAATGAATGAATAAATAAATAAAATCTTTTTAAAAATTCCTAAACTATGAAGCTACTTTATCCTAGTTCCTTTCTCCATAAATGGTAGTTTATTGTTATTGTTGTTATGTTCTAACGTTATCTCAGCAATGCCTTCCCGCACTGAAAGGCTCCCCAGTGTGGGTAACAAATTGAGGTGCTCTAAAAAGTTAGTAAGATTAAAAACAGACCTTGGCCTTGGCCTGCAGAAACATCACCAACAGCTTCTTACAGTTGTCACATCCAGGTGGTTTAGCCAGATTTAGAAAATTTCCCCATCACTGTAGCCAGAGCAAATGTCCTGAGGTTAGCCCATGTTGCCCAGGGTCAGATTATCTGGAGCAATTTTTTTTTTTCCCCAGAATAAGAAAGGGCTATCACAAAGGATATCATCCTAATTGTTAGTTTAAAGATGTAAATACCAGGGGCACCTGGGTGGCTCAGTGGCTGAGCTTCTGCCTTTGGCTCAAGTCATGATCTCAGGGTCCTGGAATGGAGTCCCACATGAGGCTCCGCAGGGAGCCTGCTTCTCCCTCTGCCTGTCTCTGCCTCCCTGTGTCTCTCATGAATAGTTAAATAAAATTTAAAAATAAAGGTATAAAAAATAAAAATAAAGGTATAAATGCCAGAAAGAATATTGATTGCAGGTGAAGTACAAATAAGAGGGATTTTTTTTAACTGCTATATGTTGCCTATGATGTAGTTTTTCACACAGTAAATATTAAAAGCACCCTCCCATTGAGAAAGTGAAATAAAGAATTTGTCCATGATAATAATCTACTTGATGATGAAACCCTAGAATTTAAGGATCTGTATCGAATGGGAACCACTCACTCACATTGAGGAAAGAACATTCCAAACCTGGTTTGTATCATGTAACAATAACTCTTACTCAGAATAGGTATTCAATATGTATTTCTCAAATAAGTTATTTATAAACAGTAGTTCTTAGCACACAGATGTGACTAGTACTACCTGATGTAGTTTGCTTGTTTGTCTGCCTGCCACTGCAACATTTTCATGGAGGACCTTCTTGGTCTCTTTCCTTTGACTTCCCTTAGAAATTTAGCCCTTTGGAGGAGATTTAGACATTACATCCCATCCCTAGGCTCAAGGAAGGACTATAATACCAATAATTGACCCAGATGCAATAGCCTAATACAGACATGTGGGGGATATAGTCGGTTTAGCTAGTCTATTTCTCAGGTGTCCTGAATTACACCTGGGGTCCCAGGGGCAAATTTGGAATTTAAGGATTAATGCAAGAGCATTAGCCACAGGGCACCTGGGTGGCTCAGTGCTTGAGCATCTGCCTTTGGTCCGCCTTTGGCTTGGTTGTGGTCCTGCCTGGGGTTCTGGGATGGAGTCCCACATGGGGCTCTCAGCAGGAAGCCTGCTTCTCTCTCTCTGCCTGTGTCTCTCATGAAAAAACAAAAATCTTAAAAACAAAGCAAAACATTAGCCACAAAAGCCAGATTCTTGGAGTCTCTGAGTCCTTGTTTTCTGCTTTAAAAAACAACAACAAAAAAAATCTGATGATTATAGTTATTTGGAAAAGAGGAAGACAAAAAGCCAACGTTAGCACAGGTTGTGACAAGTTTTAAAATACTAAGAATACCATAAGTTTCCCAGTAAGTAACCTGAGAAGGTAGTTATTTTAATTGGGTTACCAAATATAGCTTCACCTTTCTAAATCTCACTGGCTACACTACATTCATTTGGGGAAACATTCAGAAAAGCTTTCTGCCTACCATTATAACTCAGTGCTTGAGTGTGGCTATGAATATAACCAGAGGTTTGTTTTTCCCAGAAATATGTGGTGGTTCAGCTTTTTGTTCAGCTTTAATAGTATGGAATTCATAAGGATCTTTCCCATCCTGTTTTCTGACGTTTCCACTTCCATCTCCAGGAGAAGGGGAAAAAAGTCAAAATTTTCCCAAATTGCTTTGTTTTCAACTTTTAGTATCTTGACCACTGTATGAATATATATATATGAATAGTTTTAAGTCAATAAAGAATTTTTAAACCATGTGTTATCAACTTTTTATATAACAAGGAAAATAACTTATGTACAAGATCAAATGAGCTTGCTGTTATGGCTCATACCATACCAGTAAAATATAAAGATTAATAGCTAGCACTATGCCAGATACTGTTGAAATGTTTTGATCTACAGTATCTCATTTACATATAATAATGCGCTTAATAAATAGCGAATACTGTAGCGTTCCTTAAAGGAAAGTTTACATTACAGCAAGTTCATTCCAAGCCACACTTGAGGTGGTCCAGAAGCAGAAGAGAATCAGGGTGTACAACAGGAAAAAAGGCGCAATCTCTTTTTGTGATATAGATGCTAAAGCATACATTCCTAAATGTTCTCAAAGGGGAAAAAAGGATAACAGTGGCTTCTATAAAATGATCTTAGTGATCTCTTGTCCTGTCGGCCTAAAATTAGAATTCAAATATCAAAATTGTATAGTTTGAATTCTTAAAATGAAATGGTACCATTATTTGTTAAAACACGTTAAATTCCTCTATCATAAAGAAGTTACTCAGGCAGAGACCATTTTCATGATTGTGGAAGACGTAAAATTTTTAAAAACTCTCTATGGTTGAAGTTTAATATTTTTTTTGTCTGCAACGCCCCCCCCAGCCATCCTCTCCCCAGAAGTTTATTCTTGAAATGCAAACATTTCCCCCAAAACTATGAGTCCTTGATTAGAGTTAACATCTTTCTTACCAAACACTAGTGTTTCTACCATGCCAGGGTATGGAATAACATTTGAAGAGTTTGCCAACTGTATGGATCACATGGCCCTACCCAAGTAAATGAATTTTGCACATTCCCATCTTGAACTTTTAAGGTTAATGAGTGAAAAAAAGGAACTAGATAGCATGCCTGGGTTAGTAGGTTATTCAAATTCCCAAACACAGCTGATGGGTCTCCTTTATGTTTTTTTAAGCTTTTACTTTTTATTCATGAGGCACACAGAGAGCAGCAGAGATAGAGGGAGAGGCAGGTTCCCAGCAGGGAGCCGGATGCGGGACTTGATCCTAGGACCAGGATCATGCCCTGAGCTGAAGGCAGACGCTCAACCGCTGAGCCATACAGGGATCCCGAGTCTCCTTTATTTTCTGACCACATTCCTTTGTTGACTTAGATATGTATACATGGCTCCAAATGCACCCCTTTTAGGTCCAAGATATTAGTAATAGACCTTTTTTCTCAAAAACTGAATTTTAAATTTTTCTTTAAACTTGTATTGTTTCCTTAGTACACAGAACAGAAAATATAGGCAAGCACAAACAAAACAGACCTAACCACCTAGAGGATATGTTACCTTCAGAATTGTTTTGTAGGCCTGTGAACACAACAAATTGGGTCATTCTAAGGGTAATCAGATTTTTTGCTCGACAGGAGAGCATGAATATCTTTCCATTTCAATAAACATATGCATCATTATTCATCAAGGCTTCCCAGTAAGGTTGATTTGTTTACCTAATTACACAAAACTGGACTACCAGTTCTTCACTATGGAAACGTTTTTGATTTATTAAAGATTTGCCTTCTGCAAGGTGGACGTGTCCTGACCCAGAGGACTGGAATACTTTTCCTTGCAAACATCCCACTTCCTGGCTACTCAGACTTTCTTGTCACAAAGCCTGTGCAAGGAAGCTATTGGCCCGGCTCCTGGGCCCAGGAATGCTGCTGCTGCCGTTAATAGCTGTGTGAACAGTCCATCTATGGGCAACAGGCAGCTGCCTGGGTACCTGAATGTTTTCTTACTTAGGCCTGTGCTTCCCATGCTGAAATGTGGACCAGATATATTCTCATGGCAAGAAGATCTTCACGACGACAAGGGAAAGCCTGCAGTTCACATTTCAGGGCTAGAATAAAAACAAGATGTCTTCTCCAAAGGTTGCACCAACTTAGCTGGAACTAAGGAATGACAGCAACCCCTCCTCCTCCACCCCCCCTCCCTGTTCCTGGCCCGCCCTGGGACACACGTGGGCGATGGATGAGGCGTTCCCCAGGAATGTCTGCGAGGCCCATCGGGCATGGGTGGGGGTTATTAAATAACCAGAACCCAGGTTTCTTCCAAGACACAAAAGGACTGCAGTTGAAATGAGGGTCTATTCTAAAAGTGGGCGAACCATCCATGAAAGAAAAACCATGATCGCACTGAAAGTGCTGGCATTCTAGCTCCTGGAACCAAAATAAGGAAGATTCCTTTATTCACAGTCACCCTACAAGTGACTGTGACGTTTCTGAACGCCCACACCCCTGGGTTTTAAGGCGTCCCCTGTCTGACCTTGAACTAAAGGCTCCGCCCCCGGGGCCCCTGGTGTCCCCTCTCCTGGAATAGAAAAAGCTATTCTTTTCCCTGGAATTATTTTCATTGTTTATATTATTGTGATTTTCTGGTCCTTGAGCCTTTGGTTCAGCCTCACAGTGCGTTCTTCTGAATTCTTAACGACAGGCCGTCTCCTACCCTCTGCCGCCGGTGTCCAGGAAGAGGGGTCGAGCAGGCCTGGGGGTCAAAGCCGAGCAGGCCTGCCCCCTTCTCCAGGCAGCCCTGGAGTCTGAGTCTCTATGAATCGGCAACTAACCCTGCGCCTGGTCCGCTGACGAAAGTTAATGACTGAGTTTAGTCAAGTCTGAAACTCCTGCAGGAGCAGAGTGGAGCGGATTCCTGGCATCTGGCCCCGTGTCCCTTATAAATGTGCCAAGAAGAGACGTCACCTAAGAAGCTCATACTCCTTCAAGCTGTGGTCCTCAATTGTAAAAATCCCATCCTTTGAAATCTGCCCGGCGATAAGGCTCACTAGCAACCCTGCGAACGAGCGGAATTGAGGGCAAATCAAGAAGAGGGCCTTGCAGCGAGCCGCCCAGGGGCTCAGGGGCCGACGCGGTGGGGAAGGCTGGCGCGAAGGGGGGGTGGCTCGGGCTCCGCGCGCCGAGCTCGCCCCGCCGGCCTCCGCCGCGCAGCCAGGCCCGGGGAGTCGCGGGCGGGCCCCGGAGGCCCCCGGCCCTGCACGGAGAGGACGCGCGTCGCCCGGAGAGCCCGGCTCGGGCGGGGGTCCGCCGGCAGCCCCAGGCCGGCGCGGGCGCGGGGCGGCTGGGCGGTGACTCAGCCTGGGGCGCGGGGCGGCGGCGGCGGGCCCGGAGGGGTTAAGTGGGCGGGCCCCGCGCCGCCCCGCCCCTCCCGGGCCCGCCCCGAGGCCGCGGCGCGCCGGGCGGTACTTATAGCGGCGGCGCGGGGCGCGCGGCGTTCCTCCCGCTGGCCCCGGCCGCGGCGCCCCCGAGCTCTCGCAGCGACCGCGCCATGGAGCGGCCGGCGCCCCTGGCCGTGCTGCCCTTCTCGGACCCCGCGCACGCGCTGAGCCTGCTGCGCGGCCTGAGCCAGCTGCGCGCCGAGCGCAAGTTCCTGGACGTGACGCTGGAGGCGGCGGGCGGGCGCGACTTCCCCGCGCACCGCGCCGTGCTGGCGGCCGCCAGCCCCTACTTCCGCGCCATGTTCGCGGGGCAGCTGCGCGAGAGCCGCGCCGAGCGGGTGCGCCTGCACGGCGTGCCGCCCGACATGCTGCAGCTGCTGCTCGACTTCAGCTACACGGGCCGCGTGGCGGTGAGCGGCGACAACGCCGAGCCTCTGCTGCGGGCCGCCGACCTGCTGCAGTTCCCGGCGGTAAAGGAGGCGTGCGGCGCCTTCCTGCAGCAGCAGCTCGACCTGGCCAACTGCCTGGACATGCAGGACTTCGCCGAGGCCTTCAGCTGCGCGGGGCTGGCGAGCGCGGCACAGCGCTTCATCCTGCGCCACGTGGGCGAGCTGGGCCCCGAGCAGCTGGAGCGCTTGCCGCTGGCGCGCCTGCTGCGCTACCTGCGCGACGACGGGCTGTGCGTGCCCAAGGAGGAGGCCGCCTACCAGCTGGCGCTGCGCTGGGTGCGCGCCGACCCGCCGCGCCGCGCCGCGCACTGGCCGCAGCTGCTCGAGGCCGTGCGCCTGCCCTTCGTGCGCCGCTTTTACCTGCTGGCGCACGTCGAGGCCGAGCCGCTGGTGGCGCGCTGCCCGCCCTGCCTGCGCCTGCTGCGCGAGGCGCGGGACTTCCAGGCGGCGCGCTACGACCGCCACGACCGCGGGCCCTGCCCCCGCATGCGCCCGCGCCCCTCCACCGGCCTCGCCGAGATCCTCGTGCTCGTGGGCGGCTGCGACCAGGACTGCGACGAGCTGGTCACCGTCGACTGCTACAACCCGCAGACGGGCCAGTGGCGCTACCTGGCGGAGTTCCCCGACCACCTGGGCGGGGGCTACAGCATCGTGGCTCTGGGAAACGACATCTACGTGACGGGTGAGGGGACGGGGGCCCCCGGGAGGACCCTGGGTTAGCCTCCTGCGCCCCTGGCAGAGGAGGAACCTGTGATTCTCAGGAGCGCCCCAGCGTGCGAGCGGCCCCTTCCCTCCCCCATCCCCTGCCCCCAGCCCGCCCGTGGGTACACTTCTAGAGCTGGTGCTTTCGATCTGGAAGACCGTTGTGTGAGCGGGGACAAACAGCTGCTCGTGGTCCCTTTGTTCCCCGGGGGCGAGGGGCCAGCCTGTTTGATAGATGAGCCTACTCCTTGCCCAGGAGGTGCCCCCACCGCCATTTGGTTCGAGGATGTAGGGGCATTCACCCCGCACAATGGGTGCTTTCTTTTTCTCCCTGAGGAATCCAGGGACAGGCAGGGGCTGGCGCTCCGTGAGACATCCGTTCCCGGCCCTGGGGATTTCTCCCTCCCAGCTGAGCCACACAGGGCCCCCTGACGCACTCACTTTGTCACCAGTGACAGGGCTCCCCCAGGCTTGCACCTAGCCTGTGCGCTGGGGGTCACATGGTGTTTAGGCAGCTCCCTGCCGAACGACTGTAAACATGGTCACATGCTAAGAGGTTTTCTTCCAGTTAGTTGGCCCAAACCCCAAAACACTGCCGAGTCATGCTGGGCGGGTCCCAGCCTACTCTGGTCCTGGGCATCTCCCACATTTTTCATTAAAGATAAATCCCGGTTCAGACATGGGGCTACCTCCTTCCCTGGGGTGAGGAGGGGCCGTCTCTGTGACAGCTATATAAGGAAACAACCGACTCAGCCCGTGCTGGGCCTGTGGAAAGGCTGTCAGCAGTCAGTGAACCCAGGCTGGGGCCAGTGCCCCACATTCAGGAGAAACCCAGCTCTGATCGCAGGCATTCCCACCCCCACACCTCTGGTTGACCAGTGGAGGAATCCTGGCCTAAGGACATGCCCCCCTCCTCTTTGGCCTGCTGCTGTTTCAGCCTTTGCTGGAGTATGCTAGAATCGGTCTCTTAACCATCTGAGGTTGGCCCTGTGTTTGCAAACTGCATCCTCCCAACACATGAATGTCTGGCCAGTGAACTCCCTCCCAGAACTGGTTAGACTCGCCCCAACTTTGCACAGCCCTTCCATAAATGTCTCAGCTGAGCAGCTAATCCTTTGGGTTTAGACAGGTGCCTGGGTCATTGCATACAGCTGCCTGTAGGGATTTTCATGGGTGCGAGGAAGCTGGCTTCAGCTGCCTAGAACAGTTATCTTTTACAAGGAAGAAAGCAGGCAGAGTGCACTTTGTAAGAGCCTTGTCTTTTAAAAAGCTCAAAGCTACGAGACAGATAGAATGTCAGAATGTCATGCGAGCTCTGCCCTGTGGCGCCAGCTTTGGGAATAGTAGGGGATAGGACCCCCACCCCCCCAGGATTCTTAGGGTCCCTTCACGCTATGGGAATTCTAATGTGTTGGATAGACCTGGTTTATTTTTTTATTTTATTTTTTTTTTATTTTTAAAGATTTTATTTATTTATTCATGAGAGACACAGAGAGAGAGAGTGAGGCAGAGACACAGGCAGAGGGAGAAGCAGGCTCCATGCAGAAGCCTGATGTGGGACTCGATCCCGGGACTCCAGGATCATGCCTTGGACTGAAGGCAGGCGCTAAACCGCTGAGCCACCCAGGGATCCCCTGGATAGACCTGGTTTAATTTAAGATAGCCAGCACTACTGATGAGAGAGATGGTTAATTCTTCTTTTTTATTTAAAGATTTTATTTAGTTATTCATGAGAGACAGAGAGAAAGCGGCAGAGACACTGGCAGAGGGAGAAGCAGGCCCCATGCGGGGAGCCTGATGTGGGACCTGATCCCAGGTCTCCAGGATCACGCCCTGGGCTGAAGGCAATGCTAATTGCTGAGCCACCTGACCTGCCCGGTTAGGTCTTTTCTTAAAGAAACCTAGAGTGAGCATTGTAGTTGTACCACTTCATGTAGTTTACCAAACAAAGCGCATGTCAGTAACCACCTAGATCAAAAACTAGAGCCCCAGGATTCCTTTTTGTGTTGGGCTCTTGTGAGCAGTGGAGTAGATTTCCTCTCAGCTTGTCCTGGCATTGGTTTGTTTGACTTCTAGAAGACTAGAAGTTCTTGAACAAGTCCCTGTGCACCCTACCCATTTGCTTTATGGCTCCCCAGAAGTTTTGGCTCTGAAAGACAAGGCTCTGGTTCAGTTGAGGTGTTTGACAGCCTATGTGGGGTCTAGACCGAGATTGCCATTGACTTAGAATCGCAGCTCCACAGGCTTTGCTTGCCCTACACAGATGCAGCCGGGTTCTTCTGATGTGAGGCTCTGTTGTGCTCCTGGGTGGTGGTCAGCACACACACCGCTTTAGCCACAGTACGGAGCCCCCAGCCGGGGCTTTGGTGAGAGAGGACGTGTGTTTACGTTGAAACCCAGTGAGATGTCTTCCTGCCCTGGGAGACTCCCTTGGGGAAGTTCATCGAGGCATGGGTGGGTGACTCACCCTTAGTCAGCACGGGCTGACTTGTCCGATGCGTGTCCTGGCAGGTGGGTCTGACGGCTCCCGGCTCTATGACTGCGTGTGGAGGTACAATTCCAGCGTGAACGAGTGGACAGAGGTGGCGCCCATGCTGAAAGCCCGCGAGTACCACAGCTCCTCCGTGCTGGATGGGCTGCTGTACGTAGTGGCTGCAGACAGCACGGAGCGCTACGACCATACCACAGACTCTTGGGAGGCCCTGCAGCCCATGACCTACCCCATGGACAATTGCTCCACTACGGCCTGCCGTGGCCGCCTCTATGCCATCGGGTCCCTGGCAGGCAAGGAGACCATGGTGATGCAGTGTTACCACCCGGACACAGACCTGTGGTCGCTGGTGGACTGTGGCCAGCTCCCGCCTTGGTCCTTCGCCCCCAAGACAGTGACTCTGAACGGACTTATGTACTTCATCAGGTGAGTCCCCAGAGGCCAATGCCACTCTGAGTCTTTCTTACTAAGCCCCGTGCTAAGGCACATCATCACTGTGCTCCCCATTTCATAGATGAGGAAGCAGGCTGAGCTGGGATCCCAGGCGAGGTCTTTGTATCCTGGAGCCTTTCTTCTACCCCATCTTAGAACAGTTTCTGTGGGTTTTCTTAGTCGAGGGATCCTAACTGATGAAGTTAGATCCCTTGATTGATTGATTGGAGTTAAGTTCTTTTAGAGAACTTTCTGAGATCTCTAGATGCTAAATAAAATGTGTTGCTTTGCCTGCTCTTCCACCTGGAGGATCCCATTCTAAGCCCTGGTTGTTCTCACATGGCATTTATGATAAAGGAACATGTCCTACCTAAGGGACTGCAAATCTTTTCTTTTCTTTTTTCTTTTCTTTTCTTTTCTTTTCTTTTTTTTTCTTTTCTTTTTTTTTCTTTTCTTTTCTTTTCTTTTCTTTTCTTTTCTTTTCTTTTCTTTTCTTTCTTTCTTTCTTTCTTTCTTTTTTTTTTTTTTTTTTTTTTTAAGATTTTATTTATGGGATGCCTGGGTAGCTCAGCAATTGAGCATCTGCCTTCGGCTCAGGGCCTGATCCGGGGTCTGGGGATCAAGTTCCACATCGGGCTCCCTGTGAACAGCCTGCTTCTCCCACTGTCTGTGTCTCTTCCTTTTTCTCTGTGTCTCATGAATAAATAATTTTTTTTTTAAGATTTTATTTATTTACTTAGAGGACAAGTCAGGGGAGGGGCAGAGGGAGAAGCAGACCTGCCGAGCAGGGAGCCTAATATGGGGCTTGATCCCAGGACCCCAAGATCATGACCTGAGCCGAAGCCAGACACTTGACTGACTGAACCACCCAGGTGTCCGGGGATTTTGAATCTTAAAAAGACTAGAGGAGAGCTTTTTGGACATTTGAGTCTTTGGGGAGGTATTGCCTTGTCAGAGGGACCCTTTGCTCATCTAGCAGACTGTCCACACTCTGCCACCAGGTGTAAGAGCCAGGTTGGGCGATCAGTTCCATCTTCTCTTTTTAAAACAACACTTGGACATTTGTTTCGTGTTTATAGGTCCTGTCTGTTCCCTTCCCACCTGATCTGGCACAGGGAAAGCTCAGGGTTCTATTGAGTGAATAGCTGCCTAGTGAATTTCCCCCAAAGCTGCCTGGGGGAAATGATGATGATGACAGTAGCACAAGTTAGGGCTCTGAGCTCTGTGTGGCCTGTCTCCTGGGCATTTTCTTTCTTTTTTTTTTTTTTTTTTACAAATTTTTATTTATTTATGATAGTCTCACAGAGAGAGAGAGGCAGAGACACAGGCAGAGGGAGAAGCAGGCTCCATGCACCAGGAGCCCAACGTGGGATTCGATCCCGGGTCTCCAGGATCGCGCCCTGGGCCAAAGGCAGGCGCCGAACCGCTGCGCCAGGGATCCCTCCTGGGCATTTTCTGAGTTGATCTCTGTGACTATATAGTGAAATGAGCACCACTGTCATTTGTACTTCATAGATGGCAACAGAAGCTTACGGGGGCGGGCGGGGGTAGGTAGGGGACTTGCGTGATGGCACAGGGTTTGAATCAAGGATATCTGACCCAGGTCCTAGTGTGATGTCGCTGTATCATGGCCTCTCTCGGCCTTGGCTATGTCCTTGGAAACATGGGGCAGAGATGGATGGCCAGTGGGTCTTGATGACTTGCCACAGCCAAAGGCCCTCTCCTTGTGGGCCATTGGGCATCCAGGGGCTCCTCCCTGCTGTGCATAGCCTCTGTGTCTGTGTGTCTGTATCCCTGCTCCTCCCTCCTTGGCCTAGAGCCTGTTTGAAGCTGAGGGCCAGGAGAGAACGGTAAGGTATGAACTGTCCCCTTTTAAACTGGAACTTTGAGTTGGGAGCCTCAGAGGAAGTATGTACTTGGCTTCTCAGCTGTACCCCTTGTGTCATGTTCTAAGCTGCACTGACCTTTTTCTGCTCCCCCAGACCCAAGGCTCCTTCCCAGGTTTTCTTGGTGAGCACATCCAGAACAGGGATGGCACCGTTTGCCATGCATCATTGTATGCCAGGCACCTACAGAGTTCTCTGAGAAAGCTCTGGAATCTCCACCAGCTCCTGGTCCTGTTATAAAACCTTATCTGACCCTTCACCCAGCTCCCTCCCCCAAGTCAAGGTAGAGGTCTTCAAAGAGGGGGTGGAGATGGCTATAAATACTTCACAGAGTGCCAGGACCTTGGCTTCAGCCCTTCTGGAGCCTTCCAGCTTCAGTGCCTTTGAGAATGTCCTCCCTGCCCTGTGACCCTAGAGCAGGATGTGGCCCTTGCTTCTTCATGTCTGAGCTTCCTGTCAGTTGCTAAAGGCACCCCCCAGGTGGAAGCATTAGGGGGCACCCTATGACCACAGTTAGCCTTTCTAGGGGTTCACCTAAGCCACAGGAGGCTGGGGGGGCAGGCAGGTGGAAAGAGTGAGCTGTGGGGAAAGGAAGCCTGATTGTCCTCTCTGGGGGCCGTGCAGGCAAGGCCCAGAATCTGGTTCTGATTCCCCTGAGTGTTTGTTCCAGAGCTTCCCAGTTTCATGTGCTCTGGTGTCTAATAAGCTTCATGAGGCCCGGCTCAGAATGCCGCCTCTCAGGGCAGCTCCTGTCCACAAGCTGCTCTTTCAGGGGTACCCAGTGCTGGATGGAGTCCTCAGCCCCTCAGCTGCTGCTATCCTGGGCCACTCCTTTCTCCAGTGTTCCGTCTGGGTCCCTGTTTGAGGCTCTGGGGCTGGAGTGCCCAATCCCGCAGGAGGAGGGGCCCACTGTCCAGCCTGGCACCTCCAGCGGCAGTTTATACATCTGCTAGGGAACAGCAGTCCGGTGGCCTCTGGTACTAATTGTCCTAGTCACATGGGCCAGAAACTTAATGGTTTTTACATCTTGAAATGGTTGGAAGGAAAAAAATCAAAGCAGGAGCAGTATTTTGTGTTATGAAAAGTTACACAAAATTCAAATTTCTGTGTCCATAAATAAGGCTTTTTTGGAATGCAGCCAGCCCCTTAGTGGCTGCTTTTGCACGACAACGGCTACAACAGCAGGCAGCATTGGGGAGTTGCTACAGAGTCTGCTCTTCAGAGCCTGGAGCATTTGCCAACTGGCCCTTCTACTGACCCCTGACTCCTATTATTTAGGGTTAGTGTCTCTGCTTTTTGAGGCTGTGCTTTTGAGTCTTTTTTTGCAGGGATCGAGAGTATGTTAAATAAGGTCAAAGGATTCTGACCCCAAAGGGAAGGGCAGCACTGGTACTTCTTTCCTATGGCTGTGGCTATCCTGCTGGGGGCACCCAGGACACAGCAGAGAATGGGGAGATTGGAGGGCTGCCAGCAGAGGGGAGGGCATTGGCCAAGGAGTAGTCGGGGCACATGGTGGTGTGCTGTGGGGCAGGAGGGCTGGCCTGGCCTGGCCAGCCATGGAAGAAAAACAAGCTCAGGTCAGAAGACTGAGAGGAGACTGGCAGTAAGAGCTGTGATAAGCTCAGATCTTAGCCAGCCAGCGAGGCTGCAGTGAAGACAGAGCAGCTGCAGGGGTGTAGAGCAGTGGGGAAGGGTTAAAGCACCTAAAGGTGTGATCTTCAGGCTGGAAAAGCAAGAGTCTGGTTCTGGCCTTAGGTATGAGGGCCTAAAATGGCCCCTGCAAACCAGGGACAGGGTCTCACCAGCCCATGGACTACCAGATGGCATTGGAGAAGTTTCCAGAGGGAGAGGGTCCTGTGTGGCTCTCGCTCCCCAGCTCCTCACACTCAGGGATGCTTCCTCCTGGCTCTGACGTGTTCCCCCCTCTCCTCCTACCCACAGGGACGATTCTGCGGAGGTGGACGTGTATAACCCCACGAAGAATGAATGGGACAAGATCCCGTCTATGAATCAGGTAAATATACGAACATGTTGACATTGGAAGCACAGGCTGGTCCTGTTTCCGGGCCCAAGTGTTCATGAAGTATTTGGGAAATAGTAAGCCCCAGAGTCAGACAATTGAGCATGAGTTTATCCATGTGGACCAGTATTCATTGGGTACGTGCCAAAGAGCATGTGGGGAAGAGTGTTCCACAGAAGGACAGCAAGTGCAAGGGCCCTGGGGTAGAATGTGCCCTAGGGTGGTCAAAGAACCAAACCCCACAGCCCATTGTGGCTGGAGCAGAGTGAACAAGAGGATGACAGAGGGCATGAGGTCAGACAGGAATGACCCTGGGAATACATTTATTAAGTGCCTGTTGTGTGCTCTAAATAGGACACTGTTGCTACCTTATCAGGGTCTCTCCTTTCCACTTGTCAAGAAGACAGGTGCTGAGCCTGACCCTGTGATAGAGCCGGGAAAGCTCCTTAGTCCTAGATAGTTGTGTATACCCACTTGTTTCTTTTTTGTCTTCCTTAAAATTTCCAAACCTCTGCATGGCAATTGTGGCAGTTGTCACAATTTACATTACAGTTTAACGTCTTTACCTTTAGGAAGTGTAAATTTGTTCCCCCCCTGTAATTACCCTCCCACCCCCCGTTATTATAGCAAAATTTGGGGAAGATGGGATAGTCAGTTTTGTGGTTCAGAACCCAGACTTCGAGTCAAGTCCTGGCTCTGCCTCCCGTCAGCCACACAAGGCTGTTTTTCCATCTGTGATGTCGGAGAGAGCAGAGAGTCTGCCTCCTGGCTGATGCTGCTCACAGGGAGACTCGCTGCTTTAGCAGCCACCCAGTCACCTTGGGGACCAGGGTGGGCTCGGTTTTCTGAGTTGGGGTATAGGAAGGGTATTGGTCTGGGAAGTGCCGAGGTTACCTTTCCCTGAGGGTCCCGGCACGCTCTCTATGGAGAGAGATAGGGAGGATTTTCACCCTGCCCCAGCTGCCAGCCCCCACTTGCCTGTCCCCCCTTGGCCCACAGGTACACGTGGGGGGCAGCCTGGCCGTCCTTGGAGGGAAGCTGTACGTCTCAGGTGGTTACGACAATACATTTGAACTCTCTGATGTGGTGGAGGCCTATGACCCGGAGACTCGGGCATGGAGCGTGGTGGGACGGCTCCCAGAGCCCACCTTCTGGCACGGCAGCGTCAGCATCTTTCGCCAGTTCATGCCCCAGATGCCCTCGGGTGGGCGTGGCTTTGAGCTGGACGGCAGCAGCAGTGACATGGATGTGGCCCGGCCCCGGCTGCCACAGAACCCGGACGAGCTGCACTAGCCCCGGCCTGGCCCGGGGAAGGGCCTCGGTGTGGGTAACAGTGCGTCTGCAGGGGGTAGGGAGCCCCTTATTTGTGCACAAGGACAAGTTGGGCTCACCAGGTGGAGCACAGGCGCTCACGCTGCTGAGTGAGCCCCAGGATCTGACCCCAGGAGAGCCTCTCTGCATTGAGAGCCTGATTCCCAGCTGGTGGGGCCAAAGCTGGTCGCAAACGCCCCTCCCTTAGCCCAGGAAGAGCCGCCTCCCTGCCAGCACGGGTCTTGCTCCAGCAGGTGGCCCCTCGTGCTGCCACTACCTGCTTGTTCCCACCTCAGAGAGAAGGGCCCCTTGTGGGGTACACATCGTCCCATGACTGTCTGAGAGTGGTCCAGGCCTGCAGGAACCAGGCCAACGGTGGCTGTAGGAGTTTCCAAACTCCACATCCGATGCTGGACATCCCAGTGGGCCAGCTCCCCGTGATGGAATGGGTCTGCCTGCCTGGCTCCTCTGCCTGCTAGGGTGCTGCACCAGAACACCCTTTACAGGGGTGGGTGACCCAGCAGCTCAGGTGGTAGGACCGGATGGGGGTGTGGCCTTGGGGGGACCCTGAGAGGTGTGCTGAGTGAATCCTATCTCCAGTGAACCTGAGCTGAGCCAGATGCTGGGTGTCCCCATCCTCCCACCCCACCAGCTGGCATGGTGCTGCCTGACTTGGAGACCTCTCCGGAACTGTCCTCCCAGGTGGATGCGGGAGAGGGCAAAAGCCTGCGGGTGCCAGGCTCTAGCTACTTACTTTACTGGGAGGCCTCAGGCAGATGGCCTCAGGTGCCCTCACACCCCCGTGGGAGCAGAGAATCCTGCTGCTTCCAAAGGAAGCCCTGGGCAAGGCGGTCTCCAGAGCTGGTTGCAGGGTTTGAGAGGCAGTTGGCCTCTCCGTAGAAGAGAGGGAGGTGGGGAGGGAGACAGCGAGAAACAGTCCGTTCTGATTCTTCACTGTCTCACGGTGCCACAGCTGCAGGTCTCTGCAGGGCAGCATGACACCCCACACTCCTCTGGGGCCTGGGGCTTCTCTGCAAGGGTGGCAGGAGGAGCTCCCCGAAAACTCCACAGCTCAGGGTCCCTGGTTTTCTCTGGGGAGTGAGCGGTCTGGTCACCTTAAAGTCCCCAAGTAACCTTCTGTTGGATTTGTCTTTCTTCCAAAGACAAATGGTGTTTGCATTTCCCTCTTTAGAAAGATGGGAAACAAGTGTTCATTGAGTTGTCTTCCCCAGTGACCTAACATGGAGATGTGCTCCTAATGGAAGAAAGGAGTCCTAGCACCATCACTTCACAAGTAGCACTTAAATGCCTTTGCTGGCCAGTGGGCATGGGTTCTGGGAAGGACGTCTCATGGTCTCAGGAACTGTTGGCTGGGGTCCCCGCCTCACGCCCTGGTGGGGAGGCATCATCTTGCTGCAGAGCCCCTGGCTGAGCGGCTCCTGCTCACATTCAGCCCTTCCCACCCCCTCTGTCATCACTCATTAGATCACCTCCGCACACCCTCTGTGCCCAGCACTGTCGAAAGGCAGGGTGGTGGTGGCAGCCTGGCTGTGGGATCCCTTGGGCCTGGGCTGCTTCGTGCCCTAGCCTTGCCTTCACCCCTCCCAGTATGAGTGTCTCCCTTCTTCCCACAAGTGATGTCTGACCCCTCGATCCCGGGGCTGGTGACGCCTCTTTCTGGCTCTAGTGCCTTCCCGGTAGGCTAACCCCCTGGAGGTTGTCCATGTTCTGGGAAGGGTCTGACTGGTTCCTCTGCAGGCGGAGGCTGTCCAGGCACAATGGCTTGTCTCCTGGCAGGGGATGGGTAGGACAGGGCTTCAGAGGACCAATGAGCCCTGAGAGACCAGGTATGTCATGCATGCAGGTAGATGCTGTGATACCTGCTGACAGGTCATGTGCAGGGGCCACCCAACAGGAAGAATGCAGGCCTTGATTGCATGGGCTACCTCCAAGAAGGCAGGATGGACGTGTGATATGGCTACTGGAGCTGGCCCCACATCCCTCCAGTGGCACTGGGCTCAGTCAATCTCAGTCAAGGATTTCCCGGAGTCAGTGACTTCCGGGAGATAGGTATCCTGTAACACTTTTGTTGGGAATGTGGCACTGCAGACACCTTGTTTGTCCTACAAACCGCCCTTTCTGGAAATCCCAGCAGGCACCATTCACTGCTAAGGGCGGGTGCCCACTCGGGCCTTTGGCCTTCCCTGTAGAAGCTCCCTATGGCAGGGGGCCCCGCGTCCTGGTTCAACCCTCCTCTTCTGGGTACTTCATTATGACTAGTTAGCACACGACCAGTTAGCACATAACTGACTGCCTCAGTGTTTGGTGGCTGCTCAGGTGATGGCTGCTTTGGGGTACACCAGGGAAGTGCTCTACGCTCACTCTAGAGTTAGATGGGTCCCCTCCACCCAGACCCCATCTTGGGTTTGGAACACCAGGGGTGAGAAGCAGAGGTGGCAGCTGCAGGGGGTTCCTGCAGACCCTAGCTGAGGACCGACCCTCCCTGCTTCCCCTGGCAGGAATGTCTACATTGGGATGTCTACACTGCCTGGGGTCAGGGGTCGGCCGGGGCTGGGGCTGTGTGTTGGATGTATGGAACTTTCAGTCTACAAGACAAATTAAGTTATGAAAATTCAGTGACTTGTATTTAATGCCGATTTGCTATAAAGTATTCTATATTTATATGATTTCAGAGACTTATGTACTAAAGGACACGCCCTTTTTGGTGTCCAACATCTAGTTCCAACCCCAGAGGGTGGGGCAGATTTGCCTATTTATTTGTCCTGTAGGCCTAGGTGTCCGGAATCCTGTTTAAGATTTTAGGATGCCTTCAACATACACTTTTTAAAATAAAACTATTTCCTATACGCTTGGTGTCCTGGTCTTTATCCTGTGGCTGCTGTCTTGGAAACTTTGGGCAGAGGGGTAGAGCAGCATAAGGCTGTTCCCATGCCAGTGGGGGAAGGAGACAGAGTTCAGGGTTCTCAGGACTCCAGCCAACTGTCAGAGCAAAGTCTTGAGGCCCTTTCTTGTCGCAGATCATTACAAGGTGGAAGTAGTGCAAGGAGGAGTACAGGTGCCTGAGTCCCAGCTCCAGAGCCCATTCAGCCTCCCTGACTCTGCCCCCCACTTCGCCTTCCCCTGTGCCTGAAGATGACGTCTCCAGTGGTGCCCATGTGCAGTGGGCAGACCTTGGACCTGGGGTGGGGGGGAGAGCCCTTAAAGGAGGGTCCCTTGGGCCACAAAGCTCAGGAAGGTTCCTCACCAGGGAAAGGGCCAGTGCCTGTGCAGGGAAGGAGCATTTTGAGGCCAGAGTTTTTTTGTTTTTTTAAAGATTTTATTTATTCATGAGAAACAGGCAGAGACACAGGCAAAGGGAGAAGCAGGCTCCATGCAGAGAGCCCGATGCTGAACTCGATCCCAGAACTCGGATCATGTCCTGGGCTAAAGACGGATGCTCAACCACTGAGCCACCCAGGCGTCCCCAGAGTTTATCTTTTTAGTAACTTGACTGAAGTAGGCCAGAGCTGCGCATAGCCTGGGTGTCAGGTGTCCCTGAGTATGGTCTTGCCCTCTTAAGTGCCCCAGTGGCCACAGGGTAAAAGATGTTTGGATGGGTCCTGGTCTAAAACAGACGGTTGTCCTCATGCACAGGGAAGAATGTGGCACAGCACGAGGCTGGTGTCTCAGGACTGTCCCACTGACAGGATTTAGGCAGTGCCTGATGTCACTGCCGGGTTGTTTGCTCTGTGCCAAGCACTGAGCACCATGCTCTGGGTAGGGCAGTGTAAACTGCGTGCGGACTTTGGCACCCATCTCCTCCCCTTGAATCTAGGGGGACCTAGATTGGTCTGCCTGGACCAACACAACTTGGCAAGGGGGACACCGTGTGACTTGAGGGTGATGTCATATACAGGCCTCTCAACTCCGGCCTGATGGAGCATCTGTCCCTGGCACCCAGCCAGCATGCTTCAGGCTGCATGTGGAGTGGGGCCCAGGTCCCCAGTGAGCACCATATTGCCAAGCACTGACCCCCACCCTCCAGCCCCCAGGGAAATCCTGGGTGCTTTGCCATGCAGCAGCAGACTCTCATTCAGTCCTTGTCTGCAAAGTGTGTGCTGTTACTAATTCCATTAAAGATGAGGAAATGTAGCAATCATTTGCCTTAGGTCACGGCACTATAAATAAGGCTGAGAAGGAATCTGGGTGCCAGCACCCACACACTCTTCCTCCGTGATATGGCACCCAGCCCTGCTGTCCCTGTGGCCAATGAACTCCGGGACCGGCAGGGCCTCCAGTCATTCTAAGCTTGGCCTTGCCTGAATTCCAGGCCCCCTGGACGTGCAAAGCAAGTTAGGACCCACCCCCCCAGGGCAAGGATCCGGTCTGTGGTCTTCTGCCGGCCCGGGTCCAGAGCTTGCTTAACCACAAGCCCTCCCCTTGGGCTCCCAGGGGGACCTGGTGCACGCTAGGGAGGCAGGGCCAAGCTAGCAAGGTCATCAGGGGACCCTGGCCCCTCGGCTCTGACTCCAGAGGCTTAGGGACGAGTTCTACCCCCACTAGCTGGGAGCATCATGACTGTCAAACAGGAATGCCACTGCTCCCCATTCTAGAACCCTGACAGGGACCAAAGATCGAGAGCACCGGGGCATCTCGCTCTGCTGTGGTCTCCGGACAAGGTGGGGAAGATGCTGGCTGAGCAGCACCCTGAGGTGCACAGATGGCCAGGCGAGGCACCATGTCTTCCAGACCACAGGACAGGTAAGCAGGACCCCCCTGGAGACCAGGTTACTGGGGAGTGACTGCCAGACAGCAACGGAGTCCAAAGCCACATAGTTTATTGGGGGTCGGGGCCAAGGGGGCTGTGGTGGCAGGGTGGCTACGTGTCACAGTCCTCGGGGATGGCTGCTGTGATGATGAGTGAGGGCTCCATGACGCCCGGGCTCCCCAAGCTTTCTTCCGCACAGAGTCTCTGGCCAGGGAGCTGGGAGGCCAGGCTGCCCTGAGCCAGAGATGCCACAATGACCTCAGCAGAGCCCACCTCCAGCTCAGCGGGTGGCTGCAGCGCTACCACCACCATCTTCTCATCCTCAATGACCAGGTTCCGGAGCTTGCGCTGCCGTGGATTGTAGTTCTCCACTCGGTCGTGGATCTCCATGTGCCTCCGGAGGTGGGCCTAGGGGGCAAGGGGACTCAGGGCTGAGCAGGGAGGGAGCAGGGGACCCAAGGGGGCAGGAGGCGGGACACTGGCCCCAGGCCTACCTGCCGGGTGAACTTGTAGCCACACTCTGTGCACTCGAACTTCCTGACCCCCTTGTGCCTTCTAACATGCACACGCAGCTGCTCCACGGCTGTGGGAGGGAAGGGACCCCGGCATCAAGAGAGGCAGACATGGGCAGATGGTGCCGGGATGAGAGGCAGTCCTGGGGTGTACAGGCCCCACCACTGCACAGGCCCCATCGGCTCCAGGGGCACACTACCACAGGACCCTCTGCAGCTCCCACCCCCACTTTGTAGCAGCTCCCAGCTCCTGTCTAACACACGGGAACAGAAGACAGTCTCTGGTGAGAAAGTTGCGCACCGAGAAAGAGCACATGAAAGCCACCGCTACACTTGACCTCTGCCCTCAGAGATGCTCCGGCTCCGGTCAGCTGGGACACAGCTCACCCTCTGCTCCCCATGGGGCACACCCAGGGAAGCAGGAGGGATGAAGCCCAGGTACCTTTGAAGGTCTTCCCGCAGATTTGGCAGAAATGTGGCCGGCCCTCCTGGTGGCGGCTGGCCACGTGCCTCAGCAGGGGCCCCTTCTCCGTGAAGCGCTGTTCACAGAACTCACAGCTGAAGGGCCTCTCACCGGTGTGGGTGCGGTTGTGCTTGTCCAGGCTGGCTGCGGGGACAAGGCGAGGGCTCAGCCACCAGGCCTCGGCCCCAGGCCCAGGAGAAGAAGGGCGGGCCTCACCTTGGGTGCGGAAGGTCTTGCCACAGAGGTGGCACTGGAAGGGCTTCTCGCCTGTGTGCGTGCGCAGGTGCATGTTAAGATTGGCCTTCTGGGTGAAGGCATGGCTGCAGAACTCACAGACATATGGCCGCTCGTTCCTGTCCGGGCAGGGGACACAAGCAGAAACCATCACCAAGGGAAGCAGTTCCCTTTGCTCTGCGACAGCGGGAGGACGCCTGGCCCCAGAGCCTAGGAAACCATCTAGGCAGAAGCACACAGGGCTGATGCGGTAGCTGGGCCCAAGCCAAGAGCGGCTGTGTGGCAGGAGGGCAGGGGCAGTGCCAGGAAAGGGGCACTAGCTCCATCCCAGAAGTCGCAGGACGCAAAGACCCTTGCAAGGACCTTAACCTCCAGTCCTCTCCCGCAGCCCTTCTGCCTGGCAAATGTCCTCCTCCCTCACGTGCCACTGCCACAGAGGCTACAGGTCTGGGACCCAGGCTGGAGGACGCCCTGTCCCAGGCAGGCCCAGGCAGACTCCGCCTTCCAGGCCCACTCACTGGCCAGCCGCCAGCAGCAGGGCCTGGGGAGTGACGGGCCAGGCCGCACCTGTGCTTGGCCTTGATGTGCATCTGCAGGCCGTTCCGGCTAGAGGCCCTGTGCCCACACTCCTCACACACGAACAGCTTCTCCCCACGGTGCTTGAAAGCCTCGTGCAGCTGCAGTTCCGTCCGTGACAGGAAGCACTTGGCACAGGTGGGACACTGTGGGGTAGACGGAGCAGGACCCGGGTGAGGACACGGAGGGGGCCCCCTGGTCCTCTGCATGGCAGAAACAATATGGCCTGCCTGGCTCTGACCACTGCCTCACAGCTGCCAGCTACCAGCCCAGCCCAGCTCGGCACTTACAGCGTGGGGCTTGGGCGCTCCGTGTAGTTTGATCAGGTGGCTCTGCAGGTCCTTCTTCTGCATGAACTGCTGGGAGCACGAGGAGCACTGGAAAACAGGCCCAAGGTCACCTTTTAGGCCATCCACACCATGGCGGCAGGAACCCGCAGAGGGCAGGGCCCCAGGACCTGGTGTGAAGGATGCTCCAAGGAGGGCCTCTGCTGCATGTATACAAGGACACTAAGCCTGCTCTCCAGGGGAAGACACAAGGACCCAGAAAGAGCAAGTGGCCCCACCCAAAAGTAGGGGACACCAAGTGGAAAGGAAAGGCTGGGCCAGCAAGGAAAAAGCGCCCAACATCATCCCACATACAGGGCTTGGCAGGAGGGATCCTGGGGCTGCCCCTCTGCCTATGCCCCTGGGGACAGGCTGAGCCTGACCTTGTAGGGCATCTCCCCCGTGTGGGACACCATGTGGACCCGCAGCTCCATCCTCCGGCGGAAGGTCTCCTGGCACACAGAGCACGTGAAGACCTGGCAGTGTGAGGGGCAAGCAGGGCCGGCATCAGGGGGGGGCTTCTGCCTGCGACAGCAGCCTCTGCCCGGGCTTCCACTCGCTGCTGGGAGGAGTCTGCCCGAGGGGGGGGACGCTAGGGTGGGAGAGGGCAACACGTGACCTGCCTGCCCGGACCCTGACCATCGCTGAGCACTGCAAACCCACCATGCCAGGCTGGGGGCAAGGGCTGAGAGACCTCACCCACAGCCCCCACCCTGGCAACAGACCCCTAGGAAGAGGAGGGTGAGCTTAGCTGGTCATGTCATATGGGCCAGCCAGTGGGGAGGGGAGGTGACCAGGTGGCCTTTCTCAGCAGCCACCCCCCACCGAGACACCCTTTCTCCAGAGTCCAGGGGCCCATGCACGCAAGTCCAAAATGCCTCCCACAAAGTCCTTCCTAAGCTGGTCCCTTCTGCTCTCAGGACCAACGTCCCCACCTGTATGCCAGGGAGTAGACTCTGGCCTCCAAGGACACTCCAGCTCTCTTGAGTTTATAGTCCTAAGACAGTCTCCCCTCTCAGATGGCAGGAAGACAAAGGCCAGCGTGCCCCTGCCCACAATGTCCTGGGCCAACCCACAAGTACCTGTTCCGAGCGGTTCATGCAATTCCGGGCCTCATGCTCCAGGAGGTTCTCTTTCCGAAAGTAACACTTGCCACATTTGGGACACTCAAAGGGTTTCTCCCCAGTGTGTTTCCTGCCAGGAAAAGCCACAGAGGGTGTGGGGCCTGAGTGGGGCCCACCTCTCCCTCACCCAGTGCCACTCTGGCTCCCCCAGCAGCAGGCTGGGCTCCACAGCAGAGAGAAGAGTAGCCCAAAGGCCTTCCATGGCTCCTGCATGGCTTGGTCAGGACTGGCTGATGATCCTGCACAGGTGCACCCAGAAACCCTCCTCCTTATGGGAGCCTGCACAGCGCCATCTGGAGGGGCCTCCCCAGAGCCACACGGCCCGGCTGGCCAACATCTCTGCAAAAACAGAAATAATCCCTGGGTCCTGGCTCCCTGGAGAAGCCACCCAGTCTGTCTGAACTTCTGTGGGTTTTACCATCAAAACTATAGCCAGCATCTGACCACTTGACCTTGCCTTCCACTGCTATCACCCAGTGCAGCCGGGCCATCCCTTGCACTGCTGCCCGAGCCTCCTACCTAGTGTCATACTCCATGCCTGCCTCCCAACAGATGTGAACTTTAGTAGCCAGAGGGGCCCTTATATATAGTCAGGCCTCCTCGACTCTTTGTCCCAACCCTGCAATACTGCCCATTTCACCCTGAGAAAAGGTCAGGGACCTACGGGCATAGCCAGCCGGCCCCTTACCTCAGGACCTTGCTCCCCAGGGCTGGCCTCCCTGATGTTTGCCAACCCACTGGCTCACCCCAGAGTCTGCTCTGGCCCTCTTCAACCCACAACACTCCCCTACAGCCATTCACTTGGTAAAATCCTCACCTCCTTTGAGTCTGCCCAAAATTGCTTTCTTTAAAACCGCAACCCGACCCCACCCTGAACTCCCCAACCTCTAGGGGAGGCTCTCCCCCTCCCTTCTTCTGAGGTGCTCCCATCTTCCACTGTAAAGCTGACATCTGTCAGTAACGTCTGCACGGCCCTGCTGAGAGGCAGGCTCCAAGTCTCTGCTTTATTTGCTAAAGCACCCAGAACAGTCTCGTCAGGCACCTGGCAGAACGGATGAGCTAAATGAACCTTGACCTCAGAACACCTGAGCAGCACCAGAACCACTCAGAAGTTCTCAGAAGCCAGTCATTTCTCTCACCCTCTGCCCCTCCATTGACTGTCCTCATCCCCTCCTAGTTCTCAGGACCAGTCCAGCAGCCTGCAGCCCGACGTAGGGATGGGGATGGTGCCTACACCCCAGTCTCACGGTAGAGGAGCATCAGACAGAGGTGGACCATCCTAGGGTGCCTCCCACACTGGCACTTTCCCAGGCCCCCCTGGCCGCAGCTGCCCCAAAGCAGGGTGAGCAAACATCACCCAGCAACAACTCCAATCCACCACTGCTGGCTTCCCAGAACGTCACACTGAAAAAGCATGTAGCCCAACCTGGCTTGGCAAGAAATCAGACTGATGACTTGGACTATGAAATGGCAGGTCTGGAAGGCATGTCACCTAGTTGCCACCTCTGGAGGCTTTGCAGAGACCTGGGGCAGTGCTGTCAAGAAAACTGTGACCACGGAAATGTTTGTCTGTCAACAGCCAAGGCCCACCTGTAACTAACTACTGAGCATCTGAAATGCAGCCACCGCATCTGAGAAACTGAACTCCTTTTTTCTTTGACTTTAAATTACCATAGCTTCATACAGCATCTCACTACCTTTTCGTATAACGCAGGCTTAACCATATAGTCCATTATGCTCCACTGATAACCTGAGGCTACTGGTTCCCCCAAATCACAAGAGGCACCACCCTAAAGACCGACATCTTGGCCCAAAGCCCACACTGCCCAAGGTCGGGCCTCATCCACAGCATGGGGCCATGGGTTTCTCCCATCCCCTTGCCAGAAAGCAGCTAGAGGTCAAGGTCCATACTGGGTGGAACTCATTGACAAGGTGTCCAGAAACCCATTTAGAGGGCTCAAAGTAGGAGAGGGAGGAAGAGGATCAGGTCCCTCCCAAGGCCTCATCCCTGATGATGAGAGGCAAGTCAACATCAGGCACTCCGTGAGTCGGTGATGAAGCCCCCAGTCCCCACATGGCCCAGAAGAAAGGAATGCAGGCCCTTCCCCCAATTAAATAGCAGACAGGAAAAGAAAATAGAAAAACAGACCGTTACCTGTTGTGCACTTTTAGGTAATATTTGCTGAGAAACTTTTTATGACATGTGGGGCATTCAACTGGCACCGCTGTACCTTTTCTGTTCTCAGCGGGCTCGGCTGCCAGGGCACCTGCACTCAGGGCTGGCTCAGCAGCACACGGCTTTCTGATCATGTTTGATTTCCTCCTGGTGGGCAACGTCTCAGTCTCTGAAACGTAATCACCATCCCCGTCGTCCTCAACTTGAACCACCACTTCCCACTAGAGCAGAAAAGGCAGCAGGAAGCGAGGTCACCAAATTTATTAGCAGGAGTTCTGGGGACAGATGTACAGGGCATCCTGCTTCATCCAGTTCCATCCCAAGGCCCAACCCACACACATCCCCAGATGATTCCCTTTCTCTGTGATTATTCCCATCAGGGTCCTAGGGCACGCTACAACGTTATCTTGGATGTGGAGGGCGGCGGCTCTATCTGTGGGGAGCTGAGGCTTGGCTGGATTTCAGCACTCGTAAGAAACACCAGTAACCACGAGGCCAGCTACCCAACCCCAAGGAACTGCCAATCCTGGATTCACAGAAAGCTCAGCCTGAGACTGCAAGATGCAGTCAGATTCCTGGGTTTGGAGAAAAACCTATTCCAAACCCACATAACAAAGATTCCATCTTGGCGTCCAGATTATCCCAGAAAAGTGTCAATCTCTATCCCCTGACTCCCACCTCCCCATTCCCAGCACCCTGGGCACAGTACCTCATTATTCCCGCCCTGCAGCTGGACACCTTCAGCCTCAAAGGGCCTTGGGGGCACTTTGCAATCCTCAGGCTCCTTGTCCTCTGGGGGACAGAGCTTCAAGGCCTGCTTGAGTTTCCCACGGTGGAAGGATGGGCTCTCACTCTGGGCAGGGAGACCAAGCTGAGGCCTGTCGGGGCTGTGACTGCCACTGATCTCCTGGTCCCTAGGGACCTGACCCAGCGTCTTTGAAACTTCCTCTTCCTCCAAGCCTGCCGGCTCCTTGAGGTGGCTGTTCACACTCAGGGACACAGGTTTCCCCAGCCCACTCTGGCCACTCGGTGCCTGCCCCACTGAGGTTTTGGGCTTGAAACTCTGGCACAGCTCCACAGCCTCTGGCACTCGCAACTCCCTGGCTGCCAAGAGCACCTGATCCCGGTTTCCTGAGGTGAGAGCAAGGTGACCAGTATAGAAAAAGTCCAACAGGAGACCAAAGATCTCAGCGAAGCCAGCAGGGAGAACAACACTGCCCCCTGAGCCATCCCCATAGAGGCTCTGGAAGAAGTGGCTGCAGCAGGCAAGGACACTCCAGTGTGCCTTGAACACCAGGCCCCCCACGTCCAGGGTGGCGTCGCAGTACTGGCCCTTTTCCCGCTGCTTGTTGAGCTCCTGGAGGACCCTCACGCTGTGCTGGATGAAGGAGCCGTCCATGATCTGTCTGGAGGAGAGGAAGGCAGAAGTGACATCCAGGCCAGTCGTACCCAGGAGCAGCAAGGGAAAGACCCTGGACTGGGGGGAGAGACTCCACTCAGTCACATTTATCTCAACGAGGGCTTGGGGCAGGGTGAGAGGGTGCCAGCTTGAGCCAGGAGGGCACCGAGCGCCTCCCCGGGGGTGGGGGCCAGGTGAGCGGCACACACTGGGTGAGCGGAAGCACGGCTTGGCCAGGGACAGGGTCGTGAGGAAGTGCTGGTGGGAGGAATCAGTGTGGGAAGAGGGACGGACGATCAGCACGAGCTGGCCGGCCTTGCGCGGCGAGAAGACCCGCGGCAGGGCAGAGCTGCGGGTGCGGACAGCGGAGCAGAACCCACGCCGCGCCCACACATCCCGGGCCACCGGGCGGAAGGCGTCCACGGGGCCCGCAGCCCTTCCCTCCCTCGCCGCCGCCCCCTCCCGCGGCCTCCTCACCCGGGCCTGTGCTCCCGGTGCCGGCCCCACCGACCCTGGACCTCGTCGTCGCCACAGCCCCCCTGCCCAACTGCCCGAGCCGTACGTGCCCCGCCGACCGTACGGAGACGCAGCCGTCTCCGCCGCCGCCGCCGCCGCCGGACGTGACGTCAGGGCGCGCCGGAAGGGGCGAAAGCCTGGGAGGTGCCGGGCTTCTGGCTCCGCCCTCGAGGGCGTGGCCAGGCAGAGAACGGCCAATGGAATGGGGAGAGGGGTCCAGGCCCGGGGCGCTCGGCGGTTGGCTCGGCTCTCGATGTTGCTTAGCAACGCCAAGCTGGGCGACGGCTGGTTGCGGGGCTGGGGCGGGGTCCCGGGTTCCGGCTGCGGTGGGCCCCCGCGGCGCCCTCAGCCTGCTGGAGGCCGCGCCCCACCCTGGCCCCAGACAGCAAGCGCAGCCAGGACGCACATTTCAGCGCTTTATTGGCAGAGCCTGGGAGCCCGGGGCGGCCTCCGGCGAGCTTACACTCCCCGAGCCCAAACTGAAGAGTCCAAAGGCCTCCGGGACAGCGCAGGGCGTGCGCGCCTCGCTTGACCCTCGGCCCTCGGGACAGGGGAGGCGGGGTCAGGTGGAGCCGCAGCGCCTCGTGTAGTCCTGGATGGAGGCCTGGAAGTGCTCGGTGCTGTTGAGATCTGGGCGGCACAGGATCACATAGCACTTGGGGAGGAAGTAACCGCTGAAGCCGCTGCTCAGGCTGCTCAGCGCCGCCAGCACGTTGACCGCGGGCAGGTATTTGCCCTGGTAGACGCTGGCTGTGGTGAAAAAGCCAATCCAGGACACGAAGTTGAGGAGCAGACTGAAGGTGACGCATTTGGCCTCGTTGTAGTTCTCCGGCAGGTCCTTACCCAGGTAGCTGCAGGCAAAGGCGCTGACGGACAGCAGGCCATTGTAGGCAAAGGCCACCATGAAGCCCGGGGAGTTGGCCTCCGTGCAGTCAAGCACCACCAGCTGAGGGAAGCGCTGGTACTCCCTGGTGGGCAACGGGGTCCACACCGCAAGCCAAGTTACACAGATGAGCAGCTGGGCCATGGAGCTGATCACCACAAAGAGGCGGGGACCATGGTTTTGGACCCAGGCCTGGTAGAAGGTGGGTACCTTGGCGGAAAACTTGAAGATGAAGACCAGTTGGAAGGAGCGGATTGTCAGGCAGGACAGGAAGATGGCAAAGCCGAGGGCAAAGAGGCCTTGGCGCAACAAGCATGTGGCCAGGGTGGGCTCCCCAAAAAAGCCATAGAGCCCAGAGCTGCCCCCTGCCAGGGAGCCCAGCATAAAGAAGCACAGCCTGCCCCCAGCTGACCTCACCACCGGGGTGTCTAAGTGCCAGGCAAACAGGCCAGCAGTCCCAGCCACCAGCAGCAACAGCAGCGTATTAGCTGCCAGCAGCACCCAAGAGATAGGCTCATGCCAAGTCAAAAACACCACAGTGCGTAGGAAGCAGGATTCACTTCCCTCAGGTGCCCACTCTTCTTTCCCACAAGGCTGGCAGCTGTGGAGGTCTGGAAGGAAAGGCGGAGGGGAGTCCTAAGGGCTAGTGGAGCAGTTCAGGAATGAGGAAGGGAGACCACATTGATCTGCAAAGTGCTGCGAGGGAGATACCACAGGAGCTGGAGATGGGGGTAGCCCTGAGTGGGGTCCTGAGGCCATGTGTTTCCTCAAGATGCCTGTGTGAATTAGATTCTGGAGACCCTTGGGTAGGTTATGTATGGCTCGTGATCCCAGAAGGGGCTTGCAAACCAAGAGGTCCCTAGGGAGGGCTTTACTCTGGTTGCTCTGCCCACCTGCCAGTGAGGCTATGATCCAATAGGAGCAGCCAGCCCCAAAGGAAGGGCATTTTCTTCTCTCCCCAGCACTTCCGTGCTAAAATCCACCTAGCCAAATCCGCCTTCCTGTGCTGCCACTCTGTGGTTTCTCTGACTCTGAGAACAGAAGAGATGCGTTCCCATGCCCATAGAGATCATAAAAGGAAAAGAATGTGGCTCATGGCGTCCAACTCTGGGCTGAGCCCTTAGTTGCCTTAATTTGCTCTCTGATCTTGGCCTTGCATCACTGGGTATAGTATGCTGTTTTTTCAGCTGCAGATACAGTTTCTTCATTCAGGCCAAGCTGTTCAGGTGCTAGCTACAGCATGGGCAATAGAAGGGACTTCACACAGATAGCAGGGAAGGGTACAAGGGAACGTAGCTACCTCTGCTTGCATAAAGAGGTTGAATTTAGGATAAAATTGTGCCTGTAGGAATGGGGCTGGGAGCTCTCTAGTAAAAGACATAGTGGGTCTGAGGATTTTAACAGGTTGTTTCTTTCTGCTTCCTCAGAATTCAGTCTGGTGACAGGTATTCTTCAGCCTATACCTAACTAGCAGTGAAGCGAGCAAGGCCCTGGTTCTGTGCATGTGTGGCCTGAGGGAGAGCCCCTCTTCTGCTGTACAGACCCTAGGAGTGCCCAGTCCTTCACCCACTCACTTGATCACTCACCACTCTTGTTGAGGAAGGTGCCGGCCTCACAGGGCACACATTCAAAGCAACAGTGGTAGAAACCCACAACTACTCGCTGGTGCCCTTCAAGACAGTTGCTGGAGCACACAGACTCAGGCACCTGCAAGAAGCCACAGGTGTTCTGTAACCACATGGCCAAGTCAAGGAATACTCACAGGTGGAATGGGAAATAGTCTCTGTGCATCTGCCTTCACAGCTCACTCCCAGAGCAGAACCCCTGGTTTTATAAACCAGCGCAGCAGGCCATCTGGGTGCTGCCTGTGGGGCTTCCCCAGCAGGGCTGGATAGAGGCATGTTGGCCTGGTACCTGGGATCTCCCTCCTGCTCTGTGTAATCTATGTCAACAGTATCCTTGGGCTGCAGGCTGCCCATAAAGCAGTCATCTGGTAAGTGACCATGTCTCTATTACCTGGTTGTCCTCTCCGTGCCACCGGATTTTGGTTTTATTTATGTCCAGCTGAACTGGAGGCCACGTGGAGGAGCCGATGACCCTGAAGGTCCACTTGGGACCACTCCAGTCCCAGGCAATTATGTCATAGCCACTGAGAGGGTCCCCGTTGTCATTAAATATCACAGTGTCCTCGTGTAGAAGGAAATTCACCTTGCGGATCTGCTCTAGAAGCTGAAATACACAGGGATCAGGGAGCTGCCGTAGATGGCAAATGTTGCTCCTCCTCAACCCACCCAGACCTGGAAGGATCAGGAATCAAGTGCCTGGGGCCTTATGCTTCTATTTGGGTGGTTTCAGGCCATCTGGAAATTCAGAGCCCTCCTTCCCCTCCAAGGAAACCCCTCAACCCTCCCAACCAGGCTTCTGAGAGGAAGTTTCTAACAAAGGACCCCTTTACAGTGATTTTTAGTCCTGGATATGAAGCATGGTGAGTGGGAGGGGCTGAGGTTCAGAGAATTGAAGCCTAAGAGAGGGGATCAGCCCTCTGGTCAATGGCCTTTGTCCTCTGCCCCCAACACTTAGTTGGGCAGAGACTGATCACTCTGGTTTCCTCAGGAAAGCACCCTGTTTCAGGGTGCCAGGGGTAGGGCCACCTTACCTGCCAGGGGTAGACTCGGTCCCTGGAACAGGCTCCAGAGGCACAGCCCAGGAGCTGGTGGAGGCCATGGGCTGCTGCGTAGACAGCCCGGTAGGCATTGTAGGCAGAGCTCATGGAGAATGCTCCGAGTGTGGGCATCTGCTGTACTGTGAAAGCTTGGCACTCTCTGCAGAGTTGGTTGCTGCTGCACCAGGAGTCCCTGGAGCAAGGCCTATGGGCTGCCTTCTTTGCCCGGACGTAGGCCTCTTCAAACTCCTTCAGACCAGGGACAAGTTTCTGCTGGATGGCCACGCCCAACACTGTGCCAATGCCCCAGATCCTGGGCAGGCTGCTAATATGTCTGGAGATGGCCCAGTCTTCTGAAGCAATCCACACCTTGGCAGTCAGCTTGGCCAGGACCACGGACTCGAAGAACACCCTGGCCAGCTGCCTGCTGGAGAAAACGACCACAACAGTGGTCCTTGCTCGGTCCAGGTGGTACATCATGCTCTGCATCCTCTCATTACCCGGCTGGGCAGAGAAGGGTATGATGTCCTTGAAGGCAATGCAGATGCCCTGCTGGGTGGCCTGCTCCTCCAGTGCCTGCACCCCCAGCTGCCCATAGTCGCCGTCGCTGCCCACCAATGAGATCCAGACCCACCCAAACCTCTGCAGCAGTAGCACCATGATCTCCACCTGGTACTTATCGCTGGGGATAGTGCGCAGAAACGAGGGGTAATACCGCTTCACTCCAAGCGTCACACTGCTGGCCTCGTAGCTGATCTGCGGGGGTTCAGTTCAGCAAGTTCAGTGGCATCAGTCTCAATCAGGGCCCCCAAGTGCTGGCCCTGTTCTGGGCACCGGGACCCAGGGATGCGGGACACATGGTCCCTGCCCTGGTTCTCAAGGAGAGCTCTAGTGGACATAGGAGGCTGACGAGTTACATGTGGAAAAGAGGCAGAAACCCAAGGAGGGAGTTCTGAGAGAAGAAAAGGAAGGGAACAAAAGCTGCACACAGTGAGTGAAATGACCCAAGAGGTTGGATGCCAGAAGAAGGAGCACAAAAGTAGGTATGTGGTTAGGCCAAGGGGGCCTTAACTGTCAGGCTAAGATACTTGGTCTTTATCTGTAGGCCATTGGGAGCCCCTAAATATTTAGGCAGAGAAGTGATATATTCAGACTTGTGTTTTAGGAGTGTATCTCTCATTTCAATGAGGAACATGTTAGAAAAGGCTCAAAACCAGAGTCAGGGAGAACCCCTAGAAGGCTGATGGGATCGTCTAGATGAGAGCGCTTGGTGGTCTGAGTTAGAGCTGTGGCGGTGGTGATGAAGAAGAGGGGATGGACCTGGCAGCATTTAGAGGGTAGAAGCAGAGGGCATGGTGATGGGCTAACTATGGGGGTGTGGGACAGAGGAATTTGGGTAGGCCTGTTGGGTTCCTGGCTTGAGTAGAGATGGTCACTCTTTAGGCAGGTGGGCAAGAAGGGGGATGCAGGAAGAAAAGAAGCTCTAGTTGTATAGGGAGGTAAGCTCAGTTTGGGGCCTGTGGGTCCATGAAGTGGAGACCCTAGATGAGCATCCAGAAATGAGGCTCAGTGCTTAGAACTCAAGACAGAAGGGATATTTGGGTGGCTTAGTGGTTGAGTATCTGCCTTCGGTTCAGGACATGATCTCGTAGTTCTGGAATCGAGTCCTACATCGGGCTCCTACATGGAGCCTGCTTCTCCTCCCTCTGCCTATGTCTCTGCCTCTCTGTGTGTCTCTCATGAATAAATAAATAAAATCTTAAAAAAAAAAAAAAAAAAACTCAGGACAGAAGCTAGAGACCAGGAAATTGAGCCACGGGGCCCATGGCTTGTGTAGGGGTTCTGAATAAATTGCCTCAAGATATGCCACTTTGTCTTGTGGGTTAATTTCCAATTGGAAATAATTAAGGCACAACAAACTCAAGAAAAAAAACTTTGACCTTTCCCCTAACTGCCTAAAAGAATTTAGTTAGCTGAACTGCTCTAGGTGAGGGAGCTGTCACCCTAGGTAACTGCATTATAATAGGAACTAGATATGGTGGGCAGCGGGATCTTAGCAAAGTCTGATTTGTTGAAATTCTTCTCTATGTTCCATTGTTCCTGGATGGCCCAGCAAACATTTGTTTACTAAGCATTTACTTTCTTTTCTCTTCCTGCGAATTGTCTTCCTCTCCTTTGAAGTCCCAGACCCCAACCAGTTTCTCCTTGGTTCAGAATAGCAATTAAGCCCCATTTCTGCCTGTCTTTGAACCTCTCCCTATACATGTAAAACTTTGACTTTCTCCTATTAATCTGTCTCATGTCAATTTAATGTTCAGACCAGCCAGAAGAATCCTGAAGAGTAGAGTAAAATTTTTACTCCCAACACCTGGCTAGGAAAGGGAGCATCCTGCACTCTGGGAATCATCCACCTTTTCAGAAGAGTCTAAAGAGGAAACTGAGGAGGAGGGGGAGGTGCCATAAGTGAGAGAGGGCAGGTCATAAGGAGGGGGAGGTGCCATAAGTGAGAGAGGCCCTCCAGATCACAAGAGCAAGTGGTGGCAGCTGGGGTAGGGGGCTGAGAAGCGAATGACAAGAGGGAGAAGCAAACAAAGCTAGAGAGCTCTGCAGATAAGTTTCCACAGAAAGAGGGCAGAGGGAGACCCATGCTGGGAACAGAGGTGCCTGGAAGATGGAGGGGGTAAGGCCAGGAGAGGTGGAGGAGGAAGCAGGAGGCTGACAAGCAGAGGAGAGCATGAGGCCCAGGGGGACAGCACCCTGAGTGGGGGACCAAACCCCTAGGCCTGACCTGGGAGGGAGGGAAGGAAGCCAGGAAGGAAGGAGGGCCTGGGAGAAGTAGAGAGGTTCGTGGGGGTAGGAAACAAAGAGTGTTCCATCCTTCACAAAGGAGATGGAATGTTGGGAGGAGTAAAGGGCAGCAGTTTCAGAGAATGGGTTTTCTCAGGAGCATTGAGGCCAGGGGTCTGGATGCAGCACCTGGGGGGAAGAAATGCTGGAGTGCAGATTGCGATGGGTCAGGGCCTCCTGCAATGTGACTAATGAGCAGTGATCACCCAGGAGATCCAGGGGCTCAGACTGGCCTGGGGGCCCAGCAGCTCCTGCCCACCACCCCTAGCCCACACTGGACTTGACAGAAGGGGAGACGGACACCCTGTCAGGGCACCAGCTTACCACAGGCACCAGAAACGGGCTCAGCAGGGCTGCAGCGGTGGCAGCATGGTTGGTGGTGTCAGGTCCAATCACCGCCAGGGCGGCCGGGGAATAGTGGGAAGGGTCTGCTTGGATCTCTATGTGATGTGTCCCCAGCGTGGAGAGTACATTGAGTGTGGCGTACACATTGGCTGACTCTGAGCACACGTCATACAGCTGGTACCCCAGGGTGACATTAGGCAGCAGTGTTGTGGAGTTGTTGATCTCCTCAATGCCAAACCGCATGGCCTGAAAGAGGTGGTAGCCATGGCCATTGAAGCTGTTGGGCCTGTAGAGAAAGCCAAGCTGAGAGCCGAGAAGGGCAAGGCCTTGCCGAAACCCTCTTTGGGGGGTAGAGAGGAAACTGAGGTCATCTGTCCAGTCCCCTACAACCAGGACCTCAATGTGGGCCCTGTACCATACACACAGTTGTGTTAATAGGACTTTGCAGGGGTTGGGGTGGGGAACAAGTTGGAGGAACCACATACCATGCCTCCCCAGATAAGCATATTAGCATTGAAAGGCTGATGAAGTCCTGTATCAGAGACACGTGCTGTATTAATCAGGGTTCTCTAGAGAAACAGAACCAACTGGACATATATGTAGAGAGAAAGGTTATTTTAAGGAATTAGCTCGTATGATTATGGGGCTGGCAAGTCTGATGTTTGCAGGGCAGGTTAGAAATTCCCTTAATGGTAGATGCTGCAGTCTTGAGTCTGAAGGCAGAATTCCTTCCTTTTTAGGGGACCTCAGTCTTTTAAGGTCTTCAACTGATTGGATGAGGCCCACCCACACAATGGAAGGCAATCTGCTTTACTCACCCATCGATTTATTTATTTTTTTAAAGATTTTATTTATTAGATACACAGATTGAGAGAGAGAAAGAGAGAAAGAGAGAGGCAGAGACACAGGCAGAGGGAGAAGCAGGCTCCATGCAGGGAGCCCGACGTGGGACCCGATCCCAGGTCTCCAGGATCACGCCCTGGACCAAAGGTGGCGCTAAACTGCTGCGCCACTGGGGCTGCCCTCACCTGTCGATTTAAATGTTAACCTTCACAGCAACATCTAGACTGGTGTTTGGCTAAACAACTGAATACTATACCCTAGTCAGGATAACACATAAAGTTAGCCACACACCTGTTTAACCTTGTTTAGCTAATGCTACTCACCAGGACACTCATGAATGGGGTGAGGGCCTGTGTTCCTCCCTACCTCTTGGGAACTGCTAGCTGGATCCCAACAGGGGCATGGTTCAGCTCTGCTTAAAGAGTGTGCAAGCACATTTCACTTTCCAACCTCTCTGCTTGTTAGAAGGGTCTTCCGTCATTCTATCACTTCTGTCCTCGAGTCCCTTGGAGGAAATTCAGTGAGTGCCTCCCACCATGACACCTTCAGAAGTGGGTATCCATGTGTCTCCTCTACCCCAAATCTTCTCTTCCCAGCTCCTATCTGTATCTCTTTGGCCAGTCTTCATGCACTAGGCTTTCCAGAACCTTCCTGTGTGACAGATGTGCTTCATGTTTAAGGCATCTGCCACTGGGTCTCGATCCAGCCTCAAGCCTCCCAGATCTTAGACTTGCACAGATACCACTCGTCTTTTTTTTTTTTTTTAAGATTTTATTTATTCATAGAGACACAGAGAAAGAGAGAGAGAGAAGCAGGCTCCATGCAGAGAGCCTAACATGGGACTCGATCCAGGGTCTCCAGGATCACACCCTGGGCTGCAGGCAGCGCTAAACCCCTGCACCACCGGGGCTGCCCACCACTTGTCTTCTTTAGGAGAAAAGCAGATGCTTTTCTCTACCAAGACTGTCGACTTGATGAAGGCAAGGCACCAATCTAAAGAATCTTTGCTAAGCTAAAGCATCTACTGCTCTGTGCCTTCCATTTACCCTGCATGGAAAACCACACTCACCACCGGGAGACCCAGAGAGGAATAGGGAGGACACGGAAGCAGGGAAAAGCCATGATTGCTTAACCTTTGCTGCCTACTTATGTCACAAATCCTGGATCAACTGGAATGGGATTACAATACAAAGCACTCTAATAGTGAAGACAAAATAACATATTATAAAGTGGAACCTGAGCAGAAGTGCCAGGGAAGGTCCAGCCAGGGCTTGAAGGTAGTGACCTAGGAGGGGGAGGGACTGGAGATAGTTCAGGAGGCGGCCCCAGAGGCAGAAAGGGCAGACAGAGGTCCTTCTAGGCACAGGCCCCTCACTCACCTGTCACAGAGGGTCACCATGGGCCTGCGTCTCACCCCGGGACAGTCAGAGTGCAGAGGGAACAGACCTGCAAGTAGGTAATCCCCAGGGAGGCTGAAATCAGGAGATGACTCTGTGTTGTGGCAGCTGAGGGCCCAGCAGCAGGAGAGGGAGAGCTGCAAGCTGACCAGGTGAGCTGCCAGGAGTGACATGCTGGCCACACAGTCCTGTGCCTGGCATGGCCCAGCAGAGCCCTCTGACCAGGTTGGCCGTTTAAATAGAATAGATGGCAGCTGCCCAGATGCTTCCCAACTTCATGCTTGTGCCAGGGGTGGGGCTGAAATCCAGTTGTAGGAACCTGGCTGCTTGCCGTGGCCTTCTGGGCCTGTGGTCCTGCTCAGGAACTCAGCAGGGGGAAAGAACAGATGCAAACCAGGTGGCAGCCACTGACCCTTCCTCTGCATGGTTGTGGCTTCTGTTCTTGCTCTGGTGCCTGTGGCTTCTTCACCTGGCTCAGAAAGGGAGCCCCCCCACCCTGGGGCGCCTGGTTGGCTCAGTGGGCTGAGCAGCTGACTCCACCTTGGCTCAGGTCTTGACCTCAGGGTCTTGAGTGAAAGCCCAGCGCTGGGCTCCAACCTGGGTGTGGAGTCTACTTAAAAGAAAGAAAGGGAGCCCTGGCATTTTGGGGGACGGTGGTCAGAGAAAGGAGGCAGGGACACAGCTTCTCCAGGGGATAGAAGGTGGAGGGAGCTGTGGGTTTTAGAACCTTTTACTTGGGCCTCAGTTTACCAAATGAGACATGGCTTTGAGTTGATGTGGTCCCAGTCCTCAGTTTTCTGACACTGAAATTTTGAGTGAATCACTGTGGGTTTGTCTTGTTATCCAGGGTGGCTCCCTTCAACTCAAAGACAACTGCATGCAAACACAGTATGCAAATAGACCGGTTTTGCTTAAACTGCCAATCCTGGGTCTTTTTCTGCAAGAAAAAAAAAATTCCAAGTGGATTTCCGGAGAGGTGGCCCAGGACTCACGGTGGGGTATCTGGCCCGGGTGGGGCTTTTGCATAATGTAAATGGGGCCCTCGAAGGGCCGGCCGGCCGGGTGTGGCCAAGGCCGCTGCCTCTCAAGCCCCCGGGCCGGCGGGAGCCTCCGAGGGGCCGGCGGAGGCCAGGTGCGTTGCCCGGGCGGCCGGCAGAGGGCGCACGCGGCTCCCAGGCCCCTTCTTGCAGCCGCCCGACCGCCGCGGAGCGGAGCGACTGGATCTCGCGAGATTCTCGTGCGGCAGGCGCCGGGGCCAGCATGGCGGACTCGCAGGTGCTGCCCAAGCGGGGTCCCTTCCGCTCCACGTGGCTGCGGGCCCGCAAGGCTCGGACGCCGCTCGTCCTCAGCCGCCGGCCCCGCCGCCGGCTCGGGACGCTGCGTTGGTGCGGCCGGAAGCGCCTGCGGCGGCGGCTGCTGCAGGCCGAGGCGGCCGGCGCGGACTGGCGGGAGAGCGGCTGCCCGGTGCCGCGCGCGGTGGCCCGAAGGCCCAAGCCCGAGGCCCCCCGCCCCGCCCCGGCCGCGCCCCCCGCCGCGAGCGGCCCCGCCACCCTCCCCATCCCCCCCGTGCGGCCGGCCGGCCCGGGCCGCGCGCTGCTGCTGCTGCCGCTGGAGCAGGTGGGTCGCGCCGGAGGAGCCGCAGCCCCTGAGAAGACCCGGCCGCCGGCGTGCGGAGCGGGGACGCCGGGACCTCCCGGGGGGCCCTGGGCTGCCGAGCGACGTGACCGCTGGGTGCTTAGACCTGCCAGCAGGGCCGCGGACCCTCTCGACGCGCTCAACTCTCTGGAGTCCTTGCCTTTAGTTCCGTGGATGTTTACGGGCGAGGACGCTGAGGTGTAGCGTAGGCACCTTGCCGAAGGTGTACGGCAACGGCAGAACTGGTGCTGAACCAGGCAGCCCGGCGGCGGGGCGTGCTCTCCTTCCTCCAGGGCGGGAGGAAAGTGAGAACCAGGAGTGCGAGAAACTTGGCTGGCCGTGGGCCTTGGTACAGGTGGGGGTCGTGAGGACAGCGGAGCCCAGTGCATGGGACCCCCTGTCCTTCCTGCGTCTGTACACCAGCCGTCTCTCTAGCTGTCCTGGCAGACGAAATTGGGTTAAAGGTAGTAAGTACCTGATGGTCACCTAGTGCAATGTACTGTGACTTGGAAACTCCCCCCCCCCCTTTGATATGTGAAAAGCAATTAAGAATTTAGAAAACTTAAAAAAGAAAAGGGGGGGTGGTGCCTGGCTGGCTCAGTGGGTGGAGCATGCTACTCTTGATCTCACGTTGTCACTTCCAGTCTGAAATTGGGCATAGAGTTTATCTTAAAAGAAGTAGAAGAAAGTTCAGAAAACTTGTAACAGAATTTGTAATGTATCTTCTTTTTTCTTTCTTTGCTAGGGTTTTACTTTTAGCGGGATCTGCCGTGTGACTTGCCTCTATGGCCAGGTGCAGGTGTTTGGTTTTACCATTAGCCAAGGCCAGCCAGCCCAAGAGGTCTTCTCTGCCTACACCCACTCTCGCTTGGCTATCAATGCAGTTCATTATTCCATGCCTGAGAAAAGCAAGAAGGAGATGAAAAGAGAAGCCCGAACTTTGCTCAGATCTCACCTTAGTCGGGGTAAGGAAAATAGCTGGATAATTTACTGAAGGTGTACTATAATAAGGCTGATGTTTTTAGATATTCCTACTGCCTAGAAATTGCGGTTTTTTGTGTCTATTTAAACCCTCATGACGGTCCTGTGATTCAAATTTGTTTTCACCATTTTACAAATGAGAAAAATTGCTCAGGGCCACATACCTAGTGTATAGCAAAAGCAAACCTGGATTGATATCTCCATCCAGGTGTGTTCCTAGTATGTGATACGGTTTCCTGAAGAAAGTTTTCAAACGTAAGTCCTGCTCTCAAAAAGTAGACCGTTCAGCTGAGAAGGTAGTCCTAAATAATGTAGAATTTCATGGAGTTACTTTTCTCTTTACAGATGACAGATGCTGGTTGATGAAGAACTTTTCTCCTCTGTGTTCCATTGTGATGCTAGAACAACTGAAAACCTCCACTGTGAACTTCTTAGTCAGCCATCCAGGTTTATCTTACGTTTTCGTACAAGAGGTAGAGCCAGTTTTCATTCAGAGTTTTGCTAATTACTTTCACCAGAACAGTCATGTCAGATGACTGTAGGAGCTCCCTTGGAAGATCAGTTTGTTGTCTTGTGGGTTGTGCACGGTGTCACATGTGTGCACTGCAAAATAGCATAGAAAATGCTATCTCCCTTTCCTCATTAGTTTTTTAATTTTTTAAAGATTTTATTTATTTATTCACGAAAGACATACAGAGAGAGGGAGAGAGGCAGAGACACAAGCAGAGGGAGAAGCAGGCTCCATGCAGGGAGCCCAATGTGGGCCTGGATCCCAGGACTCCAGGATCACGCCCTGGCCTGAAGGCAAGCACTAAACCGCTGAAGCACCGAGGGATCCCATCCTCGTTAGTTGTATTCCCCCCTTTCATCCTTTCATATTGTAGGTGGTTAAATGCCTTTTGGAATTTTTAATTTATGTTTTTTCCAGTTTTTTTTTTTTTTAAGATTTTATTTATTTGAGAGAGCAAGCATGCATGAGTGGGGAGGGAGGAAGGGGGAGAAGCAGGCTCCCTGCTGAGCAGGAAGCCCTATGTAGGGCAACTTGGGGCTCGATCTCAGGACCCTGGATCATGACCTGAGCTGAAGGCAGATACTTAAGCAGCTGAGACCACCAGGCGCTCCCCCCAAAAGATTTTTTTTTAACTCTAAGTACAATCTACCCCTCAACGTGGGGCTTGAACTCATGACCCGAAGATCAAGAGTTGCGTGCACTACTGACTGAGCCAGCCAGGTGCTCTGCCTTTTGGAATTTTTTTAAAATGGTTACATTTTTATTCTGATTTATTAACTTGAGACGGTATAAATTTTCTCTATAAGCATACTTCAGTAAGCTTATACTTTCTCCCATTTCTTTCTCCAAATTTTTGCTGACCATGTTACTAATTTTTTTTTTAAGATTTTATTTATTCATGAAAGACACACGGAGAGAGGCAGACATAGGCAGAGGGAGAAGTAGGCTCCCTGCAGGGAGCTCGATGTGGGACTCAATCCCAGGACCCTGGGATCATGCCCTGAGCCAAAGGCAGGCGCTCAACCACTGAGCCACCCAGGCGTCCGCATGTTATTAATTTCTTTAAGTCATGTTCTGTTGCTATAATTGTCTCCTGTGAGCCGGAAATTGAGCCTAATCTGTAGGATTATCAGGCTGACTGGATTCGAGGTATGAGGAAAAACCAAGGAATAACATGCTTTTGGATGCTTATAGTTATTGAGATGGGGATACTACAGGAGGAGCAGATTTAGTTGTTAACCTTGAGATGCCTGTTAGACATTCCATTGGAGATGTCAGGTGGACAGTTGAATATATGAGTCTGGAATTGGGAGCTTTCAGCAGAATGGCACACAAGCCATGAGATGGGATAATAACACCAAGGGAGTTGATACAGAGAAACAGGGGAGTTCAAAGTCTGAGGCTTTTGGCACTCCCAAGAAGAGGTCTGGATGAGGGAGCAGCAGAGACTGTCTCTGATGTCAGAGACATCAGAGGAGTCACTGATGTTAGAGAAAAACCAGGTGAGTGTGATCAGGAAGTCTTCAGAGGAGCTGGAAGTGAACAGTTGTGTCACTTGCTGCTGTTGGTAGGTTGGTCCCAAGAATGGAGCCTGGGAGGTAGGAGTCTGATCTGGACAGGCGCAGTTGCAGTAGACTGCTTGGGGATAGCCTGACCGGATTAGGGTCAAGAGCCTAGGGAGGAGGAATTCCAGGGTTTAAGGGAAGGAATTTTGCTTTTGTGATTGGAGAAGTGTGGTCAGAGTTTTGTTTTTTGTTAAGATGCATGAAAAAAAAAAAAAAAAAAACAGTGCATGTTTGAACACAGCAGGTAGGAATGATCCAGTGCAGGGAGGGAGGTAATGGTGGAAATGAGGCTGCAGAAGGGGAGCTTCTGGCTCTGGTGTCTGTAGGGAGGAGTCAGCCTTGAGAGCAGTGGCACTTCACCTGGAGTAGCTGGCCCACGCAGAAGTTCTCTCTCTCTCTCTTTTTTTTTTTTTACTTTAAAAAACATTTTTATTTATTTATTCATGAGAGATACACAGAGAGAAAGGCAGAGACATAGGCAGAGAGAGAGGCAGGCTGCATTCAGGGAGCCCAATATGGGACTCGATCCTGGGACCCCAGGATCATGCCCTGAGCCAAAGGCAGGTGCTTAACCACTGAGCCACCCAGGTGTCCCAGAAGTTCTCTTTTGATGGTCTCATCCCCTCCGGGAAATAGATCAGGGCCGTAGCTCAGTGGGAGTAGCTAAGTGGCAGGTGTCAGAGGTTAGAAGTGAGAGGAGAGGCCATGCAATGAGCACAGGACAGTCAGTGGACTTTTGTGATGACCTCCGTTTAATCTAGTGCAGACTCAGTAGCTGGATGAGGGCCATGGAAAAGGAAATGGGAACCTTGTGTTACCAAGCCTTTGCCTCTTGCAAGGGAAGATTCTAAATACCTTGATTTTTTTTTTTTTTTAAGATTTTATTTATTTATTTATTCATGAGAGAGACAGAGAGAGAGAGAGAGAGGCGCAGAGACACAGGCAGAGGGAGAAGCAGGTTCCATGCAAGGATCCCGATGCGGGACTCGATCCTGGGTCTCCAGGATCACACCCCGGGCTGCAGGCGGCGCTAAACCACTGCGCCACCAGGGCTGCCCTCTAAATACCTTGATAATCTGTTTTCATTCATTTTTTTAAGATTTTATTTACTACTTTGAGAGAGCAAGCACAAGCCAGGGGAGAGGCAGAGGGAGAGAGAGAAGCAGACTGCCTGTAGAACAGGGAGCCTGATGCAGGGCTTGATCCCAGGATTCTGGGATCATGACTTGAGCCAAAGGCAGACGTTTAACTGACTGAGCTACCCAGGCTCCCTTGTTTTCATTCATTTTAACTCTATTTATTTGTTTTCTGGGATTTCATCACCACTGTTGTATTCCTTATGCTCCTCCTCTTCCTATGCTGTAATTTCCCTCCCCCACTGTGTGTCAGTACATCCTAGGGTTATTTTTTCGTACAAGGCAGATAGTGAACTTTATATGATCTGATTTTAAGGTACATAAGATATTCTTATTTTGACATCCATGATTGATAGTTGAACACAGTATAGTTTTCCTTGGAGACCTTGTGCCACTGTATTCTAGAATCCAGTGTTGCTGTTAGGAAGTCACACACCACACTGATTCTTCTATGATGTCTTTATCCTGGGGTTGATGAATTGCATGAGTATATGATCATGGATGGGTCTCTGCCTTGATTGTCTTCACTACGGAGGCCTTGTTTCCTCTGAGGCTCCAGTGAGGGCCTGTTCCTCCATTCCTTGGGTTGTGTCGGTGGTTTCCTGGTACTTCTGCTGGAGCGCCAGTGGACTTAGTGGGCCTGTTTTCCACATTGTTTCAGCTCTGTTGGTTGTCTTTTTACTTTATGTCTAAGGATGCCGTCCTGATTTTGTTCTGTATCACCAACCTGTTCAACAGCAGTGGTCTTCTGTTGAATTGAATTTGCACACTTTCCTTTCCTGTGGGGTCTCCTACAGAGGTGATGGCAGTTTGAAAGGAAGTGTCAGCCAGGACAGGTACAGACTACTATAGAATAGCTGATGAGACTCTTTGAAGGGATGGCTGCTGGGGTAAGAGGGGGACTCAGATTTATCTTTCATAGCTCGCACAACTATTTGAAGTTTACTAATTTAGCACCAGAGGAAGACTGTGCACTTGTTTTCACGTTTTCTTAAAACATTTTTATTTTTATTTTTTATTTATTTATTTTTTTTTCTTAAAACATTTTTAAATTGTTAATTTCAGAGTCCAACATTCCAGATTAACTCTGAACATTTAGCCCTGAGATCTGTTGGCATTAAAAGGGAGAAGAAGAAAAATGGCCTTCGTTTGACTGAGAGTGTGTTGTCGGCCTTGGAGGAGTTGGTTACCGTGTGCTGTGGTGAGTGATATGTGGTGATAAAGGGAGTGTTAATCCCCCAGGGCCTTAAGATTACAATGTACATGTAGAGCCCCAAAGAAGGTTGCTAATTTGAGGCATCAATGTTTGTTTTGTTTCCAGAAGAAGTAGACGGCTGCCCTGTCATTCTGGTTTGTGGCTCTCAGGATGTTGGAAAGTCAACATTTAATAGATACCTGATTAACCAGTTATTAAATAGGTAAAAGTGTTTTTATTTTTGTTTAGATGTATTATTAGATTTGGGTAATGAGATAGGATTTTTGATTTAAGAAACTAGACGGGAAAAAAAAAAAAGAAACTAGACGGGAATGCATTTGACTTCTAAATACAGATTATCTACAAGTCTGTGCAAAGCTGCACTCTCTGTTAGGCTGTGTTTCGTAGTGTGGCACAGCGGCCTCTCGGGGTGTCCTGATTGTGCTTATCAATTAATGTGCAGGAATCACCTGGTCTGTTTGTCCATACCCAGAGGTTCAGAGTAGGGAGCAATTCTATGGCATTTTAAAGATCAGGTATTAGGAAAGACGAAGTTGTATCCACACTGTGAATGGACACCATGACCACACCTGCATCATATTTTCTTTCAACATTTTTTTTATATTGATGGCTGTCTTTGGAGCATTCTACCTAAAAGACTGCATAGGGTGGATTATGCCTATGTATTGCATGAAGTCTGTAATATCTGATTTATTTTTTGACAAAATTAAAGTTAGTTGAGATTTTCTTTATTTTTTTCAATATTTTAGTATTTCCTGCATTGACTACTTGGAATGTGATCTGGGACAGACAGAATTTACGCCTCCAGGATGCATTTCTTTACTTAATATTACAGAACCGATTTTAGGTATGTATTATACATTTCTTTCATGTCTTGGTTTCATAAAACTCAAATATAATGATACAAAAAATTCAGAAACTATAAGGAGCACCTGACTGGCTCAGTCAGTGGAGCACACAGCTTTTGGTCTCAGGGTCGTGAGTTCAAACCCCACATTGGGCATGGAGCCTTTGTAAAACAATTAAGGTAAAAATCAATAAAAATTAGAAAAAACAAAATGGGAGTGAACATCCCCAGACCAAGTTCCATTATGGTAAGCAGAACCGATAGCCATTTAGTTTTGTGTGAATTAGAAACACACCTTCATACGGTATTCCCTCTTCTATGAACCTGTATGATGATGAATTGACGTTGACACAATACTGTTAGCTAATCTATGGATTTTACTCAAAATGCATTCAGTTATCTTACTTTTTTTTTTTTTTTCCATCAGTTATCTTACTGATGTACTTTTTCTGGTTCAGAATCCAAACCAAAGTCCCATGTTAACGTTTTTTTAATAGTAAGATATGTACAAGGTGATATTTACTGTTTTAACCATTGATACGTGTCCAATTCAGTGACATTACGTGCGTTCGAGGTGTTACATGCCCATCACCACTGTCCATATCCAAAGCTTTCTTCCTCCCCAACTGAACCGCTGTCCCCATTAAAGAACACTTGTTCCTCCTGCTCGCCTTCCAGCTCCTGGGAACCTCTGTTCTACTCTGCCTGTCAATTTGCCTGTTCCAGGTCCTTCATATAAGTGAAAACAATATTTGTCTTGTGTTTGTTTTTTCTCACTAAGCATAATTTTTTTCTTTTTATTTTTTAAGTGTTTTTATTTTAATCCAGTTGATTAACACAGTGTTTTATTAGTTTTAGGTGTACAATATGGTGATCCAACACTTCCTTGTATCACCTTGTACTCCTCACAAGTGTGCTCCTTCATCCCCATCACCTGTTTCACCCCTCCCCCAAGCATAATGGTTTAAGATAATGTCCATATTGTAGCAGATAATCAAGATTAATTTCCTTTTTGTGGGTATCAGTCCATTATATACATGTATCACATTTTGTTTATACATTCAGCTGCTGATGGACAGTTGGATTATTTCCACTTTCTGGATATTGGGAGTAGTGCTGCTGTGAACATCAGCATACAGATATCTGGGCTGGTCCCTGCTTTTAGTTCTTTGAGATATACACTAGAAGTGGAATTGCTGGGTCATATGGTAATGCCATGTTTAACTGTCAGCCTGTTTTTCACAGCGGATGCATTTTGCATCCCCATTGGCAATGCACAGGGCTCTTCTTTCTCCTCATCTTGTCATCTTGATTATAGCCATCCTGTTGGGTGTGCAGTGGTAACTCAGTTGGTTTTGATTTGCATTTCCCTGATGAGCTTCTGTTCCTGTGCTTTTTGGCCTTTTTAGATCTTTGGAGAAATGTCTGTTCAAGTTCTTTGCCCATTTTTGAATTGCGCTATTACTGAGTTTTAAGAGTTCTTTCTATATGTTCTATAGATGTTAATCTCTTGTCAGATAAATGATTTGCAAACATTTTCTCCCATCCTCAACATTTTCTTTTTTTTTTTTTTTTTTTTTATGATAGTTACAGAGAGAGAGAGAGGGAGGCAGAGACACAGGCAGAGGGAGAAGCAGGCTCCATGCACCGGGAGCCCGATGTGGGATTCGATCCCGGGTCTCCGGGATCACGCCCTGGGCCAAAGGCAGGCGCCAAACCGCTGCGCCACCCAGGGATCCCTCCTCAACATTTTCTTTCCATTTTCTTGACTGTGTCCTTCAATACAATAAAAGTTCTTTTTTTTTTAATTATCTACTTTATTATTTTTTTAAGATTTTATTTATTTATTCATTAGAGAGAGACATACATACACAGGCAGAGACACAGGCAGAGGGAGAAGCAGGCTCCATGCAGGGAGCCTGATGCGGGACTCAATCCCAGGACCCCAGGATCACACCCTGGGCTGAAGGCAGGCGTTAAACCGCTGAGCCACCCAGGGATTCCCACAATAAAAGTTCTTAATTTTTATGAAATCCACATTAATTTTTCTTTTGTTGATATTCTCTTGATGTCATGTCCGCAATGTCGTTGCTAAGTCCAATGTCATAAAGATTTTCTCTAATGTTGTTGGAGTTTTTTTTTTTTTTTAAGATTTATTTATTTATTTATGATAGAGAGAGAGAGAGAGAGAGGCAGAGACACAGGAGGAGGGAGAAGCAGGCTCCGTGCCGGGACTCGATCCCGGGACTCCAGGATCGCGCCCTGGGCCAAAGGCAGGCGCCAAACCACTGAGCCACCTGTTGTTTAGCTTTTATATTTGTCTTTGGTCCATTCTGAATTAATTTTTTTTAAAGATTTTATTTATATATTCATGAGAGACCGAGAGAGAGAGAGAGGCAGAGACATAGGCAGAGGGAGAAGCAAGCTCCACGCAGGGAACCCGATGTGGGACTCAGTCCTGGGACTGCGGGATCATGCCCTGAGCCCAAGGCAGACGCTCAACTGCTGAGCCACCCAGGCGTCCCTTGAATTAATTTTTGTATATGATATAAGGACAACATCCAGCATCACTCTTTTCATTGTGGGTGTCCAGTTTATTTGTTGAAGACTGTCCCTCCCCCATTGAATGGTCTTGGCACCCTTGTGGTAAAGTATTTGTTAATTTATCTTGTGGTGAAGTATTTGATCATACATATGAGGGCTTATTTCTGGGCTTCCTGTTTTATTCCATTGACCTATGTGTCTTTCTATGCCAGTTCCATGGCAGTGGAGGAATAGGAGTCCTCCAACTTCATTCTTTTTCAAGATTGTTTTTGGCTGTTTGGTAGTACCCTTGCAATCCTGTATGAATTTGAGGATCAGCTTTTCCATTTCTGTGAAAAGGCTGTTGAATTTTGGTAGGGATTGCATTGATTGAATGTGTAGATCACCTTGGGTGACACATCTCAATAATGATAAATCTTCCTATATGTGAACACAGGATATCTTTCCAGTTTCTTTTTTTTTTTTTTTTTTAAGTTTCTATTTGTTTATTTATGAGAGACGCAGAGACATAGACAGAGGGGGAGGCAGGCTCCCTGCAGGGGAGCTTCATGCGGGACCCAGTCCCAGGACTCCCAAGATCACGACCTGAGCCAAAGGCAGATGCTCAACCACTGAGTCACCCAGGTGCCCTCTTTCCAGTTTCTTAAGTCTTCATAAATTTCTTTCAGCAATGTTTTGTGGTTTTCGTATACAAGTCTTTTACTTGGTTGGATTCATTCCTGAAGATTGAATTCTTTGAGCTATTACCATGAATGCAATTGCTTTCCTAATTTCCTTTTCCAGTTCGCTATTGGTGTATAGGAACATCTGATTTTTGTGCGTTGACCATGTACCCTGCAAATTTGCTGAATTCCTATATTAGTTCCAGTAGGTCTTTTGTGGATGTTTTAAGAATTTTTATATAAAAGATCATCATCTGTGAATAAAAGTAGTTTCACCTCGTCCTGTCCGGTCTGGATGCCTTTAATTACTTTTTCTTGTCTCCTAGCTCTCTCTGACTGGGACCTCCAGTGCAGTGCTGAATAGAGGGAAACATCCCTTTCTCCTTCCTCATCCTAGAGGGAATGCACTTCAGCAGAAGTGCACTGCCAGTGGTGGATTTTCTGTTGTTCGCCTTTGTCACGCTAAAGAAGTGGGCTTCTCTCCCTGGTGTGTGAAATGTTGTATCATGAAAGGCTTTTGGACCTTGTCAGGTGTTTTTTCTGTGTCGAGATACTTGTGTGATTTTTGTTTAGTTGACTTTTAAAGATTTTATTCATTTATGTGAGAGAGAGAGAGAGAGAGCACAAGTAGTTGGGGCACCAGGCAGAAGGAGAGGGAGAAGCAGTCTTCCTGCTGAGCAGGAAGCCTGCTGTGGGGCTCAATCCCAGGACCCTGAAATCAGGATCTGAGCCGAAGGCAGAAGCTTAACCAACTGAGCCACCCACGCACCCCTGTTTAGTTGACTTTTAAAAGATACATGATAGATTAGGTTGCTGGATGTATTGTGGATTTAACAGACTTTTTGACAATAAGTAGGGCATTCATATTGTTTTTAGTTTTATCAAAACTAATTGTTTATACTTTGCTCTCCAGGTGGTTTCATTGTTTTCTTTTACATTTTCTATAGTCCATTTATTTTTCTTTTCCTCTTTCACCCCTTAATATTTCAGCGGGTGTTTCCCCAAACAAGGACACTCTATTACGTAATCATCATGCTGCCACTGAGTCAAGGTAGTGATATGGCTATGCTGCTGTTCCTTTGTTCATCCAGCCACCTGCCTGAGTCCCGTGTGTATTTGCAAATCTTTAGTCTTCAGTCTGGAGCAGTCCCTTCAGCTTTTCTTTTACGACCTTGGCAGTTTGGAAGAATACGTTTGTCGAATGTCCCTGTGGTTTGGCTGAGATGTGATGCTGTATTCTCTGTGCATCCCATCAACAAGCTATTGGTTTGCCCTATTACCAGAGAGGTTAACTCTGCTCATTTGGTTAAGATAAGTGTTTTCCACTCTGACTGTAACTAGGTGTGTTATTTCTTCAAGGTGTCACTGCTTGTAGATCCCCTCAGTGGAAGAGCTAGGAAACATATGCTTGTTTAAACCCACACATGCATATACGTGTGTATGTATGTACACACACACATATGTGTATATACACTACCTCTTTTTCTCTTTGTATGTACGTTCCGTATTTATTAAGAGCCATGAGTTTACTGCCATCATTCCAATTCCAGTCTTTCACCCCAGGTTTATTCTAGTTAGCTTTCCCCCTTCCACATTCCCCCTTCCATATTTATAAGTTTCCTCTCTGATGATGAGAACCCTGGCTATGATTATTCTCCATGTATTTATGTATTTACTCAGTTCCTTTGTATTTGTTCAGTCTGTCTGCTGTGCAGGCCATTCCTCAGTTGTGGGCTGCCCCAATCCCCATATTCACCTTTGGCGGGCGCCTCGCTAGCCTTGGCTCCGGTGGCCTTGCCTCAACCACAGAAACCGGGCTCTCACCCTGCTGTGTTGCCATGTGGTTCTGGTCACCAGCCTGCTGAGTGGTTCTGGATCCCAACCAGAGAGGGGAGTTGTCTCAGGCTTGATGGATCCATGCTGCGATTAGGAGTGTCTACTCTGGATCTGGGCTACCTGAGGTTCAAGCCTGGCTGGTATCTACTCACTGTGAGACCTTGGTCAAATTAATCTACGTCCTCTGTACAAATGGGGATAGTAATACTACCTACTTTGTAGGGTTCTTATGAACATTAGAGACTCCATGTGAAATACATGGGATGTAGTAAGTGCTATGTTCCAGCACATCATTGCTGCTGTTCTTATTTGTCCTTTCATTAAAACATCATGCCTGCAAGGATGGGGAGGTTTGTTTTGTTCACAGATGTATCCTAAGTACCTACAACAATGCTCAGTGTTGTAGGTGCTCAGTAAATGTTTGTTGAGTGAATGGCCATATAAGGACATAATTGAGATTAACTTTATTAAAATAGAGTAAAAATAACATGTCTTTGTATTAAGCTGAAAGCTCAGATTTTTATTTTTATTTTACTTACTTATTTATTTATTGATGATAGAGGGAGAGGCAGAGACACAGGCAGAGGGAGAAGCTGGCTCCATGCCAGGAGCCTGATGCAGGACTCGATCCCGGGACTCCAGGATCGTGCCCTGGGCCAAAGGCAGGCACCAAACCGCTGAGCCATCCAGGGATCCCAAAGCTCAGATTTTTTTTTTTTTTTTAATTTTTATTTATTTATGATAGGCACACAGTGAGAGAGAGAGAGAGGCAGAGACACAGGCAGAGGGAGAAGCAGGCTCCATGCACCGGGAGCCTGACGTGGGATTTGATCCTGGGTCTCCAGGATCGCGCCCTGGGCCAAAGGCAGGCGCTAAACCGCTGCGCCACCCAGGGATCCCCAAAGCTCAGATTTTTAAATTTAATTTTATTTATTTGAGAGAGGAGAGAGAGCGCACACACACAAGTGGGGAGAGGGTCAGAGGTAGATGGAGAAGCAGGCTCCCCCCTGAACAGGGAGCCCAACGCAGGGCTAGATCCCAGGACCCTGAGATCATGACCTGAGCCTAAGCCAGATAGACACTCAACCAACTGAGCCACCCAGGCGCCGGGAAAGCTTAGATTTCTGAAAATGGGATGCAGCTGTTCCCAGTGGTGAGATGGTCTGGTAGGATGGTCTTTGATTTCCTTAAGGATCTTTGTCGCTGAAAATGGCTGAAGCAAAACCCTCACCTCCTTTTAAATAGTCACAGATTCAGACTCTTACCTTTATCTTCCTAGGACCACCTTTCACCCACCAGAGGACACCCCAGAAAATGGTATATTACGGGAAACCTTCTTGTAAAAACAACTATGAAAATTATATTGAGATAATAAAGTATGTATTCAGCTCCTACAAGAGAGAGTCCCCTCTTATCGTCAACACGATGGGCTGGGTGTCAGGTAAGCCTGTGGAGGCACATCTGGCAGAAAGGAGGGGCAGCATGAGTAAACTTTTCGCTTCAGGCAGTAATGCTGAGCCATTTTTAGGAGACTCTTTGATTCTTTGTCTCCGAGTAGCCGTGCTATTTTCTCATAGGCATGTGTCACTGCATTTTAGCGCCACAACTGCTGTGTCCTCTTCTTCACAGACAAAGGACTTTTGCTTCTCATTGATCTCATCCGGTTGCTGTCTCCCAGCCATGTTGTTCAGTTCAGTTCTGGCCGGAGCAAATACATGCCAAACCTCACCCCTGACTATGTGGATGACATGGACGGCCTGTACACAAAGAGCAAGTCCAGAGTCAGAAACAGAGGTTTCCAACTGGCAGAGTTTACGGAGAATTTGGAATTTGCTGACGAAGAAAAGGAGAGTCCAGTTGTGTTCACTGGACATAAACTGATATGCGTCCAGTCAGACTTTACATTTAGAAAAACTCCAAGAAATAGGTAATGAAACCATCATGGCTGGAGAATGAGGTTCTCTGCAGTTTAACAAGGCCTTCTGCCCTCAATTCCTTAAAAGGAATAAGTCTTCCACAACTTTTCAAATTTTCCTCACAGCCCTGTGTTCGTGAAGGAGAATCTGTTATTTTCTGAGCTGTTACTGTCCCAATGGAAACAGAGACAGCCCCGTCCTAAGATGGAATGATTTTGAATTTTTCAACTTTATGATGGTATTAAAGCAATATATATGCAGTAGACACTGTACTTTGGATTTTGTTCTTTTCCTGGGAAATCAGAATGCTATACAACACTCTGTCCTGATGCTGGGCGGTGACAGTGACCCTCAGCTCCCAGTCAGCCATTTGGGTGAGCAATAGACACAGCAACCATTCTGCACCCATCCAACATGGGCTCTGTGTAAGGTGATTCTGCCCAGCTTGAGGCTAATGTGAGCATCCTAAGCACAATTCAAGTGGGCAAGGTGTCTTAAAGGCATTTCCAGCTTCAGATATTTTCACTTTTTTGTGGGTGTGTGAGGACGGAACCCCATCATAAATTAAGGAAGACCCATATCCAGAGGTGGCCTTCAGCTCTGGTTGCCAAGAGCTTTTACTGAAGGGGAGTCTTTACGTATCATGTTTTTCCAGTGGGTTTATAGAAAGGCAGGGTCTACAGATGTTGAAGTAGGGATGTGTGTTCTTACTACATATAACCTTTGTAATGACTAACGGACTCTGTTTCCGAGCGGGAATTGGGCTCCTAATGTTAAATCTCTACTTACTTCATTCTAATTTACTTTTCAGAGAGTCACATAACAAAGTTCTCCGTGATTTGGCGGTACTAGGTTACCTTGGCCAGCTGCAGCCCCCAGTGCCACGACCACTTTGTCCTTTACATGGTCTGACACCCTATCAGGTAACCTGAACTCGTATGAGGAATTGTCTCTGTTGACTTAACGAGCACTCGAGCAGCTTCCTGGGCTCTTCTGGCCACCTTACAGCGCTTCACTCCTCTTTCCTCAGAATCACCCTGTGGTTTAGGGCCCGTAACTGCCTCAGCTCATAGACAGGAGAGCTTGTGCCCATAGCTAGCTGCTATCCTGTGTTGGCCACGACTACTTCTGTGCTGGTTAGGAATGTTCTGTCTGATTCTAGAGGTGGCCCTGGGCAGTCCGGCTCTAGTGCTTCCACTTTTTAGCAGCGTGTAAGACTGTGTCTTACTTGGAGAACAGAGGCTGTGCCCGACCTCACAGGATGGTTCTGTGGGTTCACTGAGTGTTCATAGTGGCTCCTGGCATCTGGAGACTACTCTTTTTTTTTTTTTTTAACAAGGCCTTCTGCCCTCAATTCCTTAAAAGGAATAAGTCTTCCACAACTTTTCAAATTTTCATTTTTATTTTATTATTTTATTTTATTATTATTTTTATTTTATTTTATTATTTTTTATTTTATTATTTTATTTTATTTTATTATTATTTTTTTACGTGTAGGCTCCATGCCCATTGTGGAGCCCAGTGCGGAGCCTAGTGCCAGCCTTGAACTCACCACTCTGAGATCATGACCTGAGCTGAGATCAAGAATCAGACACTTAACCAACTGAGCCACTCAGGCACCTCCCAGAGACCGTTCTTGAAAGCATTTCATATTGTCAAAAGTGGATTCTAGGGTCTCCTGGGTGGCTCAGTCAGTTAAGTGTCTGCCTTTGGCTCAGGTCATGACCTCAGGGTCTTGTGTCAGGCTCCCTGCTGAGCAGGGAGCCTGCTTCTCCCTATCCCTCTGCCTGCCGCTCCCTCTGCTTGTGGTCTCTCGCTCTGTCAAATAAAATCTTTAAAAAGAGCATGCATGTGTGTACTTGTGCATGAGCAGGGGAGGGGCAGAGAGGGAGAGGGAGAAGCAGATTCCCTGCTGAGCAGGGAGTCCGATGCAGGGCTCGATTCCAGGACCCTGAGATCATGACCTGGAGCAAAAGGTAGATGCTTCACCGATTGAGCCACCCAGGAACCCCAGATAAATAAAATCTTAAAAAAATAATAAAATCTTTAAAAAAAAAAAAAAAAGGTGGATTCTAGCACTGGAATATTTGCATCTTGGAATCCAAGCTCCTTAGAATTATTTTGGAAAGAAACTACCATGATATTAGAATGCCAGATGATGAAAGATTAAAATAGCAATAGATGGCATTTCCTAAATCCTTACCCTCTGTTCTGTCTTAAACCTGTGTTAACTTCTTTGCTCAGAATGTCTTTGTTATTACCCCATTCTACAGATGCTAGAACTGAGGTCAGGGATGCTAAGTCAGCCTGCCCAAGGTGCCTAGTAAAAGTTTGACCTGGGACCAGAGCCCAGAGTGTTTACCATCTGCTGTCCATACTAAGCACTCAGTGTGTGCTGTGCACTTGACCTGGAACAGCTCCTTGCTCAGCAGGGAGCCTTCACAGCAGCCCAGTGAGGGAGAGGCTCTTTCATTCCCTTTTTACAGCTTAGGAGCTGGGCACTGTAGGCAGGTCGAGGCACTGGACTCAGGTCACACCTCAGCGGGGCACTCCTCAGGCAGGAGCTCTAGGCCTGGCCGACAAGGACATGTCTCCCAGGTCTGATGGTGAGCTCATCTCCCCTGGAGAATCTCCAGCAGTTAATTGAAGTTTTGGTCAGTGGGGTCTTTTACTCACTTAGAGATGCTCTATAATGGAACTTGAAGCTTATCTACTGTAATTGTATCTGTCTTTTGCTATTTCAAGTTTGTTTTTGGAATCTAAGCAATATAACAAAATACTTTTCTACTTTATAAATCGGAAATTACATGAAGAGTTACATGTTAAAGGCAGAGTTGACCTTTAAGCAACACTGGATTGAACTGTGTGGGTCCACTTATATGCGGAGGCTTTTTTTTTTTTTTTTATTTATGATAGTCACACACAGAGAGAGAGAGAGGCAGAGACACAGGCAGAGGAAGAAGCAGGCTCCATGCACTGGGAGCCCGATGTGGGATTCGATCCCAGGTCTCCAGGATCGCGCCCTGGGCCAAAGGCAGGCGCCAAACCGCTGCGCCACCCAGGGATCCTGCGGAGGCTTTTTTTGATAAATAGAGTCATTCCTGTGTTGTAAAATGTACTCTTCCTTGTGATTTTCTTAGTATATGTGCTGCTGAAGTGAGCACTCCTTGTGATTTTCTTAATAACGTTGTCTTTCCTCCAGCATCCTGTGAGAATACAGTGTGTAATACGTCCAATATACAGAGTGTGTGTTAGTCGTCTGTTTGTTATCTGGAGGGTTTCTAATCAACTGGAGGCTCTTAGTAGTTAAGTTTAGGATGGGGGTCAGAAGTTATTTGTCGATTTTCAGCTGCGTTGGATGGGGATCAGGGCCTCTAACTCCCGTGTTGTTCAGGGCTCCACAGTATTTATCTTGTGCTCCTGGAGTTTGGTCCATTTTTCTTAACTCAGTATGTTGTATAGAGAATAGATGGAGGCTCTTTCTCACTGAACGGAGGTTTGCTTTCTGACATTAGAAGACCTCTCAGCAACTGGGGTTTTCACAGTCCCCCTCGACTTTAATGCATTTAGGGTGTCTTCAGACGTGTGTCTTTAGAAAATTCCAGGCGTCGGGAGGCCTGGGTAGCTCAGTGGTTAAGTGTCTGCCTTTTGCTTAGGTAGTGATCCTGGAGTCTCAGGATTGAGTCCCACTTCAGGTTCCCTGTGTGGAGCCTGCTTCTCCCTCTGCCTGTGTCTCTGCCTCTCTCTTTGTGTGTCTCTAATGAATAAATAAGTAAAATATTTTTAAAAAAAGAAGGAAAGAAGGGAGGGAGGAAGGAAGGGAAAAAAAGAAAAAGGAAAGGAAGGAAAGGAAGAAAGAAGAAAAGAAAAAAGAAAATTCCAAGTATTAGTTTGGATTTTTAGCAATTGTTGGCCGGCAAAGAACTTAGTATGAATTTCTTAGGTTCTCTCTATTAAAATAGTGAAACACTGACCAGTATTTATTAGCATTTCTGTTCTGTTTAGGTACTTTTTGGTGGACAGTTTGGCCAAAATTGCTTTAGATGGCTGCCTAGTCAACTTTTAAACGTTAAAGGTAGCCTTTCAGGGACGCCTGGGGAGTCTCAGTGGTTGAGCGTCTGCCTTTGGCTCAGGGCATGATCCCAGAGTCCCAGGATCGAGTCCTGCACCGGGCTCCTTGCATGGAGCCTGCATCTCTTCCCTCTGCCTATGTCTCTGTCTCTCTCTCTCATGAATAAAAAATACAATCTTTAAAAAAAAAAAAAAAAAAAAAGGCGTCTCAAATAGAATTACTAGAGGGAGATGCAAATTTATTTTCCAGGTCCCTTTCAATGCGGTTGCACTCCGGATTATTCATGCTGATGTCGCTCCTACTCATATATTATATGCTGTGAATGCCAGCTGGGTTGGTCTTTGCAAGATCCTGGATGATGTCAGAGGATACGCAAATGGGCCCATCCTACTTGCCCAGACTCCAATCTGTGATTGTTTGGGGTTTGGTGAGTGAGAGTAAAACATGTCTATATACCTACTGAAATTGATCTCCAACCATATATGGTTGGTCTTGTTGACCTTGTAGCTATCTCTTGGCTGGAGTGGTCGGAGTGTCTCTGGCTTCTAGACAGTGGGCCTGGGGGCTGGTGGGCAGGAAGAAAGTAGCATTTTCTCTGCTTCTCCTGCCAACTAAATCTAGGATTCCTAAGGGCCTAGTCATGGCCTTCCTGTCACTTGACATGTTTTCCCTAGGCCATCTGTCCACCTGCTGGCCCCTAGATCCATCTTTAGGCTGACTTCCCACAGGATCTCGGTAGCACAACTGTGTCTGAGCTCTAAGCCCATGTTACCAGCACACTTCTCCACTTGGATATCTCACTGGCATCTGAGACTTAGGTCCATGACTGAGGTCCTGATTTTTCTCCCCAAATCTGCTCCCACCCTCACCATCTCCTGTTCCAGGCCTGAAGAGTCCTTGGAAGATTCACTCTGGTGTTTGCACCAGACCCCTGGGTCCACCTTGGTATCCCCTTCCCTTTATTTGACATATCTAACCCATTAGCAGGTTTGCTAGCTCGTTTCTAAAATATGTCTGATTCCTCCAATCTCATCTTGTCTTACTCTGCCAGTCTGAGCCACTGCTTCTCTGCTGGAGTTTGCATAGTCGGGTGATCTGAGGACATTGTGACTATGTCATGTCCTGGTACTTCCCATCACTCAGGCCCAGCACCATTGGCCTGGCAGTGCTTCAGGCCCTTCCTCCTTTGCCTGTCCCCCTGGCTCATGGAAGCCAATAAATGTTGGTATGATTCTGGAAAAGTGCTGGACCTATGTAACCCAAAATTAGCAAAACCTTTACATAATTAAATACGTGTTTCTGAGTTACATGAGACTACTTCTAAAAAGTGTTTCCATAGAAATTGTAACCTGGTACAGACATGAAGAAGGAATTGATAATGGAAAGATTGAGTTGTCTCTGTGTTCTGCACAGTGGCTTTTCTTCCTGGCCTGAGTGTGCCTTACCTAAGACAGTCTAGGACTTTTGCATGTAGATCACTTTGGTTGTTCATGGCTGAAAATGGGAAGGGTTCTAAGAGATGGAGGTATTTGATGACTCTTGACCAAGGACTTCATATTTTCAGAGCAAAACACAGTTGAAACTCTTATTTTAAAAGCTGTTCTATAATTCTTAGTGTTAGGGGGGTATAACATCTTCCAGAAGGGATTATTTGTGTGTGTTTTATGTGTCTTCAAGGAATTTGTAGAGGGATCGATATGGAGAAGAGGCTTTACCATATCCTTACTCCTGTGCCCCCGGAAGAGCTAAGAAATGTGAATTGTCTGCTGGTTGGAGCCATTTCCATTCCACATTGTGTTTTCAAGAGCCAGGTGAGTGCCGCTCTTCAGGAAAGCCAGAGAGAGTCACAGGGACACGTTATTGTGGAGAGGCCCAACAAGGCAAATGGAGTATCAGAGTGGCCTGAGAGGCCCAAGGCCATGAATTCCCATCATTGGTAGTCAGGAGCCCCATGGTAGAGCCCTTATCCCAGAAGTAGGTTATGGGAGGAGAGAACAGAGGTGGTCTCCCCAGGATTACTCCTTCCTGGGGATACCCATGACAAAGTCATGGGGAGTCCTTGGCTGAGGGCGTCCATGTGGTAGACTGCGGAGATGCTGGATGATCCTCACATCTCAGTTGCTAGCCTTGTTTGAGGGAGAAACGCACCTACTCCCTCTTACTCTTGTGCTGGTTGATGTGTTTGTGGACTTGAATTATTCAGAAAGGTGGCAGTCACCTTTGTTACGGGCTAGTTGTAGGAAGTGGACCCTCTGTGGGAAGGGAGACCAGAGGTCTTAGGAGTGTGGGGACCTTACTCAGACTCTCACTTTTCACAATATTTTCTGGGGAAGAAAGGAAATGCCACCAAGTCCAATTGGCAGAATTTGGGGTATTTCCATTCATTCTCTTCATGTTTCTGTTTCAGCGTGGGCTCGAAGGAACAATACCTTACATCACCACAGATTACAATTTTAAACTTCCGGGAGCATCAGAGAAAATTGGAGCAAGAGAAACTGAGGAGACATGTGAAGAGAAAGTACACCCCAAACCTAAACTCTATCGAAGAATAAACTGACACTGACGTTATTAGTAAGGGAAGGAGCTTTTACCTGAAAACTGGACTTCGTCTGCAGCCTGCCATCAGACTGATGGCGAGGATGGGGAACGGTGCCCTAAAGTAGCCAACAGCGTTTCCCATGTACCTCGTGGATCTAGAGTAAATTTAACTCTTAAAAGCTACGTGACCTAGAGTTTTGCCCTGGTGTTCTGTATGGTTCTTCATACTGACTGTTTTCTTTTCCAAAGGGTTAAAGCAGCAGGGGGACGTTTGTACACCATTAAAGCAGAGAACACAGTTGATTCCTCACAAAGCTCTTCAAGCACCTGGTGGTTGGAATCTGGATAAAAATAGGGAAACTGGGTCCTTAAGAATCTACCAAAGAGGAAGGGAGGCTTGGCCAGCAGGGTCACAAGCAGACTGGTGCGGGGGCTCCCCGGTCCTTGCCCAGCGATGGCAAATGGGAAGGAGGTCCCAGCAGCAGGGTCCGCCAGTGGTTGTGCTCATCTCCGGTCTACACTCTCTTTCATTCACTCGGTCTGGTGTGAAAGGATCACATTTGGTTTGTTTGGTGTAATCAAGGTTTAATTAGATAAAAACTTTGGACTCAAGAGCCCTTCGTGTTTTGGGTTTTTTCATCTATGACTTTATGCTGGAAAATATTGCTCTCAAATTTAGGAAACCTTTGCCGTGGTCTCTGTAAAACTAGCTGTGTCCTAATTGACTTCTCATTGGGGATTGAAGACATAGCGTGGCAGAGCTGGACACCAGGCTGTTTGGAAAAAGGACTGGCCGAGCAGCTCGTGGAGAGCTACATCTCGTCTTTGGTGGCTGGACCGGATCTTGCACATAAGGACAACTCTGCGCCATCCAGTGCCTCCTCCAGGGGAGACGGGATGATGAAGCCATTCTCCCGATGGCTTCTGGGAAGGTGGTGGAAATCCATTCTTCGTCTTCTCCCTGATTGTCGCAATTCTTGATCCTCTAGGTTGGAAGTGGTTTTGGTAAACAAGGGTATCTGATTAGATCACATCATTTGTGCATTTCAGTCTGTGAAAGTCTTACTGAGGTAGCTTTTCAAACTGGTCTTGTGGGTTCAGCTTTCTACAGATGATGTGGAAGGCCGGTTATTTGGATGTGGGTTTTAACATCTATGTTCATTTAAACCGTTGGTTGTTGTCCTGATTCTTACAGTGGCCCCTCCACCCTTACATGCTCTCCCTGGAACTGTGCCACCCTCCAGGGGTGGTTTTGATTCTCTGGAGACAGTTTAGGGCCTGACTTCATTGGGTCTTAGTTATATCTAAGTTTACCTTGTGCGTGCTTTCTGTCTTGGTCTTGCCAAGAACTTTGACAGACAATCTGCCATTACCAGCATTTTGCCTTCTTCCCTAGTTCCTTGTGTCTTCACAGTGATGCTCACTATGGGTCCTGGGCAGCAGGTCTCAGGAGGAATGACAGTTGATGCCCTGGCACCTGCACTCCAGGAAACAAAGGCTTGGCTTTTCCCTTACCGCCTGCTGCTCTTCAGGAGAAAGTAGGCATTGCCACTAGAGGGAGCTGCCGGCCCTCGGTCCCGTGGCCCCAGAGCCTGCCAGGGAGCCTGCCTGAGACTCCTTGGAGGGCTCAGACATCCTGGAGACTCAGCTGTGTAGCCAGCTCCGTGGGCCTGCTCACACCCACAGTGATGCCATCCACCCTAGATGTCTGTCCCTGTGATTGTCAATGTCAGCAGTTTGGGCTTTTTGTCATTTCTACAGTCCTTTGGTTCAGAATATGGTGGTAAGTTCTACACTTGAGGTATTCTTAACAAAAACTCAGACATTTGTGTGTGTGTGATTTCCAAAGCAGTATGTGCATATTTTAAGAAAAAGAAATAACATGACTTAGAACTTGAAACCCCCAGTTGCTGATTTTGTGGTTCTTTAAAGCCAGTTCTTTAGAAGAGATTCCTTTATAGGAAAGACAGATGTGAAGATAAATAGCAAGATTCTTGGATGGTGGTCATTTGTAAACAAGGGCCAGTTGGGCCTGGGGACAGGAAATGGTGGCCCCTCAGCATGGCCTGGAACAAGAGAAAGGGGAGAAGGATCGTTGAGCTGGTCCTTCAGGTGCCATGAATGTTTGAGATTATCACTCTGGAAGAGGCCCGGGGTGGGGATAGGGGGCCTGGGCTGGGACCCTGGGGCAGGGGGCTGCTTCCCTGCCAGACCTGGGATCTGGGTCCCGTGTCTACTTGATAGTTTTATCCTTCAGGTTTGGATGTGGCAGTTGAGTGGCGGAGGCAGCAGGCTTTGCTCTGTGAGCTGGGAGTTGGCCAGCCGTGTATCTTTGCGGGAGATATTCAGCCTGTTGTCATCTGTAAGGCAGGATGGTGGCCATTCGTCAGTGCCTGTGGGGAGGAAGTGAGGCTCGTCTGTATGTGGTGGAGCAGTACCCTGTCTCTTGTTGAATTGTAAGCTGTGAGAAAGCAGGGACCAAGACTATTCCTCACAGTTACACTGGATCGAAGAAGAAGCTAAATGTTTAAACCTACATCCCTCTCCCTTGTCTGGCCTCTGGGCAGGGTTACCCTCAAAGCATTTTTCCAGCCAAGTGTGCTGTTGTCTCTCCAGCCAACCTGGGGAGTAGGTTCTGGGTCTCCCATTAGTACCCGATCCTGGCAGTTCCATAAACCCTCACTTACTGCTTTTAAAATTGTATGAACGGTTCACTCGGGTAAAAAACAACTTTAAGACCCACCACCACATGGGCATTCACTCAGTGTCATGATGCAGTCTTGTCTGGTGTTTTTCTAAGTTGTATGTGTGTGTCTTATAAAATTGATGTCCCGCCTTATGTGTAGTTTTTTAATCCAGCTCTTTTCATTTAACAAGGGAACTTCTGTGTCATTAAATATTTTTTGAGAACATGAAGTTAATTGTGTGATTTATGTTACATGTGTAGATATATCATCTTTTTTCCGGGAAATTATTTAAATTTAGGAGAAATCATGGCAAAAAAAAAACTTTGGTGAAAATAAAGCATTGGAAGGTGGAATCTGGGTGCCGGAGCAGGGATGACAGGAAACCCCAGCAGATGCTTGTACCCTTTTCCATTTCAATATATTTTTTAAAGATAACTATTTTGAGAGAGAGAGGGAGTGCGCATGTGCACACACACACACACACACACACACACACACACAGATGAGAGGGGGGAGGAGAGAATCCCAAGCAGACTCCCTGCTGAGTGCAGGGCCCAATTTTGCCTCCATGCCAGGACCCTGAGATCAAGACCTGAGCTGAAACCAAGCGTCAGTCGCTCCACCGATGGAGCCCCTCCTTTGCACCCAGGCGCCCCTCATTGCAATACTGAGTGCAGTGGAAGTTTAAGTTGTGTTTGGGCCCAAGGATGTAAGTTAAGAGAAAATGCTATGTCCTTTCTGTACCGTCTTTGAGAGTGTGTTAGAAGGAAGAGTTTTGCTGCCAGAGAAGTTCCAATTAAAAGAGGAAAACCAGCCTGCGGCCTGTGCCTGTAGCTGTCTCAGCAAGTGCTCACTCAGCAGCCCCGTCCTCGCTCTCCCCACACTGGCCTGGCAGAGGGAGCCAGCCTTGGCCCACAAGTGGAGCCTGAACAGTGGCTAAAATAAATATGGGAGCCGTCTGTGCTGTAAGGGGAAGGAGTCACGTGACACACGGGGGCCTCTTCAGCAAGGCTTTGCTAAGCTGAAAGCTTTCCAGGGCTCTGCCAGGGAAAGAGGGCAGAGGGTGGCTGGGGGCCAGCTGAAAAACCCACTTGGAGGCGAGGGGCAGCAGGTCCGATCTGGGAATGCTGGGAGCTGAGTAAGCAAATGTTGGGGAGTCAGCAAACAGAACTGAGCCGGTGGGCAGATGCTGTTGGGCCAGGCCGGGAAGCCCGGGGTCGCCGTGGCAACAGGCCCTGATGCCCCTTGTGGTGCTCAGTGATCTGTGAGCGCCTGTCAGGCAGGGAGAAGCCACCAAAGTCTCAGCCCTTCTTGTGAAGAGGCCAGCCAGGGGGCTGCTGCTGGCCGTTGGGGTGGGAGAGACAAGGGTCTTCATGGAACTGCCTCCATGAAACGGAAGGCTCTCACAGAAGCAGCACTATGGGGTCTGTTCCAGGGAGGAAATGGGTACTTAGGAGTGGAAAATCCACGGAGAGGAAACCACCAGCAAGGAAATGGTGTGAACTGTGGCCACAAGGTCCATACGTTAAACTAGCGTCGGGGCCTGCGTCGGAGGCGAAGCGAGTTGGCAGGGCCGAGAGCTCTGTGGTTTTCTGCCAGAGAAATTCAACCTGGTGCTGAGTCTGGGAGAAGCCTTCTGGTTGGGTCTGCAGCTGGGCAGAGGGCAGACCTGTGGGTCTAGCATGTGGCTTGAGGGCCCGGCAGGGTGTCACCAGGCCCTAGGGCAAGCGTGTGGGCCTCTCCCTCTCAGCTGGCTCAGCCTGTCAACGAACTGGTGAGCGTCTTCTGCCTCTTTGTTCAGACAGGAGGTTTGACAGGTCTCAGAAGGGCCCCCAAGCCCCAGGCTTGCAGAATTACTCTGAGCCAAGCTGGGCACTGTTGTCCTTGTTAACTGGTAAGTTAATGAACTGAGATTGTGGAAGGCAAGGGTTGCCCAGCAGTTTTAGCCATCAGCTCTGATGCATGTGTGCAGGTAACGTCCTCCCTTCTCAGAAGCCAGAGTGGGAGCCTTCCTGTTTCAGCCATCCAACTCCTGAAAAGAAGAGCATAATCCCATGCTGAAGAACTGCTCTGGTGGTGGAAGTGTCAAGCTGCCGCAGAAGGGTGGTGGGAGGGACAGCGATGGCAGGCTGTTACCCAGCCGCCTCTGTGAGATGGAAGGTGAATGGCAAAGGTGCCCTAGGGCCCTCCACACTGGCACACTTTGTGCATGACAGATGTGTCCCCATTGCTAAGATGGTCTGAAACAGGTTCCCAGCCTTGTCTTTGTAGTTCTCAAGAAAGGCCTTGAAATTCTTCCTAAACCATCAATATATATTTTTAAAGATTTTATTTATTCATTTGAGACAGAGAACAAGCAAGCGTAAGCAGGGGGGAGGGGCGGAGGGAGAAGCAGACTCCCTGCTGAGCTGGGAGCCCAACATGGGGCTCGTGGGGCTCAATCCCAGGACCTGGGATTACGACCTGAGCCAAAGGCAGACACTAAACCATCTGAGCCACCCAGGCGCCCCAACCATCAATATTTTTAAATTGTCTTTTGGTACATACCATGACACATTTTGGCAGCGGGGGATCAGGAATGTGCGCATGGAATCAAATAGCATTCCAGCACTTCAGAGTCGGAGCTCTGGCCTAGGAAACACCCCATTCCTGGCCAAAGAGAAATGGCCTGGGGATGCATTGGCCACTGACCTCCGTGTGTTCAAATAAGAGCACCCCTTCTGGCCCCCACCCCTGCCACCACCCTTGGCTGGCCCTAAATGTGTATGAAGCAGGCAGTCATGGAGGATTCGTCCTAATACCCACATAGGTCCTTCACTGCAGGGTTATCCCCTTCTAGGAAGGGGCCTGCACTGCTGACCTTCCTTTGTCTGGCCCACCCTCACAGCAGAACTTAGTTCTCGTGGCTCGTCTCTGCTGGGAGCAGACAGAATAAAATGATTCTGTGCCATCCATGTTAGCAGGTCTATCCTTTTTTTTTATTTTTTTAAAGCTTTCTTTTTTTTTTTTAATTTTTATTTATTTATGATAGTCACAGAGAGAGAGAGAGAGGCAGAGACACAGGCAGAGGGAGAAGCAGGCTCCATGCACCGGGAGCCCGATGTGGGATTCGATCCTGGGTCTCCAGGATCGCGCCCTGGGCCAAAGGCAGGCGCCAAACCGCTGCGCCACCCAGGGATTCCGTTTTAATTTAAGATTTTATTTATTCATGAGAGACACACAGAGGCAGAGACATAGGCAGAGGGAGAAGCAGGCTCCCTGTGGGGAGCCCCATGTGGGACTCGATCCCAGGACCACGGGATCACGCCCTGAGGCAAAGGCAGATGCTCAATTGCTGAGCCTTCCGGGCGTCCCAGCAGGCCTATCATATTACTATCCATGTCCCAGTGAGTGACGTCCAGTTAACACAAGGTCCATCAATGCTTACTCAGGAAGGGGAGATATTTCCAGACATGTTTGTGGATTGCAAAGGCCTTTTGGTGTGTCTACCAAGTCATACCTGCCACACAGATGGCAGAGAATGACCATCTTTTCTGCTTCAGTGTACGCTTTATTGTGCCTTTTAAGCCCTTTAAAAAATGTTCCCCTTTGATATGAAAAGGACAACTAGTTATTCTTTTGCCTTATTATCAAGTTTTAGAGTATCAGCTTAAATGTGTCATAGTCAGCTAAATTAATATTTATTGAACGCTTATGAATTGTCAGTGTGCCAGAGCTGGGGAGATGATGGCGAACAGGATAAAGGCCCATCTTTCTAGAATCTTGCTGACTATTGAGTGATAAGAACATGTATACCAGAAATTGACAAGTAGTTAGTGTGTTAAAATGTGTCGATTGTGGGGCAATGAGATCATTCTTAAGAGAGCTTCCTCTCCTCACACCAATCTTGGGGATTTTCCAAAGAAGTGACAACAGCTAAGGGATAAACTGAAGTCAATGGGGTCAAAAGTAGGGGGAGGAGGGCGGGGGAGGAGTTTTGAGGAGGGTTGGAAAGGACAGTTCTGGAAAAGGGGATGACAGAGCTGGGAACGGGGGCGGCAAGTCTAGGGTGCACACGGGGGTACAGGCGGAGCCGCATGCAAGTCGATGGAGGATGGCTGGGAAGGCAGGTACAGGGGGAGAGGGGTGGAGACGGTGCAAGGTCAGTCCAAGGAGAGGCTGCCAGAGCATCCCCAGAATTCTCATTTCATCCCTGGGGCAATGAGAGTTTAAGCATCTTTAGCAACATGGGTAGCACCATCTGACCTGCATTTTAGGAAAATCCTTTTTTTTTTTTTTTTTTTAAGATTTTATTTATTCATGAGAGACACACAGAGAGACAGAGACACAGGCAGAGGGAAAAGCAGGCTCCATGCAGGGAGCCCGACGTGGGACTCGATCCCGGGTCTCCAGGATCACACCCTGGGCCAAAGCTAGCGCTAAACCACTGAGCCACTCGGACTGCCCCAGGAAAATCCTTTTTGATAGCAGATTGGTGTTTGGATTCAGGAAGTTTGAGGAGGAGAGCATGGCAAATGGAACCGAACAATCAGGAAGCCTCCTGCAATAATATCCTTAAAACTGACCTAGAAATAAAAAAATATATATATACATACACACATAGGTATGTGTGCTTTGTTCTGCTTATGCAATAACAACATTTTCATTATAACATTTTCAAATAGTTCAATGGAAATGAAGATGTAAGTCCTCCAATTTTCTATTGGTTCCAGTTGTATTTCAGATTTTTCTTTTTTTTTTTTTTTTTTTTTTGTATTTCAGATTTTTCTATGACTATATACATACTCTGCACATCCTCACATATGTGTACATATGTAAGAAGTTTTGAAATGGTAGAAAATATGCAATTTTGCAATTGCTTATTTTAATGAATACTGTATAATGGACAATTAAAAAAATGTTGATACAGGAGCACCTGGTCGGCTTAGTCTGTGGAACACTCAACTGTTGATCTTGGGGTCGTGAGTTCGGGCCCCACCTTGGTGTGATTACTAAAAATAAACAAATACACTTTAAAAAATACTGATATACAAAAATCTACCTCATTTGGGGTGCCTAGGGGGCTGAGTCTGTTAAGCATCTGATTCTTGATTTTGGCTTAGGTCATGATCTCAGGGTTGTGAGATCGAGTTCCACATCTTGCTTCGTGCTCAGCGGAGAGTCTGTTTCTCCCTCTGCCCATCGCCCACTCATTCTCTCTCTCTCTCTTTCTCACTCTCTCTCTCTCTCAAATAAATAAAATCGTTAAATATATAAAGAGATAAAAATTAAGTTATAGCCATACACGTTGTGAAGCCATTAAAAAGAATGAGGTGAGGGATCCCTGGGTGGCGCAGCGGTTTAGCGCCTGCCTTTGGCCCAGGGCGTGATTCTGGAGACCCGGGATCGAGTCCCACGTCGGGCTCCCGGTGCATGGAGCCTGCTTCTCCTTCTACCTATGTCTCTGTTTCTCTCTCTCTCTCTGTGACTATCATAAATAAAAAAAAAAAAAAAAAAAAAAAAAAAAAGAATGAGGTGGCTCAGCAGTTGAACATTTGCCTTGGTCTCTGGTCATGATCCCGGGGTCCTGGGATCGAGTCCCACATCGGGTTCCCGCAGGGAGCCTATTTCTCCCCCTGCCTTTGACTCTGCTTCTCTCTGTGTCTCTCATGAATAAATCAACAAAATCTTTAAAAAAAATTTTTATGTAATTGAGAGAGAATGTAAGAGAGAGCGCAAGAAGGGATGGGGGGGAAGGACAGAGGGAGAGGGAGAAGCAGACTCCCCGCTGAGCAGGGAGTGCAACATGGGGCTCCATCCCAGGACCCTGGAATGGTGACCTGAGCCGAAGCTTAACAGACTGAGCCCCCCAGGTGCCCCTATAATTAATTTTTAAACTGTCCCTCTGTGAGGGGACATTTGGGGCTGTTTCTAGTGACTCACTCTTGTCATGACGCTGTCATGGACATCCTTATCCATGCATCTCTGTGTGCTTGTGGAAGAGAACTGTGTGCTTGTTCCCAGAGAACAAGCTCCTGGGAGGGGATTGCTGGGTGGCTGGGTGCAAGCATTTGCATCCTAACACCTATTTCCAGACTGTCACCCAGAAAGCCACTTCTCTCCTTGGCACAGTATATCCATCCTTCAAATGCTCCTGTGTCTGTTCATCATCTTCCAGGACCTGTCCCTGATACATGAGGGTGGGTGGCTGGGCAGGTGTCCCTTCCCCTGGTTCCCAGGCTCTTCTATGGCCACACCTGTTCCCAAGATGCTGTGGCTCCTGGCCTGGGCTCTGCCATCATGCCTCTAGGACTCGGAGTGTGGAGGGCACACCAGGCATGATTTCCTTTTCCTTCTCCTTAGTTCTCCTTTCTTTCTCTTCTTCTTCTATTTTTTCTTGTAAGATTTTATTTCTAGGGCAGCCCCAGTGGCTCAGCGGTTTAGCACCGCCTTCAGCCCAAGGCATGATCCTGGAGTCTCGGGATCAAGTCTCGCATCGGGCTCCCTGCATGGAGCCTGTGTCTCTGCCTCTCTCTCTCTCTCTGTATCTCTCATGAATAAATAAATAAAATCCTTTTTTAAAAAAAGATATTATTTTTCGGCACCTGGATGGTTCCGTGGTTGAGCATCTGCATTCGGCTTAGGTTGTGATCCTAAGCCTAAGTCGTGGGGTCCTGGGATCGAGTCCCACATTAGGCTCCCTGTGGGGAGCCTGCTTCTCCCTCTGCCTGTGTGTCTGCCTCTCTCTGTGTCTCTCAGGAATAAATAAATAAAATTTTTTTAAAAAATAAAAAGATATTATTTTTAAGTGATTTCTATACCCAGTGTGGTGCTTGAACTCTTGACCCTGAGACCCAGAGTCACATGTGCCACCGACTGAGCCAGCCAGGTGCCCCTCATTAGTTTTTCCTTCCAAGGACCCTCTCACGTAGTGAGTTTTCTTTCACTAGCACAGATGAGAGGTGTCTGACCTGTGCTGAATTACAGCCCTCCCACGTCCTAGTTGGGCGACCGTGGGACAGTCCCTTGCCTGTGCTCTTCCATTTCATTATCTTGAAAGTGCAGGTAATAGTAGTGTCTACCACCAGGGTTACTGTGGAGATCAGATGATGGCGTGTTTGAGTCCATGCCTGATAATTCCAGTATTTCAAGTTTTTGTGGGTGTCTGTTGGTTTTCAGTCATGGGGCTTTTGTCCTCATGTGCCTAGCTATCTTTGTGTATTAGACATTGTAGTTTTAAAATTATTTGTAGGAAAAATTTGAGGCCCAGGACGACAGAGGATTTTCATGTGCTTCTGCTATTTGCCTGTAGACACTGTCAGTCTGGGATGATCTTAATCTAAATTCAAGTTGAACGGGATCCCTGGGTGGCGCAGCGGTTTGGCGCCTGCCTTTGGCCCAGGGCGCGATCCTGGAGACCCGGGATCGAATCCCACATCGGGCTCCTGATGCATGGAGCCTGCTTCTCCCTCTGCCTGTGTCTCTGCCTCTCTTTCTCTCTGTGTGACTATCATAAATAAATAAAAAAAATAAATAAATAAATAAATTCAAGTTGAAGGTTCCCTATATTTGGAACTTGGTTCCTCTAGCCCCATAAGGCCATTAAAAGTGAAGATCAGTTCCCCAGCTTTTTTCTCAGAGTATATAAATAACCTGAGGGCAAGACCATCTGAGTTTTCTCCTTAGATCCTCCTCTTCTGAGTTTTAGCTAGTTTGATGTTTTTAAAATTAAAATGTTTTTTTTTTCAACCTAGCTTTTGTGATTGTCCCAAGTGAGAAGGATGATCTGATTGATCTAACCCACTGTAGTAGGAAGCAGAGTCCCCACTGAATGATCTAAATAATGTTCAAAGCGTTTAGCACATTGTCTCTTTGTAGCTGTTGTTATATCTAAAGCTTTGGTGCATTTTTAAAGCACAAGAAACTAGAGGCACCTGGGTGGCTCTGTGGTTGAGCGTCTGCCTTTGGCTCAGGTTGTGATTCCGGGGTCCTGGGATTGAGTCCTGCATTGGGCTCCCCACAGGGAGCCTGCTTCTCCATCTGCTTGTCTCTGCCTCTCTCTCTCTCTCCCTCTCTCTCTGTGTGTCTCTTGTGAAAAAATAAATAAAATATTAAAAAAAAAAAAAAAAGGCCAAGTCCTCATAGGTCCCCATGGGACTTAACGCCCCATCACCTCTCTGACTTGATCTCCCCCCCCTTGCTTCTTTGGCTCCAGCCACACTGGCCTCCCTGAGGCCCCCTTGCTAGGGTGACCAACTCATCCTGTTCTCTTTTTTTTTATATATATATTTTATTTATTCATAGAGACAGAGAGAGAGGGGCAGAGACACAGGCAGAGGGAGAAGCAGGCTCCATACAGGAAGCCCGATGTGGGACTCAATCCCGGGTCCCCAGGATCATACCCTAGGCTGCAGGCGGCGCTAAACCGCTGCACCACCGGGGCTGCCCTGTTTGTTTGTTTTTAAGATTTTATTTATTTGGGATCCCTGGGTGGCGCAGCAGTTTGGTACCTGCCTTTGGCCCAGGGCGCAATCCTGGAGACCCAGGATCGAATCCCACGTCGGGCTCCCAGTGCTGGAGCCTGCTTCTCCTTCTGCCTATGTCTCTGCCTCTCTCTCTCTCTCTCTCTCTCTGTGACTATCATAAATAAATAAAAATGAAAAAAATAAGATTTTACTTATTTATTCACGAGAGACACACACACACACACACACACAGAGGTAGAGGGAGAAGCAGGCTCCCAGTGGGGAGCCCGATGTGGGACTTGATCCCAGGACCCCAGAATCACGACCTGAGCTGAAGGCAGATGCTCAACCCCTGAGCCACGCAGGCAACCCCTCATCCTGGTTTTATTGAGGAAAGTGCTGGGAATCCTCTCAGTCTGGGGCAAACTGGAGCAGCTGGTCACTTAACTTGAGCCCAAGATATGTCCCTACCTCATGGCCTTTGGCTTGCTGTTTTCTCAGCCTGAGATGCTCTTCTCTGATATCTGCATGGTCGCTTGCTCATACCATTCTAGTCTCTGCTCAAAGTCACCTTCCTCAGAGAGGGAGAACATAAAATAAGGTTCATGTGCATGTGTGTGCATGTGCATGCTCTCTATCTCCCTCCATTACCTGCTTTATATTTCTTTTTTTTTAAAACAAACCTTTTTATTTTTATTTATTTATTTTTAATATTTTAGTTATTTGAGAGAGAGAGAGCACAAACAGGGGGAGAAGTGAGCTGAGGGAGAGGGAGAAGTAGGCTCCCCGTGGAGCTGGGACCCCTAATGTGGGGCTCCATCCCAGGACCCCGGGATCATGACCTGAGTCAAAGGCAGATGCTTAGCCGACTGAGCCACCCAGGCGCCCTGCTTTGTATTTCTTGATATACAAATGAACCAGACCCAGGCAGAATGTCTCCAGGCCCATTTGGAAGGCTCTGGAGCTCCAGCATCTGCTACAAAGCCAAGACAGCCTAAGATCCAGCAGCTGGCCTGGCCAGAAATTGCCTCTGTAGGCTGGGCTTGCATCCTGGCCTTGTGGGGGAGGAGGGGTCCTTGGCCTCCATGGTCCAAATGGGAGACAAGGCCTATCCAAGGCAGCCTGGGTCTCTCCCAGGGATGTCCAAGGACTCAGTAATGATAGTTTCCAACCATCGGGATTGGTGTTTCAACAATGGGCTAGATATTTTGAAATCCCAGCTGTCCTGGAAGTCTGGCCGGTCTTTTCTGTGGTTGGGAACCTGGCCCAGAAGCCTTTGTTCCTTGGACAGACTTGGCCCTTGAGAAGGCCCAGCCTCTCAGTCTGTCTGGCCAGGTTTAGAAGTCTGCAGTGGCCAGCGGCCGGCAGTGAGACTGGAATGTGGCCATCCTGCCAGGGCCACAGACAGCCCTGGTAATTCAGGCGTCCTGTTCCCCCTTCCCAGGCTGGGAAATCCTGGTACCTCAGCTGTCAGAGCCCCTGGGTCTAGCAGCGTTTCAGCTCCTCCGAGGGAGTGGCCAGATCTGACCCCAGGCCGGGTGTCCCAAATCTGCAGGCCATCCTCTGAGCTGGGGTCTTCCCTGGAGGCCTGGGAGCCCTGGCACCTGGAGCTTTGGGGATAAGGTGGAGCCCTGCTGGACCAGGCTTTGAGGGATTCATATGTTAGCCCAGCAAGAGATGGTTGATTGTGAATTGATCTAAGTTCCAATCAACAAGCATTTCCCTGGCACCTGCTCTGGGCCAGGCTGGGCCTGGGCCCTGCATCTGGGGGAGAATGAATCCAGGGGTTGCTTCAAGGGGCTCTCAGTCTAAATGGAGCCTAAATTCCTCTGTATCAGTGTGATCATGCGTAGTAGAGGTAGGACCAGAAGGCGGCCTGGTCACTGGAGAACAAACAGCAGCACCAATTCAGCAGGGAGCAGTGGGTGGGGTGAGTCTGGAGGGTCTGCATGGCCAGGACTCCTCAGGTCGGGGAGGGTGGCCTTGCCCAGCGGGTGATGGGAACAGCAACATTTACAGACCTGTGCTGTGTTCTCATTGTGACTGGAAGCCATCATTCCTGGAGCCCATACCAGGAACAGAGCTTGAGTGTGAAGGCCACTCTCCTGGATTAACTCACCTGATGCCCACAGTGACCCCCTGAGAGAGTGCTGTGAACACACACACACACACAGAGGTAGAGGGAATTCTCCTCATGGAGAATGGAAGTGAGGCCCAGAGAGTCTAAGCAACTCACCTACGGTGATGTAGCTGGAGGAGCTGGGATCTGGTGGCCAACCTGGAGGGGCAAGTGTGAGGCAGGGGGCCCAGATGGAGTGGGGGTAGCCTGAGCCAGACCAGGGCATTCCAGGGGCAGAATTTAGAATGGTGTGGGCAGCTGGTCCCTGGCCAGCCCACACTAGGCTCTGCTTGTCCCCTGGCTGTAGTGGGTGGACAAGTGGGTGATGACAGTTGGGCCAGATGCTGGACAGCGACTGGACCTCCCACCCCATCGCCTCCAGGGAGCCGCCTGGGTCTGAGGGGCCTGTTGTCTGGCCGTCTCCCCCACACTTGGGAGCCAAGCGAGGGACCCGCCTCCCTTGAGGCCTGTGGCCAGTGGGCTCAAAGGTCAGGGAGGCCTATCCAAGCCTGAAGTACTCCTAGAGTCCTGAGGCAGAGTGCATCTGAGGAAGGATGGGCCTTAAGATTCAGGTCACCTACAATGGGTTCCCTTAGCCTGGTTCAGGGTGCTGAGCCACAAGTGGCAGGAAGAGCCATTAACTGAACCCTAGCCACACATGGAACTTGAATGTCTCAGCCATGGAGGGAGCAGCAGGTGGCCAAGAGGGTGGTAGAGAAACTGTCGGCATCCCTGTCTACTCCTGGCTGACCTGGGCAGGTCTCCAGGCTTCTCCGAGCCTCAGTTTCTTGCTCTGTATAATGGAGGTGATGGTTACACCACAACAGGCTCATTTGGCAAATTAAGGGGGTCCCACCTGTCAGGCTCTTGTCCAGAGCTCAGCACACAGGCTTTGCCAGTTGTTAGCATCCCTATTGCAAGCCCAGCCAGAAGCTGGAGAAAGAGGATGGAGAGAGGGTCTTCAGCTGAGCAGATGCCTCTGCTTCTGAGAGTTCTGTGTGAAGAGCACCCGAGAGAGAACAACACAGGCCTCCCCAGCAATGGCCACAGAGGCCCAGACTGTTCCATGCCTGGTGCAGGGCTCCCTGACAGCAGAATCTCTCCCCAGGCCGTGGTGATGGGTCACCCACACTCACATCCTTGAGTGGTAAGGCAGCCAGCTCAGGGGGGAGTACTGAGGATGAGCAGCCTGTGGTGCCCACTCTGCGGATGGAGCAGAAACCCAAGGCAGGGTTCCCGCCACCTCGGTCCTAGGCTCTGCAAACCCCACCCTGAGCCCTTGTGGGCCTGGACGGCATCTCACGTATTGCAGTCTGGCCACTGGGTTCCCTGAGGGTTGGGGAAGTGGTGTGCAGGCAGCAAGTGTGGGCATCGCCTCTGAGGCCTCTCCTGGCACAGTGAGGGCAGCACGCTCTGGTGAGCAGTGTCCCACCGAGGCTCCGGGCTGTGAGGAGGTGTTTGGGGGGAGTGCCTCGAGCTAGGGCCTGGTGGGGGCTCAAGGGCCGAGCTGGTTGGCAGCCAGGGGGCTGTGGTCCAGCTTTCCAATAGTGCCTCCCGTGGAGATGGGCCCGTGGATGACTGAGGCTTCAGGCATCCATGTCCAGCCTCAGAAGGGTCAGCCTCCCCTACTCTGCAGGGGAGGGCCTGTGCCACCCATGCCAGGCCCCGTGTTTCACCTCCTGCAGATGCTGGCCTGGCTGACCCAGGGCTCTGCTTTCTACCCAGTGGTTGGTTTCCACCCCACCCTAGGGCCACCACACCAGGCAATGGTCCTGGAGAGTCCTTGGCCTGGGCCTCTGGCAAGTGGGGAAGATTCTTCTCTTTACTTCGAGCTGGAGGTCTGGTATGTGGAAGGTGGTCAGTGGGGTGCACCTCCCCTCAGGCCTGGCTGAGGGAGCAGAGATAGATGCTGGAGGGCTGGGAGGTGGCTAGTTCCCACCCCATTAGGTTATATAATGGGCCTCTGGCTGTCTGGCCGGACCTAATTCCTAACAGGCTCTGTAGCCCAACCTGTAGCCCAGGCACTTACCCACAACACAGCCCACGAAGCTACTTCTCATGACAGCTGGGTGGCTGGCACCGGGGACGGCCCAGGAGCACCTCCACCAACCCACACAGCTGGCACTCCTGGGCTGCCCTGGGGTCCAGACAGGCCTCCCCAAGTGCCAGAGGAGGAGGAAGGGATGTGGTCCCCTGCTCCTGGGCGGCTTAAAGCACCATGGAGGGCCATAATAGATCTTGCCTGGGGAGGGGAATAGACAGGGCCCACTGGCAGAATGCAGGAACCCCCCCAAGCCTTCATCCCGGAGGGACTCTGTGCCAGACTCCTTAGCCCTCTGTGGGCAGGATCTCATGGAGACAACACAGCAGACAGGGGGGAAGAGGCTCATTCCTTAACCCATTTCACAGATGTGGAATCTCAGGAAATGTCCCTGGGGCTGCCTGGCTAGCAAGGCAGAGGCAAGACTGTGAACAAGTCCTCCCACTTAGGGAGCTGCCCTCAGGATACTGCAGGGCCTAACACAGTAGGAAAGGGGTCAGCCAGGGTGGCTGAGCGGGAGGGGGCATCTAGAAAGATCGGGGACCACCCCCCGCCTCGCCCAAGTCCATTAGCTCAGGCAGGGAAGGTGACCTAAGGCCAAGGTCTCTGTTGGGGATGGCTTGCTGGGAGGTGGCCAGTGTGGGAGTTGATGGCTGGCTTGAGCCACCTGCTTCTCTTCCTCTTTCACTCCCTTACTCAGCAGGCTTCTCGGGGTTCCCGCTGGATCCTCACATGGCACTTCCGCTCTCAAGGAAACAGCTGTGGTTTGCAGAGGGCTCAACCCTTCCCCACACCCAAGGCCATTGCCAGGCACTGGGTGGAGCAGCCCTAGGACCAGCAGCTCATCCCTCTGCCTGTCCTGCAGACCACTCCTGGCCAGTGGGAGGTCACGGTAGTGGAAACAAGAGACAAACCTCCGGGTTCTCCCTGCCTGGGGCTGAGGTTCCCACCATGGGAGAAGAGCAGGAGCCATTGGTCTCCTGGTTGTCCTCAGATTGTCCCATCCAGAGGTCCCGAGTTTCCAGCTGCTGAGGCAGGAGAGATGGGAGGACGAGCTTCCAGCTCGGGGCTGCCCTGCCTCCCTCCGGGCCTCTGCTGCCTGTCTGAAACGTGCGGTAAGGGTGTTGCTTCGGGCGGGGCCGGGCAGCCTGCTGCCCTCCTCCAGCTCCGTGCCCTGGGCCTCAGCTTCTCCATCCCTGTGATGGGAACAGAGGCACCAACCTCATGGGGCTGCCGTGAGGGCTCAAGGAGGTGGTGCAGGAACAGCGCTCAGCTTGGCATCTGGCCCCCAGTGAGGGCAGCTGTCATCACTCCGTGCCTGCCTGGGGCTGGGACACGGTAGCATGCGCCCCAGCTGTCTCAGAAGCGATGGTGAACCCCTCATGTTGATAAGCAGCATTACCATCCATCTATTGTCCTGGTTTCCTCCAGGCTGAGTAAAAAGCCCAGGTGCCTCCACCTCTGCCATTGACACCGGCTGTCTCTCAGAGGTGGGGGCTCATGTGGCCCCTCTCCCCGGCCTGGAGATCCCTCACCCCCTCCTGCTCCAGGAGGATAGAGGCAGGGCTGGGATGGGGGCCTCAGGCCTGGACAGAGGAGTGCAGGTGACTCTCCCTGGGAGCCAGAGAGGGCATCCAGGCAGCAGGACTCAGTGATGGAAGCCAAGGCAGGAAGGTGGGAAGCAGGGGACACATTTGGGGATAGAGAGAACCCAATGTCCCCTGGACGGCAGGAGAGGGAGGCCCATCCTCTTCTGCAGCATCAGGAGCCTGAATACAAACAGCCCCCTAGTGGGGCCTCTGTAGGGGGTGCATGCGGGGTGTGGGGACTCCCTGTGTTCACCCCAGAGCTGAGGGGGAAGAGATCCCTCGCCCTGCCAGGCAGGGCTGCTTCGAGGCTGCCCCTTCTGAACCCATAACCAAGTGTGACCGCTGCCAGGCCTGAATGCACAGGGGTCTGGACTAGCTAACTGCTCCAGGACCACCCCCACTCTTCAGGCCTGGCCTCCGCTGGAAGGCGCTGAGAACCACCACGGCAGCCAGGTCCAGATGGGGTCACTCCCCTGAGCTTGGGTTGACATCCCATGCCGGCCACTTGCTTGTCAGCACGAGCCGGGGTGCACCCAGTGTCCTGTGCGCCCAGGCCTGGTGGATGCCAGTGATCAATGACCAAGGGACTTGAATCTGTCTGTCGCTGGCCCTTTGCTGGAGGAGGAGGAGGGTGGGCAGGCAGGCAAGCATATGGTTTGAATTATGGAGCCGCCTCTTGGCACCTCAACCCTCAGCTGGGGGTGTGCAGGCTGCTTGGACGGCCACCTCTACCACCCTCTCACCAGACATAGCCCTGGAGTGACCCCCCCCTGCCCCCCAAAGCTGCTGCCAGCTCTCCCTGCCTGGGACTTGTGCTTCTCTGTTGCCAGGAGTCTGGTGGTGGGGGTGGGGAGCCAGCCAGCTGTGCCCCAGCTCTGCATCCCCCTAGGCTACCTCCTTCTTGGCCTTGGCAGCCTGGGAAGCCAGGGCGGGCTCAGACTGGGGAGGCTTGGCTTGGCTGCTCCTGCCTAGGAGGCCCAGCACGGTGGCTGTCCCCCTGCAGTTGGGACTTCCAAGGGGGCTGCCCCACTGCCCTCTGACCACCTGGCCTTCTCTCCCAGATGGCTGTCCAGGACCCTATGTTGGTTTTGAAGCCAGACAGTCCTGAGTTCAAATCCAAGTTCTGCTCCTTAGCTGAGTCCCGGTCTCCTCATCTGGGCTATGGTGTTAAATCCCATCTCTGTGGGGAGAACTGAAAGGACCCCAGGCACAGCTTTCCTGGATCAGAGGGCAGAGGTGTCTTCCCAGGAGGGCGACCGGAGGTCTTTTTCTTTCTTTCTTTCTTTCTTTCTTTCTTTCTTTCTTTCTTTCTTTCTTTCTTTCTTTCTTTCTTTCTGATTTTATTTATTTAACAGAGAGAGAGAGAGAGAGAGTGCTTAAGCAGGGGAGCAGCAGGCAGTGACCAGGGAGAAGCAGGTTCCCCACTGAGCAGGGAGCCCCACAAGGGGCTCAGTCCCAGGACCCCGGGATCACCACCCAAGCCAAAGGCAGACACTTAACAGACAGAGCCATCCAGGTGCCCCATGTTTTTATTTTCTAACTAGATAAGAATGCACAGGTTTTACAGGGTTCCAGAATAAATGGGCCAGTGACTTCCATCTTCTGTGTAGCTGGGTTTTTACCTTTCTCATGGTCCTCCTCCTGTGGGGCTCTGTGCCCCCAGCTCCTTTAGCCCTCAGCTCTTCCAACCCTCTTGCTCCAGCCACCCTTGTGCCCACCTGTGCAGGGGGCAGTGAAGCTCCATGATGACACCGAAGGCTCTGTCCATGGGGTTGGCCTGTCCAGGGATCCATGCATGGTGCTGCCATTAGTGAGGATGACAGACACATAGTCTAAGGAAGGAGACGGGGAGGGGTGGACAGCCTAGTGAAGTGTGGCCAGTCTGGGGAGGGGAGAGGTCTTTGGTGAGAGCCCAGAGGGCAGATCTGGGGCCTCACTGGCAGGCTGACGCTAAGGCTTGGCCAGCAGCTCCTGCCCTCTTGCCCTTGGACGCCTCCTCTAGTCCTTTGCTTAGTGGAGTTGGGAGACATGCCTTGAGCTTCCTGGGGAGGGGACCCAGTCGGGCAGCTGAAATAGCTCTGGGAGCCATCCCATGGCACACCCGTGGGGGTTTCCACTCCTCATTGAGAAATCTGACAAGGCCCAGCTAGGGCTGGGGGCTGGGGGCTGGGGTCAGAGGTCAGCAGTGGGGGGCTTGAATTGCTCCTGGGGCAGCACATTTTTCTCCTCTGAAAATTTATCTTAGCAAAGAGACCACGGAACAATTGCACTCTTTTCCGGGCCTCTGCCGTCCCCAGACAGCCTGCCCATCCCCTTGGTGGGGGCTCGAGGGGGCCGGGAAGTTGAAATTTGTAAAATGTCTGTAGGAGGGGAAGAAAGGCGCTTTGTGTGGGGCCGGAGCCCTGGCCATTGGTCAGCTCCAAGGCCCCCAGATGCTCCCAGAATGCTCCCCTCCCAGGGGAGGGCCGTGCTTGCCGGCCCAAGCCCAGCCCTAGGGTCCCTGCAGCCCCTCCACGGCCCCTGTACCTACTGTGTCCAGGCCTCGGGGACCTGGGTCCCTGGGGCCGCCCAGCCTCTGAGGGTTCGGGCCTGGTGGGAGGCCTCCTTGGGCCTCAGAATGTTTCTCTACTGGAAGAAGCGGGGTGCCTATGAGCTGGAGGCCCTGCCTGGTGCCCTGACTGAGCTGGACCTGGGGGCTGTGGAGCGTTTTTCCTGGAGCTCCACCCTGGACATCATTGAGGACCTTGGAGGTAGGAGTGGGCCCGCTTTCCTGGAAGGGCTGTCAGTAGGCTCTGACACTGGTCGGCCTGGCCACCTCCCTCTGGCCAGGGCCTGTGGCCTGCTTACTATGCATACATGTAGAGCCCAGAGCCCCTCTTGGGAACTGCTGCAGGTGGAGGGAGGGGCCTGAGGACCCTGGGGGCCACAAGAGAGTCCAGGACAGGCCAAGGAGATTCTCCTTCCTGGGAGCTTGCCTTCCAGGGCTTGGAGCAGGGCAGCTGGAGCTGAGGACAGCAGTGATGAGTGCCTGGGCTTCGAGCCTGGGCTGTGCTTTTCTGCCCTCTGCCTCCAAGAGTATGTGGTGGGATGAATCCTTCTGGAATGTTTATGTTCCGGGCCCCAGGACATGTGTCATCTCTCCTGTTATCCCCACACTGATGAAGAAAAGAAACATAGAGAAATCGAGCTCCTCAAGGGGCAGGACGGGTCATGGGGGATGCTGAGTCTGGATGCCTCCATGAGCCTTTCTCTTCTCAGACATGAGATGTCAGGAAAGCCCTATAAATGGAATGAGGCCAGTGGCCCCAGGGATGCCCGAGAGGACCAAGTGGGTGACACACATGGAGCACTTCAAAGGGCTGTGGGCCTTGAGCAAGGGCACCATTGCCTGTTGTCATTATTGTCATTATTTTATTGGAGCTCAACCAATCAGAGGCCCAGCAGAACATTCAGCTTCTGGCTGGAGCCTCCAATTCTGTTGGGTCTGGCCCACAGAAGCCGGGCCTTGGCGCTCTCCTGCTTGTGTCGTCTCGGCCCTGGGCGCCAGCCTCCCCAGGCCACAGGTCCAGCAGAGCAGGCCACTCTCCTGAGCGCAGCTGCCGTGGGCCTTCTCCGACCCACTCCTGCGCAAGGGGCATGGGGAGTGACAGACGGGCCCCAGTCCACCACAGAAGACACTTAGGACATGGGTTCCACAAAGCTCCATGGGAAACGCTGTTCCCAGAGGATTGATGCTTGGTGGGTGTCAGTGACAGATGGCCCCCCTCCTGCTTCCAGTGCCACCAGCCAAAGTGCACAGGGGGATATGGCTGCTTGGAGGGGACGGGCAGGCACAGAGCCCACCTGGATCCCAGGACACCAGGTACCTTTGGGCATGTGCAGGTGGCTGAGAGGTCAGGACTGTGTGAGGGGGAGCTTGTGCTGCTGGGCTGAGGGTGGAACAGAGGGTGACAGGCAGATGGCACGGGGAAGGCAGGGCGTGGTGGTGGCCCAGCCTTGGGGGAAGCTCCCCTCTTCCTTCAGCCAGGCACTGTTCTATAGCCAGAGGGTAGGTTGGGGAGAATGTGCCCGGCGGGGGTGTAGGCTGTGGGAGTCCCATCTGCTCATACTGCTTCATTTGTACACCTGAGGCAGGTAGAGTGGCTGAGATCCCAACAGGGCCAGAGATATGCCTGAGGTCAATTCGCCTGTCCCAGCCACCAGCCAGGGAGTAGGGACCATGTCCTCCACTCCTATTCTGTCTCAGTCATCGAGAAGAGCCCACATGTTGCTCAGTCATCGAGAAGAGCCCCCTGTTGCTGCTGGGGACCTCTGCCTGGGATGCTGTGGCTGGTCAGTGCAGCTCTGGGGCACAATCTGTAAAGCCCCCCACCCCCCCGCCTTCTCCTTCTCCAGGCAGGCGGGCCCTCCTGCCGTAGTCCACCGCACTGACTGTCCGCTTCCAGCTCTGAGGCCCCACAGCTAATGTTTAGAGGGGACTTGCTTGGTACCAAGGTTTTCAAACTGCATCATCATGCCTACCCTCTGAGGCAGGGATGATTCTGGGTGTCCTCTTGCCTCTGGAAGCAGGGTCATGGGTGGGGCGCCCACATACACACTTCCTATCCTCACGCAAGGCCTGCTCACAGCGTACCGAGCGCCCCTCCAGCCCGGCCAAGGACGGAGGCCCCTGCACACAGTGGGTGGTTCATGGTGCGTGAGCAGACACGGGGGGTGAGCAGAGGCGGGTGGGGTGGGTGAGCGGGCACATGGCTGTCTGTGTGGGCTCTGTCCTCTGCAGCCAGCTGGCCCCTGGCCTGGGCCCATCAGGGTGGGTGGTGAGCCCGGTGCTGGCACAGCCCTGGGAGGGGGGTGGGCCTCGTGCACGGAGACTGACTGCCCTGAATTGGAATCTCAGACCCGGTTCTGCAGCCCGGCTCCTGTTTCTCCTTCGGCACTCTGTTCCTCCAAGGAGCCTCAGGAGGCAGCCTGTGGTGGGCAAATGGGCAGGTGCCCATGGCAGCCTCGACCAGAGGAAGTGGCTGGTTGGCCCTAGGCCTGCCTGTTCTGTCCACATGGTTTTTCTCTGGCCCCAGAAAGGAATTCTAAATGTGTCCTGCCCCTTCTTACTGAGCCTGCAGAGTGTGGGCAGGCAGGGCAATGGTTGGGGTTACTGGGCCCCAGGAGATGATGCTTGTGATGATTCTGGGCTTCAGGTAGGGATGGCATCAGAGGCCACAGTCCGTGCTCCTCCCTCCTGCTGAGTCCCCCTGGACCACCGCCTTACCCCAAGATGCTTCATGGGGATTGGGAAGGGACCACATTTCTTTCCCAGGCCACCTGTGTTGCTCTGACCAGCGTCCAGGGTAGGGAGTGGCAGATGGTTCTTGGGGCCAACAGCCATTTGCCCAGGGCATGCTCTCTGGCTCTAGGCCGGGTTTGGGTTAGATGGGGCCCTTCCACAGGTTACCCTGGTGAGAAGGCCTTCTGCAGCCTTGGGCAGCTGCTCAAGGAAGGACAGGCTCACAGGAGGGCTGGGTCTGCGTGGGAGTGGGCAGTTAAGGCTGCAGCTGCTTCCTGGGAGGGGCAGCCTTTGTGTGGTCAGGCCTGGGTTTGGGAGGTAGTGGGCAGGAGAGCTCTGCCTCCTTAGGGCAGAAGAGTCCACCGAAGGGGGCTCACAGTGAGGGGTGCCTCTGAGGAATGTAAACACAGGTGGTTTCTTTTACCGTTGAGTCAGCCTGGGGCCAGCTGAGAAAGGGGGCACTCACCTGACAATGGGGGGATGAATTCATGTATGTCAGGTGCCGTGGGGGCACCCTAGGGCATGTGGCCTAATGGTTAGGAGCACAGACTTGTCACTCACACAACTGTGTGACCTCGGGCAAGTCCCCTGGTCCTCTGAGCTTCACCTGTAAAACACCACCATCCTCTCCATTGTTTAGAACAGAGATATACAACAGAACTTTCATCATTAATATTTTCTAGTAGCGGGACACCTAGAAAATAGGTGGCTCAGCAATTGAGCGTCTGCCTTCGGCTCAGGGAGTGATCCTGAGGTTCTGGGATCGAGTTTCACATCAGGGTCCCTGCGTGGAGGCTGCTTCTCCCTCTGCCTGTGTCTCTGCCCCTCTCTCTGTGTCTCTCATGAAAAAATAAATAAAATCTTAAAAAAATATATTTTCTAGTAGCCACATTGAAAAACAAAGATTAAAAACCAGCACACAAAATTAATTTTAATAAAATTTTCATTAAACTCAAGGAAATCCAAACATTACCACCTCAACGTGTAATCAATATAAAAAATCGTCCATGAGATTTTACCTTCTTTTTCCCATGAAGTCTTTAAAACCGGTTGTATATTTCACATGCACAGCACAGCTGGATTTGGTCTAGCCTCACTGTAGGTGCCCAGGAGCCACAGTGGCCATGGCTGCCATCTGGGGTGAGATCACACTGCAGAGGGATGGCCCAGGTATGGAAAACAGAGTCCCCAGCAGGCCAGGGCTGTGCATCGGCAGGAGTTTCCAAAGCCATCTGATGGGGAGGATAGGACAGTGGGATCCCATCCCAGGACAGTAGGATCAAGGAGGGAGAGTCATCTGGAATTTGGATATGTTGAGGCAGAGAAGCCTTGGAGAGCGGGTAGGATGTCAGTAGACAGTGACGTGGAGGATGTGGCAGGGGGCAGAGGAACAGAATCAGGAAGGGCTGGGCTGGGCTGGGGAAGAATCTTAGTTCCCTCCCAAGGAGGTGATAGGCAGTGGTGGGTACTGTGGGGCAGGGGGTGGAAAGATGTGTGCCTGCTGAAGGCACACATTAACTCAGGAACTGGAGCCATCAGGAACTGCCAGGCTCCTCTGGTTTGTCCAGAGAAGCCAGAAATCTGGATTTTTATGTGAAATCTGACTTTTCAAAGTTGGCAACCAATTCGAATTCTTTTGAAGCACTGTGCTTGGCCAAACAAAACATGTTTGCCGGCCGGCTTCTGCCCAGGCGCCCTGTCGGCCGGTTGTGGTAGAGATCATGTTGGGAGAAGCAAAGGCGGCACCCCATGACTAAGACAGGAGGTGGGGGGAGGGCTGGTGGTGGGCTTGTCTGCCTGACTGGCCAAGGGGCCCTGGCTTTCCACGGTGGGAACTGGAGGACCCAGAGGGCAGCGGGGCTGTCTCAGATCCAGGGAGGCCACCTCTGACCTCCTGGGGGTGAGGGACGAGTTCAGGACTCCTGAGGTTTGGCTCTGGATGAGCAGCCAGGAATCCACTCAGGTTGACTCAAGTCAGAGGGGTGCTGCAGGAGCAGGGATCCTGGGGGAAGCCAAGGGCAGGCAGTGGAGATTGGCCCCCAGGAGCTGTCCTACAGTCATCCACAGGGCTACCTTCTCCCCTCCTTCTCTGCTCTGGGGTCCCCGCATTCTTGACCAGCTGCTTCTATGGGTCCCCTCATTCTTGCTCTTCAACAATCACAGGGCTTTGTACCCACTCAGACTGACCTTTTATGTCCACAAGGCTGCACGGCTCCATAGGTATTGCCTGGCTCAATTCAAATTCTCAGAGAGTAAATCTGCTTGAATAAGCAAGGCCAGGTGGCCACCTCTGGCCCAATCCACTATGTCCAGGGTACAATGTTACCTGACACAACATTCCCCTTTACCAGGCCCACCCTTCCTACAGGTTATATATGGGGTGGCTTGCTTGGAGAGGAGCTCATGGCAGGCCTGTGGCAGGGATGACCTAGGCCCATGCCTGAGCCCCCCAAATTCCCTCTCAGGGGGCCCTCACTGATTTTCCTGGGTGTGGAGTCCCTGGGAGAAAGAAGCATACCCTCAGGCCCCAGGAAGTTACAGCTTTAGTGCAGAGAAAGCTAGACCCCTGGGGAGTGAGGACCATGCCGTCCAGAGCTGGCCTCTTGAAAGCAGATAGAGCATCTCAAGGGAGCTGAAACTGGAGGGCCAGAGGCCAGAGAGCTTAGCCAGGTAGAACCCCAGCTCCTGGAAGAACCAGGACAAAGAACCTCAGAACCATAAGCCAACAACTCTATGGCAACTGCAGGGAGGGTCAGGCCCTGCAGGAGCTGTGGCCTGGCGCTGTCAGGGCAGGATGCAGAGAGCTGGGAAGGCATTCTAGATAGTTGTGGTGAAGGAAATAGCTCGGAGCCCCCAGAGTTTAGAGCCAGAACTCAGAAGTCTTGGGGCAAAGGGTGTTAGAACCTGACCCCAGGCCCAGAGTTGGGAGAACCCAGGGGCTTGGAGCCACCAGCAGACCTTGTCTGGTTGAGTTCAGAGATGTCCCCTACAGAGCACATGGGGAACGCACCTCCCACAATGTGATTGAGGGGTCCAGGTCCCCATGGAAACCCAGATGGCAGAGGGGGTGCTGCACGGGTGATGGTGGAGCTACCTCCTGGTAGGTGGGGCTGTGCAGGGCCCCTGGGACCACCAACCCCAGGAACCCCATCAGGACAGGCCTTACTGGCCACAGAGCTGCTGATAGGGAAACCAGACTCATGCACTGAGTGAGGCAAGACTGGCCTGAGTGCCCCGAGGCAGGCGGCCATCCTCAGAAGCCCCAGATTCACACTTCACCAAGAGGAGACAGAGACTCACCGTGCCATTGCCTCCCTCAGCCCCAAAGCCTCAGGGCACCATATAAGCCCTTGGGGCAGATGCTCCAGGAGAACACCACCCCCTGCATGCAGATATGCTACCCTCCAGAGGGCTGCCCCAGGGAAGGCCTTGAGGAGCTTGTGGGAGAGAGATCTACCCAGGGCCTCCTGGCACTAACCTGCCTGTGGGATGGGGTCTAGGGAGGCTTGCGAGCACTCTCAAGTCCCTTGGGGGAGTCCTGGGCACCTCTGGAGGCTCCATTTCTGCAGTGCAAAGTGTTTGTAACCATTAAAATGCTGTCCAAGTATCGCGTGATGCCATTTCCATAAAGCACTAGGCCAGGCAAAACTAATCCCTGCAGTTAGAAGTCAGGACAGTGTCTTCCCTTGTGGGGAGTGGCTGGCATCCCCCAGGAGGGGGACTTCTGCAGGGGGCTGGTGACGTTCTGCTTCTTGATCTGGGTGCTGGTTATTTCGTGAAAAGACATTATGTGAGAATTTATTGAGCTTTGCACTCCTAACAGCTGCACTTTTCTGTACACATTTATATTTTCCGAAAGTTTTAAGAATGCTAACCAACAGAACAACAGTAGTTAGTTACCAAGCCCACTCCCATTTATGGAGCCCTGCTGCCAACCATGAGAGCGTTTCCAAGCCGGGGTACTCTGCTGGGGGAGGGGGAGGGGCCGGAGCGCCGTCCTGGCCCGCGCTCCTCCCCACTGGGAGGGGCCACCTCCGCTTAGGTGGTACGTCGCGGACCAGGAGGAAGAGCGGAGTGGCCTAAAATGCCTTTATTCCCGCTTGCCAGGAGATGGAGAAAATGTCTCCTGACACCGAGGCGTCTGGGGGCTGAGGGCGCCGGGGCAGCCTCCCGGCGGACGCCCCCGGAGCAGGGCGCGGGGTGCCGAGCGCGCGGCGGCGGGCCGGGGGCGCAGGGGGCGGGCGCGGGCCGTGGAGGGGGCGCGGCGCCGGGGGGCGGGCCCGGCCGCGGGGTCCCGCCCCCCGCAGGCGGGGCCTCCCGGCCGGCTCCTCCCGCCGCCCACCTGCCCCGCCCCGCCTCCGGCCGCCGAGGGTCCCGCGGCGGCGGCGCTCCGGCCTGTCCCCCGGCTCCCGGCCGGCGCCCGCCCCCCGCCGCCGCCGCCGCCCGCCCCGCCGGTCGCCCCGCGGCGCCCCCCGCCCCGCCCGCGTCCCCGGCCGCTCGGCGCCTCCTCCATGGGTGAGTGCGGGGCCCCGGGTCGGCCCCGCCGTGCAGGCCTGCCGGTCGGGCTGCCTCTGCGCCGGCTCGAGGTGGGGCGCGGGCCCGGGGCGCCGCGCGCCGGCGGGCGGGGCGGGGGGAGCCGCGGGGGGCCCCGAGGCAGACCCCTTCGAGCTGGGAGGTGGACGCCGGCCTCGAGATCAGGGCGCGGGGGGCTCAGACTCTGCCCCGGTGTTGGGGCCCGCATCAGCAGCACCCCCTCCCCGGGCCCTGCACGCCGGCTGCAGCAGCCAGCCTCTCTGCCCCTTCCCTGCCCCCTCCGCCGCTGCGACCCCGCCCCTAGGAAGAGAGGGCCGAATCCTGGGTCAGAGATGGACCGCGGGGCAAGGGGACACCACCCGGGGCCTCTGAGGAGGAGTCCATCCTCAGAGGCCGGGAGCTGGAGGGCAGGGGTAAGGCGGGATCGTGGACCCGGCAGCCCTGCGGGGACCCCCCAGGAAGTCTGGAGCCCTGCAAGGTCACTGAACTACCCCCGCCCCCCCGCTAGTGGGACAGAGGGAGCCGGCAGCTTATTTCCAAAGACGTTTTCTCCCCGTGGAATCTGGATAATTTCCCTGGGGAACCGCAACAAGAAAAGGACTCTGCAAACAGATTCCCGTGCAGATAAGTTGGCATTTAAAAGAAAAAGGGACACTGACCTCCTTTGAAGGGAGGATTGAGGAGACAGCTCCACCCATCCTCTCGTCTGGAGGCCACTGGGGCCCTAGGGCCCCCTGGGTGCCCCGACCTGGGGCGCAGCCTCTCTGGGCCCCACCCGGCTGATAACCCTCTGCTTTTCTCCTCTGCAGACGACCAGAGCCTGGCGGAGGAAAAAGGACTGCACTGTCAGAACCCAGGCTGCATGGACAGGGGGCGGGCAGCCAAGGTAGGGAGGCTGGAGGGCCTGGGTTGCTGGGAGCAGAGGGGCCAGGGCTCTAACTCTTGCTGGATCCAGGCACGGATACCCACAGGGCCCTGGCAAGGGTGCAGCTGGCCCAGCCATGGTGTCATCTGGGTTCAAGGGTGGATAGGGCACTGGGTGGCTGGTTTAGGAGGCAGAGGGGCTGCCCTTGGCTCAGAAACAGCAAAATGGAGGAGTTTTCTGCAAGAGCAGGGGGAACTTGGGTGCCCCAAAGCCCTTTCCTGCACTGCAGTCCTTGCAGCTGCCCTGAGGTTATAGGAGCCATGGCCCCATGCCACAGATGAGGAAACTGAGACCTAGGAAGAGAAAGGACCCACCCCACCCCCAATCCGCCTGAAGGTTTTGTTCCAGTGCCCAGCTGGCACCTTTCCTGCAGCACTGGGCCACTCTTCAGGCTTGGGCATGGGTTGGGGACACTTAGGGAGCTGGTGAGAGTGACTGTGTCATGGAATAACAAAGGGAAGAAAGGATAAACTGGTACTTAAGTGCCAGGGCCTGGGAGCCATGAGCAGGATGGAATGAGAGGGAGAATAAGAAATATCATCGCTGGGCGATTCTGCCCGTAATGTGCCAGGCTTTGTACCACGTGCTCTTTCTCTGCTTTATGTGCTACTTGAGGGAGCTCTGCTGGGAAGGCCTGGGTGCCCCATTTTCCAGATGAAGATACCAAGGTTCAGAGAGGTCCTGTGACTTGGCCGAGGCCCCACAGCTCGTGAGAGACCAAGCCAGGGCTTGAACCCAAGCGTGGCCCCTTCCAGCATGCATTTGAGTGATCATGGTAAAAACTGCCAGCACTTACTGTGTCAGGCATGGAGCTGAGGACTCGCTGTCTCCTCCTTCTGGCCTTCTGAGATGTGTCCTGCCATTATTCTCATTTATATATGAAGAAACAGGCTCAGGGAGCGAGTGGCTCACCCAAGGACACATCGCTGGGATGTGGTAGAGATAGGATTTGAACCCAGAGCCCAGCATAATGGCAGAGCCTGTGTTCCTAACCACCATGTAGCTCAGCTCTGCCAGCTGCCGAAAATGTAAAATGCCACCCTCCCACCCCCTAGCTCCCCCTCCCACCCCCTCCGTCCAGACACACGCTCCTACATTCTGTACAGGAAGACCAGGTTAGAAGGAACATGGAGGACTGTTCTGCGGGCGGGGACAGGAGGGGGAGGCTTTCAGTTGCCGTGGTCACCGGGTAAGGGGGCGGCTATGATGTCAGACACAACCTACTGGCACGGATGGTGCCTGGCACTGGGGCTCTGGTGTTGGCTGGTTGCCTCACTCCCAGATGGGAGCTCCAGGCAACAAACTGGTTTCAGCTCCCCACCAGCATACATCCTGCCGGTGACCTGCAAAGCCCGAGGGTCCCTCCTGTAGGCAGTTGCTCCTGGGGCAGGCCCCAAGCTGCCACAGGCAGGGGCGAGGGTGGGAGTGTGCAGAGGTGAGGCCTGTGAGTGGAGGGCTGGTCTCAGAGAGTGTGGGCCTTCCACAGCTTCCAGGTGCTAGCTCCAGCCCAGCCCCTGGTCTGCCCAGAACTCAGTGTGACTGACATTGGCCAGGGGGTCACCCAGCCTGCAGGGGGAGAGTCCAAGTCCTGGCACCAGGGGGACCCATGGTAGAACAAATGGCACAGACTCACTTTGGGGATGAGGATGCTCGAATGAGCAGAGGCTGGGGGACCAGTGAGGGAGGACTGGTGAAGGTAACCACTGGTGGAGGCAGGAGTATGAGAGGCAGAGCAGAAGGCAGGGCTGGTCCAGGAAAGAGGAACTGCCACAGGCACATGTGCAGGGAAGGAAGTAAGGGCAGGAGGCTCATCTTGCCAAGGGATTGAGCTGGCTGGAACAGAGAGAGAGGAGAGGAGGCGAGTGACATCCCACTTTGGTGAGAAAGAGGAGCAAAGAATGTCCTTGGTGGTGGTAATCCCCACCACTGACCGGACAGGCTTGTACACCAGGTGGGGTATTAGGCCCTTGCCCTTGTCTCACTGAACCCAGGAGGACCTCAGGAGAAAAGCCTTATTCTCACATGATGTGATGAAAATGGTGCTCAAAGAGAAGAGAGCTTGCCCACTTTGCACAGCATGGCTGGCAGAGCTGGATCTGGAGAGGGATCAAGAGCCTCATTCTCGCTCCTCCCTAGCCCTGCTCAGAAGGCTAGCAGGATATGACTAGCTTTTTTAAGGAGATGACGTCATTCATTCGTTCACCGAATCAGCTTTCAGCATCTGCTGTGCCAGGCCCTGTTGTAGGCCCAAGGCCTCCTGGAGCAGATATCCCAGCTCCCCTGGGAGGAGGGGAGAAGCCAAACCGGTCCCCAGGCTTTGTTTTAGTGTCTCATGGGTGCTGGGGCTTCTGATGAAGCAGCGGTTGCCACCCCTGCCTCCTGCCCTGGAGTTCCTTCCAGGGGAATGAGGATGCTGAGTGAGCAGGAGGCCTGCTGGGGTTCCAAGGAAGGAGCTAGGTGGGAAATGAGGAGGGGGAGGCAGAGCTGGGCAGAGAATGCCTGAGGTCAGGGCTTTGGAGACCACAGGGGAGAAGTTGTATCCCTGCCCCTCCTCAGGATGGAGATGTGTAGGGTAGCCCATACCTATGAACTCCAGGGTCAAAGCTCAGTCCTTTCCAGCTGTGCCACTCTGGGCAGATCACTACACCTCCCTGACCTTGGTTTCTTCCTCTGCAAACTGAGGCTTCTCTAGTGGTAGGAAGGATTAAAACAGGGCTCAGACGTGAAGGGGTTAGCATGGAGTATGGCAAGATGTAGGTGTTCCAGATAATGCTGGCTGTCCATCTACCATGGAGGGGGAGAGAAACCCATCGACTTTGGGTGTGCCCTCCTCCCCCCACCCCGAGACCTCCCCAGATTCCATCCCAGACCCCAGCCGACCCCAGGCAGCATGGCTAATGTTTATGGCACCACTGTCCTGTTCCCAGGGCAGGTGGAGCTTGGAGTCTTGGGAGGGAGGGAGATGAAGGAAGTGTTTGTCCCTCCTCTTGTGGAGGGCCAGGTGATGATGCAGTGGGTGTCCAGCCCTCCTGCAGATGAACCCAGACAGAGGGTGGCTGGACTCCCCAGCTCCTTGCTAGGCCCCCCTGAGCTAGGTGCTCTGGTCAAAGTCAAGGCACTCCAGGTCACAAGGGGACATGGAGGAGGGCTGACACTATCCCAGGGGGCACTTGAACATCATATTTGAGAGGAACTGAAGACTCAGGGGTATTTATCCTGAAGATGGGACCCTTGGGGCATCTCCTCAAAGGTCATGATTCTAGCGGCCACTACTCATCCATGCCTCCCCACAGGGACCTCTTCTTGTCCTCACACCCACCCTATGCGTCAGGGACTACCTCTTGTCTCCATCTTAGTGATAGGACCCTGAGAAGCAGGGAGGTAAATGACTTGCCAAGGCAAGGCCAGGACTTACACCACATCTGTGTCCTCTGAGCTTCCATTTCTTTTTATCTTTTTAAATTTATTTATTTGAGAGCGGGGGAGGGGAGAGCCGGGTGAGGGGCAGAGGGAGAGGGAGAAGCAGACTCCCTGCTGAGCAGGGAGCCCAATGTGGGGACTCTGGGATCATAACCTGAGCCAAAGGCAGACCCTTAACCCTTAACCAACTGAGCCATCCAGGTGCCCCTAGAGCCTCCCATTTCTAAGGACCTCTCAGGAGGAAAGGGAGGTGAATTTTTCTGCTTGGCTCCAAGGGCCCTGGCAGGAGGGTGAGTTTCCAACAGCTGGAGTTGCTCCTCAGTGTACAGGTTGGGCACCCCGTTCCTTTTTTTTTTTTTGGGTAAAGTTTTTTATTGTCATTCGGATGTGTGGTGTTTGTAAGCTAGCTATTTCTAGTGGTATTCAAGCAGAGGGAGCAGAGTTCCCTTCCAGCTTAACAGTAGACTGTGAGGTGGCAGGGATGAGTCAGGGGGAGGTGTGTCTAGGGGAGGGGTGGCCAGATGAAGACCAGTGGACACAGGGCAAAGGAAGGGGCGGATCTGAGGTCCTTGTGGGGAAAGAATGGGCAGGATGTAGTGAATAATAGGAGAGGGAGTCACCTATTCTCCTGGGCAAGGCTTTGGGGGTGAGAGGTGGGAGGCCAGGGTGTCCTTGAGAATGGCCCAATTCTGGGGATTCCTGGAGGTGATTTTTAGATGCGGGTCAGCTGTAGACAGGTGGCAGTCCAGTCTGCAGCTGGAGGAAGTGGTAGGACCAGAGAAGCAGTGCAAGTGGAACTCCTGGGCTTTGGCTAGGTAATTCTGGGGGGAGCAGGTGATGGCATGGGGTGTCTGGCCCAAGAGGCAGGGACAGAGGATCAACTATATGGGATATGGGCAAGATGAGCCGTCCTGGAGTGGACCCAGCCCCAGGGAGGTCAGTGCTGCCAAAGAGGGCAGTGCCTGCTAGGAGGGAGAACCCGCAGCCTGGAGGCCCCAGGCCGCCTGAGGGCCATGAGGGAGGGGGTTCTAGATTTGGAAAAATGCAGATGGGCCTTAGCCCCAGATCTGCCCCAGGCCCTAGGGGCCATTCCCCCTGCACCCACCTCACCCAGCTGTGATATTCAGGGAAGGGGAGAGGTGTGCTGAGCGCAGGTTGTCTGACTCCTCCTGTGTACCCGCGCACACCCACACACACATACACCCCACACCTCCAGCCCCCTGTGCCTACGGCAGAGTTACTCTGAAGTTGGGCAACCAGGAGAGAGAACCGGGGAGCACCAGGGATGGAATGGGCTAGGGGGAGAAGAGGGGGCCCAGAGGCGGCGCATTTCTCAGGCACAGTTCAGAATCCTGCGGGAGCGAGCCTGGCTTGGGGCGATTCCCGGGCGGGCTCAGCCCGCGGGTCCCTCCGCCCGGACCCCCACCCCTCCCGGGGCTCCTCTCCCCGGCTAAGGGCTAAGGCAGCTTCCTGCCGCGGCCCTCGCCCCCTCGCCGGGGACGGGCGAGCTCCCGTCTTCAAGCCCAGCTTAAAGCCTAGGAACTTCGAACTTTCCGAACAACTGCAAAGGGCCAGCGCCCTCGGGGGCAGCGCCAGTCCCTGCCCCCGGCCCGCATCCCGGGCCCTAGATCCCCCACCCCCAGCGCCGCCCCGCCCCGCCCCGCTTCCTGCGGGCGGCAGCGGGTCGGGCGCGGGGCCTCCCCGGGCTCCCAGCCGGGCGCTCGCTTGGTACGTCCCGGCCCGCCCAGGTGGTAGCGCCCGCGCGGGTCTACCGTAATTCCCCTACGTCCCGCGCCCCGCGCCGGCGCTGCGCCGACGGAGCCCGGCCCGCGGCTCCGGTGCTCCCCACGGCTCTGCGCGGCCCCCGGGGCTTTGGCAGCCGTCGCCGGAGCCCCAGCCCCAGGGGAGGAGACCCCTGTCCCTAAGGTGAGTCTCGCGGGGAAGCTGGGACGAGACGGGGCTGGGATCGGGACGCGCTCCGAGACTGCCCCCGAGTTAGTGGACAGAACCGGGAGGAGAGGGTCCCAGGCAGTTCCAGGGCTGCGGTGGGAATCGATGGGCCCCACTGGCCCTGACTCCATTTATTCGAGGGTGGAATAGGCTCAAGCTCCCGCCCCCAGCCCGGGTGACTAGGGTGGGGTTGGCCCGGCCCTAGGGCCGTGAGGAGCCTCTAGGGACCCAGCCCCAGTGTGAGGATTCTTGGCTGGGCGAGAAGATCCTGCGGGGCCTTGGCGCGGGGTGGTGGCGGTGGTGGCGGCGGCGGCGGGTAGGCTCCGGCGACCCTGCCCGAGCTCGGCGTCCAAGAGTTGGTCCCAGGCGGAAAGTCGTCCCGAGGCCGGCAGGGGGCGCGCGAGTCTGAGCCTCGGGCGGTCTGGGCCGGCCCGGACCCGTGTGGGGGAGGGGAGAGGGAGAGGACCCAGGAACCTGGAGAAGCCCTAGCTTGCCTTGATCAAAGACGCGGAAACGGAGGCCCAAGGGGCCTCGGGTCCTACAAATTCTAAAGAAACCTTCCCCAGATTTGCCGGACTCTAGGAGAATTTTACTGTTCTCTTGCCCTAGGCCAGGTCCAGGCACATATTAGGGCCCAGAGGCCATCCCTAGGTAAAATAGTCCAGAGAACTGGCCAGTGCCCTCTTAGCACAGATGGGTAAGGGTGGGGATAGGTGGGCCCCAGAAGCAGGTCTTCTGTTGCCGGGGCAGGTGCCTCCTCCCTCCTCCCCTCCCAAGGAGCCTTCTATACTATGCTGGTCAGAGAGTTGTCAGAGATGGCGAGCTTCAGTGCTGGGATCTTGGACTCCAGAGTCTGGCACATTCGTGCAGGGACTGGGCAGGCGGTGAGGTTCACGGGCCACAGCCTCTACCTCTCTTCTTAGCATTGGGTCCCAGCTGGACTGCTCCCTGGGGTTGTAGAGGCCTGGCTGACTTCTGGGGCCTGTGTAGTTAGCCTTGCCTGCAGAGAGGTTCCCTATACCCCTGTCATCTGCCCAGAACAGGGCAGGGCCTTAAGTCAGGCTCCACCTCCAGGTGGGCCCCAGAATCCAAGGGGGTGAGGCCCAGGCCTCCAGGAAGGGAGGGGCTGGGTAGGCTGTTTGGAGCTAGGAGAGCAGCCTGGCAGAGCTGGCCCCACCCTGGCCAACCTGCTCAAACATGCAGCCTCCGCCCCTGGATTTCAAAGGTGCCAGATGGGGCCTTGGGGCCAGTAGGCTCCCAGGGGAGCTCAGCCTGGATGGGGAGCTCCTAGGCAGTCATGTCTGTCTAGCTAGGGGGTGCTTCAGGCTGGTCAGCTGTGAGCAGGACATGGGCCTGGACCCAGACCTATGGTCTCTCCTCCTGAGCGGGGAGTTCCTCTGTCCCACCAAAGACCAGGCCAGGTCCCCAATCTGTTATGGGGCCTGATGGCCCACAGTCCTCTGCTTTTCTAGGGTTGAGGAGATAGTGGGGAGGGATGGCAGGGGGGCTCCTGCCTTGGAGACTCCATTATTCATCAGCCCCAGCATCTGGTTTCTGGGTATCAGTTTCAACAAGCCAGTCCTGACTCATGAGCCTGAAGCTGGGGCTGGGCCCCCTCCCCAGGGAGCCAAGGGCCGAGACCTTTTTGTCCTGCGCATGGGCTATTTCAGCTCCCTCCCATAGAGGAGGTGGGGACCCAGGAGACTGCTGGGGCCTTCTCTCTCTCCTGGTGCAAGGGCCAGAGGCTCCTTTCTTCGGCCAGCTCTGTAATGTCCTTGACCCTGCACTTCTGGCCCTGAGGCATTAGGGCCATGGTCCTCCAAAGAGCAGCCCTCTGCCTTGGCTGGAGGAAGCAAGCAGCAGCATGATATGAGGATGGCCAGGGCCTGGACACTCAGGTGACCTCCAGTGACCTGCCTGGCCCAGCCCCCATGGTTTCCGCTTGATGTGACCTGGTAACCCCAGGCCAATAGGATCACCCTAAACTGGCTTTGGGATCTGCCCTGTCCCCAGTGGGGTGAACCTCAAGGCTCTGCTGTCAGAGCATCACTTAGCTGGTCTTCATGCCCTCCTAGCCCTCCCTGAGGCATGAGGGTACTGGTCCAAAGCCCAGACATCCATCTCCCCACTTGTCAGCTGCTAACTTTGGGGCAAGCCGCTTAACTTACCCAAGCCTCAGCTTCTTCATCTGGTAAGTAGAGATGGTAATGGTATCTCCTGCTTAGGGTCTTTGAGAGAGGGAACAGGATTTGCTGCCCAAAATCCCTGGCCCAGGCCTGGCACATGGGTGTGCTCAGCTGTCAGCCTGTAGGGCAGCAAGGACAGAGATCTGTGGTAGCAGCTGCCCTGAGCAGGCCAGCAGGCCCAAGGTCATGGATGCTAGGAGGCAGAAGAGGGCCTGTGGTCAGACAGCTGGGAGGGCTTTGCTGACCATTGACAGCAGGCTGAGACCTTCCCTGCCCCCACTGGCAATCTCTGCCATGAAGACCCTTCCTCTGCCTTCATCTGTCCCTTCTTATCTGGTTTTCACTGAGCACCTGCTGTGTGCCAGACCTGTTCTCAGTGTGGAGGGCGGCACAGTGGGGGCCAGCCAGCCAAGGCCCCTGGCCTCTGGAGAGGGTATTCCAGCGGGAAGTGTGATACTCAAGAAGTGAACAAAGAAGTAAAATAATTTCAGGTCGTCTTAAATGCTTAGGAGGAAGTAATTCAATGTAAGAGGATTGAGAATGAGAGATGTAAGGGGCCACTTATTTTGAGGGGAGGTAAAGGTTTTGTCGACCAGGTGGCATTGACGTGGGGGCCCAGTGCCCCCCATTGCGAGATCAGGGGCACATGGTGCTCCAGTCAGAGAATGTAGAGGTGCAGGCTTGGACACCACCAGGAGGGGAGGTAGGAGCCAGGCATGTGGGATCTTATTCTAAGTAACTGGAGGATTTTAAGTGGGGAGTGACATGATTGGTTTTAGTTTTCAAAAGATCTGTCTGTGGTGTAGACAGTGGATGGCTCAGGCTTTGGGAGTGGAGGTGGCCCTTGAAGCCTGTGGTCTGGGGTGTACTACTGCTTACTGCCTCCTCAGAGCTGTCTTCAGAGACCTCACCTTCCTTCCCCACCGCACCAGAAGGAGGAGGGATAGGTGGGCTGATGATATCATGCCCCCCCCCCCCAGCCCCATAGTTACTGAGATGGGGTACCAAGGAGGTCAGAACAGCAGAGTCAGAAGTCTGGGTTTCAGTCCTGCCAGTGGCTTATCACTTTGTCTCCCAGCAATGAATGGGGATAGCAGCACCCGCCCCTATGTTTTGGGAAGGAGTGGGAAAGCTCTGTGACAACCTGCAGCGGGGACCCCACCGCCACTCCCCAATCCTGCTCTCTGGGGCTTCGATGAGCGCCCCCTGGCGGTGGGGCAGGCGGAAGGGACCCCCGCTTGGAACAGCAGAGACCTCGGGATCTGGGGGAAAGCCGAGTTGGACGTGGGGTTTTCCTGACGCTCTTTCACACCCAGCTCCGGGGGGATCCCAAAGAACGACCCTCTCTGCCCTTTGCACCTATGTGCCTGCAGCCTCCACCCGTCGTCACCCAGCGCCCTCCGCTCCCCGGCCTGCACCGTCGGCCTGGGCAGTGGGAGCAGGGCCCCCGGCTCCAGGACTGTGCCCCGACGCTCCCGTGACTCAGAAGGCCCTGTGGGCGCTGGAGGGGTGGTTCGGGCACCCGGAGGTCAGAGCAGAGACAGGTGTCCCTGGGCCAAGACGATGACCCGGGTGGGATGTGCCCGTCTTGGGCCCCCCTCTTCTGCCGGCGTCAGGGAGCTCCCCGGATGGAGGGAGGGGGGGTCTCGGGACTGAAGGGGGAGGTTGGCGCGGGGGCGGGGTGGGGGGCAGGGCAGCGCCCGGCGCCGGCGGGGCTCGGCGGGGGTCCCGGGGCGCAGTCGGGGCGGGGCGGGGCGGGGCGGGGCGCCTCGGGGGCGGGGCCGGGGGCGCCGCGGGCGGGCGGGGGGACGGGCGGGGGCCCCGGGGTCCCGGCGCGCTCGGCCGGGGGCGGGCGCGGCCGCACAATGGCAGGAAGCGGAGCCCCGCGCTTTGTCCGGCGGGCGGCGCAGACCGCCGCTTCCTCCGGCCGCCATGGGGACGGGCCCCGGCGTCTCCGGGCGCCGAGCGGCCTCCAGGCCGGGCCCCGGGCTGCCCTGCGGGCCGGGGGGTCGCGCCCGCGACGGGGAAGGCCAGGTACCGGGCGCGGGCGGCGGGGGGGCGCGACTGCCCGCGGCGAGGTGTGTCCCCACTCGGCGACCGAGGGGCCGGGCGGCGGCGGGGCCTCCAGCCCTCGGCCTTTTGTGTCTGGGCTACTCCGGACACACCTGCGGGTCCCGGGCGCTGCGCTGGGGCCCCCTCTCCCTTTCCTTCCTCCGCGCAGGCCCTGCCCACAGCCCGCTGCTCCAGGCTCCAGCCTCCGGCCCCCGCCCTAGTGCGAGCGCGGAGGTCCGACTCTGGACCCCGTCCCCGTGGGGGGCAGCCTTGACCGTGCTCCCTAAGGGGCGCCCCCTGTGATTTGTAAAGGTGGGGTCCGCTCGCTGCCTTTGGAGGTGCCGGGTGATTCCATCCCGTGGGCTCTCAGCTCTTTAGGTTGAGTCCCAGGGACTTTCCTCCTGGACCCTGCTGCCTCGACCCCACTGGCCCAGGGTGGCAGTGGTCGGCAACAGGAGGGTGGAGAGTAGGCTCTTTGGCCTGAGAAGGCCCAAGAGTCTGGCTTTGGGAAGGGACTGCCCTGCTCTAGGGAGCTGTGGAGCTCTGCAGTCTGGGGAGGGAGGTATGGGGGGGCCAGGAGGCTGTGCCCGCCCCAGGCTGAGCCTCCCAGTCCGGGTTGTGGTTCTGGGAAGTTCATTATCAACCAGACCTGTTGACTTAAGTGAAGAAACATCTACTTGGTTCAGATCCTGGGCCTGACCCTCACATGCCCCTGCTGTCCCTGAGCCTGGGGGGTGCCCAGAGGAGGTCAGCCACAGGCTGGGCACTGGCTCCCACCATTATCATTAGCAGCAGTAGGAGTAGGAGTAACAATATTATATTAGCCGTAAAAGGAGGAGCTGTGGTGGTATTCACCAGAGCCCACAACAGTGCTGGGAAATGAAGCATCCTGAGTGTCTCAAGGGAGACCAGTGCCTTCAGAGGGCGGGCACATAGTAGGTGCTCAATAAATATTTGTTGCATGCTGAATCTGCTATCAGGAGTAAATCTTTGTGTAAGATCTGTTGTCTGTGTATTAGATTGGTTTAAAGGCAGGATTGAAGGGGAACCTGGGTGGCTCAGTGGTTGAGCACCGGCCTTTGGCCCAGGGCATGATCCTGGAGTCCCGGGATTTAGTCCCATGTCGGGCTCCCTGCATGGAGCCTGCTTCTCCCTCTGCCTGTGTCTCTGCCTCTCTCTCTGTGTCTCTTATGAATAAATACAATCTTAAAAAATAAATAATAAAAGCAGGATTGTGGCAGAGAGCCAGGGACTTGGGCTGGAGGGTCCTGTCATGTCACACCCCCCCCCCCCCATGAGACTAGGGCCTGGGTGACCTGAAGGTTTGCAACCCTATCACTCTGTGCCAAACCTGGCACCAGCAAAATGAAACCGTCGAGGAATCACAAAAGGCCTGGAAGGGGTGAGAAGGGGCACTTGTGCCAGGCTGACTGCCAGGCTGGCTGCAGGGGTGGAGGGTGGCTGCCTAGCTGGCAGACTGTGGGGCTCCTGGGAAAGAGGGGCTGAAGTGGGGTGGGTGCCTTCCCCAGATTAGTGAATCTAGTCAAGAGATTAGTGAATTAGTCAAGAGGAGATGCTTACAGCTTGGAGTGGGGTGGGGTTCCAGAACCTGCAAAGCCAATGCTACTTCTGTCAGCAGTGCCCTGGGGATGTCACAGTGGTAGAGGATAGCGATTTTCACTCTAGTTAGGAGCAGATTAAGTGAAGATAGAAACAGCTGCTCTGGTTGAAGGGTGTCCCTCTCCCCTGCCCAAAGCTCCAAGAACAACATACTTGAAGACCATTTGAGAAGGGTGTGGAAGTGGGGAGCACCTGGTGCCCAGCCTGCTGTTGGGAATCTGGGCCATAATATCCATAGCCACCCGCCCAGGGCCCAGCCCTACAAAGTCAGACCCCCTGGAGCAGGGGGTCTTCTCAGTCTTCTCAGTCTTCCCCGTGCCAGCTGTCATTCTGTGCCCATGTTTTTGAGGGGTTTTTGGTTGTTTTTCTCTCTGATGGAAGACTGAGGGGACACAGGAGCCCAAACAGTGAGCATCAAACTATAATTGCTTCTCTCGTCTCTGTACTCATCCTCCTTTCTCCAGGCTGCCCTGAGGCCAGCCTCCCCAGCTCCTCTCTTCTTTCTCAGCAGCTACTCAGGAATGTGCTGGAAATCTAGAAGCCTGAGCTATGTAACACTGTGTTCAAGTCCTGGCCTCACTGGTTGTGTGACTTCCAACAAATTACTCCCTGAGTCTCACTCTCCCCTTCCATAAAATAGGGATGATTGGAATTCCTACCTCCTGGGGCAAGGGGCCCTCAGTGCAGCCCCAAGCACACAATGGGTGATCACCGCCTTCTCCTTCCTCCTGTGACTACTTTCTCTGCTGTGTCTAGGCTGTCTGTCCTCACCCTGTCTGTCACCTTGAAAATCTCTGATCAGGCTCTCTCCCCAGCCCAAAACTCTCCAGTGACCCTTCATTACCCTCATTAATAAATTAAACAAGTGTTCACTGAGTGGCTAGGACTGGTGATGGGGCAATAGCCTAACGTCACTGTCCCCACAGGGCTGGCGAGGTGTGGAGGCAGCAAAGTGAAACAGGCAGGCTGCTCCATGGCAGACAGGGTGCTGAGGGGACAGGGAGTGTGAAGGGGCAGTGACTTCACAGTAGAGGTCTGTCATTCCAGTGTCTGGGGAAGAGCATTCCAGGCTGAGGGAGCAGCAGATGCCAGGGTTTGGAGTTGCGCATGTCAGAAGCAACATTTTGGGGACATGGGGTCGGCTGGTGGAGCGGAGTGCACCTGGATGGCAGGGCAGGACAGGAGGCCCCCCACTGTCACCAAATGGGACTCTGGCTTTTACCGGAGGGAGACGGGAGGCTGTGGAGGGTTTGGAGGAGAAGGATGAGACTCTTCACTGAGCAGGGGCCACCCTGGCTGCTCACAGAGAGCAGACTGCAGGGCAAGGATGGAAACAGCGAAGCCAGTTATGAGGTCATTGTTGTGACTGCACTGAGAGGTGACCACCACGGAGGCCAGGAGGCAGCAGTGGGCTAATGAGCATGGCCTGGTTGAAGCCACAGATATTGAAGGGAGAGCCACCAGCATTTTCAGACTGGGTGGGGCTGTAACAGATCAAAGGTGACCCCAAGGATTTTGGTCTAACGTATCCATTTCCCCAGGGCTGCTGTAACAGTGAACACTTGCTGGTGGGTGGCTTTGGAATGACAGAACTTTATTCTCTCCCATATGGAGACCCACGCAATGTAGTAGTGGCTTCACTTTCACATGTGTCCCTGTCTCTGTGTCTCCTGTCCTTTTAAGGACCCGGGTCATAGGAATGCTCCGCATGCTACCCCATTACAGACTCCACTATGACCTTATCTTAATGAAGTACATCTGCAATGACCCTGTTTCCAAAAAACGTCACATTCTAAGGTCCTGGGGGTTAGGATTTGACCTGTCTTTTACGGGGGCACGACACCGTTCAGCCCATGCCCCCACACAACTGCAAGGTGTGGCCATTGATTGAAGTGCAGGAACCCGCGTGGGCAGCTCAGCAGCTCAGGTGCCGACGTGTGCGGTTTGAGGTGCTCTCGTTAGCATCTAATGGGGGGCGGGCATTGAGAAGGTCAGTCTGGTGTCCTGGGTTAGGACCTCACTGCAAATTTACCTCTGAGAGCCCTCCACGCATAGTCAGTGTTTCCAATCACATGATGAGCTGAGTCAGCAGAGGATAGATGGAGGTCGATGTGAGCAGGGGCCGCAGGTAGGGAGACAAGCAGGAAGTGGGCAAGGAGGACTGAGGGCTGCAGGAGGCAGCAGCAGAGTGTGGGGTTCCGGGGACCACAGAGGACGAGGTGTGAAAGAGACCACCTGTGTCAAGTGCTGGGTCCTGTGGTTGGACTTAGAAACACAGCAGTTCTGGGGGCCCAAGAAGAGGCAATTGGGGTGATGGGAAGGGAGAACTTGATGGCAGAGGGTCTGAGAGACAGGGGCAGATTTTCTAAAGTAGAAAATCTTCGGTTGCAACTGTGGTAGTCCTATTCGATTTAGGCAGGCATCACCAGTGGATGTGAACACCCTGGATTGTGAGATTGCTGGGGATCAGGCTATCTCGAAGTATCCCCTTCCCTGCCCCCAGCTACTTATTCATCACCAAGAGAAAAAGGACCCTTACACGGTACAGGGAGTCCCCAAGTGGGCCACTGAGGAGGGCGCTGTCCACTCTCTCATGTCCCTGCCCAGATGCTCAGCCTGAAACCACCCAACAACCTCCAGAAAGATCACTGTGGAGGGACTTTCTGCCAGACCGCGGGCTTGAATGCTTCCAAAATGTTGATGTCATGAAAGAAAAAACCAAAAACGTGCAGAGAACTCATCCTTAAGGGAGTAAACAGACAAAACCGAATGCATGTGTGAATCTTGAACTGGCTCCCGTATGAGAAAAAAAAGTCTATTAAGGCCATGGTTTAGACAGTCGGGCAGCAAACACACACGTAGACTATAGACGGATCATATGTTGGGACGCCTGGGTGGCTCAGTGGTTTAGCGCCTGCCCTCAGCCCAGGGCGTGATCCTGGAGACCTGGGATCGAGTCCCACGTCGGACTCCCTGCATGGAGTCTGCTTCTCCCTCTCCCTCTGCCTGTGTCTCTGCCTCTCTCTCTCTCTCTTTCTCTCTCTCTGTCTCTCATGAATAAATAAATAAAAATCTAGGAAAAAAAAAAGACTATCATACATCAATACTTAGTTTCCTGGGTGTGACAGTGGTACTGGGGCTTCATAGGAGATTTCCCATGTTCTTCTGCGCCAGGCAGGGGGATATGAGAGAGAAGCCAGCGTGACAAAATGTTCACGCCTGGGGAAGTTAGAAGGGTGTGTGGATGTAAGGAGACCTTACAACTCTCCTTACAACTTTCTGTAGGTCTGAAATATTTAAAAGTGGGAAGCCAGGGAAAATATACTAATGCATACTGGGGGGTGAAACGTGGAACTGATTGAGATGGAGACCTGTTTCATGGGGTTTCGCTGAAAGGGAATGGGAGAAAGGAAGAGAGGAAGCTGGAGGTGGAGAAGTGTGAGCCAAAGGACAGGGAGCCTGATGATGTGGGGGAGGGCGAGCCCTGAGCCGCTCCATACTGGGAGGACAGTCTGACTGGACCAGAAGAAAGCCCACTCTCCCTGCCAGTGCAGGGCAGGTGAGTGGATGTGTTGGGGAACAGCAAGGAAAGTGGAAGAGGTGAGTTAGAGGTGAGCCAGGGAGCAGAGAAGGCATGACAGTCATCCACAGGGTTGGGGGAGAATGTAGGGTGATACAGTAAATATGGTAAATGCTGGGGCTGGGGCGCTGCCTTAAAACCCAGATGCCAGGGCCTTTCCCTAACTCCCCCAAAACCCCATTCATTGCATGCAAGGTTGGCTATTCAGGGGCCAGATAGGTCACAGAAGTTAGGGCAGAGGGCCTGGGGGTGTGTAGAGAGGAAGGGCTTGCTGGTTCCAACACTGAGCTGGCTGAACCAAATGGCAGCCCTGAGCATTTTGGGGTGCCCTTTCTGCACCCCAGGAAGAGGCGCTGGTAGCAACTGCCTTGTGGTTCCTTACTGGAAATATCCCCTCCATGCTTTGTTCTTTGAAGGCAGGGATCTGCTTTGCTCTGCAGATCCCTCAGAGCGGACACATAGCAGGGCTTAGGAAATGTCCACAGTGAATTCATGAACATGAGGCACCTGTGGGGAGTGGATGGTCGGGAAATGAAGAGCAGCCTCCGGAGGAACCAGGAACCTCACCTGTGCACTGCCATGGTCTGGGCCACACATGTGCCTGCCTGAGGCCTTGCGGGGCCCAGCCCAACCCACCTCACCCTGCTTCCCCACCAGGTATGCCACCACGCTGACTGCCAGCAGCTACACCGCCGGGGACCCCTCAACCTCTGTGAAGCCTGTGACAGCAAGTTCCACAGTGCCATGCATTATGATGGGCACGTCCGCTTTGACCTGCCCCCACAAGGTGAGCCTGGGTAGGAACCCCAGCCCGAAGTTCCCAAAGCAGCTCCAAACCCCCTGCCTAGGAGCTCAGTGTGACTGTCCGAGCTGTGACAGGGCCATCAGAAGGACAAGAGCTGACTATAAATAATGAAACCCAAGTACCTGGTGGCCCCTTTTGTGCTACAAGTTTTTTAAATAAGAGAACAAGGTGGGGAACTGTGCCCTATCTGTAGAGCAGGCCTGTCTCTACCAGGGTCTGGGTCTGCATCTCCCATAGCTGCCTCTTGCCTGGGGCCAACATGGAAAAGACCCCTTTCTTCTTGTCCTTAGGGCAGACAACTGCTGGGCAAATCCTCCAGCCAGGCTGCCAGCGAGCTGAGACGGGGGGGGGGGGGGGGGGGGGGGGGGGGGGTAGGGGTGGGCAGGTCCCAAGGAACTTGTAGCAGGGAACAAGAAACCCCTCCTGTTGATTGGGGACCTGGCCCAGGCCCACTGCCAGCTGGCGGTGCTGGGCTGATTCACAGGCATCCGAGTCTGGCCAGAAATGCCAAACCTTTGTCTCTTTTTTTAGCTGGTCAGAGGGACAAAAGGACTCTCCTCCTCTGCCAAGGTCCCATGGGACTTGGGGTGTGGTCACAGTGCTGGGGGAGAGGAGGCCTGAGAGAGAGAGAGCCATGGACCAGTCACCTCTTACAACAATCCCAGAGGCAGGGTTTCCTTATCCCTATTTTATAGAAGGGTCAACTGAGGCCACAGATGGATTTGTATTGTGGGCGGGGCATCACCGGGGGGGGGGGGCATCACCGGGGGGGGGGGCATCCCAGGGTGCTTGTGTCTTTTTGAGTCTAGGGATGGACAGATGCTAAGCAGTGACTGGCCCACTTTCCTCACAGACCCAAAGGGTCCCAGCTCTTTTGGGGCAGGGGCGCCAGGGAGGGAGTAGACAGGATCTTTCCTTCTACTTTACTCCAAAGGCTCTATCCTGGCCCGGAATGTGTCTACTCGGTCATGCCCCCCACGAACCAGCCCTGCAGTGGATTTGGAGGAGGAAGAGGAAAGCTCTATGGATGGCAAAGGGTAGGCGGGCAAAGCAGACCGTCTGATCTGAGATCCAGGACCAGAGGCTTCTGAAGACCTGACTGGAGACCCCTCCCTGCCCCTGTGATCCCCTGATTCCTGGAGGAGGCTGCCCAGCCTTGGGCCAGCGCCCAGCCTGGTGGGATCAGACTCCACCTAAGTACCACTGGGTGTGATTCCTGTGTTGGCCACCAGAGGGCACACAGACCCCTTGTGGGCCCTGGCCTACCTGAGCACAGCTGCCTTACCTGGTCAGCGGGGGTGAGCAGGGAGTGGGCAGCCAGCTAGGGCCCATTGACATCCCTCCCTGCTGAGGGCCTCCCTGTGCCTCTAACCTCTGCCCTCTGTCCTGCAGGGACCGGAAGAGCACAGGCCTGAAACTCTCCAAGAAGGCAAGGAGGAGACACACAGATGTAAGGAGTTCCCAGGCTGTCAGGGGGGCTCCTGACAGCCCCTGCCCTTCCTGGGGCCTTTTCTTTCCATCCCCAAGTCTAGGCCTGTCTGCTGAACTCCAGGACCAGGGGTGGGGCCTGGAGCGAGTGGGTCTCCCCTACCCCTGGCCACCATGTCCTGCAGCCCAGTACTGCCCACCTTAGCCAGGTGGGAGATGCTACAGGAATTCCTCCCTTGGGCAGGAGGGATACAGGGGACCTTCTTGGGACAGAGGCAGGCTAGGGAGATCCCTGCATTCATTCCCATGCTGGGGTTTCCATCCTGGACCCTGGTAGGTGGGGGGGAGTCAGAGACAAGGGGTACAGAAGCTAAGAGACCCATGCCCTTTCAGGACCCAAGCAAGGAGTGCTTCACCTTGAAATTTGACCTGAACGTGGACATTGAGACAGAGATTGTACCGGCCATGAAGAAGAAGTCTCTGGGGTAGGGCTTGGTGGGGCCAAGGCAGGGGGAATGGGGCTGGGGGTAGATGTGGCTTCTTGCCGGCATACTGTGTATGTCTATGTGGTGGCCTGTGAGTGAGAAGGTCTCCCACCTACGGGCAGACTCACCTGTGTATTCCAACACATGTAATGCATGGCCTTGTTCCTGGATATGGACTGGGACATGTCTACCTTGGTGTACAGACACAAAAATGTGAGAGCATGGGCGTGTTGGCGTGTATGTAGACACATGTAGGAGTGTGAGCCTCTATTAGCAGCTGTGTGTGTGCACGCACACCTGTCTTTGTACCTGTGTATGATCCTGTGGGTGTCTCCCTTTCCCATTGGTAAGGTGGGCTGGAGCTGGGGCTGTGCATGGGGTGGGGTTCATATGACTGTCCCCTATCACATACACCTCCCATCTGGGGGCAGGGAGGTGCTGCTGCCAGTGTTTGAAAGGAAGGGCATTGCACTGGGCAAAGTGGATATCTACCTGGACCAGTCCAACACACCCCTGTCCCTCACCTTTGAGGCCTACCGGTTCGGGGGACACTACCTGCGGGTCAAAGGTGAGCATTTAACCTGGCAGGCAGGGTGGCTGGGCTCTGGCTGGACCTCCCAGAGATGGCTGTGCTACCCAGGCACAGATTCCCATTGGCCATGGCCCTGAGCAGGCTCATTACTATACAGGTGTCTCTGCTGGGTCCTGGCAATAGGTGCTGGGGTGGTGGAGCCCCGGGGGAGGGCAGCTAGGCTTTGGTTTGGATCCTCAGGAGAGAGGTCTGTGGTGCCCTTCTCCAGTGGAGCTGGGTGCTGAGGACCACTCCTTGCCCCCTCCCCACCCCCCACTGCGATGCTGCACCAGCCAAGCCAGGGGATGAGGGAAAGGTGGAGCAGGGAGTGAAGGACTCCAAGTCCCTGAGTCTGCCAATCCTGCGGCCAGCCAGGGCTGGGACCCCCTCCTTGGAACGTGTGGACCCCCAGAGCCGCCGGGAGAGCTTGGACATCCTGGTGAGGCACTGTGTCAGGACTGGGAGTGCGGGGCGGGGGGTAGCTTAGAGGGGCCCCTGGGCCCCTCAACCCCCTCTTGGGCTTTGGTTTCCTCTTCTGGCAGATAGGGCTGGGTCTGAGGACAGGGGGCCCCAAGATGATGGGTCTTGTGTTTGAGAGTCTTCTAGTGCCCAAGGAGTGTGTGAGTGAGTGTGTGAGTGACTGTGTGTGTGTGGTGGATCCATTTGGAGTCATGCTTATAAGTGCATCTAAGTATGTGTGTGACTGTGTGGTGGTTGGGGCTGGCTGGGTGGGGGCAGTCCATCTGTGCCTGGACCTTCCAGCCCCCAGAGCATGTACAGATCTCAGAAGAGGTGGCATCCCATGGTAGGGGTGCAGAGAGCCTCCCACATCTCAGGCTTTGCCTGAAGTCTAGGAAACCCAGCATGGGGTGGGGCTGTGGGAGCCAGCATGAGCCTGGCCTTGACCATCCTCCCTGGCCAGGCCCCTGGCCGCCGCCGCAAGAACATGTCGGAGTTCCTGGGGGAGACGAGCATCCCTGGCCAGGAGGCCTCCACACCTTCCAGCTGCTCTCTGCCCAGTGGCAGCAGCGGTGGCAGTGATAGCTGGAAGAATCGGGCAGCCAGTCGTTTCAGTGGCTTCTTCAGCTCGGGCCCCAGCACGAGCACCTTTGGCCGGGTATGTGGTCTTGTGGGCCCTGGGGCAGGGTAGCTGGCCGGTCCTGTGCCCTGACCCTGGCCATGGGTCTCCTTCCAGGAAGTAGACAAGATGGAGCAGCTGGAGGCCAAACTGCACACCTACGGCCTCTTTGGGCTTCCCAGGCTGCCCCGGAGGCTGCGCTTTGACCATGACTCATGGGAGGAAGAGGGGGATGAGGAGGAAGAGGAGGACGACGCCTGCCTGTGGCTGGAGGACAGCTGGCGGGAGCTCATTGATGGGCATGAGGTTGGTACCACCAGAACCCTCTCCACCCTCCCCATCAAGGAAAGGGGGACCCACCCACTTCATGCACAGTGGCAGGATATTCTGTGTGTGGGACAGCGGTGCCAGGCTGCTGTCATCATTAACTCACTGTGGGGAAACTGAGGCAAGGAGTATGCAGTGTGCCACTTGGCAGAGGAGGGCCCAGAATTTGGGGGACCTCTGTGCTTACCCCCTCTATGGTCACCCGGGCTCACTCTGGAACTCTTGGTCCACCCCCTGCCCTTCCTGCAGAAGCTGACCAGGAGGCAGTGCCACCAGCAGGAGGCGGTGTGGGAGCTCCTGCATACAGAGGTCTCCTACATTAAGAAACTGAGGGTGATCACGAACGTGAGTGTGGAATGGCACCTGGCCCAGAGCCACCCCTCTTCCTGCCCCCTGTAGCCTCCTCCTGGGTGCCCTCGAGCAGAGTTTGGGGCTTTGCAGAAGGAGCAGGGGAAGGAAAGGGAGAAGCGCGGTGCCCCAGGGAAAAGGAAGAGGGGATTCCCACAGGCCAGGCACCTGGAGGGGATTTTGGGTAAATGTGCCCAGGTGGCTGCCTGAACACTAGGCTCATTCTTTCAGTCATTCATTCATTCAGTAACTTTCTGAACACCTGCTGTGTGCCAGCTGCCCAGCAGCCCGCATTCTGAACGTGGTGTGTGTGTGTGTGTGTGTGTGTGTGTTTCTGTCTGTGTGTACACACTTCCCTGGTGGAGGAGGGACTTCCAGGTGTGACTGCAAAGCCGGTCTCCCAGAGCTTTCCCTCCGGGTGGGGATGGGGCAGGCTGACCCCCAGGTGGGCCATGGAGGCTGGGCCTCTTCTGAAGGGGTGAATCGTCCTGGTCCCAGGCAGCTTCAGGGCTTCCTGGGAGGAGGAAGGGGTAGAGGGGAGCCTGAGTCTGGGTGGGGCGTCGGGACTGGGACGCCCCCCGACGCCGCGCTCCCTGCACCCACAGCTGTTCCTATGCTGCCTCCTGAACCTGCAAGAGTCGGGGCTGCTGTGCGAGGTGAGGGGAGGCCCCGACAGGGTGCTGATGGGAGGGTAGGGACGGCGGGGCGGGGCGGGGCCGAGCGCACCTCCCGCCCCGCTCAGGTGGAGGCGGAGCGTCTGTTCAGCAACATCCCGGAGCTGGCGCGGCTGCACCGCGGACTGTGGGCCGGCACGATGGCGCCGGTGCTGGAGAAGGCGCGGCGCACGCGGGCGCTGCTGCAGCCCGGGGACTTCCTCAGAGGCTTCAAGATGGTACGGCCCGGGCACCGGCGGGGACACTGCGGCAGGGCTGGGGGCTGCCATCCCATCTGCCCATCGCCCAGCCTCCCCGCGCCGGTGGTCCCGGTGGTCCCTCGTGACCTCGAGGTCGCAGGCAAGGGATTCCGAGTCGGTCTGCCCCTCCTACCTGGCGGGGGGCGGTCCCTTTCGCGGAAGTTCGGCTTGGCCCCAGGGGTGGTGCACGTGCTACCGTCCGGGGTCGGCGCGAGCGTGCAGAGGGCCGGTGGGGCTCCGCGGCGGAGAGCGCGCGGCAACCGCGCCCGTTCTGCCCCGGGCCAGTTCGGCTCCCTCTTCAGGCCCTACATCCGATACTGCATGGAGGAGGAGGGCTGCATGGAGTACATGCGCGGCCTGCTGCGCGACAACGAGCTCTTCCGCGCCTACGTCACGGTGAGGGCGGGCGGGGCTGCGGGGCGGCAGGTGCGCGGGCGGCGGGCCGGGGCCGGGGCCCGGGGCGGGGCCTGTCCTGAGCCCGCGCCTCCCCGCCTCAGTGGGCCGAGAAGCACCAGCAGTGCCAGCGGCTGAAGCTGAGCGACATGCTGGCCAAGCCCCACCAGCGCCTCACCAAGTACCCGCTGCTGCTCAAGTCGGTGCTGAGGAAGACCGACGAGCCGCGCGCCAAGGAGGCCGTCGTCACCATGGTAACCGGGGCGGCAGGCGGGGTCCCTGGCTCGCGGCCCCTCCCGGACCCGGGTCCTGATGCCCCCGCCCCCGCCCCCCAGATCGACTCGGTGGAGCGCTTCATCCACCACGTGAACGCGTGCATGCGGCAGCGGCAGGAGCGGCAGCGGCTGGCGGCGGTGGTGAGCCGCATCGACGCCTACGAGGTGGTGGAAGGCAGCAACGATGAGGTGGACAAGGTGGGAGGCCGTCGGCGCGGGGACCCCCGGCCCTGCGGGGATGGAGGAAGGGCCAAGCCGGCACCCGGGCCAGTGCTGGGATCTCCTTTGAGGATGCCTAGCGGGGAAGGGGAGTCAGACCCTGATCTCTCTGCACCTCCCCCGCCCTGTCCCCATCGCCAGCTCCTGAAGGAGTTTCTGCATCTAGACCTTACAGCACCCATCCCTGGCGCCTCCCCTGAAGAAACACGACAGCTGCTGCTGGAGGGGAGCCTGAGGATGAAGGAGGGGAAGGACAGCAAGGTGACTCTAGGGGCCACCCACACCCAGGGCCCCTTCCCCACCCTTTCCTGGAGACTTTCTGGGGCCTAGTGAGGGGTTCTCAACTGCCCCATCAGTTGGCTGGTAATTCAAGAAGGAATGACTTTGGTTATGTGACAGCTGATGATCTGCCTGCAATTTACTCTTTACAGATATGGCAGCAAGGGCACAGTGGGTGGGGTGCTGGGCTTGCCCACTTGCTGGTGCCATATGAGTTCCTGGTGGGAGAGAGGGGGTGCCTTCCAAGAGCAGGTCAGGAAAAGCCCAGAACCTTGCTCGTGAGCTGTTAATCCTAGGTGTATAACCTAGAGCCTACAGATTGTGGTTTTAAAGATTTATTTATTTATTTGAAAGAGAGTGCATGCAAGCATGGAGGGGAGCAGAGCAAGAGGGAGAGAAGCAGACTTTCCAGTGAGCACAGAGCTCAGTCTCAGGACCCTGAGATCATGACCTGAGGTGAAACCAAGAGCTGGACACTTAACTGACTGAGCCACCCAAGCTCCCCCAAATCGTGGTTTTATTTATTTTTTATTTTTTTTATTAAAGATTTATTCATGAGAGACAGAGACACAGGCAGAGGGAGAAGCAGGCTCCATGCAGGGAGCCTGATGTGGGATTCGATCTTGGGTCTCCAGGATCACACCCTGGGCCAAAGGCAGGTGCTAAACTGCTGAGCCACCCAGGGATCCCCAAATCGTGATTTTAAAACCACAAATTATAAATTCCATTTTTCTCTTTAATGTAAACTTTTTGTTGAAACAAATTACAAATACATAGGTCCGTGAAGAAATACCATCTTACTCTTTGTTTTAATTTTTTTAAAGATTTTATTTACTTGAGAGAGAGAGAGAGCACAAGCAGGGGGAGAGACACAGAGAAAGGCAGACTCCCCACTGAGTAGGAAGCCTGACTCAGACTCCAGGACTTAATCCCAGGACCCTGGGATCAGGACCTGAGCCCAAGGTAGATGCTTCACTGAGCCACCCAGGCGCCCCTCTCTTCATTTTAATTTTATTCTCAGGTCCAGAGGAGGCAAGGAAAAAGGAAGGTGTTTAGTAAAATCTGAGTGCCCCTACAACATCACCAGAGTGCAGTAAGGAAGGGCTTGTGCAGGGACCAGTCCAGGAGATGGTGTCATAGAAGACTGGCTGAGTCCTAGGACCCTGGCCCTGATCCCTGGCCTTGCCTCTCCCCTTGCCACCCCCCAGATGGACGTATACTGCTTCCTCTTTACGGACCTACTTTTGGTGACCAAGGCAGTGAAGAAGGCTGAGAGGACCAAGGTCATCCGGCCACCACTGCTGGTGGACAAGATTGTGTGCCGAGAGCTTCGAGACCCTGGTGAGGAGCCTGGCGCTGCTTCTGGCCAGGGGCTGTGCCGGCAGGGGCTGTGGTCCTAGCTCATACTGATGCGGGCCCCTTCTCACTAGGCTCCTTTCTCCTCATCTACCTGAACGAGTTCCACAGTGCTGTGGGTGCCTACACGTTCCAGGCCAGCGGCCAGGCTTTGTGCCGAGGCTGGGTGGAGGCCATTTACAACGCGCAGGTGAGAGCTGAGTGGCGGGCTGGCAGGTGGGTTGGCAGGGTGTCCCGGTAGGGGCTGCTGCTCACAACTCCCCTCCCCCACCTGCAGAACCAGCTGCAGCAGCTGCGTGTCCAGGAGCACCCAGGCAGCCAGCAGCCCCTGCAGAGCCTGGAGGAGGAGGACGATGAGCAGGAGGAGGAGGATGAAGAGGATGAGGATGAGGAAGAGGAGGAAGGCGGGGGGAGTAGCACTTCTGCCGCCAGCTCCCCCACCATTCTGCGCAAGAGCAGCAACAGTCTCAACTCCCAGCACTGGTATGCGTGCCTGAGCCCACCCAGCAGCCAGAGCAGAGCATGTGCTCCTGCCCAGCACTCCTGACCGCAAGGCCACGGACAGTTGGCAGGGCCAGCCACCACCCCTTCCTCTGATTGGCTTCGTGTGGGGGAGGGGAAGGCAAAAGATTTTCAGCCTGAGTGCCTGCTCTGATCCCCCAGGGCTAGCTGGGTGGAGCTGAACTGAGGATTCTTAAACTGTATCCAGCTGGAAGGAGTACTGTGGTGGTGCCAGAAACCATTCCTGGCCTCTGGGTCACGGGCACAGGAATTGGGTGGTTGGGCTGGTGGACCACATGCTTGCCACTGCTGAGCCTCCAGCTCTGGGAGGGTGGAGTGGGGTGCACCAGGCCATTTAGGTGGCTGGACTGACTGTCTCCTCCTCGCTCCACAGCACCTCAGATGGCTCCACAGAGACCCTGGCCATGGTTGTGGTGGAGCCAGGGGAGACACTGTCCTCTCCTGAGTTCGAGGGTGGCCCCTTCGGCTCTCAGTCAGATGAGACCTCTCTCAGCACCACTGCCTCCTCTGTGACACCCATCAGCGAGCTGCTGCCCCTGGGCCCAGTGGATGGCCGCTCCTGTTCCATGGACTCCGCCTATGGCACCCTCTCCCCTACCTCCCTGCAAGACTTCATGGCCCCAGCCCCTGTCGCGGAGCCATTGCCACGGCCCCCAGAACTACCACAAGCCCCTTCACCCCTATCCTCCCCCCGCCTCCGCCGCCGCAGCCCTGTTCAGCTGCTGCCCCGTCTGCCCCACCTGCTCAAGTCCAAATCTGAGGCCAGCCTCCTCCAGCTGCTGTCAGGGGCCACCACCAGTGGAGCGCCCCCAGCCCCCAGCCGTAGCCTTTCAGAACTCTGCTTGGCTGTGGCAGGCCGTGGCACAAGGACTCAGGGTTCTTCTCGGGAACCTGGGCCCAGCTGGGTTCGCCAGGGGACACCAAGCCCTAGCAGTGGCCCCGAGCCATCAAAGCTGGAGGGCAGAACCAGCTGCCTGGCTGGGGAGCCCGAAAGACCCACCAGGAGGAGCAGAGACCTGCCCTTGGGGGCCTCGCCCAGGGTCCAGCCCGAGCCGCCTCCGGGGATCTCTGCCCAGCACCGGAAGCTGACACTAGCCCAGCTGTACCGAATCAGGACCACCCTGCTGCTTAACTCCACACTTACTGCCTCGTGAGTGGCCTGGGCTAGAGGGCTGGCGGCCGAATGTGCTGACATTGGGGGCACAGAGCCTCAGGAATGAGTAAGGCCACTCTTGTGGCTGGGAGCAGATGGCATTTGGGGATAAGGATGGGGATGGAAGGCTGCTCCAGAGGCTGAATGACAGTGTCTACAGTGGGCAGTGGGGAGGGGGCCTAAGGATTCCAGTGGGGCAGAGAGGGTGGCCAGAGCCCTTCTTCATGGCCTCAGCCAAAGAAGAACTGTCTCTCCCTTCCTCTCCTTTGCAGGGAGGTCTGAGCAGAGGGAGGCCCCCAAGGTTGCCACTGACCAAGAGATGGCAGACAGCATGCCTCCTGGGGCATCCCGGTCCTGGCTCCAGCTGCTGCTTGTGCCTGTGGGAGCCAGAGTGCCGGGCAGGAACCCTGATTTGCACTTTGCCAGACTGGATGGAAGTGGAGGAGCGTACAGCAGAGCTCCTGGCCCAGGCTGCAGTAGTTCCTCAGGATCCTCCAAAAGGCCACATTCACTAACCTGTACACCCCCTCCCAACTCCCCACCCCACAGGGTCCCCCGCTTCTTGAAGTCACCAGCTCCTCTGGGCTGGGCTCCGGGGTGGTCCTTCCCACCTCCACCCTCATCCGGTCCTGGATGGGATGTTTGTTCCCCTGGCCTTCCCTCCCTCCCAGTCCCACTGGCCACCCCAGGCTTGGGTTAGGCTCTGTGTAAAATTGCATATTTATTGAGCTTTTGATTCTTTTATAAAGACTTGTATATACTATTGGAAGGAGTCCTTTGCTTTTGGAACCCACCCCTTTCATGACTCAGGTCCTCTTAAGCTCTGAGGCAGGCACCTCCTGCTCTTGTCCCCCGCCAGTCTCCCTCCATCTATGGTAAGGGACCACTGGAGGAGACTGCGGTAGAGCAGTAGTGAATTAACAGGGCAGAGGTGACCAGACAAGCACCCCAAGATCAACCCCATCCCCTGCCCCAGCTACGAGGTGGACCCTAGAGCCCCACCACCACCACCGTGAAGTGCTCCCTGCCACGAGGTGCCTCAGAGGGCCCTGCCCTGGGCAGTCCCTGTAAGCTTATGCCAAGGTGGGCAATGTGTCTCAAGGCTCTACTGAGAATGCCCCCTAGGACTCCCCTCCAGGGGAGAGGCCCCTGTACCCACACCCAGACAGTATCTGGGGAGGCTGGGTCTTCCTCCTGAGTAGTTCTGGCCCAACCCTTCATGGCTGAGGGAGGGCTGTGTGGCCCAAAGGAGGGAAGTCACTTCACCTGGAAGTGGTAGTCTCAGGCTTGAGGCTAGAACCCAGGTGTGGGGACCTGAATGCAGCCCTGTCCTGTGTATACCTTGCTGCCCTTGGGGCCACCTCAGGTGAGCTCAGGTGCACAGGGGCAGGCTGCGTGGGCTGGGGGCTCCGCCCTGACCCCCACCCCCGAGGCAGGCTCCTCTGGGCTGCGTGGGGCAGAGTAGGCAGGCAGAGCGGGCGGAGCGGGGGAAGCCCCCAGGCTGGCTCACGCCATTGTCGGAGGGCCCAGCAAGGCGCCGAGAGCCATGGAGTTGCGGCTGGGGGGCTACACGGCAGCGGTGGCTGCGGTGAGTGGGAGCACAGTAGAGGGGGTTGAACGGCCTGACTTCAGGCCCGGGTTGCCGGCTGTGAATGAAGGGGCCCAACTTCCTTGGGAAGTGTGCCAACACCACCACCACCCTCCCTTTCGACTTAGAGACTCAGCTAGTTAGAGGCTTACCCGGGCGGGGCCCTTCCGCTGAAAGGAAACCTCCGCCCGGAGCCTGGAGGGGTATAGGGGCCCCAAGCAGGGAAAGATCTAGGTCCCCCACCTTAGAAAGAGCCCGAGTGGGGATGGGGCTGCCTGAGCCTGCTCCGATGATCTAGTGGAGGAGGGGAAATGTGCTCAGAGCTGCCGGAGACCTCTGCTCTGCTGCTCCGAGCCTGGTCTGCGCCCAGCGAGGGAAGCTGGCTTTCCCCACATTTCCTGCATCCACGGGCACCTCTTCTCAAGAGCCCGAGAAGTGGGCTGCTCTGTGGGCAAGTGTGGGGCCCCTTGAGGTGGGGGAGACAGGGCAGGGCCTGTGCAGCAGCCCTGCTGGAGTGAGCAGTGCCCTTCCTCCAGGTCCTACTCCTGGCACTGCTGGGCGCCCAGGGCCAGCACAGCACTCCTGCTCCTAGGTGCAACTGTGCCTACAATTTCCAGAAGAGGAACGGTCTGTTCTGTTGCAAAGGCTGTCCAGCAGGTGAGTAGCTGCAGAGGCGGGAGGGGTGAGGGGGGAAGTGAGGGCAGACAGAGGAAGATGGGGGTAAGTTGGGGTCAGAAGACAGGGGAGGCCAGGGTGGGGGCAGTAGGAAGCCAGAGAGAGGAAAGACGTGGGAACCCCCTTTGACTATCTGACTTGGGTCTTGTTTCCACAGGGCACTACCTGAAAGGCCCCTGCCTGAAGCCCTGTGGTCCGGCCATCTGCCTTCCATGCCCCTGGGGTACCTTCCTGGCCAGGGAGAACCACCATGAGACCCGCTGTACCCGCTGCCAGGCCTGTGACGAGGAGGGTGAGAACCCTAGTGCTCAGTGTGGGGCTCGTGAGGACAGGCCATGGCCAGGGTATTTCTGAAGAAGGGGGCAGGTTTGGGCTTAACCTCTGGGTGTGACAATCCCTGTGCCCACCTCTCCCAGGCTCTCCACAGTGATCCTGCCCTATGATGCCTTTGCCTCCTCTCATCCTGATGACCCTCCTATCTCTGTGTGCCTGTGATCTGTAGCCATCTCCATACTTCTCTCCCTTTGCGGGTGGCCCTATTTCCATTTCCCAGGGGATTTGTGCCCCCCGCCCCCACTGGGGGCCTCTGGCTCTGAAGGCCTCCATTCTCCCCATCTCTCTGAACAATCTTGCCAGTCTCCCAGGTGGCCCTGAAGAACTGCTCGATGGTGGCGGACACCCACTGTGGCTGTGAGCCAGGCTGGTTCCTGGAGTGCTTGGTCAAGCCCTGCAAGGCTGGCTCTCCCTTCCGCTGCCATCCATGCTCAGACTGCAGGGCTCTGCACCGCCACACACGGGTGCCCTGTGAGTACCCCCATTCTGGGCTACCTACCTACTCCGCCCAATACCTTCTCCCTAATTCCCTCTCTCCCTTCCCGACCCACAAATCATTTCCTGGACTGCAGGTTCTGCCAGAGATAGCGACTGTGGGACCTGCCTGCCTGGCTTCTATGAATATGGCAACAGCTGCGTGTCCTGCCCCACGTAACTTCCTGGCTGCCCCAGGACAGGGAGAGGGAGGCTGGGAGCAGAGTGGGAGCTTGGTCCTTGGACGCTAAAGGGAAATCTGCGTTCACCTTAGGACGGATAAATCGGGGGAGTCTCTTCACCTTCTGTCAGACTTTCCTGTAGTAATCTTTCCAGCTGTATGTTAAGGGAGCATAGGATTTGTCAATTGATAGAGTCATGTTGATACACTTTCAAATCTTGGGCTAAGATTCGAGATCTGCCACTTGCTCTCTGGGAGACCCTGGGGAAGTTACTTCACCTCTCTGATCTGTGGCTTCCCCAGGTGAACATGGTGATGTTAGTAGGTTCTTCCCAGAGCTAAGATTAAGGGGTAAAGCACTTTATTGATTCATCTGCTTAGCCAAGTATGTATTAAGCATCTACCATTTTCCAGAGATGTTCTAGGTGCTGGGGATATGACAGGGAATAAAGTAGGGAAATCCCGGTCTACAGGAAGCTCCATAAATAGTGGTTGTGGGAAGTGTGGCTCCCAGAGAAGAGGCCTGGGGAGGGAAGGGCCTCCGGGATGGAGAAGATGGGTAGCCCCCCTTGACGAGTGCTCCCTCACCTCCCACCCCATCCCCTCTCCTTGCAGGAGCACCCTTGGGAGCTGTCCTGAGCCATGTGTGACTATCTGTGGCTGGAGGCAGAGTAGGTGGTGTGCTGGGAATTTAAGCAGGATGGCTGGGATGGGCCAAGGGGAATTTGGGGGTGGGGGTTTACTACTCACCACTCACCAGCTGTTCTCAGTGTTCTGGGTCCAGGTGCTTCTGGCTGGCCTGGTGGTCCCACTCCTGCTTGGTGCTACCCTGACTTACACATACCACCGCTGCCAACCTTGCAAGCCCATGGTTCCTAGTAAGTACAGGCTGCACACACACATTTTGTAGAGGCACAGGATCAGCTTGGGTAGCTCAGAGCCCACTGACTCCTGATGCAGAGTGGGGAGACTGAGGGAGGGAGTGCTGGGGACAGGGGTGGTACAGGGGAACACAAGAGGGCATGGGCCGGCACTCTAGGAGTCTTGCCTGGTTGCTGATGAGATGCTCTTTGTCTCTCAGCAGATGAAGCTGGGATGGAGGCCTTGACTCTACAGGTAAGCATACAAGTAATATTCTGGGAAGAGAGGGAGCAAAAGATTGGGCCTTATTATAACTCATCATCCCCAGTGTGTGGCACAGGTGCTGGCAGAGTAGACCTAATGAACATCTGTGAGGTCACTGAGTTATCAGTGATGGAATACAGCACGCACCTGCCTCTAAGTGGCTCTCAATCTGATGGGGTCCAGACAGGTTCAGTGGGATGAGTGCCACCATGGTCAGGCCTTGGGCAGAGTTGAGGGAGCCCAGAGAAGGGCAGCCAGGGCAGGGTATTCCAGGCAAAGGAAATAGTTCTTCTGAGCCACAGTGAAAGATTATGGCCAACTGCGGGAGGCAGTCTTGGAGAATGTTTGCTGACTGACCCAAGGAATGGCCACTCCTGGCCAGAGACCTCAGAAAAGGGGCCTTACTTAGCAAACTGGGCTGACCTGGGGCTTCTCTCTGCTTCCAGGCCACCCAACTCTCATCCAGGGAGAGCGCGCACACCCTTCTAGTGCCCCTCAGCAGTAGTGAGAAGAAGGTCCGCGCTGTCCAGTTGGTGGGCAACGGCTGGACCCCTGGTTCCCCCCAGAGCCAGGAGGCGCCTTGTCCGGAGGTGACATGGCCCTGGGACCAGATGCACAGCAGAGCTCTTGGTAAGAGACCTCCCTGGCCTGAGACCTGACCCCATTCTCCCGAGCCCGAGATGAGTACTAGCTTCCTGCGCACCAGCTGCCCACTTCCCATCCCTAGTGGAACGGGTGGAGCTCCCTGGCGGGCCCTGCCTGGGGCTCCCGCCGCCCCCAAGGCCGCAGATCGCACTCCCGCCACTGGCGCTCTCTGGCCCGCCCCCAGAGCCGCCGCCGCCGCCTTCGCCAGCGCCCCCTGCAGGCTCCGCGGCCGCCACGCTCCAGCCGGGCCCGCAGCTCTACGACGTGATGGACGCGGTGCCCGCGCGGCGCTGGAAGGAGTTCGTGCGCACGCTGGGGCTGCGCGAGGCGGAAATCGAGGCCGTGGAGGTGGAGGTCGGCCGCTTCCGCGACCAGCAGTACGAGATGCTCAAGCGCTGGCGTCAGCAGCAGCCCGCGGGCTTGGGCGCCGTCTACGCGGCGCTGGAGCGCATGGGGCTGGACGGCTGCGCCGAGGACCTGCGCAGCCGCCTGCAGCGCGGCCCGTGACTCGGGGGCCCCTGCGGAAGCCCTAAGTACGGTTACTTATGCGTGTAGACATCTTATGTCACTTAATAAGCTCCCGGCGCGGCCCTGCGTAGCAGCGCCCAGCGCCCTCCCCGCCGCGCGACCCCGGGCTTCTGGTCAAGGCCGAGAGGCCGACGGCTCAGCGGTGCCTGGGCCTGACCTCGCTGAGGCCCTCATATTAAATCTGTGAAGGAAAACTACTGCGTGCTGTTTCCGCGGGGCCCGGCCTTGGTTTCCTGGGGGCGGCGGAAGGGGCCGGAAGTCTCGCCGCCCAGGGTCGGGCACCCACGGTGGAGGCCAGTGCGGCGCCTGGCTCCCAGCTGCCCCTCCCGCTCGGCCGTGGCCCAGTCACCCCGATAGCGAGAGGAAGTCGCGGCGACGGCGCGAGAGAGCGGACGTCAGCCCCGGTGGCTGAGAGAGCTTTAATGGGGGTGCGGGATGGCGGGGACCAGGAGGGGGGGAAGCAGGTGGAGACGCGGTGCAGGGCCCCCCGCCCCCGCCTCCCCGCGGGCGCTGCGGAAGGGGCCGGGGTGGGGGGGCAGAGGATGGGCCCCGGAGCGGCAGCCCCGTCCCGCCGGGCAGGTCGCTGTTTTCATCGCTTCTGGTAAACAAATGACTGAGAGGAAGCCCTCGGCGGGGATGGGAAATGTGGCCCGGGCGGGCCGGGCGCAGATCTGGGTCAGGACGGGAGGAAAACCCCTTCCCCGAGCGCGGGGCCTGCCTCCGCCCAGGATGCGCCAGCCACGCGGGTTCCGGGGTGCGGGGGAGGGGGCTGCGGCCCGGCGCACGCCCCGCGGGGAGACCAGGTCGCCACCCACGGGGCCGGGAGAGCTCTGCGAGGCGGTCAACGAACATGCAAATATAAGTAAATCAACATGCAAATCAGCAGCATCTTTTTGCGTCAGCAGCTGGCTTGGGCACTTTTTCTGGGCCCCAGCGGCGGTGGCGGCGGGCGAGCTCCAGCGTCGCCCCGGGCTGGGGGTGCGGGGGCCGGAGCGGGGTCAGGGAGAGGTTCCAGCGCGGGAGGGGAAGGCAGCGCGGCTCCCAGCCCTTCCGCCCCGAGGCCAGGGCGAGGCTGGGGCCCCTCGAGCTCACGGGGCTGCGAGAGGAGGGCTGCATCTAGTACTTAGCGATGTCCCCCTTCTTCAGGATGATCTGTCTCTGCCAGGGCGCCAGCTTGGTCTCGTCGTAGCCCAGCGTCCGCAACTTCTCCGACTGCTCTTTCTCCCTCTGCAGCTCCTCCTGCTTCTGTCGCTCCTCCTCTTTCCTAGGCATAATGTAGGGGCAGAAACCCCCCCGCAACTGTGAGGGGGGTGGGCCAGGCACCCTGGGGGGGTCACGGGTGGGGGCAGGAGCTGGGTTGCCGAGGACAGAGGGACTAACTCGTGGTGGCCAGGGCAAGGGGTTCTGGGGGGCAGAAGGGCTGGGGGACCAGGGACTGGGGTCTGGTCAGGAAGCATAAGGGCAGGGCTGATGGGCACAGAAGGTCTTGGTTGAGGAGCTGGGTGAGTGAGAGGCTGTGGATGAGTTATTGCAGGCTGGGCTTTTACTGGAAATAGTAGTGCTGGGTCAGGAGGTGTGGCAGAGGGTGAGGAGGGGGTGTCTGGGGACAGGACCTGATATGGGGGGCTGGGGCTGGGCTGCTGGAGAACAGAGGGACCACAGTACTGAGATGCAGTGGTGGGTAATTCAGAACAGTTATTATAAAATAGGGGCTGGTGCTCCTGGGTGGCTCAGGGTGTGATCCCAGGGGTCCTGGGATCCAGTCCCACATGGGGCTCCCCAAAGGGAGCCTGCTTCTCCCTCTGCCTATGTCTCGGCCTCTCTCTGTGTCTCTCATGAACAAATAAAGTCTTAAAGAAGTAGGGGCTAGATCTGTGCTGCTGACAAGGCAGCCACTAAATACATGTGGCCACTAAGCATCTGAAATGTCAGAATGAGAAGCATTGTAGGTGTAAATAGCACCTGGCATTTCAAAGACTATGTTTATATGTGTGTGTGTATATATATATATATATATATATTTCATAACTTTTACATTATCTATTGAAGTGATACTTCGATATATTGAGTTAAATAAGATACACATGTTCACCTATATCTTTTTACTTTTTCAAAGTGGCTACAAGAGAATTTAAAATTACATAGTGGCTCGCATTATATTTCTGTCTGCACTGGGCTAGATTCCTGGGGGCAGGAACTATGTTTTGAGGGACAGCGCAAGGTTATTGACACTGAGGTTGGGTTAACCAAAGGTTGTTAGGGCATAAGATATAGACTTTGGGACAGGGGCTTATTGGGGGAGAGAGGTCTGGTGGCATCATTGGAAGCAGAGAGGTTGTGTTACAGACTAGAGTGACAAGGAGATGTGCTCAAGATGGGGCTGGATGAAGAGGCAAAAGACTAAGGAGGTTTGGGGAGGGGTGACAGGTCTGGCCCAGTCCCAACTCACCGCCTCTGCTCCCTAGAAGGAAAAAGAGACAGCATTATTTGGTGCCACCACAGCAGACACAAGATCAAGACATCCTACCAGGCCCTGAAGCTTCTGATTACCCAACTCACCTCTCCTCTTCTAGCTTCTTCCGCAGGAGGTCTCGCCTCCATGCAGGCATGCTGGCCAGCCGGGCTTCCTCCTCTTCCTCCTGAAACACAATCGTTGAGCTTTAGGACCAGCATGGGCTAGGAGGTAGGGGGCCAGAAGGGGCACCCCCAACCCCGGGAGACCTGCAAGAGTCAGGGACAATGGGATACAGATGTTCTTTCACAGGGCAAATCGATAAAGTTGCCTGGCCATGGTCTCCTTAAAGGGCTCTGCCCCCTTGTAACTCCAGCCTCCTGTGTCCTAGAGGGGGCGCCAGAGAGGTCAGACCTAAGGTGTAGGAAAGGACCAGAGAATGAGCTTCTCCACTGGGGCAGGATGACAGATGGCCCCAGGCCCCCAACCCAGACTCTGGGCAGAAACATCCTTGGGCCCCCACAGGCTCAAAGTGGCCTCCACTGGGAAGAATCTTCTGGGCCATGTGTGTCCTGTTCCCAAGTGGAGTAGACACTACCTCTACCACTGTGTGGCTGCATTGACTTGGCAGGAGCAGGGGAGCGGGCATCCAACACAGGCGGCTTACAGCAAAGAGTTTTATTACTTGGATGTTTACAGAGGAGAACACGTCACACAGAACACTACACACGTGGCTCCCTTGACCTCAAAGAAGTAGCTGTGAATTCCAGTGAAAAACCAAGAGAGGAGAGCCACACTGCCCCAAGGGGGACCCATGGTCCCTCACTCAGGGGGCCTGCTTCTTCAACCTGGCTCCAACACAGAGCTAGGCAGGACTGTAGGACCGGGGGGTGGGGTGGGGTGGGGTGGGGGACAGCTGGCTTGCCCTGTGCCCTGCCCTGCCCATTCTGGCCACTGCCCCACATTTGGCCATGGTGGGGTTTCAAAGGCTGTGGCAGCCTGGTCCTCCTGGGCACTCTGGGTTTTCCAAGGCCACCCCGCCGGCTTCTGGGTTCTTCCTGCCGGCTTCTGGCCTCCGGAGGGCATCAGACAGGCATCTGGCCCGGGATTAAGATGCTTGAGTGGAAATTCCGAATTCTCAGATGTCAAAGAGCTCTGCCTCCTTCTCCTTCCAGAAGGAGAAGCTGCGGTCAATATAGCGGCAGATGTCCTCATTGCTGAACTCGCCCATCTCAGACACCAGCTCCAGGGGATCTTCGACAGGGGCTTCGGGACTAGGCGGGTCCCACGTGGGGGGAGGCGCGGCTGGCGGAGGTGGGGTCGGAGGCTGCGGTGCAGGAGCTGGGGCCTCGGGCTGCCCCTCGGGCCAGTCCACCGTGTGGGCCGAAGCGACCTTTTCCGCGGGCTCCTTCTCCTCCTCCTCTTCGTTCTCCTCCCCCTTCTCTCGCTCCTCCTCGGCTTCTTCTTCCCGCGCCGGCTCAGCCTCCGGGCTGTCTCCAAAGAACTGGCGCCTGAGGTCCTCAAAGCCGTCGCTCCAGCTGCGCCGGCCAGCCTCCACCTCCTCGAGCACGACGCGGTGGAAGCGGCGGATGAGCTCCCACGGGTGGCTGCCCAGCCGGTCGAACATCTCGTAGCACAGCAGGTGGCGGAACTTGCGCTCCTCTCGGCTCAGGCCCATCTCGAGCAGCTGGAAGTAGCCAAGCATGAAGAGGTCGAGCGTGAGGCTGTCGTAGCGTGGGGGCGCGCCGCCGTCGAGGGGCGGCAGGAAGTGCTCAGGCCAGTACAGGCCGTGCGCCAGACCCGAGCCGCACGGGGGGCGCGCGGGCACCTGCCGCAGCAGGCTCCGCCAGTGGCCCAGCAGCTTGCCCACCGCCTGCCGCTGCTTCAGCAGGCGCAGCAGCCGCCCGTCGGCGCCGTCGCCTGCCGGCGGCCCGGGTGCCTCAGCGGCCTCGGGGACGGAGCCCGCGCCGGCGGCCACCACGCGGGGCAGCAGTCTGCGTAGGCGCGCCTGGGCATGGCGCCCGGGGCCGCGGAAGGTCCACTTGCGCCAGTGCTCCAGGAAGAGGTAGACGATGCGCTCCTTGCGCATATCTATGTAGTCCTGGACGCCGCGCAGCTCGGTGGAGAGCGGCGGCCGGCGCGCCAGCTGCTCCGGCTCAGGCGGCGCCGCCTGGTGGCCGGGCGCGTCGGGCGGGCCCGGGGCGCTAAGGGAGTCCCCCGCGGCCGGCAAGCCGTTGGCGGCGGGGGCGCTCGCTTCCCCCGCGCCGGCCGCCACGTAGTCCTCCTCTAGGATGGGTTCTCGGCCGGAGGCGCCGGCAGGAAGCGAGAGCTTGTGGCGCGAGCCGCGCGCGGGCGCGGAGCCCTGGGCGCGCAGCTCGTAGACGGCGCGGAGGTGCTGCACCGAGACGCCGCACTCGAGGATCTCGCGCGCCACGGCCTCGCGGCACCAGCTGAGCGAGTGCGAGCGGCCCAGGCAGAGCGGGCCCGGCCGCCAGGGCGCGTCGGGCAGCGGTGCCAGCGGCTGGCCCGTGTCGGCGGCCAGCAGCTCGGCCAGGTGCGCGGGCCGGCCGCCCAGTGCGGCCAGCAGCGTGGCCATGCTCTTGAGCAGCGTGGAGATCTTGCTGCACCAGGCAGGCAGGCTGACGGCGCGGCCGTGCATGCGGCGCGGATCGACGGTGAAGCGCGGCGCCGAAAGGGCGGCCGAGATCGGCAGCAGCTGCTCCAACTCCAGCTCCAGCTGCTCCAGGCGCGCCTCCAGCTTCTGCGCCTTGTGCAACACCTGCAGGTTCTCGATTTGCTGCTCGATGCGGAGGATGTCGGCTTCGGTCATGAGCTCGCCGAAGGGCCCGAGGATGGCGTTGTGCGCGCTGGAGTACCTCCAGCCCTCGCGGGGGTAGCAGCACGAGCTGGCGGCCGTCAGCTAAGGCGGGGAAGACAAGAGAGGGGAGGGAGGCGCGTCTCCCTCTGGCCCGGTTCCCGCAGCGGCCGCCGGGGGCGCCATTTGCATGTCCCGGGTGGTGTAATGGCTCCGCGGGACTGTGTTGGCGGGGATGGGCCGAGCTTGGCCGGCAGGTGGTTACACTGGGGCGAGGCTTCAGCCCAGGCCGCTACTCCGGGCGCTGGCCAGTGTCCTCTGGTTGCTGGCGGGGTCGTTGGGCGCCGTTGCAGAGACAGGGCGGGCAGACGGAGTCTCCACACCTGGCCAGGTTGCTCATTACACCACCGAAGGAACATGCAAAAGGCGTTGAGGCTGCGATGCAAGGCTGCCCCTTCCCCACCCTATCTCAGGTCCGCATCACCTGCAAGCCACCACCGCCCCCCCCCCGCCGCCCCCGCCATGGATGACCCCTTCTCAAGCGCCGCCTGCAGACCCAACTCCCCCTGCGCACGCTAGCAGTGCTCTAACGCCAAAAGAGCTGTCAGGCAGTCCCGTACCAGGAATAATAATCAATTTATGGAGCTAGCTGTGCCAGGAATTTCCGAGTTTCATTCATTCCTCACTTGAGTGTGGGGCTTCTCCAGCTGGGAGTTGGGGGGCTGTCCTCATCCTCACCGGCCTGTCAGTGCATCTACAATGCTTTCTCATAGGCAAATAGGATAAGGCCACTTCCTCCACTTACACCCTCTCCCAGGCTCCCAACTGCTGCAGGAGAAATTTGTTTTCTTCAAAGCCAGACCTTATGATCTGATGCCACTGACCTCTCTCCAGTTCCACCCCTCTCCTACGGTCAAGGAGCCTCCTTGCTCTTTGCCCTACTCGGTTCCCAGGCCACCTCTTGCTCATCTCCCAAGTCTACCTTGGACATCACTTCCTCCTTCCCTAACACTGCCCTCAGCCCAAAGAGGATGGTGGGTTTAAGGCTGCCCCAGACCTCTGCATGCCCTATCACAGTGCCACCTGTCCTGTGACAGCCCAGGTACTGGCCTCCAAAACTCAGGCTCTCACATTATCTTGTTCTGTATCTTTGGGGGCAGTTATCACCCTACTGAGGTGCTGTGTTTGCTTGTTGGCGGACCCCAAGCCGCCCCCTCCCCACGTGGCCACCTTGAAAAGGCCCTGATATATTCATTATGAATCCCCAGAGGCTACAACAGTGTATGTCACATACATAGCACCCAAGAAACATGTGTTGAGTGGATCAATGGCAAACGCCCTGCCAGCCAGTAATGAGCAATCATCTGACAGATAAGAAAACTGAGGCTGGCTGAGTCTCGGTATCAGTGGCTGGAAAGTGGCCATGCAGGGGCAGGGCCCAGGCTAGTCTGTTCGCAACCAAAAGCCTGTCACCTACTGCGTGTGGTCCCTGGACCAGCACAGTCAGGAGCTTCCTAGAAGCATGGGATCTCGGTCCCACCCAGGGCTCCTGAATCAGAATAGGCATTTTTACAAGATCTCAAGCAACCTGAGCTGCCTTAGAGTTGGATGAACTTTGCCATCTTACTAAAGGACATGCTACTGGAGGTGGGGGTTGGGGTGGAGACTGGGAACATTCCCAGTGGACAGGCAGATCGTCCAGTCCTGCTATCTGCCCCCACCCCAAGGTTACGGGAGCTGGCTGCAGTGGAAGGGACCAGCAGGCTGGGGTAAGGTGGGGGATGGGCCAAGGGCCCCACCGCAGACCTGTGGGCCCTCTGGGAAGCCCCACCCCACCCACCTTCCGCCTCTGTTCTTCCTCCTCCTGCATCTTCAGCTGCAGTTTCCGCACCATCACCTGGCGCTTCCACTCAGGGATGGGCCGGCCCTGCTCGTCGTGTGTGGGGATGAGTGCCTCCACATCCAGCTGAACACCAGGCGCCGGGGTGGCAGGCGGTGCCGGCGCCACGCTGCCATTGAGCAGTGGCTGGGGCCCTGCAGCCGGTGGGGTGGGGCTGCGGGCCCGTGAAGGCGCAGGCGATGCCTGGGGCAGCGGCAAGTCTGGCTGCAGGGAGAAGTGGTGACACTGAGTGCCTGGTGAGCAGGGGTGAGAGGAGCTGGGGCAGGAGTGCCCGGCCCACTGCCTACCTGGGAGATGGGCTGCCCGCTGCCCGAGAACACTGTCGTCAGCCCTTTGCTCTGCGGTGTCGGCTTCAGACTCTTGCCAGCCTTGATCTCAGCCAGTAGCTCGGAGTTGTCACCCGTCGGGGACATCATGTTGAAAGACTTGGTGCCTGCACAGAGGCAGGAGAGGAGGTGCTGGCCGCTGGTGGCCCGCCGACCCGCACCTGCCCCTCTGCTGTCCCCTCCCCAAGTCAGGAGGTGCCCAGGCCCTAGATGGCAGCTCTCCAGATCCCAGGCTCCCTGGGCGGCTCTCAGGGGTGCCAAGGGGGCATCCCCGCTCACGGGGCCCCACCATCTTCCCAGCCCTACTCACGGGACATGGGGGCCCCTCCTGGAGGCCTCTGGGAGTACATGCTGGCTCCTGGCCCTGCGCTGGGTACTCCAGAGAATGTCTCCACCCAGTACACTGACTGACCAGCTCTAAGACACTACCTGGGGGCCAGCCACCTGACCTTTGTCCTGGGTTCCCTGGCTCGGCCCTGCCGGGGTGGAGTCTCCCTCCAGCCCTCTCTGCATCAGCAAAGCTCAGTGACCCTTGGACTGAGTCACCTGGGGCCTCCATGGCTATATGGACTCAGAACCCTGGATGCCAGAGCCCAGCCGGTCTCCTCCCCGCCCCCCATACACACAGACAGACACACGCGCAGACACACTGGTTGCAAGCCCGTAGCACACTTATGGCAAAGCGCTGCTCAGCTCTGGGGGACCTAGAAAAGCGGAGCCCTTACTAAGGATATGGGGTGAAGGCACCCAGGAAGAAGGGCCAGGTGAAAAACATGCAAATATCCAGTGCTTGGAGTTTGCATTTTCTGACAAGGCTGGCAGAGGTGACTGGGGTCTGGGAAGGGCTGTCTTTAGAGACTGAGGAGGGGGTGAGGGCTGGGTGAGGGCAACAAAACAGGCCGATGGCTTTTAGGTTCCCCGGCACTGGGGATCCTAGAGCAATAAGCAGGAAGGGTAAAAAGAAAAGGTGCCAGGCAGGCACTGGCAACAGGTCCATTTTTTTAGGCAAAACCGACAGCCATGGGCAGAATTTGTGGGTGTGCATGCGGGTGTGGTGGAGGGAGGCAGGTAGCTGTAGTGTGGAGGACCCTGGCCTTCTGGCCCTTGGCCCTGCCCTTTATAAAGGGTCTTTGGGCTTTGACTTCCCCGAGCGTGCCTTGGTCCCCGCCCCGCACCTCAGCCAGGAGCCACGCACGCAGCTACTCACTCTTCCTGTGCCTCAGGACTCTCACTTCTAGGGACCGAGAGGAGAGAAGTGACAGCGAAGTTAGGAGGGGTAGGGGGCTTGGGTGAGGCTAGGACAGCGGGGGACAGCAAGAAGAGGGCGGGCAAGAGGAGGGGGAGATGCGCAGAGGAGGGGAGAGAGGAGAGGACAAATTTTCCAGCTCATGTGACCCTGGCTCAGGCTGCTCTGGGGCTCTGCAAGGGTGGTCCGCCCAGTTCCAGCGCTTACTGGTCCCTGAGGATTGGGTAGGGCTGCCACTGGCCCTGGCCCCCCTAGCAAGGGCCTCAGTCTTGGCATTGGGCTGGGAGAGGGCACCCAGCCCAGGCTCTGCTGAGAAGGGGTGTCTGGAGAAGCCCAGTCTATTTTTTTCTGTTCCTAACTTCAGTCTTGCACCAGATAGACAAAGCTAGCCCCAGAGGTGGGGGCCGTTCTGGAAGCTCAATTGGTGATGAGTGTGCTACCATGGGCTCTGGTATGCAGAGGCTGAGGCTCCTTAGGTAACTGAAGGAGCCCAGGCTGGTCCTACCCCGGACTATTATAGCCTTGCACTCCTAGTTAGGGAGATGAAGCTTAGGGAGATGTAGCACTGAGTATCAGCCCCCCTCTCCCAGGCTTGGGTGGGAGCATCAGCACCTAGGCACCACCTCCTGGGCCTTGCAGGAGCCCTGGCATACTACATACTGACCCATGTTACAGAAGAGAAGCTCAGGAATCCTGCTCACCACTTTAGACCTTACAAAGGATGTGGGGCAGGGCAGGGACGGGGAAGGGGTCATCAGGAGGGAAAGGGCAGGGCATGGTGGGTCACTGGCCTAGTCCCCATAGCCAGGTTCTAGCTGGCCTGGCCTGGGACCCCCCCGGGGGGGGGGCACGGGGATCTGGCTGGGAAGAGTCCCTCAGGCATCTAAGAGCTCGGGCTGTAGCTAGCTTGAAAGAACAAGAGAAAGAGGTGAGGAGCAGAAGAGAGACTTAGGACAGATATGGGGCAGGAAGAAGGTTGGCCAGCAGCTGCCTCCTTGAAACTAGTTCTCCCTCTGAGAGCTCCCCATTAGCACCAGCTCATTAGAAACACCAGCCAGCAGAGCTGGGAGGCCTTCTCTGCTGGATGGGACATGGGCCTAGGGACGGAAGGGGACCGGACTGAGAGGTCACACTCAAGCGACTCAGAACCTTCCCTTCGGGTCGAGCCCTCACTGGGCTGGGGGCTGCAGCAGGAAGAGCAAGTAGGAAAAGAGAAGGCACTAGGGCAGTCGCAGCTGGGAGGGGAGCGATGGCGAGGTTTCCCACCCCTCCAGGGCTAGCGCCGCCCCCCACCCTCCGCCCCTACTCACTGCCAGTGGACGAGGAGGAGCGACGCTGCCCGCAGCCAGGGCCGGCGCCCTCGAAGGGCAGGGGCGGAGCAGGCGGCGGCGAGCAGAGGGCCTCCGGCAGGGGCGGCGGGGGCGGCGGGGGCGGCGGGGGCAGCTCCCTGGATGCCTTGGGGTCCGCGGCGCAGCCGTTATGCACGGGGTTCCCGGGGAGCAGCGCCGCCTGCGGGGGAGCGGAGGAGCTGGCGAGTGAGAAGCCGGAGGCCGGGCTGGGTCCCCGGCGGCCGGCGGGCGCGGGCGGGCAGGCACGCACCTCCTCGCTGTGCGCCATGCCGGGGCCCGCGGGCAGCGGCTCCCCGGGACAGCGGCCCAGCTGCCGGTAGTAGTCCCCCGTGCTGGGCTGCTTGCTGAAGGCGCGGGGCTTGCGGCCCGAGTCCTGCCTCCTCAGCCCGTTGTGGCCGTCGCGGGAGCTCAGCTGCGGGAAGACAGCGGTGCGGGGGCTTCAGCCACTGGTTACCGATGCCTCCCACGCCCCGCCCCCCCGGCTCGCAATTCCTGGGGCTCGCGGCCAGCGGCCGTCGAAGGGCGCAGCCAACCGGGCTCCCGGACCCTCTTGTTCTCAGAGCGGGGATGGGGCGAGGGTCCCGGGGAAGGGCGGGCTCGGTCGGCCTTTCAGGGAGGGGTTCTGGGCGCGGGCCAAGAGCCACAGGGGCCCCCACTGAGGCTAGAAGGGGCGGGACCAGGGGCGGGTTGGTCCAGCCCAGTCGCCAGGGGGAGCTGGTGAAGGGGCAGCTCGCAGTTTGGGCAGCGCTAAGGCCTCAGCCTCACCCAGCTCCCGGCCACCGGACCGTCCCGCTCCTCCCGCAGGCTCTGCCGAACCCTCTCCTTCGGGGACCCCGGCTCCCAGGGGGCCCCACTCAGGGCCCTCGTCCCGTTAGGCTTCCGCTGGCCCAGGGCTCTCGCCACCCGTCCCCGGGGCTGCTCCTACCTGCGCCAGTGCCGGTGGCCCCCGCTGTGCACCTGGTGGCGGGGGCGGCCTGGACCCAACACCTGCGCTACTCGATCCTTCCTCTCAGGTTACAGCCCAGCCCTTGCCCGCCCGCGCCTAAGAGCGCCTATGAGCTCTGCCGGCCTGACATCACCCGAGGCCCGCCAATCCCGGGTTGACCCACTCGCACCCATAGGGGACGCCACGGGGGCTCCAAGTGCATCATGCCACAGCCTGCCGCTGCGCCTTACCTGTCCAGCGAACCAGATGTGGATACGCCCCCAGTGCCCCTCTCCCTCCGCTAGGCGCTGGGCATCCTGGCCTTCAGCCCCCTCTGCCTCCCTCAAACTGGCCCCTCCACACCGGGTGGACAGAAAGCGGGCCCGACCACAAGCAGTGGAGCCCCCCGTATTTGGTACCCCCGGGTTCCGGGTCATGCCCCCGCCCTTCCCCTCCCTTCCCCTCCCGCATCTGGAAACCATCGACATCCGCGTAAGTGACACCGACACCCGCGCCTAAGCCTCAGGTTTCAGGAGCGGCCAGGCGGGCTCGGATGACAGCGCGGTGGCCCGCCCCGTCGCAGCTGCCCCCCCCCCCCGCCCCCGCTAAGCCCAGCCCAGGGAACAGGACATGGGGCTTGCAGGGCCAAAGGCCAAGCCACCGTGCGGGGGGCTGCCCCCTGTTCCACCCCCCGCCCCTGCGTCCCTGCAGCGGCCCCGAACCTCCAGGCCCCACCCGAATGGGCTCTCGTTGCAGGAAACCCGACACCACAGGATTTGTTTTCTGGGACAGTCCGCCCCCTCGGCGCCCCCTGCAGCCCCGAGGCGCGGATGCCACGACCCTGCTCCCGAGGCGGTCAGGCAACTGCGGGGGGGGGGGGGGGGGGGGACGAGGAGGGGGGCAGAGGCAGGGGCCGCGGGCACAATGGGCACACAAAGGGCCCTTTGTGAAGCTGCCCAATGCCTGCGGCCCTGCACGCACGCACGGGGTAGGGGCACGGGACCTCGACATCCTGGTGCTCAGGGGAGTGGAGGCAACTGTCTGGGCCACCTGTCCTGTCGCTTTGGGCAGGGCTCACACAGCTGCCCTGAGGGAAAGTTGGTGACCTGTGGCCCTCTCTGGTCCTCTCCTGGGCCCTCTCCACCTCAGAGAGATGAAAGGGGAACCCGACTGACAGCTTGCTCCAAGATGGCACAAGGACAAGGTGGAGCCCCTGTGGTGGTTGTCATTCCCCTCCCCAACCCGGTGACCTGGAGACCTGGGTCACCTGTGGGCAAACTGGTTACTTAGCTCCACTCTGGAGTGGCTTGCTTTGGGCTGGAGAGATAACCAAAGGTTAGGGCTCCCACAGGACCCTCGGTGGCCTCTACCCCATACTCAGCCACCTGTGGTCTCGGGTTGTCCCTCCCAGCCCAGCCCAGCCTTATTCTGCCCTGCTGGCCAAGACCTAGGCTCCCTGCCTAGGACTCTCGGCTACTCAGAACAGCTCTCTGGCTCCAGAGTTTCAGCCAGGAGCCCAGAGGCCCTGACATCCTGGCATTGCATCCTCTGTGCCCACACTGGACACAGACACCTTCCCATAAGCTGGCTTCTCCCCCATGGCTCCTATCTCAGGACCACCCCTTCCACCAACCTGGCCACTCAAAGCCCCAAACTCAGGAGCCAGCTTCAGCCTCACCCCTCCCTCAGCCCCACCCTGAGTGCTGAGTCCTGTTAGTGCTCTCTCTCCCTGCCTCTACCCTCCTCCTGGCCCTTCACAGCTGTGCCACCTGCATCTCCTACCTGGAAGACACCCCCTTGGGGGCCATTCTCCACCTGAGCCTGGGGCTATGGGCATGTGCAGGTCTGTGGAGAGGCAGTTTGCACATATGCTTTGCCAATTCCAAGACCACCCTGCCACTCTGTGCAAGAGGTGAGGGAGGACTCAGCTCCCTGAGAGGCAAAACTGCCTGGTAATATGTTCCTTCACTCACCCTAGCTCCCGAGAGGGTAGTGGCTTTGTCTTCCTCATCTCCCTGTCCCCCGTGTCGAGCCCTGGGTCCCCATGGGGCTGGCCAGGAGCTTTGGCTCTTGAATAAGCCACACTGGCCCAGAGACCCCCACCCTGTGCCCATGAACCAGGCAGATTCTTGGCCTCAAGGGCTGCCTATCAACCCAGTCTTGGTGCTGGGAGGCGGGCAGGGGGTTAATGTTCGCTACCTCCTTCTTGAGGGCCTCCGTCTCCACGTGGCGGAGTTTGTTCTTGGTCTGTATGTAGATATCAGCTGCATGTGGCCCCATGGGGGGCTGGGGAGCTGGGTAGCCTGGTGGGGGAGGGGGCAGTTGGGTGCTCAGGGGTGGGGGCGGTGGAGGGAAACTGGGTGGTGGTGGCAGTGGTGTGGTTCTCTCCGTCTTGCCCCGGGGACGGCCCAGTTCCGGGCTCAGCATGTCCATGTAGCTTTGTATATCTGCAGCTCTTGAGCTGGAAAGCCCTGGGGAGGGAGGGATTTGGGAGTTTGCAGAGAGGCTGTCCCCCGGGACTGAGACCCCTTTCTACCCGGAAGCAACCAGCCAAAGGGTAAGGTGGGTTTGGGATGCGGCCAGGTATGGCTCCACTGTGGGCTTCAGCAGTGCAGGGCCCACCTCACCCCACCTCACCCCACCCTCCCCTGCCCTGCCCTCCCCTAGCTCTGGGTGCATTGGGGAAAGGACATGCACTCAAGTTTGGAGGGGGACCCCCCAGGGGGCTTTCCACTCCAGGGTATGGAGAGAGCTCCTCTGGTCACACCTAGCAGGGTGGTGTGGCAGGAGCATGGACGGCCACCCCCCAAAACCGCAGGGCACCCCACCATCTCTGCAGGCCCCTGCCTGGCGGCTTGAAGCAGGTATCACAGGTAGATGGACACTCAAGCTCAGGGTGTGGTCAGCGTGTGTATACACACATGCCTGGCTTCTGCCAAGTGTTTGTACATTCACATGTTTGTGAGCACATGCATGGGTTCTTTGTATTTACAAATGTGTTTGCATTGGTCTGTGGACACGGGGTGCATTTCTGCGTGTGTTTACATGTGCACAAACATCTGGAGTATGAAAATGGAAGGCTTTGCTGTAGTGCATGTGTGTGCGTGCATCTGCAACCATGCTGTATGTGTGGTTGTGAATTCCTATCTGTACACTGTGCCTACACATGTACAAGTGTGCACTTTTGAGTGTGAATAGGTGTGTGTAAAAGTCTGGGTTACACTGTGTGTGTGAGGATGATTACTCATTTTCAGGGTGCATGTGGATTTTGTCTCTATATGCACATAGGCTTGTGTTGTGATGAGCACACACAGCACAAGTGTCATCTGCCTCTCACCAGAACCAGCAGCCCCTCCTGGTGACCTGGGCAGCCTCCAGCGCCAGCCATGGGAAGAGTGTCCCTGATGCTGGCCCTCAGGGACCCATGGCCAGTCCCAGTCTATGCTCCCCCCTCCCTCTTCCCAGCCTGGCCCACTCACCGCGTGGGGGGCGCTGGCCCTTGATGCTGGAGTGGCTGGAGGAGCAGGAGTCATAGTTGGAGAGGGTGCTGGTGGGTGAGCTGAGGTCAAAGTTCAGTGGCTGGACCGACATGGTGGTATTGGGTGAAGACATGCCAGAGTCAGGCTGCTTGGTCTCCAGCTCCGCAGATGGATCCCGGGACAGAACACGGTGCTCCACACTCTGAGCAGGAGGGGAGGCGACGAGGACAGCCTGACCTGAAGACCGGTGCTCTCCAGGCCAGGGTCCTGCTCAGGCATGTCTTTGCTGTGTGACCTAGGCTGAGCCGTTTCTTTTTCTGGGCTTTCTCCCCATTCTGAGAATGTCTCTCAGGTTCTTCCCAGGCCAAGATTCAAGCCCAGCCCCCTGGCAGCAGGACCACAGGTTCCTGGGAAACTCCTACCCTGGCCACACCTTGCTCAGGTGGGGTGGAGAGACTGTCAGAAGGGGGGGGCCATCTGGACCCCAAGCGGAAGACTGCCATGGCACCAGCCTTCTCCTTCCTCATCAGAGAGACTGAGCTCCACTGTATCTGTGGTGAGGGGCTCAGGTGCCACAGCCACTGGGGGTAGGGGAGGATGCAGGGACCCCATAGCTTACATGAAAGACTAATTCTCCACTACCTGGCCAGTAGCCCTTGTGCCTCCATGCCCTACTGGGGCAGATTCCAACCCCAGCCCAGCCCCACTCTCCTGATGGGGCCCTTGGAGAAAGGGAGGGGCTTAGGGTGGCCCAGCTGAGTCTGGTGGGCAGTCCTAGGTCAGGCCGTAAGCCTGCTGTCCCCCCACCACTGTCTGTGCACCTGCCCACAGGCCTGACCCTCCTGGCATGGGGGTGGGCTGGGGTAGGGGTCCTGCTTACGTTGCCCATGCTGGCCTTGCTGCTGGCAAGCCTGCTCGCTGGCTCTGGTGGCTGCCTCCTGCCCAAGCCTGCTTCTCCCTGCCCGCGGCCCTCTCCTTGCCTGAGAAGTGTCACAGGCCCCTCGGGAGTGGGAGGCAAGCCTAGCACCAGGTAACAGCTCAGCAGTCATGCTCATTGGCCCTGTAATTAGGGGCTCTGTGGGAGTGTTTGCCTTTTCTGGGGCAGCAACCTGCATGGTTTAGGTCTGTCACTGCTGCAGCTGGGCCTGTCTGGGTGAGGGGACCAAGGCCCCCCCTACCCCACCCAGTTCAGGGGGGCCAGGGCCAGCTGACCATTCCGTGAGCCAAGGGAAAGCATAGGGGCTGGCCTGGGTGGAGGTGGGAAAATGCTCTTTTTGTGGCTGACAGCATGGGCACTGGGGGTGCCCAGCCCCAACCCCATTGATAACAGAGGTTAGGGGCACAGCCTCTCCAGCCTGGAATGCTGGCTTCAAATGTCACCTCTCCCACTTACTAGCTAAGCGACCTTGGGCAAATCACTTATCCTTTCTGTACTTAAAGAGAGAGAGCCTGCAGTGGGGAGTGGGGGGGGGGGGCAGGGTATAAAAGGCCAGAGGGAGAGGGAGAATCTTAAGCAGGCTCCATGCCCAGTGCAGAGTGGAGCTCCATCTCACGACCCGAAGATCATGACCTGAGCTGAAATCAAGAGTCAGATGCTTAACAGACTGAGCCACCCAGGTGCCCCTTAGTTTCTTTACCTGTAAATGAGGATAACAGTATTTCTTGCCTCATGAGGATATAAGAAAGATTTTAAAAGTTAGTGAAATCCCAGGGAGTAGGGTGGTCGGTAAACGCCATATATGTCAACTGTTAGTATTAATTTCTGATGGCGACTGAGGTTCTACTATAAAGCACCGGGCAGAGTACCTGCTGGAGTCAGAATTCACGGAGTGGTGTCTGTTGCAATTGTAGTCGCTGTTAAGAGGGGCTGGAGGGGCTGGGGCTTTGTGCCACCCCCACCCCATCCTTGAAACTCTCAGTGGGAAAGAACCACCTCTTGTGCAGAAATGCCTTCACAGCATCCACCCATTTGTACACCCTGCCAACAGGGTGCTCACTATCTGTTGGACCCTTGCTCTCTCTGGGTGGCCTCTCGGGGGTGGGGGGAATTCTTCCTCAGGTCCAGCTGCAGTTTCAGAACCCCTGGGCCTTGCTGTGCTCTGGAGCACCCAGAACCAGGGTGCCCTGCCCTGTGCTTGCAGACAGTGCAATGGCAGGATGAGGACATCCCACCTTCTCCCCTCCAGGTATCATTTCCTAGCCCCTCTTCTGGCCAGGCTGCCCCCTGGCACTGGTCCTCCTGAAGACACCTGGGAGACCCACCCTCCATCCTCCCCCGTGCCCCAAAGCAAGCATTATATCAGATGAGTCAGCGCCCTGGACTTGGAGCCAACCGCACCTGAGCTCAAGTCTCAGGAGGTGACTTCACAGCTGTGCAACCATAATAAAATCATTTAAAAAAGATGATACAAGTTTCTAGTTATGAAGTAACCATGAAGTGAGCAAACACACAGTGTAGTGATCAAGCAGTGGCTCTAGGCCATGCCACTCAGCTCCACCATTTAACAGCTGTGTGACCTTGGGTGAGTTAGGACACTAACACCACCTCCTCTGAGGCGGTGGAGAGTTAGTTACATGAGCTACTAGTGTGGGCTGTGGGCCGGCGAATGAACTTGACTATTCCCATCGGTATGTAAGTGTCCTGTGATTTCTCCAGGCCTTCTTCCTTACCAGGACGACGCTGGTCCTCTTGCCCTTGGCCCTTTCTCCTTCACCCTCTCACCCTCAGTGGTCAGTGGTTCTGGGCTGAGAGAGCGTGATGGTCTGCGGTATTTTCTCATTGTGTGACCTCGGACAAGGGGCTCCAGGTCTCGAAACTCAGCTTCTTCCGTGGTAAAGGGGTAAGAACACCTACCGCTGGGGAGAGGTGGGAATGGGGTGGGGGACGACATAACCGGGGAGCAGCGCCGGGGGTCGTACCAGGTTCTCCACGGTGCGCAGGTAGCGGGTGCAGTGGCTGTGGCCGTTGTAGTCCGAGAGGTCGGCGGCAGTGTATCCGTCGCGGTCGCGGACGTCCAGCTCCGCGCCGTTCACTACCAGGATCTGGCAGCACTGCGGGGGGCCACGTACTGAGGACCCCGCCGCTCGCCGGGACCCCCGCCCCGCCGCAGGGCTGTGCCGACAGTTCGGCGCCAGCAGAGGGCGCCCGGCCCCGCCCGGCCCGCCCGCTCCAGCCCCGCCCCTCCAGCCAGCCGCGCCCCTCCCCCCAGCCCCGCCCCGCCCCCAGCCCCGCCCCTACCTCCAGCTCCCCGTTTTCAGCGGCGTCATGCAGCGGGGTCCCGCCCCACAGGTCGGCCGAGATCTCGCCGCCGTGCAGCAGGAGCCAGCTGAGCACTTTGGCGTGGCCGCGGCTCGCCGCGAAGTGCATGGCGGTGGCGCCATCCTTGTCCTGCTCCGACAGGCTCACGTCGGTGCAGCTCACCTGGGCGGGAGGGGGTGCGGGAAAGGGGGGGGCTGGGCGCCAGGCTCCTCCAGGCCCCGCCCCGTCCAGCCGGCCGCTTCGCGAGCACGCCCCGCCCCTCCCCGGGCCCCGAGCTCACCAGCCACACGATGACCGGGCTGTGGCCCATCTGCGCCGCGGCGTGCAGCGGGGTCATGCCGTCGTGGGCGCTCGCGTGCGGGTCCGCGCCGCACTCCTGCACCAGGTACTGCGTCACCTCCAGGTGGCCCTCTTGGCACGCCAGGTACAGGGGCGTGGCACCGTTCTTGGTTTGGGCATTCACTCCCCTGCGGAGACACAGCACCCACCGTGGGCTCTCAGCACCCACCTCCCTCCAAAGCCTTCTTATGCCCCTTCGAGCTCCTTTGGGGAGTTCCGGAGGGCTGGGAGAGTGGGTTGGAGGAGGTCTAGTCGCCGGGTCCCGCTGTCCCTGATTCTCTCTGGACTTAGTCCAATGATAACCTCCCTGTGGGTCTGGGGTGGGGGGGGATTTGGCTTGGCCACCCCCTCCGGCAGCCTCCCTTCTACAGTGCACACCCGACAGACAGTCCCTATCCTCAGTAAATGGCCCACATTTTCACCAAGGTCTACGAGGATGTGGTGATCTGGCCTCTTATCTTTCAGGCCCTGACCCACCGTCACTGTGAGTCCTCAAACCTGTCTTACCTGTATGGCTTTGATTAGGTCCCTCCTCTATCTGGAATGCCCTTCCTTCCTCCTCCCTAAGACTCAGTCCAGATCCCTCTTCCATGAGGCCTGCCCTGATTTCCCTGGGCAGAGCAGGCCTTTCCTGCCTCTGTGCCCCATATGGCCCTAGGCTCACTCCATGGACTGTTTGTCATACTCCATGGAACATAACTAATTCTGGCTTCTGCCTCCCCCCAGGAGACTAAATTCCCAGAAGGTGGAGTAGTAGGGTTGCCAGATAAAACACAAGATACCCAGTTAATTCTGAATTTCAGAGAAACGGGAAGTCATTTTCTAATAAAGTATATCCCAAACAAAGCATGGGACATATTTATACTAAAATATTATTTGCGGTTTATCTAAGTTAAAATTCATTTGGATATCCTGTCGGTACTCTGACAACTCTACAGGCGGCCACCATTCACCAGCGCTTCTGGTGTGCTGGGATATGCATGGGCAGTTTCTCATTGGATGCACTAACTCAGGTCCTGTTGTCATTCCCATTTTGCAGAGGGGCAAGTGAGGCTGTGACTTACTAAGGGTCACACAACTGGTAAATGGCACTTGAGTGTATGGTTGTGATGCAGAGCCTGGTGCATGTAGTAGGCACACAGGGAGTGAAGACAGGGAATGGAGGGAGGGTCAGTTCCTGTCTTCACTCCTGAGGCTTTCCTGAGGTCCAGCTCGCAGCTGCCTTGGCCCCTCATCTCTGTTCCCCATAAGAGGAGTCCTACCTGGGGAGCTGGGAATCAACCCCATGAGGTGGAGTGCTGCTGGGAAGCAGGGATGTTGGCAGGGTCACTGACTGAGCCTTGGTTTTTCTGACTTGGTAATGGGTGTGGACACTCCAGGGCGCAGTTATCATAGTTGGACACTAGGTGGAGCCATAATCTAGGCCCAGACACAAGAGCTGCCCACCGCGGTCCACAGTGTGGCTCAGAAGCTCTGGGGTGAGGCTGAGTCCCACTGTGCTGGATCAGCCCTCTGTGCCCCAGTAAGAACACTTCGTCACCTGACTAAATGTCTGACCATCCTTCTGTCTCCTGATCTGGTCTCTTCCCCTTGGACCCTCCCAGCTGACTTCTCCCTGTCCCTAAAACCCAGGTTCCTGTGCACTTCCCTGACCCTGGGCCCTCAGGCCATCTGCAGCCCTCACCAGCCACCTCCCTGCTCTCTCCTTACTCCTGACATGGGTGTCCCCACCCCAGACACTATTGTCCTGGGCCTGATGCCAACCATGGCACATCACGCATTTGGGGTGGAGCAGGGACGATGCCTGGCCGCCCTCTGTCTCCCCACCTATGTGGGGGCAATGGTGCTTAAGAGCCAACATGGCACCCAGTGATAGAGGATCACCCACACGCCTCTTCCCAGGAACCCTCTGGCTTGCAGCCACCAGCCTCCATACCCCACTGCCACCATCGCCCCCCCTCCCCACGCATTCACATTCACATTCACATACTGATGTGACAGTAACAGCCTGTTTAATATTTCATGACCAACACTCAGTGGCCTGAATTATTCACCTTGTAACCAAGGCACAGTGAGTGCTGGGGTCCTGGGGATCAGAGGCTGAGGGTGCCACCACCCAGGACCCACTGAGGTCTCTCTGGGGAGGCCTAAGGCAACATGCAGAACTTGGGGCACCAGTTCTGCCAGGATCCCTGCCCTCGAGCACCCCCTGCTTGGAAGGTATCCATGGTTCAGGGGTGTCCAGCCAGCCTGGGAAGGTCTGAGAAGGTCTGAGAAGCTGGCACAGAGCAGGACCTGAGCAGGAGGGGGCAGTCATGGCCACTGCCAGGCCAGCGGCTGCCACCCTTATCTGGAGACCCTGGGACAGAGGAAGCTTCCATAAATGCTCCAGCTTATCACCGTTCAGTCCCTGCAGCCCTGAATTTATAGCCTCCAACTTGGGAGGCCCTGGCATACCGGGGCAGACAGGCTGAGGGGCAAGGGAGAGAAATGGGGTCCTGGCCTTGGTACCCTCTTCCACTTTGGCCTGGAGGCAAGAGGGTCAGGGGCCCCCAGGTGCTCACTGGGGAAAATTATAAAACTATGGATGAGCACATGGAACAAAAATCAATTGATTCAGGTGGAGAGAGAGATAAAGTTATGATAGTAGTAATAATAACTGATAACAGTGGTAGCAGGTACGGTTCATCGAAGGACTGATATGTTTCAGGCACTGTGCTAAGCTTATACACGTGCTCTCTCACCTGGTCCTTGCAGGGACCAGATGGGGTAGGTGCTGGCATTATTCCCCTTTTCAGACAAGGAGACTGCGCACAGAAGTCTAAGATCGCTTGATGAGAGAGAGGCAGAGAAGGACCTGAGGTATGAGCCCTGCCAAGCTGTGTCACTGTCTTCCCTCTTGTCTCGGTTCTCAAAGCCACCCATGGAGTGGGGGTGGTAATTGTCCACGAGATGTGCTTGGAGAGCCCTCAGCATGGGCCTGTCACCTGGCACAAACCTGGGATCATTGTTATATTTGGGGATCCCTACCCACTGAGCCTCTGTAGGAGCACTGCTGGTTTGGGGTGTCCGGGCCCAGCCAAGCACAGGTCAGGCCAGGCATTGTTTCTGCTCTGGAGAGTCACCCAGAGGAGAGGGGCAGGGTCTCAGGGTATTTCTGGCCTCAGAATCCCACTGGTGCCTGCCCATCAAGTTCTAGCCAAAGTGACACGAAGGGTGACCATTCCAGTCCTGGCCCCTGACCTTGGCCCTGGCCACTACCCCACCACCCTGACTCTATAGCTCACTAGGCAGGGCCCTAGTGAGTCCTTAACCTCCTGAGCCTCAGTTTCCATATATGGCAAATGGGCATCATAATTGTCCAGCATCTTCTTGCCTCTTATAACAGAAGAGGAAGCTTTGGAAGGTTGAACATTTCCTTGGAGGGCAGGCTACCCTGCTACCTGGTGCTGCAGCCCATACTGACCAGCCAACCCCCTTGCCAACCCACTGGGTCTCAACTGTCACTCCCTATGACCAACCCCAGAGGTTTCAAATTCTCATCTGACTTGGCCTTTCCCACTTGCCTGAACACCTGCTCCTCTTGACTTCCTGGACCAGCCACTGACTCACCACCCGAGCCTCCTAACCCTTCTTTGCGAGGTCCTGGCCTCCACCTGACCTCCAAAGGTGGAGATGCCCCAGAGCCTCCTTTCTGAACACACTCTCCCTGCTGGTGGGGTCATCTACGTCCCAGAGTCAAAGGCCACCTACACCTGGTGCCCTTCCTCTCTCCTGCTTGGACCTGGAGTCTATATCTGGTCCTCACCTCCACCCCCTGCCCATATGTGTGATGCCCAGGCCTCTGGAACTTTATGTGCCAAGAGCAGATCTCTCCCCAACTTGCCAACTCCATTTTAGTAAAGGACATCAAACTACCTTCCCTGGGGGTAGCCTAAGCTCTAAGAGTCTTTTATGACCCTTAACCCTTAACCTCTTATAGGTCTGCAACACTCTAGCATAAATCATATGTTCTTTCTCTCTGGGAAAAAGGTGACATGAATGAACTTCAAATAGTAAGCAAGTCACCACGTGACGACACAAAGCAAACATGGAATGCTTGCTGGAAATCTCCGTCCAAGACTGGTGCCAGCTTACTGTAGTTGTTGCTACAAAGAGCAAGGAGTTCCCTTCCCACAAAACTAGACTCAGGTCAAAGAACTGCATTTCCAGTGGCCCTCTCCTTTGGCAATAATTTCTGCTACAAGGAAGGTAAGAAAGGAGGTGATTCCATGAGGATTAGACCTCGTCGTGGAGTAAGTCTGCTCTGGATAAAAGTCATGGATCTTTGGCTGGCTCTACCTGTCTTGACCTCTAATCACATGTCCTGGCTTATTTAAAAAGATTCCAAATCAGGCTTGGCTGAGGGAAGAAATGCAGTCCTTATTTGAGGAAGGTTCTAGAATAGTCAGCTTTACACCCAATCCATCTACAAGCCTGGAATATTTCTAGAAGCTTACCCTTTCCTGAAACTCTCCAAGCCTTCTAGGCCTTCTTTCTGGTCATCTGGGAAGCCAAGCCAAGCTTGATCCCAGCTCAGCGGCTACTTCTGCTGATTCTTCTGGCTGCAATGCTCCCAGGCCAGATTTTTGCTGGGCTGGTCCCTCTTTTTATCCAGGTCTCAGATGAGCTCTTGCCTGTCCTAGGAGGCCTTCCTCCACTCCCTCAATTTAAAGAAAATGCCACTGGTTTCTACCAAACTACCCCATTTTGCTTTATAGCTCTTGTCACTGGAGTGGTCTTGTGTATCTATTTCATTCTTTCCAGGGACCCATGTCACAAGGCTGCCACAAGCCAGAGCAGAGCCGTGCAAAGAGCAGACCCCTGCCATCCTGGAGCTTGGTTCCACTGAGGCTGCCAGCTGGCAAACCAACACACACACACACAAACACACACACAAATAAGCAGGAACTTCTCTGAACACGGCACATGCTCTGGACCTGTCCCCTTGTTTGCCCTGGGAGCCTCTCTGAAAGTTGGCCCCAAGCAGCTGGGAGGGCTCACCATGTCCCGAACATGAACACCAGTGGCATGCCCAGTTGCTGGTTGTTGAGTGAGTAGCTGTGGAGATGAGTGAGACGGGCAGCTAGGCCAGGAGCTCTGTGCTATCTCCTCACACAATGGCCTCAGCTGGCCTGTTTGCCAGATGGGCCCAGGGAGGCCCAGGGGGGAGTTCCATCTGAGATCACCTGCATTGAGCCTGCATGCAGGACGAGCCCCAAGGATTCCAGACTCAACAAATACTTACTGTGTGTCAGGCACTTGGCCTACAGGATGGGGAAGAGGAAGTCTCCTCTCATTAGTTGGGAAGATATGATAAGAGAATGCCCCCAGGAGGCACAGAATGTAACACCAGGTGATGATAAGGATGCCAGGGAAAAAGAAAGCAGGGTGAGGGAGAACTGGAGGGTGTGTGTGCTTCTCAGCAAGTTACAGTCTGAAGGAGGCTCCATGGAGCAAAGCCTCAAGGGAAGAGAGAGTAGCTGAAGAGCTCTTGGCGGCAGAGTTCCAGGCAGTAGGAAGAGTCAGAGGGAGGTTGGAGGCACCAGCCTGTGGGAGGAGACTCAGCAGGTGAAAGGAGTGGGGGTGCGGAAGCAGTGCAGGTGAGGCGTGGGGAGGAGGGCCCCTGGGCCATTATGAGCAAATGGCTTTCCTTCTTGAGGAGCAGGGAGCCGATGGCCAGTCCAGGGGTCTGACTTGCCTTCTCTAAGGTGGGCAGAGCTGGACAGGAAGAGGCAAGGGCTAGGGCGCAGAGACCTGAGAGATGAGGGTCCGGACAAGGAGTGGGATGCAGGCCAGGAGATGGGGTATGGCCTGATCAGGGCCACACAGACTCAGTGGGACCTCGGCTGCTCCATCAGCCTCTCCGAGACACAGTTTCTCTGTCAGCACCATGCTGCAGGAACATCTGTTTGGCTCACTGATGTATCTCTGGCACTTAGAATATTGCCTGGCACAGAGTAGATGCTCCATAAAGATTAGTTGAATAAATCAGTCTGTAAACTGGGCTGCTTATAGAGCTCCTGCCCAGGGTGGTTGTAAAGCTTAGATTACTTTGTGGTGCTAGGTACTCCGTCAGCACTCAGCAGGCAGGAGCTCATCCGAGTTCATCCTGACGCCTGGCCAGGGCATCTTCCAATCTCTGTCCTGGGCAGGGTAGGCCTCAGGCATAGGAAATACTTACAGAGAGGTGCAGTTGGTACAAATCTTTGGGCAGATGGATTTTCCAGTTTGCTATGACAGGCAGAGCACAGCCCCCCCTCCCCCACCATCCTCCATAGCCTCAAAGCTCAAGTCTGGGCTGAGCCTGGGGATGCCCTCCAGCTGCACAGACCCCAGGTGAGCACATGGTAGAGGCCAAGCAGGCATGAGGTAGTTCCTGGGCCCCAGCACCTGCTGAAACTACCTGTCCCTTGCTCGACATCCAGATACCTGGCTCCCTTCCACCAACTACTAGTGCTCCTGGCCTGGAGGGTCAGCCCCTTCACTCCATCTCCCTGAGACCCAAGGCCTGAAACAGCCCTGACCCAGTTCCTGCCACCCTCAGGGCTGCCAGCTTAGGGACCCTCCTGCAGGGAGGATCCCCATGGAGCAAGAGCCCCAGAGGTCATTGTGGCAGTTCCTCTACCTCTGGAAAGATTTGCCCAATGGACTGGGATAGACTGGACAAGGGGTAGGTGGGTACACAGTGTTCCTGCAATCTTAAGCCTTTTCTAACACCCAGGGTACAGCCTGTCATTATTAGCAACACCCCATCTTTGGAGGTGGTCCAGCCTTCCTGCTCCTCTGCAGCCTGTCATTGCCACGGCCCACTGCTGCCCACAGCCTCCCCAGGTGGGATCGAGTTTCTCACTGCTGGGTCTGGGAGCCCTTCCTCCCTTACCCACCGGCAGGGAGAGCTGAGCTCTTGTGAATAATTCACTGAGCTTCACAACGGGCCCAGGAGGCTCACGAGAATGAAAGCCTGGAGCCACGGCCTCCACAGCCAGGCTGCCTGGGCCTCTGGACTGAGCCCTGTGGTCTCGGGAAGCCTGAGCCTCTGCCCTCTCCATGCCCAGGCTTTGGGACCCCAGCCTGGGAGAGCAGGAGTCTCTACCCCCAAGAGAGGAGGCTATGTGGGCATTGGCCTCCGACAACCAGCAGGCCAGGCCCCACTCCAATTCCCAGCCACCCCCTCCTGCCTTGGCCGAGCCTGGCAACCACACAAAAGCACCTTCTTATCAGCCAGCTCACACACTGCCACGGGAATGGGCCCAAGTCTTCTGACCACCTCCGTGAGATTCATAGAGGCCTCTGAAGGGCTGACGGTTCATCAGCCCAGGCCATCTGGCCTCAGAGTTAGCACCAGGGCCCAATCACAGCCAGCATCTGGCATGGCCTGGGAGGGGTCAGGGTTCCCAAGGCCCTGACTGAGCTCAAGAGGGTGTTCCACGGCACAGCCAGTCTGCCTCAGGCTGGGATCCCAACCCTTGGAGGGCTCTAGCTCATCCATGGCCCCAGGTTTTTTGATAAGTTGGGGTTCAGGGGCAGCCTGGGTGGGAACCTCAGGCAGGTTCCTACCAGCACTTCCATGGGTGGGCTTGGAGCCCTCTTGCAGTTCATACCATTTGGCTAAGTTGGCATCGCCATTAGCCTGGCTTTGGGGGGGCCTATAATGTGTGATGGGGGAGTCTGATGGGCGCAGAAAGGTGACCACAGTTCATTCTTCCCCTCTTAGGACCTCAATGTACTCTGTGTTAAGTGAGGGGGTGGGACAGGAGCAAGAGAATCACCACAGTGGAGCAGCAGGCATATCACAGGTGCCACCCCCTGCCCTCAGCCTGGAGAGTCCAAGTCAGGAATTTGGGATCAAGCTCCAGAGGTGCTGATGGTGCCAGAATGGGAGCCTGCACTCAAGAGCCTCAGGGCCCTCCTACTCTAAATCCCAGACTTAGACATGACCCAAACCCTAGCTTGTCCAGCAGCAGAGAATTCATGCCAAAGTGCTGCCAAGTGGCCTCTGGCAGGTCTGGCTATGAGAGGAACCTCTGGCCCATGAGGCACACCTGCTAAGCTTCTGCTGACCAAACCAGGAAACTCCCTGCTCAGCAAGATGACTGCAGGCTGGCCTGGGGGGTGGTCTTCGGACTGCCCTCCATCACCCCAGTGTGCCTGGGCCCGAGTGCCACCCTGCAGGGTGCACCCACTCTGCCACAAGGCCACGGGGTCAGGCTGGCCTCTTGCTTCCTGGTAGCCAGGATCCTACCTCGGGTGTGGAGCCAATGGTGAGTACTGACCTCCTACCTCATGGCTGCTCTCCTCCTAAGGCTCGGTCCTCTGTCACCACTTAGTGTCCCAGGCACTTAGATGACAAAGGTCACTGGTCAGAGCCCCCATCTGCCAGTCCCCGGGGCCACTCTTGTCCTACTCCCTCAGATCCCCCCCACAGGACTTCCCTGCTCTGCACTGAGCCCCGATCTTCCCCAAACTCCCACCCCACCCTGGGGAGCTCCCAGCCCACTGCTCAGCTTTCTCAGACCTGCCACTCAGGCTGAGGATCCTGGGAGGTTTGGGGGCCCACTTCCCCTGCTAATGGGAATGGGCTGAGGGGCCACAAATGACAAGGAGCAATAAATGACAAGATGCTCTCTGGATGGCCTCATTAGGGGGCGGTGGGGATCTGGGCAGATAGTCCTCTCTTTTCACTGCTCCTCCTCCTTCTTGACTAGAGGTCGAGGAAATTTTCCCGTATCTCCACTCCTATCCCCCATTTAGAAGAGTCCTACAAACCAGCACAGGCAAGAGCTCAAGAGAGCCACTTACTGCAGACTGGTAGGTCTCCTGGAGGGGAGCAGGTGATCTTGGCCTGCATGCCCAGCCTTCTGGGTGCAGTCATGGGCTGTGGGAGCATCTGCTTGCAAAGCTCTGGGGCGAGTGGCTGTGAGCAGCGTTCCAGGAAGGGAAAAATTTCAACTTGGGTAGGAGGTGCCTCTGGCCTGGCCCTCTGGGCCTCTGGCCCTTGGGATGGCCTAGAAGCAGTATTTCCCATGGAATGCTGGAGGGGCAGATTTCAGGCATTCCCCAGAGCCCTGGCCCCCACCACCCAAAAGACAAGTGAAGAAGGGTGTCCTTACTCAGGATGGTGCCCCATGAGAAGCCTCAGGGAGGGGAAGTCTCCTTTGGCGGCGGCATAGTGGATAGGCAGGGCGCCTGTGTCTGTGGCCACGGTGGGATCCCCACCACCATGACGCAGTAGCCAGTCCACCACCTCAGGGTGGCCAAAGCGGGCAGCCAGATGTAGGACTGTGGCACCAGAATTGTCTTTGTCCTGTGGGAGAAGAGCCCATTAGTCCCGAGGCCTTGTCCTGCCCACATCTCTGGCTCAGAGCACTTCTTGCACCCACCAGCCACAGGGATGGTTCTGTCCTTGGGCAACTAATTGGCCCTCTTTGAACTTGGTCCATAAGTGGCACACCTGTGCCATCCACGCTGGGCTTCTTGAGGCCTGCAGGTCATGACTGTGAATTGCTTGCAGATAGTAGGCTTTTAGGACATGGTGCTCTTGGCCTCCCTGCGGGAGCAACTGTCACCCAGATGCTCTGGGAACTCCTGAAGGAGTGAGCAAGGGTGGCTGGGGCTGGAAGAGTGGGCTGTTGTGGCTGTACCAGGCTGGCATCAGGATGGTGTGGGGCACCCCCTGCATCTAACCTTTTTTTTTTTTTTTTGGTGCCGAAACCCGGGAACGAACCATGCACCTAACGTTTGATCCCTCCCCTGGTGTCACATGAAAAGAGGTCTCCAGTTTGGTGTACCTCCAAAAACCCAACATCAGTGCAGAGAACTGCCCCTGCCCCAGCCCACGAGCAGACTCCCTGCTCCTGGCCCAGGGAACAAGCTGTGTTCTTGTTCTGTGGAGGAGGAAGGTTTTGGGTACTGGTGGCAGGGCCCGGAGAGTTAGCCAATGGTAGGAGGTGTGGGCTAGAGGCGCCCCTGGGAGGGCCTTGGGTAGGACCCCCTTCCAGACACTCCAGAGGGGGTAGGTCAATGGTCTAGGCCCAGAAGTACTAAATACATCATCCATGACCATCCAGGTGTGTGGGTCTGTTGCAGGACGGGGTTGGCAAGTGCTGCTTACGTTACCTGGGGAAGGAAGGGGATCAGAGAGAACCCAGAAGTCTGGACTCAAAGGCTGGTGAGTTTGGGTGAGTGGGCACCAGCTGGAGAACAGCACGAGCTCCCAGTGCCAAGCATGTGGGATAATGCAAAGGTGGGCAGGGACACAGGGAAGATGACGGGCAGCAGTGAGAGGTAGGCATATTTTACTAGGATCAGGGAAGGGGAAGTCACTCTGCCCAGAAGACACCCAGTGGGGACAGGTATGGCCAAGGCAGCTTGAGGAAGGTGAATCAGAGGCTCTGGAAAAACAGGTGAGAGGAAAAGAGGGGACAGAGGCCTGGGGCCACTAGTAAGTCATTAGTCAGGCTATGGGGTGGCTGTGGGGCTAGGAAGGAGGTAGGGAGAAGGTGAGCCAGAGCAAGCAGCACACGGACAGCTGAGCACAACACAGACTCTTCTGTGTGCTGGAACACCCTGGAAGGAGCTGAAGACTGGTTCAGTCTATGCGGCCAAGTCTGGACCTCAGGGGGTGGGCAATAAGGAGAGGACCCAGGCTCTGGCCTGTCCCCAAGGCTCCAACAGCTGTGAAGGCCACAGGAGCCTCACGTGCTGTGGCCCGCCCCGTAAAGCTGCTTATCTCTCTGGGCTGAGCAGCACTGGGGATCGAGGTCATCCTCCCCACACACACACTTCCGCCCCCAGCACCCAAGCTTGCTGGGGCTCAAGGGAGGGAGACTTGATAAGCTGGGCACAAGGCCACTTGTTCCTCCACCTCCTCTGCAGGGGCCAGGGAGGCTTCTGGCCAAGGCTGGACATTGGGATCAGGGAGGCATCCACCTCCCAAGAGTGGGCATGGACCGTGTGCCAGGAAGTCCTGATAAGAGAGCCAGCCAGGAGATAAGGGGTCCAGCCATCTCCCAGGAAGGGTAGGAAAGATGGACCTTGCCATCCTGAGGGTGAAGTGGGGGGATAGGATCTGGTCATCTTTAGGGCACGACCAACCAGCACAGAGTCACCCCTGTCTCCTCTTCAGTTAGCACAGTGGTCTTGCTAAATGGAAAATCAGTTCTGGTTCCTTCCTCCAATGGCTTTTCCTCACAACTAGGATATCATCCAAATTCCTAACCCCAGATTCTGGTGGCTTCTCCCACCCTCCCCCCACTCCACACATGCTTTCTTCCTTGCTGATCCTGCAACAGAACAAGAATGTGTATGCCTCAGGGCTTTGCACGTCTCGTTCCTTCTGCTTAGAACTCTCTGATCAGCACCTGGCCACCTCCTTCTCATCATCCAGGACTCCCCACAGAGGTCACTCACTCCTAGCCACCTCACCCAACTAAACTGCTAAGCCACCCGGGCTGCCCTATTAGTTGTTTGTTAATGCAGATATTAAAAGTTTATTTAAAGATCAAATGAAAATGTTTTAAATGAGTAAACAGAGTCTCAGCACAGAAATGAAAATTACAGAAAATCAAAAGGAAATTCTAGGACTGCAAAGTATAATAATTGAAATGAAAAATACATTGGGTGGGGGGTTTTTTGTTATTGTTTTTTAAAAATTTTATTTATTTATTCATGAGAGACACAAAGAGAGAGAGAGAGGCAGAGACACAGGCAGAGGGAGAAGCAGGCTCCATGCAGGCAACTAGCTCCCTGACACCCCCACATGGCCCAGCAAGACCTGATGGTTCCCCGGGTTTGCTGTCCATTGCCCCCACGGACTGGCAGCTACAGGAGGTCAGAAGCACCTGAATGAATCCCTAGGCTTAGTACTCCTACTGGACGCTCTATTGCCAGCAGGAGTGAGCAGGAGAGCTACACATCAGGGCCTGAGCTGCTCCCACCTCCAGCTCAGGAGGGATCAGGTTTATGTCAGCCTGGGGGCCATTGAACAAGACCAGGTGGGGTCTCAGGGCAGGAAGACTCAGGCTGTGCTGAAGAAGCAACTTGCAACTGGCAGGCAGGTGTCTCAAGGTCAGCTAAGGTCCCGGGGAGGCCCCACTTACTATGCCCATCACTCCTGCCCCATGTCCTGGCCTTGGGGACACCTGCATCTGCGCCTGGGGTAGACTGTAGGGCTTTGTCCACCCCTCTTGCAGACCTGATCCCAGAAGACCTGGGCTTCTGATTCTGTGGCTGCCCATTCTCCAGGACTTCCCTGGATCAGTGTTCCGTCCTGTCCCCACCCCCACCACACACACTCTCCACTCCAGTCCCTGCTTAAATACCAGCCCAGGTAAACCCAACTCCCTCTGGCTCCCCATTACCCGGTGCTCTTCTAGGCAGTGGTCCTGGCTTGCCAGGGCGTCTTCCCTGGGTGCATTAGACTTGGGGAGCCCAACCCCCCCCAACCCGCTGTTAGGAGCTCAAAATCCAGCTCAGTCGGGAGGTGCCCCATCTCACTGCCCACCCCTTTGAGTCACGGGGGCCCTGGGCCAGAGCTACCCCCACCCCCCGGGGAGGAAGCCGCAGGGCGCCCCGTGAGCGGCGCAGACCCACCTGCACTCCGCAGCCGCCCTGCAAGAGCAACCACTGCAGGCAGGCGAGGTGGCCGGTGGCGGCGGCGTCGTGGGCCGGCGTGGCGCCGTTGCGCGCGCGGGCCGCAGCGGGCAGGGCGGCCTCCTCCACCAGGAAGCGCAGGCAGTGCAGCTTGCCGGCGCGGGCAGCGTGGTGCACCGGCAGCGCGTCCAGCGGGTCGCGCAGCGAGGGCTTTAGCAGGCCGGCGGCGTGCAGGGACTTCAGCACGTCCAGCTCACCCTGCCGCGCCGCCTGCAGCGCCCGCTCCAGGGCCATGGTGCCGCCCGCGGCGCCGCCGCCCGCTCAGCGCGTTCCCCCAGGCGCCATGCACCTGTCCTCGGGCGGCGGGAGAGCCCGCGGCGCGGCCGTCGGGGCCCTGCGCTCCGGGAGGCGGAGCGGCTGCCTGCCCGGTCCCTGCCCCGCGCCGCCTCGCCCGCTCCGCTCCGCCTCCGCCGCGCTCTGGGGCTGGGGGGGCGCCCTGGCGCAAGCCGGGCTTAAGCCTGGGGCCCGCCCCCCGCCCCCCGCCCCGCCCCGGCCCCGCCCCCGCCCCCGCCGCCCCGCGGCCTGGGTGGCCGCGCGCAGCTCCGGCTACACAGCGGGAGGTGCGCCCAGGGACTCGGCTCCTGATGAGCTCATATAGAGACCCCGGAGGGAGGCCAAACGGTTCGAATCTGAGAGCCTTCCAGGCACTGGCGAGCGGAGCCCTCGAATTAATTCATCGACTCAGTGTCCACTCCATGCTGTTCCAGGCGCAGGGGACACAAGCCAGCAGACAATTATCGCCCTTCCGGAGAGTGACCAGTGTCACCAGAGCTGGAATACGGGGTTAGGAAGGGAGTCGTAGGGGCCACGGGGGGTGGGCGGGGTGGTCAGGGAAAGGTCCTCTGAGGAGGTGTTGTAGGCTGGGCTGTGGGTGGTAAGCGGGCCAGGCTGCAAGGGCAAAGACCCTGGGGCAGGAACAGGCCAAACAAGTCCCTGAGGGGTTCTGGGTCTGTGCCAAAGTGGGCGTAACAGGAGCTGGGCCCTCAGCCTTCTGGGGCTCCTCCAGGCCCCAAGAACTGTCCTCCGAGAAAGAGGAGGAAAGGCAGGAATGCCTGGGCCACTCAGGTTTCTGGGTCCAGAGGCCAGGGGGCTCAGAGATTCCCAGTGCCTCTGTCTAGGGTGGGTGGAATCAACGCGGAGCTTCGGGGCTGACAGATAGAAGGGAAAGCAGGAATGCAAAGGGGGTGGGGGGCAGTGAGGAGATGCACCATACACCAGAGCAGTCACTGGGAGAGCAGGGCCAGGATCCTTCCCTGAGGGCTCACAAAGGTTCCAGGATGGCTGCAGGCCAGGAGGATCCACGGGCGCCAAAACAGCCTACCTTCAGAGCCGGAAGCCATTCGTGGGAGCTGGAGGGAGGCGTGGCCGCTGGACAGAAGGACCAACTGCCAGAAGGCAGGGGCAGCGAAGCTGTGAGAGCACATTCAGTACCACTGGTGAAGTTGAAACGGTCTGTCCTTCCTTTCCTATCTCTTCCCCTCCCCCACCTCCCCAGGGGAGCCCTGTGAGGTGTTGGCCCTGGGCTGTTTCACCCAGCACCAAGCTAGGCCCAGCTCAGGAAGGCCCTAAGCTGTAGAAATGCTAGAGTATGAACCCGTTTCCAGGGACCCTGGGAGTCTTAGTGCGGGCCTCGGGGGCCGCCACTTGGTGGCGCTGTGCACAATTACCTCCAAGGCTGCAAGGTGTCCGACTAAACGAATACACTAAACGGAGCTGCTGTGCCTGCATGGACTGGTGGGTTTCTGCCCACTTCCAAAGGGCCAGAACCGCCTTGCTCCCTCCATGGGACTTAGGACGACTGGGCCTAGGGACCCCTACCCAGTGATTTGTGGACAGGGGTAGGGAGGAATCTTATCCCTGCAGCCTCCATGCTTCAGCTGGCTCTTGATGCCCACTAAAGCTGTCCTTCTAGCACACCCAGTGACAGGTACACTGTAGGGCCTGTAAGTGGTAGGGGTGCTGTGAGAAAGAGCTAAAACCGCTTGTCGTTGGTGCCCTTCAGCTGTGCCTCCTCCGTGACTAAAAATTCTTGCAATTCATGGTCTTTATTCCCAACATGGCTCCCCTGGTTCTGGACACCCTCATGTATCAAATGAGGGCCAGATGGGGTGATGAGCTGCTGCTATGGCTGCAAGGCAGAGGAGATGCCCAAGCCTATCCCACTGTGGATACAGACATCTCCATAGAGGTCACCTGTGAGCAGCATGGAGAAAGTCCACCACGTCAGAACCTCTGCTCAGAAGCTGGGAGGCAGAGAGGGCCAAGCCAGTCATAGGAGGGTCCCTCCCTGGGTGCCTTAGGATTGTCTCTGGTCTCCAGCACCAGGCCCCAGAGAGGCCTCAGTGCTTGGTCACAGGTGAGGCAATGAACTACAGCTGGAAGTTCTCATCCCAGAAGATGCTGTTAAAAGCAGGGCCACCCTGGGAGCCACCGACATGACTTGCAGTTCTCACTGCTGTGATTCTAGGGGAGTTTGTGAGGAGAACCAGCCCAGAACTTCCTTGGTGGAGACGATGAAGCTGATCAAATGCTTGGATTTGCTGTGGGTCCAGGATGGGTTCGGAGGCTGCCTTCTTAACAGCAGGATCTGCTTTGGGTAGATGACAAGATGGAGGTATATTTACCTGTGATGAAGCTGTCCATTCCTCCTTAATTTCAGATGAGTCTTCACTTAATTTCCTTACTTCAGGGACACCTGAGTGGCTCAGTGGTTGAGTGTCTGCCTTTGGCTCAGGTCATGAACTTGGGGTCCTGGAATCGAGTCCTACATCGGATTCCCACAGGGAGCCTGCTTCTTCCTCTGCCTGTATCTCTGCCTCTATGTGTCTCTCATAAATAAATAAATAAAATATTTTTAAAAATTTCCCTACTTCATTACTTGAATTGCATTTGTAGCGTGTCCACCCTGTCTGCTCCTCAATTTCTGTGGTCCATACTTTGTTTAGCACAGAATACAAATGGCCACAGGGAAAGACAATAATTTCACCTTCACTTGCATATTTAATCTCCACAGGGACACTATGAGAGAGGTACAATCACTATCCCCATTTTGCAGCTGGGGAAACTAAAGCACCAGGAGATTTGTTTCTTTCTTTTAAAAAAAATATTTTATTTATTCATGAGAGACACAGAGAGGCAGAGACATAGGCAGAGGGAGAAGCAGGCTCCCCATTGGGTGTCTGATGTGGGATTCAATCCCAGGACCCTAAGATCATGACCTGAGCCAAAGGCAGATGCTCAACTACTGAGCCACCAAGGCATCCCTGTTTCTATTTTTAATGTATCTTGCCTAAGGTGACACAAATGCTTAAAGCACCTCCACTGTCTCCTCCAGATGTCAATTTCCTCCTCACCAGGAGGCCTCCTTTTCTCATCCCCCTGCTGGGCTCAGGCCATTCACCTGCCCCATTCAGATCTCTCCCACCCAAGGGCAGGGACCAGGGTGGAGTGTGTCCCCACTGTACCCTTCCCTAAAGCCTGCACCCCCATGCTCTTCTCACTTGGTGGTCTTACCTGTTTCCCTGGTTATAAACAAACTGCTTCCTCTAGGTAACCAACAAAACCTACAGAATCTGGGGCACCTGGATGGCTCAGGTTGTGATCGCGGGGTCCTGGGATCAAGTCCAGCATCGGGCTCCCCAAAAGGAGCCTGCTTCTCCCTCTGCCTGTGTCTCTGTCTCTCTCTCTGTGTCTCTCATGAATAAATAAAATCTTTATTTTTTTTAGAAATTTATTTATTTATTCATGAGAGACACACAGAGAGAGGCAGAGACATAGATAAAAGGAGAAGCAGGCTCCCCGCAGAGAGTCCGATATGGGACTCCATCCCAGATCCTGGATTCAAGCCCTGAGCCAAAGGCAGATGCTCAACCGCTGAGCCACCCAGGCGTTCCTAAATAAAATCTTTAAAAAACCCAAACAAACCCTACAGAATCCTTTGATTGAAGGGAAAGGTGGAGCCACCTGGTCAAAGTCCTTCACACAATGGGAAAAATGGAGAAGAAATTTAAAATTTGGAGTCAACAGTGGTCCACAGGCATGGAGAGAGATGTTCTAGGAGGAATCTTTGTCCCCAGATCATTCCCCCAGGAGCTAGCATGAGGGCTTCTCAGCAAAGATGCAGACGTTGGTATAGGGTGGTCTTGTGGGCACAGAGCTGAGTCAACTAGTGTGTGTGGTGAGGGGGGACATGTGAGGCATCAGTGATCCACCAAGGAATCTGTAAAGTCCTTTTTGTTCTTTTAAAAAACATTTTATTTATTTATTTATGAAAGACACACAGAGAAACACAGAGACATAGGCAGAGGGAGAAGCAGGCTCCCTGAGGGGAGCCCAATGCAGGGCTCAATCCCAGGATCCAGGGATCATGATCTGAGCTGAGGGCAGATGCTCAACCACTGAGTCACCCAGGTGCCCTGTAAAGTCCTTTTCTGAGCCTTTAAAGAACAATTCATGACCTTGGGGGAGGCTGGCCCATAGGTACTCTGGGCTCAATGATGCCAGGGGGGACAGGGGCTCAGGCATTCCCAGGCCTTACTGGGTCAAATGTGTTGAATGTTTTGTTCTCATAATTAAGACTGTTATGGGAGTTAATGGAGGTGAGGGTAACAGGTGCTTGGCACACAGTATGTGCTCCATAAATGGTGGCCAGTTGGTCCTTTGAGTGACACAGACGGGGATGGGTGGCCTGAGCTCCCGTCACCCCGACTGCTCCGGGCCCCTTCCTGATGGCCATACTGGTTTTATGAGGCCCTGCTGCGGGGCATGGGGTAAGGGGACTTGGAGCGAGCGGCGGGGTGTGGCTCGGAGTACGAGTGAGTCGGGGGACCCACCCAGCACCCTGGACAGCGCCTGCGGTGAGGCCCCGCCCACCGCCCGCCCACTGCTGGGCCTGCAGTCAGCAGCGCCGACGCCCGGCAATCCGTTGCCCTGCCAGCCGGTTGGGGGAGGGCCCCCCGGAGCAGATGGGCGGGGGACGCCCAGCCAGTTTGGTACAGCAACGGCCACGCGGCGCGGAGGCGGGCCCCGCGCACCGCTGGGGCAGAGGCTGGCAGCGGGGAGCCGGCACCCAGGACCGCCCAGCCCCGCTCGTCACGTGAACTCCAACTGTCCACAGCTGGATCCAGTTGAAATGAAAACGAGCCCAGGGCTCCAGGACTGCCTCATCTTCCCTGGGTCTCAGTTTACCCATCTAAAACCGAGCACGGGGGATCCCTGGGTGGTGCAGCGGTTTGGCGCCTGCCTTTGGCCCAGGGCGCGATCCTGGAAACCCGGGGTCGAGTCCCACGTCGGGGTCCCAGTGCATGGAGCCTGCTTCTCCCTCTTCTGTCTATGTCTCTGCCTCTCTCTCTCTCTCTGTATGACTATCATAAAAAAAAAAAAAAAAAGAATTAAAACCGAGCACGGGAGAACCCGATAATTCCTAACTTGGTGAGCCGCTAGAAGGTTCTATGGAGGGCCCTGGTGGCTCAGCGGTTTAGCGCCGCCTTCAGGCCAGGGCGTGATCCTGGAGACCTGGGATCGAGTCCCACGTCGGGCTCCCTGCATGGAGCCTGCTTCTCCCTCTCCCTCTGCCTGTGTCTCTGTCTCTGTCTCTCTCTCTGCCTCTGTGGGTAAATAAAATCTTAATATATATACATATATATATATAGAAGAATATATATGGTTCTATGGAGTTACTAGAACCAGGACAGGCAGTTCAGCGACCAGCCAGTTCCCAGCGGCTAGGGGACACTTTACTCGGGCCTCGGCGTCCTCTCCCAGCTCAGCCTTTCAGTCGCGGAGCAACTCGTGGAGGCAGTCCTTCCCCGTGGTTAGAAACCTACGTGGGGGCTCCCTGAGGCTCGGGGGCTTCCCCGGCCTATGGCGGGGCTCAGGGGAGGCGCTGAGCTCGAAGGGCGGCGCTGGTCGAGGAGGAACTGCAGACTGAGCTCACCGCAGCCAAGGCTTCGATGGCGCCCACACACACCCCTGCAGGTGCTGGGGTGCGCCCTCGGCCCGCGATCCCGCCGCAGATGGGATGCGAAGGCCAAGAGCAGCACCCCGGGGGCCCGGCCGTCCCCCTCCCGCCCCTACCCAGCGAAGGAACAAAGGCTGGAGGTGGGACCCGCAGGCGGCCAGACTCCGTGGGGAGGGACGGGGCGGGGCCGGCAGGGCGACACCGCCTCCTTAAAGCCCGGCCGCTGGCGTGGTGCGCACCCCTCGGGCGCTGGCTCCCAGAGCGCGCCGGCCATCCCCTCGGGCGGGGGGTTGCGCTTCGCGTCCGCGTGGGCACAGGTCTCTCCAGAGCAGGGCCCGCAGCGGTGCCGCTTCCCCGCCGAGCATGGGGGTGCCTCGGAGAGCGGGGGACCCGGCGGAGCTGCGCAAGGTAGGAGCTGGGGACAGAGGGCTGAGCGGCCGGGGCGGGACCGGACTGTGACCCGCGTAACCTCGGCCTCCGCGCCTGTCCGCAGAGCCTGAAGCCACTGCTGGAGAAGCGCCGGCGCGCGCGCATCAACGCGAGCCTGAGGCAGCTCAAGGGGCTCATCCTGCCGCTGCTGGGCAGGGAGGTGGGTGCCGGGGCGCTCGGGGGCCTGGGTGGGACCTCCGGGGCGCAGATCGAGCAAGCCGGGTGGGCTGAGGGGCCCTTGCGCAAGGAGCCGGCGAGGGGGCTGTGCGCGGCGCCCGAGGCCGAGGCCGCGTGGGGCTGGCGCGAGGAGCCGCTCCACCCCGGCCACCGGAGCCCGACACCCAGGCAGGAGAGCGGTGCTCACGGCAGTCGGCTGGAGATCTGTCTCGTTTGTCCCCGTCTCTGCCCGTCTCCCTCGTGGCCGGGCGCAGAGCTCCCATTACTCGAAGCTGGAGAAGGCGGACATCCTGGAAATGACCGTGCGCTTCCTGCGGGAGCTGCCTGCGTCCTACCGCGCGGCCCGCACGCAGGGTGAGTGCCCCGCCCCGCCCCCCACCCCGCCCGACGCCTCGCGCCGCCCTGCGCTCACCCCTCTGTCGGTCCGCAGCGCCCTCGGACGGCTACGGAGAGGGCTACCGCGCCTGCCTGGCACGCCTGGCCCGCGTGCTGCCCGCCTGCCGCGTCCTGGAGCCCGCGGTGAGCGCTCGCCTGCTGGAGCACCTGCGAGGGAGGGCGAGCGGCCCCGCCCCAGACGCTGGGCGCGCTGGGGACCCCTGCGGCCGGCCCATGCCCTCCCCGCCGCCCCCACCTGCCCCCGCGCCGCCGGCGCCTCCCCGCGGCTCCGGCTTCTGGAGGCCCTGGTAGCCCCCAGCCGGTCCCCCGACCCGCTGACTGCAAGACACCCGGAGCGCTGGGAGCGCTGGGCGGACCAAGGAAACTCGTGGTGTCAGCTGCTGTTTCCACCCCGAGGGACCAGCTCAGCACCCACAACCAGGCTGGAACCTGGATGTTTGTGATCTGTGTGGCAGGCTGAAGGCTACGCGGGCTCAGCTCCAGGGAATGAGAGTGGCCCAGCCTCACCTCAATGTGGGTGTGTCTGGGATGGAGAAGGGGGCAGGTGGCTGCAAGGGGAGGAAGAAGCTCCCCTCCTCAGCTGCTGGAAGTGGCTCTAGAGCTGGGCCAGCTGTGTTTGGGCAGCCGGCACACCTGCCCCAGCACCGGCACCAACCCAAAGGCTGGCCCAGGAGCTCACCTGAGCCAGGTGCAGCCATCTGTGCTGACTGGTCACTGCTTCCCAGGCCTTCTAGTGCCTGCCCCCTTACTGGTTCAGCTTGGGAACCTCTGGACCGACAACAGCAATGACCCGAGGGGCTCTGCGGGCTGGGCAGCCATCACCTCCACTCCTGGGCTCTCCTATCCAGTGCTTTCATTTATAGGGACAGGGTGCAGCCAGGGCTCTCTGTTGCTGGGGATGGAGGCATTGTGAGATCGCCTCTGGGAGGACTTTATTTCCCCGAGCATTAAGTGACCACCTGTGTACCACACACCAGTCTAGGGGGGCTTGGGGGTGATGAAGGGGTGGGATCAGAAGGAGGGTGCCCTGTGGCCTCAAGAAATCTTGATGCTTTGGAGGGGTTGCACCCAACAGAGTCAGTGCCAATGTGATGTGAGCAGGGCCTATGTCCCGGAGCAGCAGAAATTCAATTTGCTTGCAGATAACAGCAAGTACAGGAATAGGAAACACCTTTCCTTATTTTCTCTTGCAGACTGCTCCCTGCTCCTTGTCAGGACAGATTCCTGGAAGCCACTTGTTCTTCAGACTGCTTTTCCCTGTGCCTAGAAGCAAGGGGAGTCTGAAGATACTCAGGGAGGGGCCTGTGGACCCCAGTCATAGGTGCCCAGGAGAAGGCAGGAGCACCTGAGGCCTGCTGGTCATGTTTCTGTTTCACAGGGATTCACTGAGCATTCGAGGGAGGTTGGGACTCCCAACCATCCCCAGTCCAACATCCTGAGCAAGGAACCAGGAGCAAGGGACAGCGGAGCTGACAGGATGGGGGTGTTCACTAGGGTACAACTATGTCACAAAAACCCATGGTGTCCTCGGCATTGATGTGGATGGTGAGATGTGGGCAGCTGTGGGCACTGTCAAAGGAATCAATGTTAAGACAGGAGGTGAGCTTCCCAGTGCTCTCTTGGGCCCAGCTGGTTGGATTGGAAGGTCCTGGAGGGCAGGGTTAGGGCTGAGTGTACCTCTGTATCCCCAGGGAACTCAGCATGTGGTGGCTGCTCAATAAATATCATGAGCTAATGAACAGGTGATGTGACTGGATCACAGCTGTACAGAATCCCTTGGCCTCAACTCCTACCCCTAATCCCTAATGTCACTTAGAATATCTGCTCTACCAAAGCCTGTGTACCCCGAGGACAAATGTGGGGGAGAGTGTGGAGAGCAGAGAGAGCATGCTTGCTTGCTTTCCCTGATCCTGAGAATGGAAGCCTACTCTCCTGATCTGCCAGGAGCATGTGGAGCAGGGGCAGGTAACCCAACCCAAGCTCACACCCACCACATAATGTCAAGTTCCCTCGTTGGGTCAAGGACTCTGCGTTGGGCACCCACTGAGCAGGCTTCTTTTCCCTGATAAATAAGAGCTTTCCATACAGATTTGACCTCTATAAGAACTGATCAACCTGAGGCCTCTTTCCTCCTTTGGGTCATTTTTGCCACTTCTTGCTTCTGAGTGCCATCTGGGTCCTCAACCCTGTGACTCTCAATGACTTGACTCAAAGCTATAATACAAGTGGTCAGGGAGGATCAGAGCTTAGGCCAGTGACTCACAGGATCAGGCATTCCAGGGAACATGAACCAGGTGCCTCCCCTCGCCTGGAGCCCTGACAGAGAGCTGAGGCATGCCCAGCTGGGTGAGGTTCCAGGCCCGTGGTGAGAGGCTGGTTTCCCAGCAGGGATGGGCAAGAGCTGCCCAGAAAGTCTGAGCTGGGCCTCCTCTACGGAACACCTGCAGGCACCTCCTCAGGTGTTCCTGAAGGGAGTGCAGGGCAGTGTGGGCTTTTTCTATGGGGGAGGGAGGCTGCTTTACTCAGGGGCATTTTGTGATCTTCAACTTGGCCCATATCGTGCCTGCTGGCCAGCTTTTATGATGCCCTCTCTGCTATGATCCCATGCTTGAATCTAACTATGGTTATCATGCTTGGTTGGAGAAAAGGCTCCTGTGTCTCTCATAAACCAATGGGTGAAATGATCCAATGACCAGAGCACTGAGCTGTCTGGGAAACTCTACATGGCCTCCCCACCCCCGGCGTCAGTTTGTTTAGAGAGGTCAAATCTCCTTTCCATGAGTGAGGATAAAGAGCTGGTTGCCAAGGACGACTCCTTTAATAAACATTTACAAATTGCTATGCTCTGCCTCTGAAGCCCACACTCTGCCAACGAGTCTCTCCCTGGTTTCTCCGTAATAGGATGGGAAGGAACATAGCCTGTGGGGAATGTCTGGAAAAATCTGCAGCTCTGCAGAACCCTCCCCATCATGCCTTGGGATGACTATTCTGGAGACAGTGGTGGGACAGAGGGGGGCTTCCCCAACATGTGCAGCTATCTGCTACCTGAAACATAAACATGCGGTTGTGTTTACTTTTATTTTTTTATTTTTTTATTTTTATTTTTTTTAAGTATTAGATATATTTTTTTAATTTTTATTTATTTATGATAGGCACACAGTGAGAGAGAGGCAGAGGGAGAAGCAGGCTCCATGCACCGGGAGCCCGATGTGGGATTCGATCCCGGGTCTCCAGGATCGCGCCCTGGGCCAAAGGCAGGTGCCAAACCGCTGCGCCACCCAGGGATCCCCTATTTTTTTATTTTTTTAAAGATTTTACTTATTTATTCATGATAGACATAGAGAGAGAGAGAGAGAGGCAGAGACACAGGCAGAGGGAGAAGCAGGCTCCATGCCGGGAGCCCGACGCGGGACGCGGGACTGGATCCCGGGACTCCAGGATCGCGCTCCTGGCCAAAGGCAGGCGCCAAACCGCTGAGCCACCCAGGGATCCCCTGTATTTACTTTTAAAAAACATACCAAGTTGCAATAGATGTCCCAGAAAAGAACCGACCCAGCCAATGGTGTTTTTCCCCTTGGTTTTACTTATCGCCTGGCCACTTACCAGCGTGGCTGTGTCTCTGGGGCACTGAGTACCTGCATGTGTGAGCACGCGCATGTGTGTCCCTGCCACAGCCAGTGACCGCCCTGCAGGGAGCTGCCTGGGCATGTGATGTGGAAGAGAAGCTACCACCCACTGAGGGTTCCCAATGAGCAACTAGTTTCACTCTGGGTTTTGAGAGGCCCTAGCAAAGCCCCAGGCACTTCAAGCAGGTATAATGAAACTTTGAATGGTTTCAGGAGCGTGAGAAAGGCAATAGTGGGTACACCCAAGTGTACACGTGGTGTCTTGTCATCTGAGGTCCATTGCTGAGCAGCAGGGAGCAGGGTCTGGGTGGCTGGCCACAGGAGTCTACTTTGTGAGGCAAGGATCCCTGGCTGGCCGGTAAAGGAAAGAGTTTCCAAGCTGAATATGTGCCACTGCCAGTTCTATTGCGGAGGTGGGGTCCAGAGCCACCTGCCATAGTGCTTGGGACATTACAAACCTGAGGGGGAATGGGACCAAGTTCTTTTTTTTAAGATCTTATTTATTTATTTATTTGAGAGAGAGAGTGAGTGAGAGAGAGAGAGAGACCAAGGGGGGCGGAAGAGGGACAAACAGACTCTGCGCTGAGCAAGGAAACTGATACGGGGCTCTATCTCAGGACCCTGAGATCATGACCTTAGCTGAAATCAAGAGTCAGATGCTCAAGAAACTGAGCTACCCAGGTGCACCTGGGGCCAAGTTCTAAAAGAACAAAGAACCATTCTAGACCTCAGAAATCAGGGGCAGATCCACGTTTTGTAAGGCTACATTTCAATATAAAATTATGAATACAAACTATTTATGAAAATAAATATTCAGGGACACCTGGGTGGTTGGGCAGTTCCTTCGGCCCAGGGCATGATCACGGGATCTGGGATCGAGACCTGATTTGGGCTCCTGCAAAGAGCCTGCTTCTCCCTCTGCCTATGTCTTCTCTCTCTCTCTCTCTCTCTCTCTCTCTGTGTGTCTCATGAATAAATAACTCTTTAAAAAGAACGAAAATAAATATTCAGAGTGAGACAATTAAGTCACATCAAACTAGCTGTGCTTGCAGATTGATGACCATGCTTTTGGTTTTTCTTTAAGCAATTAATCGGACACACGTCTTGGTGACAACCCTGGCCTTTCCTCTGTTCCAGAACATTCTACCATGTTATGCCCCTGCTAGGAAGCAGATCTAAGCTTAAGCTTCATCAGCCTCCTGGTAAATCCAAATTGGACTCTCAATGCTCAAATTTAAGAGTCCAGAATGCTCAAATGACAGTAACAAGGTAAACACTTTCCATTTGCCACACCCATTCATTACAGGCTTTTATATTACAAGGTATGTATTTACACAAATATTTACTGCATTCGTGACACTTTTTTCCTTTTTTTTTAAAGATTTTATTTATTCATTCATGAAAGACACACACACACACACACACACACACACACACACACACACAGAGGCAGAAACATAGGCAGAGGGAGAAGCAGGCTCCACGCAGGGAGCCCAACAACGACGTGGGACTCATCCAGGGACTCCAGGATCAGGCTCTGGACTAAAGGTGGCGCTAAACCGCTGAGCCACCAGGCTGCCCACACTTTTTTCCTTTACCTCTTTCTGGGAAGCTTGTGAAAAGTAGATTTCCAGATCCCACCTCTAGGGATTCTGATTCCTTGTGTCTAAGTCAATAACCTCATGCCATACACCTGAGGCCAGGTTAGTCTGCTCTAGCAAAGACACCACCTCTGAAGTTGGTGGGAGCCAAGGGCTGGGAGTAGGGCAGAGGGAGTTAGTGTTTAGTGGAGACAGAGTTCCACTTTTGCAAGATAAAGTGTCCTGGGGATGGATGGTGGTGGTGGTTGGGTAACAGTGTGAATGTACTTACTGAATGTACTTATTTACAAATGGTTAAGATGGTAAATATTATATGTATTTTACCACCAAAAGAAGGAGGAGGGGGAGGGGGAGAGGAAGAGGGAAAATGAAAAGAGACCATATCTGCAACTGGGGCTACTTACTACTTGATTGAGTTTGCAATAGGTTGTTCTGGAGGATCCATCTGGTTTTCATAGGAAGTAGACTGATCAATTAAATTAAGCTATAATAAATAGGGCACCTAGTTAGCCCAGTCAGTAGAGCATGTGACTTGATCTCGGGGTTGTGAATTTGAGCCCCACATTGGGCATAGAGGTAACTTAAGCTAGGTTGCATCCTCCAGGTATTTTATTTTACTTTATTTTATTTTATTTTATTTATTTTATTTTTTTGTCTTTTAAGTGTATCATACATTTTCCCACTTTGGGGATCTAGACTGTTTTGATTTACTATCCTGATTGGAGGCAGAGTTTTACACTTTCTCCCTTTCCTTGACCATTTAAAAAATTGAAGTATAATTGACATACAGTATTATATTAGTTTCAGGTGCACAGTACACTGATTCAACAATTCTATACAACCATCAGTGCTCATCATGATAAGTGTCTTAAGCCCCTTAATCTATTTCACCCATGTCTCACCCACCTCCTCTCTGACAACCACCAGTTTGTTCTCTGTATTTAAGAGTCTGGTTTTTTTTGTCTCTTTTTTCTTTGTTTATTCATTTGTTTTGTTTCTTAGATTCCACATATGAATGAAATCATACAGGATTTGTCTTTCTGAATGACTGCTTTTGCACTTAGCATTATACCTTTAGGTCCATCCATGTTGTTACAAATGGCAAGATCTCATTCTTTTTTTTTTTTTTTTTAATTTTTATTTATTTATGATAGTCACAGAGAGAGAGAGAGGCAGAGACACAGGCAGAGGGAGAAGCAGGCTCCATGCACCGGGAGCCCGACGTGGGATTCGATCCCGGGTCTCCAGGATCGCGCCCTGGGCCAAAGGCAGGCGCCAAACCGCTGCGCCACCCAGGGATCCCGAGATCTCATTCTTTTTAATGGCTGAGTAATATTCTGTTTATATATGGTGTGTGTATATATATATATATATATATATCGCAACTTCTTTATCCGTCTTTTTATTTATTTTTTTGTTTTTTAAAAAATTATTTATTCATGAGAGACATAGAGCAAGGGAGGTAGAAACATAGGCAGAGGGAGAAGCAGGCTCCATGCAGGGAGCCCGACGTGGGACTCGATGCCGGGACTCCAGGATCACACCCTGGGCTGAAGGCGGCGCTAAACCACTGAGCCACCCAGGGATCCCCTATCCTTCTTTTTTTTAAAAGATTTTATTTGACAGAGAACAGGAGCATAAAAGCAGGGAGAGAGGCAGAGGGAGAAGCAGATGCCCTGCTGAGCAAGGAGCCCAACACAGGACCTGTGTCTTCTATATCCTTCTTTGTCATCTTTATCAATGGATACTTGGGCTACTCCTATATCTTAGCTATTGTAAATAATGCTGCAGTAAACATAGGAATATATGTGTCTTTTTATTTTTATTTATTTATTTATTTATTTATTTTAAAAGATTTATTTATTTACTCATGATAGACACAGAGAGAGAGAGAGAGAGAGACATAGAGACACAGGAGGAGGGAGAAGCAGGCTCCATGCCAGGAGCCCGGCGTGGGACTCGATCCCGGGACCCCAGGATCGCGCCCTGGGCCAAAGGCAGGCACTAAACCGCTGAGCCACCCAGGGATTCCCCCCCCCTTTTTTTTTTTAATATTTATTTATTTATTTATTTATTTATTTATTTATTTATTTATTTATGATCGAGAGAGAGAGAGAGAGAGAGAGGCAGAGACACAGGCAGAGGGAGAAGCAGGCTCCATGCAGGGAGCCCGGCATGGGACTCGATCCGGTACTCCAGGATCGTGCTGTGGGCCAAAGGCAGGCGCTAAACCGCTGAGCTACCCGGGCTGCCTGCACATGTCTTTTTATTTTTATTTTTATTTTATTTTTATTTTTTTTTTATTTGTTTATCATAGTCACAGAGAGAGAGAGAGAGAGAGGCAGAGACATAGGCAGAGGGAGAAGCAGGCTCCATGCACCGGGAGCCCGACGTGAGATTCGATCCTGAGTCTCCAGGATCGCGCCCTGGGCCAAAGGCTGGCGCCAAACCGATGCGCCACCCAGGGATCCCTGCACATGTCTTTTTAAATTAGAGTTTTTGCTTTCTTTCGGTAGATACCAGTAGTGGAATTACTGGATCATGTGGTAGTTCTATTTTTAATTTTTTGAAGAACCTCCCGACTGTTTTCCAAAGTGTCTGTACCAATTTGCATTCCTACCAACAGTGTGCGAGGGTTCCTTTTTCTCCACATTCTTGCCAACACCTGTTGTTTCTTGTCTTTCTGATTCTAGCTGTTCTAACAGGTGTAAAGAGATGTTTTACTGTGGTTTTGATTTGCATTTCACTGATAATTGGTGATGTTGAGCATCTTTTCATGTGTCTGTTGGCAATTTGTATGTATGTCTTCCTTGGAAAATGTCTGTTCATATCTTCTGCCCATTTTAATCAGATGATTTTTTTTTTTTTTTGGTATTGAGTTGTATAAGTTCTTCATATATTTTGGTTATTAACCCCTTATCGGATATATCTGCAAATATCTTTCTCCCATCCAGTAGGTTGTCTTGTGGTTTCATTGATCATTACCTTCACTGAGCAAAAGCTTTTTATTTTGATGTCGTCCCAATAGTTTCATTTTGCTTTTGTTTCTGTCACCTGAGGAGGCAGATCTAGAAAAATGTTATGGCTGAGGTCACAGAGATTCTTGCCTGTATTTTCTTCTAGGAGTTTTATGGTTTCAGGTCTCACATTTAGGTCTTTATTTTATATTTTTAAAGATTTTATTTATTTATTCATAGGAGACACACACACACACACACACAGAGAAAGAGAGAGAGAGAGAGAGAGAGGCAGAGACATAGGCAGAGGGAGAAGCAGGCTCCAGGCAGGGAGCCTGATGCAGGACTTGATCCCAAGACGCTTGGATCACACCCTGAGCCAAAGGGTGTGCCACCCAGGTGTCCCTTCACGTTGGTCTTTAATCCATTGTGAGTTTATGTGTGTGTTTGGTGTGAGAAAGTGGTGCAGTCTCATTCCTTTATATGTGGTTGTCCAGTTTTCTCAGAGGTTTGTACTTAAAAAAAAAAAAAAAGAGGTTTGTACTTAAAACAAATAATTTGTTTAAAAAATAAAGAAATAAGGCAGACTGGGTGTCTCAGTGGTTTAGCACCACCTTCAGCCCAGGGCGTGATCCTGGAGACCTGAGATGGAGTCTCATGCTGGGCTCCCTGCATGGAGCCTGCTTCTCCCTCTGCCTGTGTCTCTGCCTCTCTCTGTGTCTCTCATGAATAAATAAAATCTTTTTAAAAATAAATAAAAAGAAAATGATATGTGCTGATAGACATGTGTGATGGTGCTTCACTTCTAGACACAGAATGAAGAAGACATCCAATTAAGGGACGGATATTTTCCCCACTAATGCTTTCATTCATTTTTTGCATCTCTTATCTACCTTTGGTTTTTATTTAATCCCAGCTTAAAAAGCATATCATACTGAGTCCTTCATTTTTCCCAACCTCATTAATTTGACTTTGTCATGTTTAGCTTAGATCCAGAAGAATTCTATAATGTGTATAGAGTCGAGCCATGCAAACAAAACCAAAGTGAGAAACTGTCCCGTGTCTCACCATTCTGCAATCTTATAATCCACACATCATAATACTGCTTCCCTATAGGTCAGGTGCAAGTATCTAAACCCTAGGAAATTGCTGATTTAGAGATTTACACTTGACCTTCCCCACTATGACACGTCTTACTCCACAGGCAAAAGAATTAAGGGGTTGTGCCAAATATAAAGTTTCTATATTCCAATTATACTTTGGGGGACCAGAGAAATGACCACAGTGTTCATACACATAATGGACCCACTGTGAGCCAGACAGGACCAGGCCTCCATTGATGTCCAGGCCTCTATCCTGTCCCCACCCAAAGAGGGATATGTGATGAAGATTATTTATTTATTTATTTATTTATCACTCATTCATTCATTCATTCATTCATTCATGAGACATACACAGAGAGGGGCAGAGACATAGGCAGAGGGAGAAGCAGGCTCCCTATGGGAAGCCTGATGTGGGACCCGATCCCAGGACCTGGGATCATGCCCTGAGCCAAAGGTAGATGCTCAACTGCTGAGCCGCCCAGGCATCCTGTGATGACACTTTGGGTTTTCAGAGATACATGTGAACTTGGATTCTGTGTCCAATTGTCCAGGAAGTGTTCATACATTGCACCTCCCCTAGGGCACAGTTATCCAAATAAGTGCCATCAGTTCCTTGGCTGAAGTCTAGGAGGAATCATTACTATATACATTTGCTTCATGTTCTGAGGTCCTGGGGTCCCAGCCTTCCTTCAGTCAGTGCCTTCCAGATCCAAACATTGTCTCAGGTAATGGAAGGCAGGCAAAGACTTATTACTTTGTATCGGGGTCATTGCCATAGTCCCTGGTGAGCATCTTTTGTTTCTTCTAATTGTACGGACTGAGCAGCGGCCCTGTTGGCTGCCTATCTGTCTGCCTTCTGGGATGCTGAGTTTTCATAGCTGTCACTGTAACTCTCTGTGGATCAGGCCTCCCTGGCTGCCACCTTGTCTCTGTTGCTCATTACAATCATTCTGATCTGCTGGCTTCCAACAGTTTGAAGTGCTGCCATCAGGCCTCTGCTGTTTGGGAGTTGGTCATCCCAGGGTGACAGTGATCCTATTCCTGCGATGGCATCTTTACTGTCATCCCACCACTCTGCTTTTTACTGATTCTGATGCACCTTCACTGTGCCTTCCTTACTAATTTGTTTTTTGTGGGGGCAGCCCGGGTGGCTCAGTGGTTTAGCGCTGCCTTCAGCCCAGGGCCTGATCCTGGAGACCTGGGATCGAGTCCCATGTTGGGCTCCCTGCATGGAGACTGCTTCTCCCTCCGCCTGTGTCTCTGCCTCTCTCTCTCTCTCTGTGTCTCTCATAAATAAATAAAATCTTTAAAAAAATAATTTGATATATGTATATCCTGCAGGTCCTCATCTGGGGCTTTTCCCAGCCTTAGGAAGCATGTCCATGGTAGCATGGCCGCCTCTCTGAGCCTTTTAGGCATGCCTTGCCTCCCTTAGAGTGGGCCTTACCTCATCATGCCATTAAGAGCCACCTTAGCCATATAACCGTACCATCTTAAAGGATAAATACCAGTGTGATAAAGCCAGTGTTCTGGGATGATGCTCCCAAAGCAATACATGCTCCCTTAACCAACTCTACTTTCCACCCTCTTTGAGCATCCTTTGACACTTGTCCCATGTGTTGTCTCTAGAACCCACAGCTCCTGTCCTCCATCACTGGGTCCAGCAGAGCCCAGCTAGGCTCTGTAATAACTTAATCCTAGTTATTAGTCTCATGGCCAGGGGAGAGGGGCAGGGGGGGTCCTGAGGAGTTAATGTCCTGGAGGGCTGAGGCCAGTTCCACTTTCCATCATTTCTGCTCCCACCATCTTACTTTGTTTCCTGATAGATCACACTGTTTAGGGCATTCTTTCCAGTAATATACTTGCAGTGGGTTCAGAGTGTCCCCCTAAAAACTCATGTCTTCCTGGAACCTCAAAATGTGACCTTATTTGGAAATAGGATCTTTGCTGATGTAATTAGGTGAAGGTGATGTCAGAATGGATTAAGGTGGACTCTAAATCCAATGATTGAGGTCCTGATAAGAGAAAGAGAGGACAATAAGGACACAGAGAGAAGATGGCCATGTGAAGATGAGTGACAGGTTGGAGTGGTGCAGCCTGAGCCAAGAACTCCTAGGGCCCACCAGAAGTCAGAAGAGGTGAAGAACACTTCTCCCCTAGAGCCTTCAGAGAGAGTGTGGCCCTGCTGACACCTTGATTTGGGACTTGCAGCTTCTGAAATGTGAGAAAATAAATTTCAGTTGTTTTAAACCATTCAGTTTGTGGTACTTTGTTATGGCAGCCCTAGGAAACTGGTCCACTTGGTACACCATTGTTAACTGTAACCATTGCTGGGAGATGTTTTATTTTTTATTTTATTTTTAAAAGATCAATTTGAAAGCAAGAGAGAGCCCATGTGCACTTGCAGGGTGGGGGCAGAGGGAGAAGGAGAGAAGAGAATCATAAGCGGACTCTGCACTGAGCACAGAGACTCATTGACTTGGGGCTTGATCTCAGGACCCTGAGATCATGACCTAAGCCAAAACCAAGAGTTGGATGCTTAACCAACTGAGTTGCCCAGGTGCCCTGGAAGATGTTTTAAAATAAACTTTATGTGGATTATATCTATTGATATTTACTCTAGAAGAAATTTAAAAGAGGGGCACCTGGGTGGCTCAGTGGTTGAGCATCTGCCTTTGGCTCAGGTCATGATCCTGGAGTCTTGGGATCAAGTCTCACACTGGGCTCCCTGCAGGGAGCCTGCTCTTCCTCTGCCTGTGTCTCTGTCTCTCTCTCTGTGCCTCTCATGAATAAATAAATATTTAAAAATCTTTAAAAAAAAAAGAATGGGATTGTTTATTTTATAGCTTTGCAAATCTCTGTGCTATGGATATTAATAGAAGACAGCTGGATTCTACTAGCTCCTTCTGCACTCAATGTGTTGCAATACATTGTTTCAATGGAAGCGTTTGAAAACACACATAAATAGTTGGGAAAAGGAGGAGTATTTTAATATTTTAGTAGTCTTGGGCAGCCCGGGTGGCTCAGTGGTTTAGCGCCGCCTTCAGTCCAGGGTGTGATCCTGGAGCCCCGGGATCGAGTCCCATGTCTGGCTCCCTGCATGGAGCCTGCTTTTCCCTCTGCCTGTGTCTCTGCCTCTCTCTCTCTCTGTGTCTCTCATGAATGAATAAACAAAATATTTTTAAAAATAGTCTTTTCAGAAAATTGTGGGTATTTTTATTTGCTACTATGCCAGAATTCAACATATGCTAGCTCCTTAAAGGTGAGTCACAGTATAGAATCTGAAACCATATTGATGTACTACTTTTTCATGCTTTGTTACATTAAACTCCACTGAGCTATCTGGCTTTTTTTTTTTTTTTTTAAGTAAGCTTTATGTCCAGTGTGGGGCTGAACTCACACCCCTGAGATGAAGAGTCACATGCTCCACTGGCTGAGCCAGCTAGGTGCCCCGATCTGGCATTTTGAACTGGTCTTTTACCCACGTGTCACTATGTAACATCATACATTAGTCTTCTGAAAAATATAGGTCCCCTGAGTTATGCAGATCTTCCAAATATTGGGTGATTTCATTATATAGTTTCATTACACATCAGGTAGTCTCTGGAAAAACCCTGTATATTTGTTAGAGAATGAGAATGAAAAAGGCAAATAATATTTTGGTGTATTATAAATAGATTTGATCTCACGACCCCCCCCCCCAAAAAAAAAGGTCTCAGGGACCTCCAGGTGTGCACAAGCACACACTGGGAACAGATATAGTTCAGAAGACAAAATGTGGAGATGACGTGGAATCATAAAACAAAAAACAAAACAAAAAAAACCCCACCATCCAAAAGAGGGAAAAAAGAGCAGAGGATAGATGGAAGGCACCAAAAACCAAATAATGGAGGAGCGGCTCAGTTCGTTTGTCAAAGGATGCATGACCATGACTTCTTCGTGACCAGAAGACTGTCATGGGGCAGGTAATGACCAGCATAGTCAGAGGACTTGAGAGTCAGAGGACCATGGTCTAAGAACAGTGAGGAGCGAGGACACTGCTTTTGCAAAACTCTGGGTTGAAGATGTAAAGGGGTATACCCTCGGGCAGCCCCCGTGGCTCAGCGGTTTAGCGTCGGCTTCGGCCAAGGGCGTGATCCTGAAGACCTGGGATCGAGTCCCGCATTAGGCTGCCTGTGAGGGGCCTGCTTCTCCCTCTGCCTGTGTCTCTGCCTCTCTCTCTTTCTGTCTCTCATGAATAAATAAATAAAATATTAAAAAAAAGAATGTATACCCTCATTGTTGGATACTATGCTATACAGCGACAAATGCAAGCAGACTACTGCTTCTGGCAATCACCATGGCCACCTGCCACACTGACGTTTGCATAGTGAATGCCTTCAGCAAGGAGGAGAGGACAGGTGGGAGCCTTCTGGGGTGTTGGAGATATTGTCATTCATGGTCTGGGAGGGGGGTTAATGGTTGTATTCCTTTTGTAGTTAACATAAAATTATTATTAATAATTACATTATATTATAGTTATAATTATTTACAGTAAAATTATACTAATTACTAAATCATTAATATATTTTATGTTTTATAATTATAAGTTGATAATCAACTGCACAATGATGATTTGTGCATTTTTTCTGCATGTATGCTTTACTTATAAATATCTAGATGGTTTTGGTACTGTGTGGTATCATAGGTGTGATGGTAGTGCCTAGCACATGGCCTGGAATGTAGAAGATACTTAATAAGTAGTTGTTAGGTGCATGAGAATAATCATCATTAATTAGTCATAATGTCGACTACCATTTATTGACTTCTTCCTATATACCAGGCACTGCTCTCAATGAGTTTTACATATTAACTCATGTAATCCTCATAAAAAGCCTACGAGGTATATACTGTTATCTTTACTTTGTAGATGAGGAACTGAAGTGCAGAGGGGTCAAGGAAATCATCTAAAGCCGCACAGCAAGTAGGTGTCTGAAAGTGGGTTCATGCTAAAGGGTCCAGGTCCCTTCATTTTAACCTCTTTACCAAACTAGTTAGCCTTCCCATTTACTGATTATGAAATGAACCCCCTTCAGGACACTCACACGGTTACCAAGTCCAACTTATGTTACTGTACCACTGAGGAAGAAAAATCAACATGTGTTCTATCCCTTAGTGACCTGGGCATTTAGGTGAGCATTTGGAGGTGTCTCCCAAATCTCTTGCCAGGCAAGAGCTTGGTTAGGAAGAGTCCTTTCTCTGGAGAGCCTGCAAACCCACACATAACAGCCTCTACAGGGGTGGGGCTGGGAGCCTGGGAGCTGCGCCCTCCGGCCCTCCAGGGTTCTTCCCAACTCACACATTTGCATGGGGCCTGATTTAAGCATCTCTAGCAAATAAGGGCCCTTTGACTCTTCAAACAGCACTTACTTGATGCATGAAACCGGCATTGTTTTCCTCCAGGGCCTTTGAGAAACTGTAATTATACCCCAGTTTTTTATTATCATGTGTGTGACAAAAATAGAACTTCCCTCACTCTGAATGGCTTTTGTTGTAATCCCAGGGCTCCTTGTATAAGTTTTAGTAAGGAGAAGTTTATTCTGATAAAGATAAAAGATAAAGATCTGAAGAAGGCAGGTGAGCCCAGGCTGGGCCTGGTGAAGCAGAGGATGCCGCGTCTGGGGGTCTCAGCCCCTAGGTGGAGCCACAGAACTTCAGACCCAGCGACCAAGGGCCACCAGGTTTAAGGAAGGAAGCAGAACTCCACAGGCTGAAGGCGCTTTGAAGCTCATGTCTCACTAACACATTAATGTATAGACATCTGGTTACGGCTGTAGTTGTAGATTTACAGTTTGACCTACTTAAAGTTGAAGAGATGATTTCTAAATGCTTCATTTGGAAGATGAACCTCTGTGTGTCTTCTCCACATAATGACCCACTTATTCTTGGCTTGCCCTCTTCTTGCATTATGGCACCTGCTTTCAAATGGATGGTTTATTACTTCTGGGTTTCCTCAGAATTGTTCTCTGTGGGGTCCAAGGCCCACGGCTTGAACTTACAGGTGTTAGGAGTGGGGTGGATGCCAATGAGGTCTCTAAGCAGTCCTTCCTGAGATACTGCTTGTCCCTTTCCAGGCGTGGGACAGGTGAATTGTGCTCATCTACACATGGGCAGTTTCGGGGGCACACGCCCCGTGTTTACTAGGCCTCTTCTCTTGCATCGCTCTGGGTTATAAATTCAAGCATACATGAAATCTTCAGTTTAAGAAATTTTATTACGCTTAATGGAATTAAGTATACTACTAGTCAATATTTTAGCATGCTTGTTGTTCTCATCTCTTATCTATTCTCACCATACTGTGATGGGATTACTGATGAAGCAAGTTGGACATAGAGCATAGGTGACTTGCTTAAGTCATGATCTCAGTGTCATATTAAGCTCAGGCGGTTAGGAGTCTAACCCTAACCAAGACAGCAAGAGAGAGCACTGGAGCAGGGGCAGAGGGAGAGGGAGGAGCAGACTCCCTGCTGAGCAAGGAGCCCAATGTGATCCCAGGATCCCAGGATCATGACCCGAGCTGAAGGCAGACACTTAACTATCTGAGCCACCCAGGCATCCCTAAATAAACAAATAAAATCATTTTTAAAGGGCAGCCCGGATGGCTCAGCACTTTAGCGCCGCCTTCAGCCCAGGGTGTGATCCTGGAGACCTGGGATTAAGTCCTGCATCAGGTTCCCTACGTGGAGCCTGCTTCTCCCTCTGCCTGTGTCTCTTCCTCTCTCTGTGTGTCTCTCAGGAATAAATAAAATCTTTTTTTAAATAATTAAAAAAAAGTCCATAATCCCACTTTCCAGACACACCATTCTTTAAAGATTTTATTTATTTATTTATTTATTTATTTATTTATTTGAGAGAGAGAGAGCACAAGCCAGGGGAGAAGCAGAGGGAGAGAGAGAAGCAGACTCTGTGCTGAGTGTGGAGATGGACTTGGGGCTCAATCTCATGACCCTGAGATCACCACTTGAGCTGAAATCAAGAGTCAGACTCCTAACTGACTGAGTCATTCAGGAAACTACCCCCCATTGTTTCCTTGTTGTTGTTGTTGTTTTTTAAATTGCAATGTATAACAGATACCAAAAAAGCACAAAACTTGCATTGGCAGTATAGAAAAAATGATGAACCTGTACACCATTATCCAGGTCAAGAGAAGAAACATGAATACCTCCCTACTCCCCCATTCCACGTCACCCTCCCTGATGACAACATTCCCCATTCCATTGGAGGGATCCACTATCCTGACTTTTCTGACAGTCCTATATCCTTGTTTCTCTTTATAGCTTTTTACCACCTACTTATATTTTCCTAAAAGAGCTATTTATTTTCCATTTATTCTTAGCAAATTTCAATTATACAATACAGTGTTCTCAACTATAGTCACCACGTTATATATACATTAGATCCTCAGACCTTATTCGTCTTATAGCTAAACCCTTGTACCATTTTACCAACCTCTTCCTCTTTCCCCCAATGCTCAGCCCCGGCAACCACTTTTCTACTCCTTGTTTCTATGAGGTCAATGTTTTTTCTAAAGGATTTGACACAGAAGTCATGCCATGCAGTATTTGTCTTTCTCTGTCTGGCTTATTTCACTTAGCATAATTATGACCTCCAGGTTTATCTAGTTGTTGCAAATGACAAGATTTTCCTTTTTTTTTAAGGCTGAGGCATGTTCCATTGTATGTTTATATTTATTAAATTATAATATATAATTTATAGATATGAAATTTTCTTGATCCTATTCATCCATAGATGGACACTTAGACTGTTTCCACATCTTGGCTATTGTGAATAATGCTGCAATAGACATACAAATGCAGATATCTTTTTGAGAAAAACAATTTCATTTCCTGTGGAAATATATCCAGAAGTGGGATTGCTATATTATATCTTAATTTCTTGAGGAGCCGCCATACTGTTTTCCCTAATGGCTGCACCTTATTTGCATTTCTACTAACAGTATAAAAGGATTCCCATTTCTCCTTGTCTTTGCCAATACTTAGCTTCTTGATAACAGCACAAATAGAATGTTTGCTCTTCTATGCATGGCTTGATACTATATATTCTTCTTTTTTTTTTTTAAGATTTTATTTATTTATTCATGAGAGACAGAGAGAGAGAGAGAGAGAAGCAGAGACACAGGCAGAGGGAGAAGCAGGCTCCACGCAGGGAACCTGACGTGGGACTTGATTCTGGGTCTCCAGGATCACACCCTGGGCTGAAGGCGGCGCTAAAATGCTGAGCCACCCAGGCTGCCCATCTTTCTTCTTTTCCCGCATGTTGTGATTCCTCATTGTGTGTAACTAAGGTTTGCGGGTTTTCATGGCTAATTGGCTACTTGGTATTGCCCAGGCGAGTGTACTACAATCTACCAAGCTAGTTGTACTGTTGATGGGCATTTGAATTCCAGCTTGGAGTTATCATAAACAATGTTGCTGGGATCCCTGGGTGGCTCAGTGGTTTAGTGCCTGCCTTCCGCCCAGGGTGTGGTCCTGGAGTCCCGGGATCGAGTCCCACGTCAGGCTCCCTGCGTGGAGCCTGCTTCTCCCTCTGCCTGTGTCTCTGTCTCTGTCTCTGTCTCTCTCTCTGTTTCTCATGAATAAATAAATAAAATCTTTTTAAAAAATAAAAAAAATAAACAATGTTGCTGTGGCTCCTCTATGAAGCCATTTGGGTGACCTCATGCTCAATATATTGGATATGTGGATGCCCAGGTGGCTCAGTGGTTAAGTGTCTGTCTTGGGCTCAGGGCATGATCCCAGGATAGAGTCCTGCATTGGGATCCCTGCAGGGAGCCTGCTTCTCCCTCTGCCTATATGTCTCTTCCTCTCTCTCTTTCTGTCTCTCATAAACAAATAACTAACTAAAACTAAATAAATAAAAATTTTAAAATATTGGATATGTATGTATCTGGCGGTAGGATTTCTGGGTCAAAGGCTATGGCTGTTTCCAACTTAAATAATTATTTTCAGGGCAGCCCGGGTGGCTCAGCGGTTTAGTGTTGCCTTCAGCCCAGGGCCTGATCCTGGAGACCCAGGATCGAGTCCCACGTCGGGCTCCCGGCATGGAGACTGCTTTTCCCTCTGCCAATCTCTCTCTCTCTGTGTATCTCTCATGAGTGAATAAATAAAATCTTTAAAAAAAAATATTTTCAGCTATTTTCCAAATAGGCTGCACCAATTTATTTTTCTACCATCAGTGTATGAGAGCCCCTATTGCTTCATATCTGATACTTCATATGGACTTGAAAAAATAATAAACCAGTCACAAGGTTAGATAGTAACAGTGCAAAAATATATAAATGACAGGTACCTGGGTGGCTCAGTTGGTTAAATGGCTGACTCGATTTCATCTCAGATCACGATCTCAGGGTCCTGGGATCAAGCCCCCCCCCCCCTCCCCCCCGGCAACTGGCTCTGCGATAAGTGGAGAGTCTGCCTCAGGATTCTCTCTCTGCTCTTCCCCTCAAATAAATAAATAAGTCTTTAAAAAATATACATACAGGGGCGCCTGGGTGGCACAGTGGTTGAAGTGTCTGCCTTTGGCTCAGGTTGTGATTCCAGGGTCCTGGGATCAAGTTCCACAACAGGCTCCCCATGGGGAGCCTGCTTCTCCCTCTGCGTATGTCTGTGCCTCTCTCTGTGTCTCTCATGAATGAATAAATAAAATCTTTTAAAAATAAAATAAAATGAAATATATATGTATATATATATAATATATATATATGAAAAGCAAAGGCCTCACCCCCTTCCCTCAAAGGTTACCAGTGTCAATAGCTTCTTAAGTATCTTTCCATAACAATTTGCAGAAATTATTTAAATAATATAATATATATAAGCTTTTTATTTTTATTTTAAAAAAATATTTTATTTTTTTTATTTGAGAGAGAACATGAGAAGGGGAGGGGGAGAGGGAGAAGCAGACTCCCGGCTGAGCAGGGAGCCCAATGTGGGGTGGGGCTCCATCCCAGGACCCTGAGATCTTGACCTGAGCCAAAGGAAGACATGTAACTGACCGAGCCACCCAGATGTCCCTATATGTAGGCTTTTAAAATGACAATTTGTGGGTATTATTTCTAGCCCAAAGAAAGAGTGGGGAAACCAAGTAGAATGAATCAAATACCTGCTGTGGTCCAATATGTTGCTATAAACCTCTGTTGAGTCTATCATTGGTAAAATATTTCCTGAGAGCTTGTTATGTGTTTGGCACTCTTCTAGGGGCTTGGCATACAGTCATGAACAAAATAGTAAAAAAAAAAAAAAAATTACTCCTGCCCTCATGGAACATGCATTCTGGTTGGTGAGACACCATAAATAGATGAGTAAAATGTATGTTAAGTGGCATTAAGAGCTAAGGGGAACAAGTCAGGGAGAGGATAGGGGGTGCTGAGGAATTGCAGTTTTAGACAGGTGGCCAGGAAAGGCCATACTTATGGGTGATATTTTAGTAAAGACCCAAGGAAGTGAGGGCTGAATCTCACCGGTGCTTGAAGAAAGAGGGGTCGGGTGTAGTCAAGGACTGTCTGAGGAGTCACAGGGTCAGGGACTAACTGAGCAAGGGGGAGAGCAGAGATGAGGCCTTCTGGACGGAGCTGTGGGCAGGTTCTCTAATGCCACAGGGAGATGGGGCACATTCTAGGCTTTGGATGCAGAGCTAGCAGGCTTTGCTAGTGACCTGGATGAGGGGTGGGAGAAAAAGGAGTCACGGATGATTCCTCAGTTGTTAGCTTAAGCAAATTGGAAGGAAGAAACTCGAATGGGAGGGCACCTGGGTGGTTCAGTGGTTGAGCATCTGCCTTTGGCTCAGGTCATGATCCTGGGGTCCTGGGATCGAGTCCTGCATCAGGCTCCCCACAGCAAGCCTGCTTCTCCCTCTGCCTGTGTCTCTGCTTCTCTCTCTTTTCTCATGAATAGATAAAATAAAATCTTGGGGGGGGGGAGCTCTAATGGGGAAGACCATGAGGGGCAATTTTTGGGGGAAGCATGAGATGCCTATTCACAACTAGGGTGACCTGTGGCCCAGGCAAGAAGACGAGGATGTCCTGAATTCAGGGGAGAGGTCTGGGCCTCCCATGGGGCAGAACCGGCAGAGCAGGCTGAGCAAAGTGGCCAGAAAAACAACAGTGTGTGGCAGCCGGCCTCTTGGAAGGCTAGGAATAAGCGTTTCAAGAGAGATGGCTTCTGACAACAGATTACTGGACTTAACAACTTGGAAGGACTTAGAGACCTTGATAAATTGAGCTGTAGAGACAAAACCCAGAATGGAATTGGTTCAAAAGAGAATGAGGAGGGGGTGCAGAGGACAGGGTGTGTATACAAACAGCTCTTCTGAGTTGTCTTGCTGAAAGAGGGACAGAAATGGCCTGGCAGCCTGGGGAGAACCTAGGAAAAACCCCGGAATGGGGAGTGCAGGAGGGAGACCGTAAGGTGAGAAGGCAGTATAAATCCACCAGGGCTGTAGTAAAGGTAATTCCTGATGTTTTTGCTATGGGATCACACCCTCCCCTCTCCTGACTGCTGATCTGGAACACCAGGCAAGGGCATAAACAACTGGCAATCACATACAAGTGGTTAATCCTGAAACACCATTTTCTACATAGAACCAGGACACATTAAATGTCCTGGTTGGACTGTAAAGTTCCCTAGCTCCTTCTGCTGCTGGAGGAGCTGTCACAGGGAGAGTGTTGACAGTCCCTGTCTCGGACCAAAGTGGAGCCACACTCTTTCACAAAGGTCCAGATGTTGCTACACTCTTTCACAAAGGTCCAGATGTTGCTTCAGATCTCTTCTTTGTCCATCTTTGTGAGGGCCCCAGGCTTTTTTTTTTTCTTTTTTTTTTAACTTTTTAATTTATTTATGATAGTCACACACACACAGAGAGAGAGAGAGAGAGAGGCAGAGACATAGGCAGAGGGAGAAGCAGGCTCCATGCACTGGGAGCCCGACGTGGGATTCGATCCTAGGTCTCCAGGATCGCGCCCTGGGCCAAAGGCAGGCGCTAAACCGCTGCGCCACCCAGGGATCCCGGCCCCAGGCTATTTAATCCTGAGCCATTCAGCCCATCCCCTGGTCTAGAAATTTGGTTCTGCCTGTAGTCACAGCCAGGCTTTGTGTCCCAGACTTGTCTCCCAATTAGATATTGAGCTTTTTGAAGAACAAAAATATATCCATCTTCATGGGAACTTCTCCCACCTATACAAATAGAGCAGGGACTCTGTAAATCCTTCTTCCATCGCACTGACTGGGGAAGGAAGGGCACTTTAGAGAAACAGAACATTCTGGGTGAGAACAAAGGGGAAGAAAGGCCCTAATTATTGTGGTAGGCCCCTTACATTCGCTGCCTCCTTTCTCCTCCAAATAAACGATAAGGAAACTGCCTGGCCTAAGGCTCAGATGAGTTGGCTCCAAATCTGGCTATTGCTCCTTGGTCCCATTGTAGGAAATCTGTCTACTTTGGGATTCAACCTGGGAAGAGGTGGTGGTTAAACAGGCTTGGTGTGACCCTTGATGCTTGCATTAATTCACATTACACAACAAAATTTCTAGTGCAATAATCTTTAATCACAGATATGATCTGGGCCACCTCCATGGTCTGGCAATACTGGAGTGAGCAGGATGATGAACGATTCATTCAGAGGTATTCAGTTTAGACTAAATGGGTTTTCACATTTCACGAAACAGCTCCAGCTCTGTGGGTTTATCAGATTTTTTAAAAATCGGACTGCAAAAGCAATTAATGGTAATTGTAACAAATTTGGAAAAAAGCAATTTCTCCTCCGGGGTAAAAACCTCTCTGTAATTCTGGTAGGTAGAGTGATCACCTTTGCCCTCTTTGGTGTACTATGGGTGTTATCTGTGACCCCGACTTCACCTGGACTCCCTGGCAGAGCACGTTGTGCAACGTAACAGGTCAGCATCCTTACGGTCCCTACTGCAGTATGCCCCCCACCCCCCCATCCCCGAGCAAAAGCTCAGTACTCCCAAGTCCTTCTGCGCGAACCGCGAGATCTTTGCAGTGGGCGGTGTAGGCCGATCCCCAGCCCAGCCCAGCCCAGCCCAGCTCGGCCGCTTGCAGCAGGGGCGCTGCCCTGGCGGCCGGCCCCGCGCTCCGGGTTCCGCTCACCCACGTGTCTCCCAGCACAACACACGGCAGCCCGGCCATAAATGCCGCTTTACGGGAAACCGCCTCTAATTTCCTGTCATGGCTGATTCGAGAAGGCGAGACCCGGACGGACCCCCGCGGGCCTCTCTGCCGCGCGCGGGCCGCCGCCGCCTCGCGGGGCGCTGTGACCCGCCACCGCCGGGCGCGGGCAGCCGGAACGCCCCGCACCAACAGGCGCCGCGCAGGGCGAGGCTGACCCACGCGGCCGCCCCCCGCGGCGCCGCCCAACAGCCGCCGAACCTTCTGGAAGCGGCACCCCACCGCGCCCCGCCGCAACCAGAACCGGACGCCAGCGGAGCCGGCAGCCGCCGGGGGGCGGGGCGGGGGCGGGGCTCGGGGCGGGGCGTGCGCAGGAGGCCGCGTTCGATTCGCCGCCGGCGCTCAGGCCCCGCCCCTCCGGCGCCATGGCCCCGCCCCCACCCTCCCCCTCCATGGCGCCGCCCGGGCTCATTCATTCCGCGCCAGGCCTGCCAGACACCTGCGCTCTCTTTCAGCCGCTCGTCGCCGCCGCCGGCATGTCAGGCCCCGCCGCGGAGACCCCGTCCGCCATCCAGATCTGCCGGTAAGCAGGCCGCGCCGCGCGGGGGGCGGCCAGGACGCCGAGTCTGCGCCCCGGCCCGCGCCCCTCGGCGCCCTGCCCCCTCCCCGCCCCCGCCCCCGCCCCAGCCAGTGCCCGGCCCTGCCTTTCCGGCTCGTCGCCCGCCTGCCGGGCGGGGATGCGCCTCAGGCCCCGCAGCGCCGGCCGCCCCTGGCAACCCGGGGACGGCGCGGCCGCCACGCACGCAGTTTGCGGGAGGAGTAGACGCGGCGCCCTTCCGGGCCGGGTCGGTGCGCATACCCCGCGCCCCGCCCCGACCCGCGCCCGGGCGCCCCGGGGCCGCAGCCCGGCCCCAGCTGAGCCCCCTCACTCGAGGGCGTCCTCCCGGCGGTGGTGCATCGCCAGCCGGAGCCCCCGAGTGGAGGCTCGCCGGGCGAGCCCCTGGGTGGGTCCCCGAGTGGGCGGGGGCTGCGGAGCTACAGCTCGGTCCGTGGCCTGCCTCGGCTTCTGCGAAGAGCCGGTGTTCCCTGAAGACCAGAAAATATCCTCCCGCTAACGGCTTACTGCTCCATTGAGCCCGGAAGCGTCTTACATAATGGGGGCGAAGGGTGGTTCTTCGCCCGTGTCTTCCTGCACGAGCCCTTCGGGTAGACCGAAGCCCCGGAGGAAGCCGGAGATCACGAGCTGGGTTATTTCCCACTGGAGCGCGGAGGGCAGCCTCAAGGTTACTCTGCACCCCTTTGGGAAAAACCAGAAGCAGACACGCTGGTATTTGGGCCTGAGCAGAATAAGGGCAAGAAGTCCGGGAAAGCCACGGCAGGACTGGGGCCTGTAGCAGGGCCTGGCCTGGCTCACCCCGAGGAGGGAGCCGCTTCTTGCTTTGGGGGCGGCAGGTTCCTCAGCTTTGCAGGCGGGTTCCTCAGCTTTGCAGGTTGGGCATCACACTGACCCTGGGTCCCAGGCAGGTTGGTTTCCTGTGGATGTTGACATCTCACCTGAGAAGGCATTGGCTGGGTATATATTAAGTGCGGGATCAATGGACTGCCTTGACCTCTCACTTCTACTCGGTCAGAAGCCTTTCCTGACCTCAAGGTCAGTTTTGAGTTTTCCAGGGAGAGAAGATTTTTAAGGGGAGCCTTACTGTGTTCCCTTTGTTACTGGTGGTGTGGTGGTTAAGGCCCCACCAACTCCCAAGCTCCAGGGCAAAAATAATAGAAGCGGTTAAGTTGGGAAAATGATAGGCCTGGAGTCAGGGCCTTGGATCCTTGTATTGGTCAGGTGACCTTGGCAGTCAGTGTTTGCAAAAGGCCTGTGTATCTGCTGTCTCATTGGGTTTGCCCAACTTCCCTGAGAGGCAGGATGGCAGGGATCTCACCTCTGTGAAGTGAGGAAGGAAATTGAGGCTCTGGAAGACCCAGTGTCTCTCTAAGTTCATCCAACCACAAGACCTGAGGGTAGCTCCTGCCAGGTGAGCTGTATCCAGACCTATATATTTTCCTCTGCACTCCCTTTCAAAAAAGAAGATACTGACTTCAGTCTACACATGGAAAGCCAAGCTTTTATTTACTTCATCAGTATGATGAATACCCAGTTTGTACATGTTATCTTTTGTTAAGCCACCTTCTAATAGTTAATGGTTCTTGGGTAGCTTTAGGCACTTCTGTGTGTGCACAAACAAATGTGTGTACCCATGGTGTGTACCACACTGCCTCTGGCATATTCACAACTGCATTTTGTCTCTGAGTGGCCTTGGAACAAGTGGGCAGGATGCCTGGCTGAGGTGAGCGTCATGTGCCCAGCATGACTGCCAAAGGGTGTCGGGGTGGGGCTGTGCTGAGGGCCAGGCTCACAAGGGCTTGGCCTGGAGAAACTACAGGACATTGGAGAGTGGACATAGCAGGGTGGGGAGCCCTTTAAGGACATTTAAGCTGATACCCTGTGTTGAAAGAGGAGCCTCCTGGCCAAAGACAGCCAAGCCCATGAATTTAACAAGTTTCACTGGATGCCTCCAAGGAGCAAAGTGCCATGGAGGGACACTGACCAACGTGGAAAATTTGGTCCCCACTTTTGGAAGGTTCACAGGGCAGCAGGGAAGGATGCCAGACTCTCCATCATCCTAGATAATTAAGATGCTCTCAGGTTTTTTTTTTTTTTTCATGCTCAGTTTTGAAGGAGGTGTTGGAGGGATGGGGCTTGAAAGGCTGGGGTAGGCAGTGGTTAGAAGCAGCTCCGCAGTCCAACAAGGAAAAAATGTCATCTGCTAAATAAACATTAGCATTACTTAAATGAATTCAGCCTCTGCCCCTTTGGAAGCTGCCTGGCCTTTCAGTGTCCCATTTTCTCATGGGTGGTTCTGGGTGTTAAAGAAAGTGTATCCAGTGCTTGGCAGTGCTTGGCTGGCACTGTGTAAGTAAATGGGAGCTCTTTTTGTCCAAAAAGTGGAACACAGGCTCAGGGGGCCTGGATTCAAATCCTAGCTCTCTGCCTCATGGCTTTAGGCACGTTCCTAAACCTTGCTGGGCCTCCGCTCTTTTATTTGTGAAGTGGAGATGATAATGCCTCCTTGAGGGTGGCTGTGGGGATTACAATCTTTGGCATGCTGCTGGACATGGTGCTTATGAAAATGGGCTCACAAAGAGGGCAATTTACCTATGAGAACCTGAACTTTGGATGGGCGGCCACTGTGGGATGTCATTTCCTCTACCTTTTGACCTAGCCCTAGGTTACAGGTCCAGGACAGCACTTAAAGTCTTAGAAGAGCTTTTTCTCTTTATTTATTTTGGTTTATTTTTAAGTAATGTTTATTTATTTATTTTTTAAATATTTATTTATTTATTTATTATAGACAGAGAGAGAGAGAGAGAGAGGCAGAGACACAGGAGGAGGGAGAAGCAGGGTCCATGCCGGGAGCCTGACGTGGGACTCTATCCTGGGACTCTAGGATCGTGCCCTGGGCCAAAGGCAGGCGCTAAACCACTGAGCCACTCAGGGATCCCCCCCTTTTCTTTTTTTAAAGATTTATTTATTTATTTATTTATTTATTTATTTATTTATTTATGATAGAGAGAGAGGGAGAGGGAGAGGCAGAGACACAGGAGGAGGGAGAAGCAGGCTCCATGCTGGGAGCCCGAAGTAAGTAATGTTAATAAACATTTAGTTAGTAGATTACATTTTTCTTTGTTGGACTCAGAGTTCTAGAATGTCAGACCTGGAAGGACCCTTAGGGAGCCCCCAGTCCAGCTCTGTCATGTTACAGATGGTGAAAATGAGGCCCTCAGAGGTTAAGGACTTGGTCAAGGGCAGCCCTTGGGCCTTGACCAGGAACTGAAGGCTACTGGTGGATTATTCCCTGCTAGGTGTCCCTGTTGCTATAGTTTTTCCTCTGTTTACCAAAGCTGAAGTTTATATTTGGTTGTGAGACTTAACTATGGTATCAGTGTGGGCCCCTAAGAACAGCCCCCGAGTGTTTACTGAAATAAAGTTCAAGGATGTGTCTTGTAACAGGTTGTTGGAGAGTTAGGCTTCATGGAGCAGTGATAGAAATGGTCCATGTCTGTACAGTCCAATATGGTAACCACTAGTCACTGGCCACTGAGTGCTTGAAATGTGGCCAGACGTGGAGAAACTGGATTTTTTTTTTTTAAAGATTTATTTAGTCATGAAAGACACACAGAGAGAGAGAGAAAGAGAGAGAGGCACAGGCAGAGAGGGAGAAACAGGCTCCATGCAGGGAGCTCGGATGTGGGTCTCGATCCCGGGTCTCCAGGATCATGCCCTGGGCCGAAGGCCGTGCTAAACCGCTGAGCCACCGGGGCTGCCCTGAAGAAACTGGATTTTTAATTGCATTTATTTAAACTTATTTGAATGGGGGATCCATCCTGGGTGGCTCATTGGTTTAGAGCCTGCCTTTGGCCCAGGGCGTGATCCTGGAGTCTCCGGATCAAGTCCCTCATCGGGCTCCCTGCATGGAGCCTGCTTCTCCCTCTGCCTGTGTCTCTGCCTCTCTCTCTTTCTGTGTCTCTCATGAATAAATAAAATCTTAAAAAAAAAACTTATTTGAATGTAAACATTGATAGTCTCTTCTGACCTGTGGCTACATTGTGGGCCAGTATAGTATGTAGTGGGATTTAGAAATTGGGATTTGTGGCAGGCTTATGAGAGGAAGGATTTCCTAAAGGTTTCAGAAGCTCCCTGGGGACTGCAATTGGCTCTCAAACCACCTAGTTAATGGAGGTGGACCTTGGTATGGACTTTGCCCTTTGCTCGGTGTGGATAATCTAGGAATTCTTTATTTGTAGGTAAGTGTGTGAGGTCTGCTTGGGGTTTTTTGTTTGCATGCTCTTAGATGCAAATCTGCTCAGAAATGCCTTGAGTTAGGAACTGCTTTGTTCACTGTTGTGTGGGGAATGCCTGGAGTAGTGTCTGGCCCCTAGGAGACACAGCATCTGGTAGATGTGGCATTTAGTAGCCAAAATATTAGTGGAAAGGACCTGAATTCTAGTATGTTAATGGGTTAGATTTTTTTCCCCTTGGACTCTGTGTTTGGATTTACAGTGGAAATAATGAAAACACTGAATCTGATTTACAGAAACCAGTGCTAACTCCCTTCTTGCCAGGACAGAGAGGCTCTGGGAAAAGGCACAATCGTTGCAGCCCAAGGAGCCTATGGTTGGGTAGGCTGTGCTCACCCACTGCCCAGCCTCCCCCATAAGTGAGCCAGGTAGCTTGGCACCACAGCCCATCAGCTCCCCACATTCAGTCTGGCCAGAGGTTGCTTTCTCCTATTAATCTTAAAAATAAAATTGCCAGTTATTTTACCAGAAAAAAAAAAAAAGATTTATTCAGGAATTGCAGGGCAAGGAAGCTTATAGCAAAACCATAGGCAAGCTTGGAGAACAAAGGAGAGGAATGCTGTTTTATATTGGAGAGGGGGGAACTTCTGAGGGTTGTGGGAACCATAAGTCTATTGGAGCAAACTGGGAGTTCAGAGTGTAGTGGCTTCTCTTTGGCTGAGTTGTGACAGTCCCCCACTGGCTGGGGCTGTTGCCAGGGGAAGAGGAAAGCTTGCTTCCTGCTCCCGGGGTGGTACAGTAGGATCTACCGCCAATGCACTTGCAAAGAGCTGCTTTTCCTGGCTGGCCTGCAGGGTGTGAGAGCTCCCCCTGCCGGCCCCTGACGCCACTCTAAAGGAGGTCTTCGATGTTCTTAGCCCTGTGCTGGGGGCTTATCCAGGTGGGACCCAGCCCCCGTGGACACACTGTGTGCCTCTAGGTCCACTGTGTCTCCCTGCCAGAGGTGTTCTCGGGAGGAGGACACATTATGTGGTCAATCCCCTCCTCCCCACGGACCACCTACATCTGAATAACTGAGACAGCTTGTTACAAATGCACATGTTCTGCATGCAAATTACACTTGAGTAGAAAATCAACAAAATGCAGATTTTAAAACATTTCTGAGATACTTGGGGGAACTCGGATATAGTCCTTTGAAACTTAAAAGATACTAAGGAATTTCTAGTTTTTTAAGGTGAGATCATTGTAGTTATGCTTTTTAAAAAATGACCTCATGAGATAATGATTACAGACAATAATATGCACTTTTTTTTTTTTTTTTTTTAAGATTTTACTTATTTACTTAGAGAAAGAGAGCATAGAAGAGCAAAGGGAGATGGAGCGGCAGGGATTCCTGATGCAGGGCTCCATCCCAGGACTCCAGGCACGACCTGAACTGGAGGCAGAAGCTCAGTCAGCTGAACCACCCAGGTGCCCCAGTATGCACCTGTTTTAAGCCTACAGCTCACTGAGTTTTAGCAAATGTGTACACCTGCAGAATGACCATCACAACTGTGACATAGGATGTTTTCATTACCCAGCCCCGACCCCTGGTAAACAGGTCTGCTTTCCTATCACTCTGGTTTCTGCCTCTTCTAGAATTTCACGGGGATGGAATCATATACTTGGCACTGTCCTTGTGAGCACCACTTGCTGTATGTGCTGTGCTTCTTTCTTACCGCCCTGTTATATTACCTGTGCTTTGTTTCTCTTTTCACCAGTCAGGCAACATCTGAGAACTTTCTAGCTGTTGGTGGTTGTGAATACAGTCCACAAATGTGGATTTCAAAACTTTTAGGACATCATTGGGGAAACTTGAACACTCACTTGGTACTTGACGACACTAAGGAATTGGTGTTATATTTTAGGTGGAATAATTGTTTTGTGGTTCTGTTTTTTTTTTTTTTTTAAGATTTTATTTATTTGAGAGAGAGCATGGACCCACATGCAGGGGGAGAGGGAGAAGCAGACTCCCTGCTGAGCGGGGAGCTCGACATGGGGCTCAATCCTGGGACCTTGAGATCATGGCCTAAGCCAAAGGCAGACCCTTAACTGACTGAGCCACCTAGGCGCCCTTGTGGTTCTGTTTTTAAATGGGGTCTTTCTCTTTTATTTATTTTTAAAAATTTTTTTAATTTATTCATGAGAGACACACACAAAAGAGAGAGGCAGAGACACAGGCAGAGGGAGAAGCAGGCTCCATGCAGTGAGCCCGATGTGGGTGGGACTCGATCCCAGGTCTCCAGGATCACGCCCTGGGCTGAAGGCAGACTCCAAACCGCTGAGCCACCCCGGCGTCCCTGGTCTTTCTCTTTTAGAGGGAATGCTGAGATACTTATAAATGCCGTTCTGTGATGTCTGAGATTTGTTTAAACTCAGTGAGGGAGTGAGTGGGAGTAGAGAGGAAACATGTCACCTGAAACCAGAATTGACCAGTGGAGTTGTTTGGTGGGGACTCAGGGATTCATTTCCTTCTCCCTGCTCTTGTAAGTGATGTTTTCCACAATAGAGAATAAAACGACAGGGACGCCTGTGTGGCTCAGTCAGTTAAGTGTCTGACTCTTGGTTTCAGCTCAGGTTGTCATCTCAGGGTCCTGGAATTAAGCCCTGATTTGGGCTCCATGCTCAATGGGGAGTCTGCTGAAGGTTATCCCCCTTTGCCTCTGCTCCTTCATCGCTTGCACTCAATTGCTCTCTCTCTCAAATAAATCAATAAAATCTTAAAAAAAAAAAAAAAAAAAAAGAATGAAAAGGCAAACAGCCTCTTGAGTCCATATTCCAGACCTACTGCTTTTTCGTCTTGGGGGCCAGGGCCAGAAATCCGCATCTCCCTCAGTGCTCCACTGGAGCTTGAGAGCCCCTGTCCAAAGTAGGGATGGGAATTTCCCACTGTGTGCATGCATACTTTTCCTCAGCTACCCTGCTGTCCCAGGACCCCTGGGACAGGGCTGGCAGCCTCCCATGGGGACGACACCTCCCATGCAGAGAGCTTTCCAGTCCAGGTGGAGCTGCTCATCCCTGCTGGAGGCCTGGTCTGGCCTGATGGGAGTTAGAGGCTTATAGGTCGTGGAGATGGGAATCTTGGCCGTGTTGCCCACAGCTCCACCCACTTCCTCCTGTTAACTTTAAAAATAAAAATTAGGGATCCCTGGGTGGCGCAGCAGTTTAGCGCCTGCCTTTGGCCCAGGGCGCCATCCTGGAGACCCGGGATCGAATCCCACGTCAGGCTCCCGGCATGGAGCCTGCTTCTCCCTCTGCCTATGTCTCTGCCTCTCTCTCTCTCTCTCTCTCTCTCTGTGTGACTATCATAAATAAATAAAAAATTAAAAAAAATAAAATAAAAATTATTTTATCAGCAAAACTGGGTTTATTCAGGAAAAGCAGAGAATTGCAATTCAGGACATGCAAGCTGTGGAAAGACCATAAGCAAGGCCAACAAACAGAGGAGAGGAACATTATTTTATGGAGAAGGAGATCAGGAGGGGTGGTTCTGAATGAGAGGTTGGTGATGACAATTTCTCATTGGCTGAGCTGCAGGGGTAGTTGATTTCTTATAAAAATTCAATGTACATCTTTTTCCATTGGGGCCCTTAATTAATGATTCTTTCCTATCAATGATTCTTCTCTGGAAGTCTGTAATTGGCAGTGCTTCCTGGAATTGATATCGAATGCCATGGATCCCCCTTCTAGCCTAACTCCACTTAGTTTTGCCTTATTAATTTTCATGCCATTTTTGTTTTGGGTTTTTTTTTTAGGGGAGAGAGGGGCAGAGGGAGAGGGAGAGAGAATCCCAAGCAGGCTTCACGCCCAGTGCAGAACCTGACACGGGGCTTCATCTCACAATCCTGAGATCATGACCTGAGCTGAAATTGAGAGATGATCACTTAACCGACTGAGCCACCCAGGCACCCCATGTTTTTTTAAGATTTATATATTTATTTGTTTGAGAGACAGAGAAAGTACATGAGCAGGGGAGGAGTAGAGGGAGAGAATACTCAAGCAGACTCCTTGCCGATCCCAGGACCCTGTGATCATGATCTGAGCTGAAATCAAGTTGAATACTTAACTGGCTGAGCCACGCACTTGCCCCTGCTTTGTTTTTGATCAAGCTCTTTCTCTGAAAGCATTGCCGATCAAGAGTCAAGGTTTTGTTATTCAGTGGCTTTGTCCCTCAGTGCCAGGAAGGATCTCCTGGTTGGCATGTCCTATCTTGGAGGGGAAGTGCGTGGCAGTTGGAAACCATGTAAGACCACATTTAAGGAACAAGGAAAGTTAGGAGGAAGGACTCCCAGGCACTTCCATCCATGCTACATATTTATCAAGACCATGAGCATTGGAGATCATCTCCTTACTGAGTATCATTTTTACAGAAGTTTGACAGGCAATGAAACACGAAACTTAAAGTATTTGTACAGCAGAAGAAGTAACAACAATTCCAAGTTGTATGGGTTGGTTCTGTACTAGGACTGGAGGTCTGAAAGTAGCCAACTGAAAATATGTATTGGTACTTACTCTGACTTAGAGGAAGAAATTCTCCCTACAGAGGCAAAGCCGGAGTCCTGTATGCCTCCTGGAAGTCACTGCTGAGAGTGGCCACAAGAGCAGGATAGCGAGGGCAGCCCGGGTGGCTCAGCGGTTTAGCATGGCCTTCAGCCCAGGGTGTGATCCTGGAGTCCCAGGATCGAGTCCCACGTCAGGCTCCCTGCATAGAGCCTGCTTCTCCATCTGCCTGTGTCTCTGCCTCTCTCTCTCTCTCTCTCATGAATAAATACATAAAATCTTAAAAAAAAAAAAAAAGAGCAGGATAGCGAGTACCACGGAAAGAATTATCTGAGGACATTTGGGATGGTACAGAGCAGGTCTAAGCATGAAGTAATAGCTAATGAACTTTTTGGCAAAATAGTAAAACTTCAAAGATGTATTAAAGCAGCATTGTTACCTCAAAATAACTGCTTGGAAAACAAATATTATTCATTAAGACAGCCTATAAGGTTGCAAATTCAGAGACTATGAGTTTGGGTAAGAACCCAGAGTCAAATAATACTTGAGGTGAAAGACTCCTGTGACTCCTGAATCTTCTAATCCTTCAGAAAAAGCAACTGAAAACTAACTTGTCATGGGATCATGATGAGGCTGTTTCTGAAAAAGGCCATAATCCAAAAAAAAAAAAAAAAAAGTTTCCCTTTTTTGTAGAGGCTTGGGGAAATGTGAACGAGGGCATTATCTTTCCATGAAAGTAAGAGTAGAACCAAACAGCGAGGAGAAGGCACACAGACCTGGTCCAGACATCCGAGGAAAGCTGTCTCGTCAGATGCCATCTGCTTCACGCCTGGGAAGCCTCTGCTTTCAGGTCACCAGCTGGTGTGCTGGTCAGTCAGGGTTTGTTCCTTCCTCTGGATGTGTTGTGTGAATCCAAGAGTCTGTTCCTTGGAGTTTGGTGGCACAGGGGCTGGGTACCAGTGCCTGAGAAGGGCATTTCCAGCAATGTTGGAGAGTCTTTGTGGAGGTGACTCTTCCAACAGATGAGATCTCCAGGTTGCAATGTGATGCTTAAGGTTTTTTATCTTGGGAATGGTTGGTAAAATGGTGGTTCTACAAAATATGGCTATTTTTAATTTTTATTTTTTTAAGATGATTTTTTAAAAAGGATTTTATTTATTTATTCATGAGAGACATAGAGAGAGGCAGAGACGCAGGCAGAGGGAGAAGCAGGCTCCATGCAGGGAGCCCGATGTGGGACTCCTTCCTGGGACTCTAGGATCATGTCCTGAGCCCAAGGCAGACGCTTAACCGCTGAGCCACCCAGCAGTGGCTTGATCAATAAGAAGTTTGAGAGGAGCTACTCAGGTGGGGATAATCTTTTTGAACAGAATTTTAACCCCAGAAGAAGTAGTGTGCTGCCCATAAGGGAAAGGGTCAGGCCAGTGAAAAAATGTATGAATTGTGACTAACACGTATTTATGAGACAGGCAAAGCTGTTTAACATCCATTTGTGTGAGCAGGTTTCCCCAGATTGCACTTTGGTGGGTAAGTAAAGTAGGCATTTTTTGCAGGCTTGTTAATATTTCTCCACCAAAAAACAAAATTCTTCACCAATATTAGTTCATGAGCACTATCATTTTGTCAGTGGACCAGTGGTTTAGTGGATGTACAGAGATGAGTGGTGGGAGTTTTAGAATTTCCAGGAGGGCCAGATTGTTATTAGGTCCAAAACCAGAGTTCTCTCTTTTTATTGATCCCACAATGTTTAGATTTCCAATATTGTTTTTCCTTCTCTGGGGCCAATTGTGGGATATCTCATCGATTTTTCCAAATTATCATCTGGAACAACATCCCTTTGGATCACGACAGAGACTTGGCTGTTGGTTTTCTTGATGGCATCATTTTCGGGAGAAATGTCAGCGAGGTGATTTCTTTTGGTCTCCAGGGAGTTGCATCTGGAATCCTGAGGAGCCTTAATCATAGCCACAGCAGCCAGCAAAAGTGTGGCATCTGATAAATTTTGTAGATGGGACCATTTTTAATTCTATTCCCATTCAAGGTAAGGAAACCTCACTGTTAACCAACATTCCAAAGTCATGAGCCATGGTGTGCTGAGCATTGGTATAAATGTGGTTTTACCCTTGACCAACACACAAGGATGGTTAAAGGGGATCCTGTGATTCTTTCTTCAGTGGCCTTAACTAACAGGGTAATTGGTGGCAGGAATGGCTGTGAAGCAGAGGGGATTTTCCTCTGCCACAGGGTCTGGACGATGGTCCCTGTTTTTGTGGGTGAGTGCTCTAAGGCATTCCTTTCCCTCTCATTTATGGAGAGGAAAAAGAGAAGTTAATTATTAGGATATCTGAGGGCAGGGGTCTTATTAGGCTCTTCTAAAGGCCCCAAAGCTGTGTTTTCCTGATCTTTCATTTTTTTAACTTTTACTTTCATATTTATAGTAGGCCCCGTGCTCAATGTAGGGCTTTGAGCATGTTCTCAAGATCAAGAGTCGCATGTTCTACTGAGACTCCGCCAGCCAGGAGCCCTTGATCTTTCATTTTTTAGTAAAACATGTATAGATTGAGCCGTAAGAGAGGTTTGGCATCCAATTTTGACTAACCAGCCAATTCAAGAAAACTTTGTAATTGGAGCTTAGTTTGAGGTTTTGGGAAGTTCAGGAAGCCTACCTGGATTCTAACGTAGTTCTTGTTCTGAGATCAGGTTTCCTAGTATCGAACCTGATTTTAGCAAACTGCAGTTTTTCTTTGGGGTTTTATGTCCCTTTAAGGCCAAAAGTGTTAACAGGTGGATGCTGTCTTCTTGTGAAGAGGTTTGAGAAGGGCAGTGAAGAAGCAGATCATCTATGTATTATAATAAGTAGAGCCTACAGAAAATTGTATATCATCCAAATTATGTTTTAAGGTTTATGAGAAGCAAGGACCATCTGTGAAACTGTGGGGCATTACTGTTCAAATGTATTTACGTTCTTCCCAAGTGAAAGCAAAAGGATCTTGGCTCTCCTTATTAACTGGAATACTGAAGATGCACTGCATAGATCAAGTGCAGTAAAAAACTTGCTTTTTCTGGGAACAAATGTCAGCAACATACAGGGGTTAGGAGCAACAGGATGCTGAGAGATAACCATGTTGTTTTTTGCTTGGAGGTCCTGGATAATCCTCCTGTAGAGAACAAGATGGCTTGCTCTTGTCAAGCAGTGGCTTGTGTCGGGGGCCTCTGTAGTTTCTCAGAGCTCCAACGTTGGGAATTAGGCTGGCTGGAGGGGATGCAGGGGCCCATAGTGCTCAAGATGGTAGCAGTCTTGGGGCGCCCGGGTGGCTGTCAGTTAAGTGTCTGCCTTTGGCTCGGGTCGTGATCTCAGGGTCCTGTGTTCAAGCCCCATATTGGGCTCCCTGCTCAGCGGGGTATCTCCTTCTTCCTCTGTCTCTGCCTCTCTCCCTGGTCATTCTCTCTCTCTCTCTCTCTCTCTCAAATAAATAAAGCTCTTTAAAAAAAGATGGTGGCGGGCAACCCGAGTGGTTCAGCGGTTTAGCACTGCCTTCAGCCCAGGGTGTGATCCTGGAGCCCGGGGATCAAGTCCCATGTCGGGCTCCCTGCATGGAGCCTGCTTCTCCCTCTGCCTGTGTCTCTGCCTCTCTCTCTGTGTCTCTCATGAATAAATAAATACAAAAAAAAAAAAAAAAAGATGGTGGCAGTCTTGGGGCACCTGGGTGGCTCAGTCAGTTAGGTGTCTAGACTTTTTTTTTTGGTGTCTTGACTCTTGATCTCAGCTCAACTTGACGTCAGGGTTGTGAGGTTAAGCCTTGTGTTGGGTTCCATGCTGGGCTCGGAGCCTACTTAAAAATGGTAGCAGCCTTATTCCAATGTCCTGGCTTTTTGCCATAATAGCAGAAACTAGGAGGTTTTGGTTTTATTTAGGACCTTCATCTGCTGGAGTTGAAAACGGAGAGTTTCGTGGATACAAGTGAGCTGGTTTGCCAGATTAGCTAAATTTAGAGTGGACATAGTTTCCATTTCATCCTATTACTTTTCTTTTTTTTTTTTTTTTTTTTAGATTTTATTTATTTATTCACGAAAGATACAGAGAGGCAGAGACCTAGGCAGAGGGAGAAGCAGGCTCCCTGTGGGGAGTCTGATGCGGGACTCTATCCCAGGACCTGAGATCACACCCTGAGCCAAAGGCAGATGGTCAACCACTGAACCACCCAGGTGTCCCTCATCCTACTCCTTTTAACTCAAAGAAAAATCCCAGTTCCGCCTGTTCATAAACTTAGTCATATGCTCCCCAGGTGGATTCAACATTTAAAGGATGACCAGAATTTTCTTTAAAGGCAATTTGGAGTTGATTATAATGGTCATGAACAGGTTTCACCAGTCTTGTGTGCAAGCCTGACTTCTGTTCCCATCAGCAGGCTGCTATAATTGCCCCATGGAGATTTCCAGCAAGTGTTCTAGCATCTTGCTGCAAGTTGGGGGTCTCTTTCTTTCAGGATATTCCCATTCGGCTAGTTGCCTCTCATGTTTGGCTTGGTACTCACCTGTGAGCCTGTGGACTAGTTGATATAAATCTGAGAAAGCAAGTTGGTAAGGTTTGAATGACTATTAGATTCTGCAGCTTATGCCCGGGTGGCTCAGCAGTTTAGCGCCGCCTTCAGTCCAGTGCGTGATCCTGGAGACCCTGGATCGAGTCCCACATTGGGCTCCCTGCACGGAGCCTACTTCTCCCTTTGCCTATGTCTCTGCCTCTGTCTGTGTCTCTCATGAGTAAATAAATAAAAATCTTAAAAAAAAAAAAAAAGATTCTGTAGCTTACCTTTGCAGGTCCTCAAGTCACTTTAGGAAACTCAAATTGTGGGTCAGAATTCAGCCTTAGTCTGAGAAGGTAAGAAATATGGGCTTTATTTGGATCCTAAGACTTACCTTTAAAGGGGCACTTTTTTTTTTTAAGATTTTATTTTTTTATTCATGAGAGACACAGAGAAGTAGAGACATAGACAGAGGGAGAAGCAGGCTCCTCGCAGGGAGCCCGATGTGGGATTCAATCCCTGGACCAAGATCAGGCCCTGAGCCAAAGACAGACGCTCAACTGCTGAGCCACCCAGGTGTCTCAAAGGGGCACATTTTAATAGGTTCAAGAGAGACTCAGAGGAAGAGGAAGGTAGGAGGTGGTGGGACCCTGGATGTGGTTGGGGCATGTCCTGAGACAGAGAAGATGGGAAAGGGAAGAGGAGACCTCAGGAGCCTCTGTGTCCATTTTTTTTTTTTTAAGATTTTATTTATTAATTTAAGTAAACCCTACTCCCATTGTGGGGTTTGAACTCATGACCCTGAGATCAAGAATCACGTCCAGAAAGTGTATTTTGCAGAAGCATTTCTAGATTCCTGATAATGTTCTAGACCTTCAAAGTACTGATACCAGTAGGTGTCCTGGTTTTAGAGCCATGGCTGTCCAGTTTAGTTTGAGAAAGTAAGTTTGGGGAGATTAAAAGTTCCCATAATGGCCATAGAAGTTCTAAATTACATTCGGTTAAGTTGGTCCATTTAGTTAGAAGTGTGCATGGCAGGGGGGTGCCTGGGTGGCTCAGTCGGAGGACCATCTGCCTTCGGCTCATGATCCTGGGGTCCTGGGATCAAGCCTCGTGTTGAGCTCCCTGCTCAGTGGGGAGCCCACTTCTCCCTCTCCCTCTGTTGTTCCCTCTGCTTGTGTGTGTGCTCTCTCTCTCTGTGTCAAGTAAATAAATAAAATCTTTAAAAAAAGTGCTCATAAAAAAAATGCTCATGAGGAGGGATTATAGTTTTTAAACATAAAACCAACTGTGGTCCCAGAAGTGGGGGACAGCACCCCCAGTTTTGATGATGGGGACCCCATCTCCTTGAGGTTTGTCTCTAGAGCACACAGAAAAATTCCTACACAACACAGTTTGAACAGGAACAGAGGGATCCCTGGGTGGCGCAGCGGTTTGGCGTCTGCCTTTGGCCCAGGGCGTGATCCTGGAGACCTAGGATCGAATCCCACGTCGGGCTCCCGGTGCATGGAGCCTGCTTCTCCCTCTGCCTGTGTCTCTGCCTCTCTCTCTCTCTCTCTCTCTCTCTGTGTGACTATCATGAATAAAAAAAAAAAGATTAAAAAAAAAAACAACTAAAAAGTCAAAATAATTTATAAAAAAAAAGAACAGGGATCCCTGGGTGGCGCAGCGGTTTGGCGCCTGTCTTTGGCCCAGGGCACGATCCTGGAGACCCGGGATCGAATCCCACATCGGGCTCCCGGTGCATGGAGCCTGCTTCTCCCTCTGCCTGTGTGTGTCTCTGCCTCTCTCTCTCTCACTGTGTGCCTATCATAAATAAATTTTAAAAAATTATTAAAAAAAAAAAAAAAAAAAGAACAGGAACAGAAATCAGACCAGAGGGCAGATAAGTGAGTACTCACTGAAAGGTCAGAGCCCAAAAATAGATCCTGAATGAAGTCAGGCAAGCTCAAACACAAAGACAGCAGTACTTGAAATGTGGGAGAAAACTTGCCTTCACAATCCAGGGTCAGCAAGGAAGCGGCAAGCCCTCCTGGCTGGCTTTGGGGGCACTGCCACCTGTGTGTCTACTGGCCTCAGGGTTGCTAGGGTTGCCCCTGCATCCCACTTCTGATCCCCAAAGAATGGCAACCTTAAAAATACAAAAGTCAGTTATTTTACCAACAAACATGGGTTTATTTGGAAAGAGCAGAGAGTTGCAATTTGGGACAATCGAGCTGTGGTAAAACCGTGGGCAAGTCCAACAGACAGAAGGGGGAGGGTTATCAGGGAGCAGAGGGGGGAGCCTGAGAGGAAGGAATGGATGTCCACCAGAAAGGAGCAAGGGCTCCAGGTGATGGTGGCCTTTCCCTGGCTCAGTTGCAGGGGTGGCTGCGTTCTTGTGGAAGAGGCAGCATGCACCAGATTTCAGCTGAGGATTCTTTCCTGGAAGCTTCTTTTGTCAGCATCTGTGATTGCTGTGGAGTGGCACAGCTTCCCCTCTAACCTACTGACTCCATCCAGTGGGTTTTCCTTTTATGAGTGGTCATGCTGCTACTCCACAGACAGGCTGTGGCCCTGTTGTCGCCCTCTCTCATTTGCTCAGGAGAGAGCCAAGCTCGATGATCTCAGGGCCCGAGTCATGAATTCCATGCATCACTGGGGTTGTAGAGAAGCATCCTGTGAGACGCTTCCGGAAGCAGAAGTGCCAGTTTGACCGTGGACAGAGGAAGGGCGGTCCTAGGAGGAGGCCACCGGGAGAGGGAGACCTGCATTCCTGTAGGGAGGACTCTGGGCTGGTCAGGCCTGCTGGCGAAACGGGAGTGGAGGCTGCTAGCAAGCCCTGTGCTGGCAGCTGGGTAAACTTGTTGTGAAATGAAGCTGCTTGTCTATGCTCTCCGCCTCCGTGCGCTCGCCAGGCAGGCAGCGACCTGGGAGCATCTGGGGCCTGGGAGCTCCCAGCGTCCTGGGGAGAGATGCTGCGCTTCCACGAAGGCTTTTGTAACCAGGTCTGATCTGCTGTTTCGAGCCTGTGTCACTCCAGGGTAGGGTGACAGGGACATTTCTGTGCCCACTGCAGTGGCATCTTCCACTCTTGGTGTCCAGCTCGTAGGGCAGACTGAGCCTTGGGTCACATGACTCAGGATTTATTGTTAATCAATTGAGTGCTGGGTGTTCAGTGAACTGCTTGATGGAGCATACCCACTCACATGTTCATCTGGAGTGGAGGATCTAGCATGCTTTTCTGCCAGGGACCAGTTGAAACCTGCCAGGCTTTGTTGGAGGACATGGGCTTTCAGGTTTGGTGGGCTCCGGGCTCTGGGCAGCTGGCACCTTGGAGGGGTTGAGGCAGGTGTGGAGATTGAAGCACTGTGCCTGCCAACAGCTGTTCCGGCTCATCACTCTCTGGGCACGCACTGCTAAGCAGTCTGGGGATGTGTGCATTCTGCTTGTCCCCGCAGGGAAGGGGTCAAGCTGAAATTTTGGACCAACAGGTTTGTACAGGGCGGGGGGAGCTGTCCTTGCGTGGTGGGCTTATCTTCAGCAGCATCACCTTGTGCTGCTTTCCGGGGCCTTCCTGTGTTTATTTCAAACTTTTACAGAAACTTTGTTCAGTGGATGTATTACCCCCCTACTTTGTACCAGCTCTCCTGACACGTAACCCGTGTTCTCTATGACTCACTCACTGAAGTGTACAACCTCACCAGCAAAAATAGGTTTATTTGGGAATAGCAGAGAATGACAACCCGCGTCAAGCAAGCTACTGTGAAACCACTGGCAAGTCTGGAGAACAAAGAGGTTGCTTTTATAGAGGGAAGGGGGAGCTGGGAGGGCTGTTGTAAACTAAAAGTCCATTGGAGCAGACTGGGAGGTGGAAGTGTGGTGGCTTCTCATTGGCTGCATTGTGACAGTCTCTCACTGGCTGAGTTGATGCCTGAACCTGAGCGCCTCTCTTCCTCCGCAGGGGTACTGGGGTGGTCGGGCAGGAGTGATGTGGTGAGGACCTGTGGAGACCTCTCTTCCAGATGTGGTTGCAGCTGACCAGTTGGGTGTGAGAGCGCCCCCTGCTGGCCTGTCGATTCTGTTCTAAATGAGGCTTTATTTTTTATAAATTTAATAATTTTTTATTAATTTATTAAATCCCCTCCACTCACTAATCTCTATTCTTTCTCTATCGGTTTGTCTTTTGACATTCCAAATAAGTAAAATTGTGCCATCTGGTGTTTTGTGTGTGGCTTCTCTCACTGAGCATCCTGTTTTCAAGGATAATCTGGGTTGTAGCAGGTGCCGTGCTTCCTTCATCATCCACTGTAGGGGTACATACCGTATTTCACGTATCTATTCATCAGGTGATGGACATTGCTGCATTTCCACCTTTTGGCTGCTATCTATAATGTTGCTATGTGCACTCCTGTCCAAGTCTTTGTGTGGGCGTATGTTTTTATTTCTCTGGAGTATATAGCCACTGTGGCTTAATAAATATATATTTGATCTTTTTCCCTGGGTCCTGGCACAGAGTTCCTAAAACACTTGAAACTTCCTGTATGAGAGTGTCTTTGGTGTGCTGTTGAGATGAGTGGTGGCTGGGAGCCCATGAGATAGCTTGAGGATGAGGGCCAGTAGCCAGGATGGCCCAGGCATAGCTAGAGGGTCAGAACCTTCAGTTCTACCTCCTACCTGGATGTGGGAGGAGGGAGGGCTGGAAGTTGAGTTAATCACCAGTACCTCCATAATGGGACCTCCATAAAAATCCCCAGCAGTGGAATTTGGAGATTTTCCAGGTTGCTGAACACATGGAGGTGTTGGAAAGGGCGGTGTGCCGGACTCCCACTCCGTGTCATGTCCTATGAGTCTCTTCCATTTGGCTATGCCTGAGCTGTATATGCTTTATAACAAACTGGTAAATAGGAATAAAGTGTTTGCTTGAGTCCTGTGAGCTGCTCCAGCACATTATCCAATTGGAGGAGGTTTTTGTAGGAACTCCATATATAGAGCCAGTTTTTCTGAAGTGCAGGTGGCCTGGGACTTGGACTGGCATCAAGGTGAGGACAATTGAGCCCTTGAACATAGGATCTGCACTAACCCTGGGCGGTTAGCGTCAGGACTGCATTGAGTTGTAGGACACGCAGCCAGAAAAAAAACCCCGCACACCAGATGTCAGAGGTGGTATGAGTAAAACTAGTTGATCTGGGAGTGGAATTGCTGGGTCCTATGGTTACTCTAGAGGTAAGCTTTGGAGGAGCTGCCAGGTGTTATCCAGCCTGGCCATTGTTTTGTTGCCCTCCCCCAGCAGTGCCAGAGGGTTCCACATCAGTGCTAGGTATCTGCCTCTTGGGTTGCAGCTGTCCTGGCCTAGTGGGTGTGAAGTGGCATCTCACTGTGGCTTTGATTCCTTTTTTTTTTAGATTTTATTTATTTATTCATGAGAGACACCGAGAGAGAGGGGGGGGGGCAGAGACACAGGTAGAGGGAGAAGCATGCTTCATGCAGGGAACCCGACATGGGACTCGATCCTGGGTCTCGGGATCACACCCCGGACCAAAGATGGCACTAAACTGCTGGGCCACCGGGGCTGCCCTGATTCCCTTTTTTTTTTTTTTTTTTTAAGATTTTATTTATTTATTTGTGAGAGACACAGAGATAGGCAGAGACAGAGACAGAGGCAGAGAGGGAAGCAGGCTCCCTGTGGGAAGCCCGATGTGGGACTCTATCCCAGGACTTTGGGAACATGGCCTGAGCTAAAGGCAGATGCTCAACCACTGAGCAAGGCAGGCATCCCAAATAGGATTGGTTTCTTAATTTCTCTTTCTGCTAGTTCATTATTAGAGTATAAAAATACAACAGAAAAAAAAAATAAAAAAATAAAAATAAAAATACAACAGATTTCTGTATGTTAATTTTGTATTCTGAAACTTTACTGATATCACTTATTAGTAGTAATAGTTTTTTGGTGGATTCTTTTATTTATTATTTAAAAAAAAGATTTTATTTATTTATTCATAAGAGACACACAGAGAAAGGCAGAGACATAGGCAGAGGGAGAAGCAAGTTCCCTGCAAGGAGCCCGATGTGGGACTCATCGGACCCTGGGATCACCACCTGAGCCAAAGGCAGATGCTCAAATCACTGAGCCACCCAGGTACCCCTTTTTGGTGGATTCTTTAGGGATTTCTCTATATAGTATCATGCCATCTGCAAATAGGGACAGTTTTATTATTCCTTACTGATCTTAATGCCTTTTATTTCTTTTTCTTACCCGATTGCTGTGGCTAGGAGTTCTAGTACTGTGTTGAATAGAAGTGGTGAGAGTTGCCTTGTTTTTGGTCTAAGAGGGATAGCTTTCAGCTTTTCATGGTTGAGTATGATGTTAGCTGTGGGCTTGTCATATATGACCTTTATTATGTTGAGGTATGTTCCCTGTATACCCACTTTTTTGACAGTTTTTATTATAAATAGATATTAAATTGTGTCACATGCTTTTTCTGCATCTGTTGAGATGACCATTCAGTTTTTATCCTTCATTGTGTTTTTTTTTTTAATTTTTTAAAATTTATTTATGATAGTCACAGAGAGAGAGAGAGAGAGAGAGAGAGGCAGAGACATAGGCAGAGGGAGAAGCAGGCTCCATGCACCGGGAGCCCGACGTGGGATTCGATCCCGGGTCTCCAGGATCGTGCCCTGGGCCAAAGGCAGGTGCCAAACTGCTGCGCCACCCAGGGATCCCTCCTTCATTGTGTTAATATGGTGTATCATATTGATTGATTTGTGGGTATTGAATCATTTTGCATCCCTGGATTAAATCCCACTTGATCGTGCTTATTGACCCTTTTAATATATTTTTAAATTTGGTTTGGTAATATTGTGTTGAGGATTTTGCATCTCTGGAAAACATATTACTGATACTCTTAGTCCAGCCTACCCAACAATATTTTTTTTTACTTGATTTTGCTTTAATTGCTTTCATGTACCTACTAAATTTTTACATATATTTTTATGTAACTGATAGAATATAGAATAGAATACACTTAAAGAGTGGAGTTAATTTTGTAAGAAATTCCAAACTATCTTCCACAGTGGCTGCACCGTTTTTGCATTCCCATCAGTGAGTGAGTTCCTGGGCTCCACAGCCTCCATACATTTGGTATTTTGTCTGTGTTCTGTATTTCGGCTATTCTAATATGTGTGTAGTGGCTTTAATTTGCAATTCTCTACTGATTTATGAAGCTGAGCATCTTCTCATGTGCTTATTTGGCATCTGTATGTCTTATTTCATGAAGTGTCTGTTTGGATCTTTTGCCCATTTTCAAATTGAGTTGTTATTGTAGAATTTTAAGAGTTCTATATTTTGGATACAAGTCTTTCATCAGGGGGCACCTGGATGGCTCAGTGATTGAGCGTCTGCCTTTGGCTCAAGTCGTAATCCCGGGGTTCCTGGGATAGAGTCCTGCACCAGGCTCCCTGCTGGGAGCCTGCTTCTCCCTCTGCCCATGTCTCTCTCTGTGTTCTCTCAGGAATAAATAAATAAAATCTAAAAACAAAACAAAAAAACCAAAACAACAAAAAAAAGTCTTTCATCAAATACGTGTTTTATAGATATTTTCTTCCAGTCCTTGGCTTGTCTCTTTATTCTCTTAACTGTGTCTTGGTTGGTTTCTTCAGCTGGCCAGGGGCAGGAGCCAGGCCTTTTTCTGGCCAGGTGACAAGGAAAAGTGCCACAGCTTCCAGGAGCTCTCAGCTCTGCACTCAGCTCCATGTAACAGGTGAAAAACAGACCCTGGTGGTATGATGGCTGACTTCGGGACAGTGGCAGGTATGACAGAACCAAGACCAGACCCGAGACTGTGTCTCCTGGGCCCACTTGTGGTGGGCATTTCCTTACTGCCTCTTGTGGGAACCTGCCAGTGTGGTCTATGGGTTGTGCCCCATGGATGGGCTGTTTGATGCCTGGTGTGTTGGGCGGGGCTGTGGTTGTAGAGGCTGAGTCGCTCCCCTCTCACCTTTCTCCCTTCTCTGTCGAATCCTGGTCACCCCAGAGCCATTGCCATTGACTGTCTTCAGTGGCATCCTCCTTAACATTCAGGGGAGTCTGAGCACCCCTGCACAGGGAGACTCAGGGTGGCCACAGTGGCAACTAGCCCATGCTCTCGGTTATTCTGGAGAAGTCCTCAGGGCCTGTTCATCTGCCCACTGCGGGCTTCACTGCCGATGCCCTGCGGGCATGAAAAAGGGCTTTGATCAGTGCTGTGGTGGTACTGGCTTGCACTGGGCGGGTAGGGCTCCTAGTGCGGCCTCCTTCCCATCTCTTCTGGGGGTTGCAGGCATAGAACTGGTGCTGAGATGCTGGGGGTACCTCAGAAGCCCTGAAGCTGCTGCTGTGTCCAGCTGTGCCTGGTTTCCTAGGGGCTAAATTCTGGGAGCCCTATCCTGAGCCAGAGTGTTTCGAGGCCGTGTCGAGGCAGAGGGTTCTGGAGGTGGAGGAGTGGGCCTATTTCCCCACAGCTGTCTGCCCCTAGGTATTTTCAGGACAGCTGTATTGTGCTATACCTCGCATCCCGTGGGTTCATTCACTCTTGAGGGTAGTTCTGTGTTTCCTGGTGTGTTCACAAGGTTGTGCAGCTGTCACTGTGATTTAATTCCAGAACACCACCCACCCACTCCACCCTCTACCGAGTAGCACTGTGCTCTTTAGCTCTCCCTTCCCGTTTGCCTCCACCAGGCCCTGGCAGCCACCAGGTGGCTTTCTTCTATGGGTTGGCCTGCTCTGGATACTTTGCATCCATGGAACTGTGTCTTTCGTGATGGCTGCTTGCACTCAGTGTCGTGATTTCACGATTCTCCCACGTGGTAGTGTGCATCAGTACTCGATTCCTGTCTGTAGTCAAATCCTATCCTGTGGATAGACGGCCCTTCATTCATCTGCTTCTGTGTGATGGGCACCTGGGCTCTTCCCACCTCTTTTGGCTGTTAGGATAGTGTTGCTGAGAACCTTTCCGGACGTCTGGTTTTATCGTTTCAAATGATTCTTGGATAATTTAGGACATAACAAACCACCTTATGGTTATCTCACTTTGTAATTATTTACTCATAAGGCTGATAAGAGAGGATTGCTCCCTGTGGACAGATCTGTTACCGACTTGAACCAGCGTGCTGCAGGACCGGGCAGATGAGGCACCGTCATCGCTGATATGATCGAGTTGTGGGTGGACTTGCAGGTATTTTTCTTGGCTGTGTCATTTCCTGCAGATTTCCCTCATTGCATGTCTCTGCTGGGTTTTTTTGTTTTTTGTTTTGTTTTGTTTTGTTTTTTTAAAGACCTTAGCTCTACTGGCCTAGGGTGTATCCACGTATTCAGGTGTTAAGTAATTGACCCTGCCTGTCGTTCCCATGGATCGTTCCAAATCTGAAAAATGTCTTTCCTCTCATGATGACAATAGGAAGAGAACTTCATTTGGGTCTTCACTCTGTGGATTGTCTCAAAGCTTTTCTCTAGGTTAGCGTTTTCTCAGTCGCTGATGTGGGTTTACCTCTCTGCACGTTGCCCCCCAGCATCTCTGCACCACGTGCTGTGCATCCCCGGCCTGGTGCCAGCTGGCCTCTCCATCAGAGATGTATCACTCGGGATTCCCTGGGTGCTCCGGTGAGAATCGTTTCTCTTTAAGCCAGTCCTGTAGCGTTTTAATGATCTTTCCATAATTGAGAAATAACATGGTGGGGCAAGTTGCACCCCGTTCTTGTCCGTGTGTGAGTCATTGCTTTATCACTGGGGTGGTGTTCTGACAGGAAGGACAGTAGGGCTTGCAGTGTGCAGAGGCTGCGTCTCCCCTGGCCCATCACCCTCCCAGGACACCACCCCAAAGGAGCCAAATGCTATGTGTCCCAGGTCTGTGTGATACAGGCCTGGGGCCTCTCTCCTCACCTCTGCATGCCAGCTTTACACACAGGTAGAAGTTGGGGCTTGAACCAAGTCATTTCCAGCATCTTTTCTTGACTCCAGTTTGCTGTGATTTTAGGGAATTTGAAAAGGTCATGGACACATGCAGTGTTTGGATGATGGGGTGGCCTCACCTTATTTGGAGTGAGCAGTGTGCCCAGAAGACCCAGGGTTGGGACCAAGGGGGAGAGAGAAGTCAGTGTTGCTTAGGGAGGCGGCAATGCCTGCATGGATGAAAGGGACCAAGTCCAAAGGGCACAGCATCTGGGTTGAAGCCCTCCTCTGGATCCCATCTGGCTGCGGCTCCGAGAGGGACTAACAGAGACCATGCTTGTGCTGCGGCGAGGCACATCCCTAAAGGTGTTTAGGAAGGGAGCTGAAGAGGCCTGTCTTAGGGAGAAGGCCAAGCTGTAAGACAACTGCGGGATGGCTGGGGGTAGAGGTGCTTGGAGGGGGCGCTGGTGGTGGATATGGGGTGGGAAGAGCTGTGGTGCTTGCACTGGTGGCCTTGGGGGCCTTTTCTCCAGCCTGTAGGTGATAGATAGGCTTGACCAAAGCCAGAGCATAGCCCTCTTATGTAGGGCACCCAGAACCCACTGTGTTGGTCTGTATCCTGAGCGGCGTGTGGGGGCAATGCTCTTGGCCTTTTGGTACAGGGGTGGGGAGTGGGCCCAGGCTTCTCTAGGCAGGGAAGGCAGGAGGAGGGGCAGGATGATGACCAGGTGCACACAGCCTGAGCACCCAGCTGACCAGAGGAGACCTAGGGTGGGCGGGGTGGTGGCCTCCATCCACTCTATTTCTCTTTGATTTGACACCTTTTCATGGCACTTTGTGTCCTGCATGGTGCCAGGTATGGGGGACATCTCAGTGAACAGGATGGCCCCAGGCCAAAATCTGGAATTTTGCTTCTGTCTCTTCTCACAGAGAAGTGGGAAGACTTGAGACAGTAGCACATGTACCTTTAGGAGTAATTTGTATTTTAGGGAGGCCACCAGGAGCGGGGAACATGCTGGGCCTTTGGTGAGTGAAGCTGCAGGCTGAGTTTGCCTGGACCTCGCTGGTCCTAAGTTGACCTCCTGAGCACAGTACCTGCCAGAGTTGCTGCACAGGGCAAGGCGGACCTGTGCCCAGGAGCCAAGCCAGGTTGACAGTTCTTAGGCAGGGTGCCCTCAGGTGGCTTGCAGGCAGATTCAACCATTCATGGCAGCCATCCTGGCCCCTGATTGCAGAATTCCTGGAGAAGCACAAGGAAACACTTGCGCTTAAACACAAGGAAAGTAATTACACATCCAGCCTCCTCTAACAGGGCTGCCAACTGCTCCTCGGCAACTCTGATGGCTTGCCTTCTTTCCCCCCAACACCAAGTGCAAACGGAAGGTCTGTCCCTGGTGGCCTGGCACCACGAGAGGCGGGGAGGCAGGTCTGTGTGGTGGGAGGGCAGCAGTGTCAGCCAGGGGAGAGCTGGGGCTGGCAGGCTGGCTCTTCCTCTACCTGCTTCCCTTCTGGTGGCCCACCTGGCCCCTAGAGCCTTAGGAGGTAGTCTTGGGGACAGGTGTCCCATGCCAGCCCCTCTGGGCAGGATGTTGGGCTCTGCACCTGATGTGACCCCTCACCGTGAGTCTGACTCTGTCCTGAGACCCTGGAGAAAGTCCGGGCAGGCATTCCCCTCGTCTTTCGGCCTCCCAGAGGCTTCTGAGAGACCGCTCCTGTGACTTCTTGATGTCGCCGAAGGGCTCAGAGAGGCACTTCTCCACTGTCATTATTTGTAAGTGAGATTTCTATGACAACCAGCTTTTAGTAGACTCCTCGGATTGGTGTGGCAGCCTCTTCCTGGTTCAGTTGGGCAGCCTAGTGTGGCGGGGAGTTGGGACGGTGCTTTTGGAGGGGAAGAGGGGGGTGACGTGGCTACCACTAACCCCCTTGCTTCTCTCGGGGACCCAGGACGAACCGCGGGCATGGCTTCCCAGTTGAGCAGGTACCGCCAGTCACATGCCCCTTCTTCTCTTTCGGGAAGCCTGTAGCAGAGAGTCTGTCTGGGGGCACCGTGAAGGGATCAGGTGGTAGAGGGCGTGCGGCTCCTGTGTCCAGCCGGTGGGCTGTCTGGCTTCATGGGGCCGAGGACAGCTGTGCCTGCTCCAGTTCTTGCTCTCTCCGGATGTTGGGTGGGACTGAAGCTGGGCCAGGAAGTCCAGCCCCTGCATGACCCCCCCCTTCCCTCCTGGCTAGAGCCCCAGGGATGATGGAACCTGCATTTCCTGGCAACCTTGCTGCTTCTGCCGCTTCCCTTACCCTTGCCAGTGGGGTTCTGGGGTTGTGCGGGACCTGGCTGTGCTTCCTGCCTGCCCAGCCTCTGGGTGCTCTGGGTTCTTGGGATCAGCGGGTGCTGCTCAGCTGCCTGTACTCGGAGTCTTCTCCTGGTTCGTTTCCCTGTCCCAACTAAAAGGTGAGCCTGGGGTCTGGGTGTGGTTGGCGCCTCCTACCCCTGCTCTGGGGCCTGAAAGACCCCAGGGACTTTTTCCACCCTTGCCTCTTCTAGGGGATGTGGTGGGGGCGCCGGGGTTAAAGCAACTTTGCTGGAACCTTCTTAGGCAGTAAATTGGAGAGGATCAACGGTGTCACTTAGGCTTCTGATTGGCAGGGTCCTCCCTAAAAAGATGAGGTGTTCACATGTGCCATGATCGAGGGTGCCTGGTGTGAACCAGCCCCCTGCCCTAGACCACCCCGTGGTCAGCCCTGCAGCTTCTTTTCTGCTGGGGACGGCAGTGCCTGCTCTTCCTTGTCTCCCTGCCAAGGTGGCTGCTCCCTGTGCTGAGCACAAAGGAAGCTCTAAAGCTACTTCTGTGTTTGGTCAGGGCGGAAGCACCCCAGGTCATCCCTGTTCAGGACAGCTGTCGTTCCCTCTCTGGTTTGAGCCTAAGGCTCAGGGACCTTTGGCACAATCTGTGAGGTGTCCTTACCACATTGGCTGTTCTGCAGGCCCCTACCTGGACCACACCAGCAGGCCTGGTGGTTTTGTCTGTCTTTAGTGCAGGTGGACAACCCAAGAGGACTTTATCTGTCCAGGGAATCTGGCTGTGCTTGGTGCTGCCTGCTGCCTTCCACCTCAGAGAGCTATTTGAGCTTTCACTGTTGGATCAGGGGACCCTGCCCACCCCCCAGTTACCATGGAACTCAGGCTGCAGTGTTATGTTTTAGCAGGGACATTTTTGTGTCAGAATCAGAGAGGCTGGCCCCATGCTGGGGGCCTATGGAATGGTAGGGACAGTGGTCAGCCCTCTGTGAGGAGGCCTGGCCAGCGATGGCCGGGCTGGGGACGCAGGAGCTGAGTGTCAGCTCTGGCTGCAGCCACCACACCGCAGGTCCTATGGGGCTCACCTCTATCGCTGCTGTCTTCTGTGGTGGAGTGAAGCCCCCTTTAGTGTGAGTAGAGTGTCCTGTGGCTGTCAGAACCAGTGACCATAGACTGGGTGGCTTAAAAGAACAGGGGTTTATTTTCTTGCGGCCTGGAGGTCATAGGGCCCAAGTCCTGGCATCAGCAGGGCTTTGTTCCCCACGAGGGCCCTCGAGGAGGATCTTCCAGCTTTTGGTGGCTCCTGGCATCCTTGTGTTTCTTGGCTTGTAGACGCATCACTCCTGTCTCTGCCTCCTCCCTGTGTACGTCCAAATTTCCCTCTTCTCAAAAGAGCACAAGTCACTTTGGATCGGAGTGCACCCTGATGACCTCATTTGAACTCAGTCATGCTCGAAAAGACCCATTTCTAATTAGGTCCCATTTACAGGTTCCAGGGCTAGAACGTGAGCAGATCTTTTGGGGGGGACACAGTTCAACCCAGTATAAAAGCTCTGTGTGGGACCAAGGAATAGGGGGATAGGGCCTGTCCTAAGGTGTCTGCTGTGAGGCTACATATACAGAATGCAGGGGGAATAGGTTTAATCATGTTTGGCAATGTGTAGGATGAACTTCTATGAGTGGAATCACTGGATGGGAGCTGCCTGCACACTTAGGGGTTTTGATGGGTGATGCTGGGCTGCCCTTCATGAGGCTGTGTCTACTTATGCTCCCCCATTCATAGATGAGTCCACTTTCCTCACAGAAAGTAGGTCAGATGTTGCTGAGACAGGTGGGTACAGGTAGGATGGCAGGCAGGTGTGGCAGACAGCCCTGGTTTGACCAGGGCCATGGAAGACGAGGTAGGAGAAGTTCCAGACCCCTGAGGGCTTCAAACTTCTCAGTAGGGAGTTTATTTTTTTTTCAAAGATTTTATTTATTTATTCATAGAGACATACAGAGAGAGAGAGAGAGAGAGAGAGAGAGAGGCAGAGACACAGGCAGAGGGAGAAGCAGGCTCCATGCAGGGAACCCGACGTGGGACTCAATCCAGGGTCTCCAGGATCACACCCCAGGCTGCAGGCAGCACTAAACTGCTGCGCCACCAGGGCTGCCTTCAGTAGGGAGTTTAAATCTTTACTTTGTAGTTAGCAAGGGCCCTGGCAGGTCTGAGCAGGTGACTGAGGACTAGAATCCTGCTTAAGAAGGATGTTCTCAGGGACACCTGGGTGGCTCAGCTAGGAAGTATCTGCCTTTGGCTTGAGTCATGATCCCAGGGTGCTGGGATGGAGCCCCACATCAGGCTCGAGTGGAGAGCCTGCTTCTCCCTCTCCCTCTCCATCTGCCACTTGCCCTGCTTGTGCGTGCTCTCTCTCTGTCAACTGAATAAATAAAATCTTAAAAAAAAAATGCCTCTTGAGGCAGTGAGATAAGTGGCCACTTAGGTCCCAGAGATGAGAGGCAGGTGCAGAAGCCTCCCAGACCAAGTGCTGCTTGGCGTTGTGCCTGTTTCTTATTTTTTAATAGTGAAAAGGAAAGTGAAACACTCTTCATACACACATCTTCATTAAAAATGGGAAAACAAAAGCTTGAGTGAGGGACCACATGTTCTCTTGGCTGCCCTCACTTCTCAGACACCTGCCTGCCTAGAGAAGACCAGGCCAGGGGCTGGGGAGGAAGGCCCTGGGGGAGAGGCTGGTGCTGTGGGGGCCCTGGGGGACAGCCCTGCCCTGCAGCAGAATGTGGGCTGGGGTCAGGGTCAGGGTCACATCCTAGACTGGGGAGGTATGTGCTTGCACTCTGCCTGTGTGGCCAGCTGGCCTGGGGAGCTAGGACGCTGTTCTGTGTGGGACCCAGGGCGACAGGAAGGGTGGGGGATAACAAGCGTCCCAATGAGCTTTTGTGCCCAACAGCTTGTGGTCTGGAGCTCTCAGCATTTACTCTCAAGTGCCTGGGCTCCTGGGGGCACCCGGATGTGGACGATGTGGGCTTTCTGAGGACCGTGAAGTGTTGCAGGATGGCCCCAGGCACTATCTCAAAGGTTGCCTCCTTATCAGCCTCTTCCCCAGCGCCCCGCCGGATGTGAGCACTTCCTTGTCTGCCCAGTGGCCCCCAGTCTGTCCTTCTCTCCCAGCCTGAGCCGAGTGGCTGTCGTGGCTGTCGGCCGACCATGGAAGGCACAGCCCCACTTTACAGACAGGCAAATTGAGGCCAGGGCAGGGGGGAATCAGGCTGCCCCTGAGGCAGGCCCTGGTGCTTCTGGAAAGGCTGGATTCAGGTTTCCCTGATGCTCTGGAACCCAGGAGCTCTGCTTTCCCGGCCAGCCCCTGCCTCCTCACAGCTTCCCTAGTATCTGTGCCCAGGGGGACCAGCCTCTGGGCGGAAATGACCAACTGTCCCTTACTCAGTTGAAAACAAATACAAAGGAAAGAAGTTGGTAACAGCAGTTTCATTATTAAAATTGGCTACCTCTTAACTCAGGCTTTAAAAAAAAAATCCGGGGATCCCTGGGTGGCTCAGTGGTTTAGCGCCTGCCTTTGGCCCAGGGCGCGATCCTGGAGTCCTGGGATCAGGTCCCACATCGGGCTCCCGGCATGGAGCCTGCTTCTTCCTCTGCCTGTGTCTCTGCCTCTCTCTCTCTCTCTCTCTCTCTCTCTCTCTCTATCATGAATAAATAAATAAAATCTTTTCCAAAAAAAAATCCACTTGCTATAAATTCGAATTTCTATTTTTTTTAAGCCTGAGTTTTTTTTAACATGAAAATATTTTTAAAATTTTCTATTTTGGTTTTCCAGCATTGTTGTGTAATTGACATAGAATGTTGTATTCGTTTTAGTTATACAAGGGGGTGGTTTGATTTGTGTCTATAGCAGAAGGATCACCCCAGTGAGTTCAGTTAAGCTCTGTCACCTGACACGGTCACAGATTCTTTTCCCTGTGGTGGACACATCTACCACCTACTCTCTCAGCGGCGTCTGCGTGCACGGTGCCCTGTTGTAAACCTGGGTCACGCGCTGTGCTCACCCCCCCAGGCACTGGCCTGCCTCATGGTGGAAGTTCGCAGCTTTCGCGGTGTCCACCCTGCCCGGCCTGGGGCGACAGCGGTCTGTTCCCTCTCTGAGATCTGTTTTCAGATTCCACGTGCAAGTGAGATCACGTAGTGTTTACACTGTCTTTGTGTCTGCCCTTCTTTCACTTGGCGTTGTGCCATCAGGGTCCATTCAAGTTGTCACAAATGACAGAATTCCCTCCTTTTTAAAAAAAAATTTTTTTTTAATTTATTTGAGAGAGAGAGAGCATCCAAGCTGGCAGAATGGCAGAGGGGGAGGGAAAAGTGGCTCTCCACTGAGCAGAGAGCCCAACGTGGGGCTCGAACCCAGGACCCCGGGGGGCGTAACCTGAGCTGAGGGCAGTCGCTTCAGGTGCCCCAGAATTCCCTCCTTTCCTATAGCTGGATACTATTCTTTTGTATTTCCGTATGTCGCGTTAACTTTATCCATTCACCCACTGACCAGCACTCGGGTGGCTGCTGCGGCTTGGCTGTCCCCAGCAACACTGCAGGGAATGGTGTGTATCTTTTCAAGTTCGTGTTTGTTCCCTTTGGGTAAATAAAATACTTTGGAATTGCTGGATCATGTGGTAGTTCTGGCTTTAATTTTTAAATTTTATATATATACTTTTAAAAAAATTTTTTTTTTTATTTATTCATGATAGGCACACAGTGAGAGAGAGAGAGGCAGAGACACAGGCAGAGGGAGAAGCAGGCTCCATGCACCGGGAGCCTGACGTGGGATTTGATCCCGGGTCTCCAGGATCGCGCCCTGGGCCAAAGGCAGGCGCCAAACCGCTGCGCCACCCAGGGATCCCAAATTTTATATATATAATTTTAATACTGTTCTCCATAGTGGCTGCACCAGTTTACACTCCTACCAGTGGTGCACGAGGGTTCCTTTTTCTCCACGTCCTCGCCATTGCCCGTTACCCTTTTGTCTTTTTGACAATAGCTGTTCTAACAGGTGTGAGGTAATATTTCACAGTGCTTTTTTCATTTCCCTGATGATGAGTGGTGTTTAAACACCTTGCCATGTGCCTGTAGGCCTTCTTTAGAAAAGAAAACTATCTAGTCAGTTTTTGCCTGTTTTATTTTTTATTTTTATTTATTTTTTAAGTAGGCTCCATGTCCAATGTGGGGCTTGAACTCACAACCCTGAGATCAAGAGTCAGATGCTCCACCAACTGAGCCAGTCTAACATCCCTCTTTGCCCATTTTAGAATCAGATTTTTTTTTCACTGTTGTGTGAGCTCTTTATACATACTTTGGATATTAATTGCTTATCGGATACATGAGTTACAAATACTTTGTCTTGTAGGTTGCCTTTTCATTTTGTTGATGATTTACTTTGCTCCACGGAAGCTTTTTACTTTGATAAAGTCCCGCTTGTTTATTTTTGCTTTTCTTGCTTTTACTTTTGGAGTCAGATCCAAAAAACCATTGCCAGGACTGACGTTAGGTTGCTTACTAGAAGCCCATTTTCTGCTAGGAGTTTCATCTTTTTTTTTTTTTTTTAAGATTTTTAAAATTTATTTATTCATGAGAGAGAGAGAGAGAGAGAGGCAGAGACACAGGCAGAGGGAGAAGCAGGCTCCATGCAGGGAGCTCAACATGGGACTCGATCCAGGGTCCCCAGGATCACGTCCTGGGCTGAAGGCAGCGCTAAACCTCTGAGCCACCCGGGCTGCCCAGTTTCCAGTCTTATATTCAAGTCTTTATCCGTTTTGAGTTGACTCAAGAAATATTTTTAAGTAAATATTTGTGAAGCCAAGTGAAGCCTCTTTCCTGTGCCTTGGGGTTCTCCTGGCCACTGTTCAGGTTATCGTGACTGCTACCCCGAGCCAGCAAGGCCAGGTGAAGAAGCCACGAGTAGCCAGCTCTCCCCCAGGATGAAGTGGTCATATTTGGGGGTGGGCAGCAGTCCACTGTCAGTCACCACATGATGTCCTTGCTTATTTGCCGAGAAAATAACATCTGGCTCTGTCGTGGAGCTTCCAGTCTTGTGGTGGGTTGGTTAAATACTTACCTAGAAGGAAGAGTACTGCTGATGAGCAGGCATTGTATTGGCCGTGTGCCAGGCACTGCGGCTGGACTTGTTATCTACATTATTTTGGGTGAGTCTGTCCTCCCTTGGCCGAGTGCAGGGGTTCAGTTATGATGCCTATTTTAAAAACAAGGAAGTGGAGGAATGAAGTTTGATCAGCTCGCTCAGCTTACTCATCTAGTAAGAGTGGGAGCCAGGAGTGACCTCGGAGTCTGGCTAGACTGAGCTGTCAGGAGATCATAGCCCTCGAGGGTGGCGGAGCTCCCTGGCCCCGAGCATAGGGTGCTGTGCTGGGTGAGTGCAGGTGTGGCTGGCACGCTGGAACTGGGTGGTAGGCGTTCTCGCTTATCCTCCATCTCTGGGCCTGAGGCCCGGACTGTAGTTTGGGAAAGTGCCAGCATGGCTGGGGTTGCCCACTCCAGAGCACCAGGCTGCCTTCTTGGGATTCCAGAGGTTTCTTGGACTTTGCCCATCATTGGCTGCCGACAGCAGGGATGCAGTTTTTCCCCTTTGGGGCAATGAGGTGGCAGTTCAGTTCTCCCTGACCCTGGAGGGCTCCTAGCTTTTGGTCCCAGGGACTCTGACCCCTCAGGTGCCTCTGAGGAGCTCAGCATGCGAGGGGGCAGGTGGTGATGGGTGTTCCCCCGCCGACAGGAGTCTCAGAGCTGTGGTGCGCTTCCACTTCTCAGAGCAGACTACACTGACTCTGAATGAGCCCCTCTGGGATCCTGCTGGTAGTGGCCCCAGGACTTTGTCCATCTTCCATGGTGCTATGTCCTGGTGCTCATTCAGCGCTCTTGGTCGTTGGGGAGCCTGAGAACTGGGAGGGGCAGGTGTGCTGGGAACCCCAATGGCTATGCTGCTGCCTTGCTGCCTTTTCCATAGGCCTCTGCCGTTGCCCCTTCCTGGCTGGGTGCCTGTGGCTCCAGGGGGTAAAGTCCCACTGTCTGCCCTCCTTCCTCCCATGGAGACAGGACGTTGCAGCGCCTTGTCTAGGGTTTTCAGATCAGCAGCCCACTCTGGCCAAACTCCCAGAAAGTTCTTTTTCCTCCTTTGGGAGCTATTGGTCTCTTTGGAGGACCTTCTCCTCACCCTGGGTTATCGCTGTTTGGGAGTGACGTCCTTCCCAGGGGCCTCATCCTGCTGCTTCTCTCTCTGCCTAGGATCATGCGGCCAGATGATGCCAATGTGGCAGGCAATGTCCATGGTGGAACCATCCTGAAGATGATCGAGGAGGCAGGAGCCATCATCAGCACCCGGCACTGTAACAGCCAGAATGGGGTAAGCATCTGTGGGCCCTCACCCAGCCTGCTTGAGATCACCTGGAAGGTTCAAGCCCGGGAGGCCTGGCATCCCTCTGGCATCGCACCATGCTTGGGTCAGCATGGGAGTTTGCTTTGGAGTGTTTTCCTTCGTCCTCTGGGCCTTGGTAACTTCTGGAAGTCCTAGATGGGACCTTTTAGAATGCTGCTTGATTTGGGACTCATGAAAGAGGGATGGGGGCAGCTGGAGACTATGTTGGGAGCTGCTGGGAGCTGCTGGGAGCTGCCTCCTCCCCCTCATGCAGAAGAGTCTTGGTTTCTGGAATCCCCCAGAGCCTGGCTGTCCTGGACCTGACCCCTCCCCTGCTCAATTGACACCCCTGGGAACGAGAGGGGTGGGGCCTGGGCTGCCAGAGTGCCTGGGAGGAGGTCCAGGCTTCAAGGCAGCTGAGGGGCATTTGGCCCATCCTCTCTTGCCTTGCCTCCAGCCCCAAGGGGCCTGACATTTCCTGTGGAGGCTGCCCTGTCTCCTTGCTTGGGGAAGAGGATTTGTCTTGCTCTACACTGCCACCTGGGGTCCAACAGAGATACGACACTGCATCTGTGTCCTGTATCCTGTGTCCTGTGTCCCTGTGGGCCTTGGCCAGCCACCTGCTGTGATGAGAGGAGGAATGCACACTGGCTGGAGAGGAGGAGAGCGGGAGCAGCACCTGTGTGTGAACCAAGCCAGGGTGAAAGTTTTAATGGATGGACATGGGTGTGGGTGACCTGGGCATGCTGTGAAGGGGCTCGCCTGCCCGGGTGGGAGTCTGGATTTGTTCCATGCCCTTGGAGTCCTGGGGCAAACCAGGCCACGTTCAGAGTGGAGTGCGTCCTTTGGTGGCGGTGAGGAGGATGGGCCTGAGCCTGTGGGGCGGGGTTGAGGGCGGGGCCAGGGCCCCTGCAGGCCTACAGAGAGAGGCTGGACACCGGGGAGGACACCTTTGGTTGGGGGCGTGAGGGAGAGGGGGACCTGGGGAGGTCACAGGATGGTGAGGACTCATGTAACTGCTGCTGGCTACCGAGTGCTCAGCGTTTTGCAAAGCTCTGAAGCACTTCCGCTCACAGAATATGCACAGCACCACATTATTTTCCCTGTTACCCCCATTGCATAGGGGAGGCTGCCCGCTTGCCTGAGGCCAGTGGGGAGGCAGAGAGTAGGTCTGGGCCATGAATCCAGGTCTTGAACCTGTGCTCTGAGCCCATGCTCTTCCTCCTTCCTGCCCTGGAGGGAGTTTGAGGGTGCAGGAGGGATGGTGTTGATGTGTTGGCTTGGAGATGTCTCTGGATGGGTGGTCCCAGGATAGGGGTGTAGGAGTCCCAGGCTCAGGAGGGTATGTGAACCCCAGGCAGCTCAGGTGGTTAGACATTGGTGTGGGGGCCAATGCTGGCCTCTGAGGGGCTTTACTGGGGCTCTGGGTCAGGGAGCGGGCACCCCACCCCACTCCCATGGAGGTCTTGTCCAGTCTGTGCCTTTAGTACCCTTGTGCACCCCGGGGTCTGTTTTCAGCTGGGACCTCTTGGTTGGCTCTGTCTGTTGATTTAACTGGCCCCTTGACCTTGATGGGCCAAAAAGACACCCTGGATCTGTGCCCAGGCTGCTCCTCCTACATTCTCCCTCTCCTCTGTAAATGACCTCTGTGGCATCCAGTTACTCACATTCAAAACCTGGGGCCTTCAGTGACCCCATTCTTCCTCTCATATTGTGGATACCAGAAGCCAATCCTGTTGGCTCCACCTGCTGGGTAGTTCTGGATCTGAGCACTATCCAGCTCCCAGATCTCATCTCCCATGCCTTCCCTTTAATGCTCCCTTGGGCCACACTGGCTCTCTTGCTGCCGTGTGACTGGCTGGTCTTCCTACCCCAGGGCCTTTGCACTGCCTCTTCCTTCTGCCTGAGCTTCCAGTCTCTGTGTAAATGTGACCTCTACTCAGGCCTTCCCTGATGGCCAGCTCCCTCTTTGCTCCCAGCTGTTCTCCACAGCACTGTTGCTCCTAGAGTATTGTGTATTTTGCTCATTTATCTTTGGTCTACTCACCCTACCCCACCCCATCCCACTGTCAGAGTGTAAGCCCCACAAATGGGAGGGACTTTTGTCTTTTGGGTCGCTCCTGGAGGCTTAGCATCTGGTGGAAGCCTGGAACACAGTGGACTCCCATCGGTGATTGGTTCATTGCCAGAAGGGTGTGTGTGGCTTTGTCATCCTATGGAGCACCTCAGTTTAACAGGCACTTAGGGTGCATCAGCAACCACGCTGTACACTTGACCTCCTTTTCTTGATGGTACCTTCCCAACTGCCATCTTAACCCCACTTTGTTTTGTTTTGTTTAAGATTTTATTTATTTATTCATGAGAGACACACAGAGAGAAAGAGGCAGAGACACAGGCAGAGGGAGAAGCAGGCTCCATGCAAGGAGCCTGATGTGGGACTCGATCCTGGGACTCCAGGATCACACCCTGGACTGAAGGTGGGTACTAAACTGCTGAGCCACCCAGGGATCCTCTTAACCCCACTTTGTAGGTGAGGAGCAGAGGCCTAGAGAAGTTACGTCACTTCCTGAAGGTCTCACAGAGCGGCCTCACCTAAGGTGGCCTTAGCTGAGGGCAGCCTGGGTGGGTGTAGTGCAGGTGCAGCCAAAACAGTCCTAGTGGTGAGAGCTAAGCTTCCTGGACCCACTCACTTTGATCCCCACGTGTCTCTGAGAGGGGTGGCTCACCCTTTTCTCCAAGATCATCCCCTCGAATCCTGGAAGCAGCCTGCTGGCCTCACTTATTTCTATATTTTACAAGGTCAAGAGGTAGTGAGAGGCAGAGCTGGGAGCTGAGCCCAGGGCTCAACACTGTTCTTTCTGGCTCTCTTCTGAAACTGCTGTCCTGGCCCCAAACCCTGTGGCCACCCAGGAGCCCAGGCCCGGTGGTGTTCTGGGCACCTGAGTCCAATGAGCACTGTGATACTGGTCACCTTTGGGAGTGTGGCAGGGGGCACTTCCTGGTGTAGACTAATGAGAATGCTCATGGCTGCATCCTGGGGTGGAGGCTGCTCCTCCTGCTGAAAGTCCCAGAAGTAGAGAGTTATGGGGGTCCATCCGAGGCAGGGCAACCATGAGGATGCAGATCCTCGTCTGGGATACAGATATTTATTGGCTCATGTTTTGAATTTTTGGGTTTCACCTGTCCTTTTTTTAGAAAGATTTATTTATTTATTTAACAGAGAGGGGAGAGAGAGAGAGCGTGGGCACTTATGAACACATGTGCATAAGCACTGACATTAGCAGAGAGAAGGGGAGGAGCAGGCTCTCCACTGAATAGGGAGCCCAATGCAGGACTTGATCCCAAGACCCTGAGACCATGACCTGAGCCGAAGGCAGATGCTCAACCGACTGAGCCACCCAGGCACCCTTCACACCCTTCTTTAAAGACTCCCTGGGGCAGGCACACTGCTCTGCTAGGCCCTTGGGCAGCAGCTCACAGGTTGCATCTACCCCAGGTCCAGGCCTGTGCTGCCCGCACCCCAAGCCGGTGTAGAGTCCCCAAGGCAGCCCACCTGTTTCTTAGGCTGCTCTACCTTCGAAGTGGCAGTATGGTAGGACTCTGGTGGCTACCTTGTAAACATCCCTTCTCTCTTTTAGAACCAAGCTTAAATCCATCACAAGCAGCCTCCCAACCAGGAGAGCAGGTGAAAGGTCTCCATCAGGCATCCTGCACCAGGTCTGAGGGCTTCTCCTGGCAGGTGTATGCTGCCAGCGTTCTCTGGGATGGCATGGAAGGCTGCTCTGTGTCCTCCTCTGTTGCTCTGTCAGTGTTTTGGGTCATGGAAGGGAGCAGAAATGCCGCCTGCTTAAAGTTCACACAACTCTGAAGTGCATCAACTAAAACGTGAGCCTTCTCTGCTCGTCCTGCAGAGTCTTGGACTGATGCCTTACCTACTGTGCACCCTGCCCTGCACTGTGCACAGTCTAGCCTGCTCTCCCCTCCTCTGGGGTGCACACCCTCCACATCTACCTCCTCCCCATCTACACCTTTTGATTCTTAGCTCAGATATGCCTTCAGTGGGGAGGCCCAGCCCCACTCCCACCACATCCCACGCTGCTCTCTCCAGGGCACCTGCCACCATATGGCATTGGCCTGTTTACTTATGGATTATCCATCCGCCAGTCTGAACCCAAGCTGAGGGCAGGTGCTCTGCCTCAGTCCCCTGCATGCTGCATGAAGCATGGTGCCTGGCTCCTGCGTGCCAGTAGTTCCCTCTTGATCTGTGGTCTCAGGTACCCTAGGGTATGTACACACAGTCAACCATGGTCCAGAAGCAGATGACCCTCCCTCTGATGGAGCGTCAGGAGGGTCAGTAGTAGCCTAATGCTGTGTCACCTGCCAACGCCATTCACCTCCTTCATCTCAGCACACAGGCATTTTATCATCTCTGCTCCTCCCAGGAAGAAGTGTACTAGATGGAGAGAGAGAAAAAAATCACGTTCATATACTTTTCATTACAGTATGTTGCTATAACTTTTATTATTATTATTTTTTTAATTTTTATTTATTTATGATAGTTACAGAGAGAGAGAGAGGCAGAGACACAGGCAGAGGGAGAAGCAGGCTCCATGCACCGGGAGCCCGATGTGGGATTCGATCCCGGGTCTCCAGGATCGCGCCCTGGGCCAAAGGCAGGCGCCAAACCGCTGCGCCACCCAGGGATCCCTAACTTTTATTATTATTGTGTCTAGTTTATAACTTATTCATATGTGTGTACGTACAGGAAAACATAGTATATGTAGGATTCAGGACTGTTCATGGTTTCAGGCTTCCAGTGGAGGTCTTGGAAGGAACCCCATGGACAATGGAGGGTTTCTGTGCTGAGAATGGAGGAATGCTTTTGTGGGCATGAAAGAGCTCAAGTCCATCCACAGCGAGGATGTGGAGAGATGTGAGAATAAGCCACATTCCTGTTAAAAATGATTCATATATATGCATGTGTGTTACTTGTGTGTGAGTGTTTCCATACCAAATTTTAGCCATTCTCCAGTGAAGACATCTGGCTCATTCCTTGTTGGGTCTTGCTAGCAGCACTTGGATAATTCCAACAGGCGGCCCAGAGGTGGGGCCTCCCTTCGGGTCCTGGTCCTCCGCTCAGGCTTGCCCTTCCAGCTTTCTGCCAGTGGGTGGTGCTGTAGTCACAGAAGTCTACATAGGGGTGTCCTTAGTCTAAGTGTCAGTGTGACTTAGGGGGCGAGTTGGGGGGAAACCCATGCAGATCAGAGTAGCCACAGGTTAGCCCTGGACCCTTCCTAGACCCTCTGGTCCCCTGCCTTGCTGAGAGAAGCTGGAGGAGCCCCCAACCCTGTGTTCCTGAGACTCACCTGGGAGGGGTGAAGGTGCAGGTTCCCTGACGCACCCTCCAAGGAGGCAGGTGGCTTGAGGTGGGCCAGGGAATTTACATGCTTGTGTGGTGGCAGGTGGGCTCTTGCACAGGCCCCAGCAGGGCTCAGTGCGACTGTTCTCTGCAACCTCAGATGGCCAACGCTTGAACAAGGGGTGCTGTGGGGATTAACTGGGAAGGCAAATACCAGAGCAGGCACACCTGATGGATGGGCTCCCAAAGTGAACCTCCACCTCCCACTCCCTGCTCCCCACCCAGCCTGGGGGTGGCTGGAGCGCCCCCAGACCTGTGCTTAGCCTCCCAGGAAAGAGGATTGGTTTCTAGGAGGAAGTGATAGAAGTGCCTCGTGCTCTGAGGGCCACGAGGGGCTGAGGTCCCGCTGTTCCAACTCCAGTATCTTCTGTGTCATTCAGTTGGTGTAGAGAAGTTAGCAGTTCTCATCGCAAGTGCCAGGGGGTGCCAAGGCACTGCTTCCTATCGAGTACTTTGGAAACATACACCAGAGTGTCCCTTCAGTCTGGAAGTAGTCCCCAATACTGAAAATGATTTAAGTAAAAGGACACCCATCACAGGATTGTTTATGATAAGCAAATGCATCCAATTGGACCTAAATCTCTCATAACAGAATATTCCATTCTCTCTAGCCACCGAACATACTTTTGTAATGGAGTATCATGACATGTCAGTCATGGAAAGGGCCATGCAAAAGAATAAGGAAGTCTGTCATGTTTCATAGAGAATGAGCCCCGGGATAGACCATTGCATGCCCTCCAGATGGCACTCCTGTTGTGGGGCCACATTGACCGGTTACCAAGGGGCTCCTAGGTGGCTGGGGCAAGTGACAAGAGGCAGACCTGGTACCCCGTACCCTTTCATTCTTTTGAATTTTGAGTCCTGCAAATGGGTTGCCTATTTGAAGAATTAAATTGAAATAAAATAATATTGATTGCGAAGCACTCTTTGTAACACAGGCATGTTATTTTTCCTCATTTTGAGTGAAAAAAAGCAGGTTGTAGAAACGTATGTTTACGTTTTCATGACTGTGTAAGACTGAATACAGAAGAACCGGTGAGATCTCATTCTTGGGGAGAAGAGCCTGGGAAGGAAAATCCCAAAATAGAACCCTGGGCTCTCTCTGGATAGGAGGAGTGATTTTCCCTTTTCTGTCTACATCTCTGTATTTCCCAAATTTTCCAAAATGAGTATGTCTTTAAATTTTTTTTTTTTACTTTTCATTATGCAAATAATATACATCCTTTGTAGAAAAATGAGAAAAAAAAGTAAAAAGCCACTCCTAACCCCCATCATTCAGAGAATCCTGCTAGTGATTGCTTTGGGATGTTCCCACCAGGCACTTCTGTGTCTCCTGTGGTTTTGCAGTTGGGAACGTGTGGTGTCAGTAAACAGTATGACTTTCACAGTGGGGAAAAAGAAAGGCCGTTTTCAAGGAGCATCTCTAGGGTTGGGCTTGCCCTGCGAGGCTAACCTGTCCCCGGTCTCTGCAGGAGCGCTGTGTAGCCGCCCTGGCCCGAGTGGAGCGCACGGACTTCCTGTCACCCATGTGCATCGGAGAGGTGGCACATGTCAGCGCGGAGATTACCTATACCTCCAAGCATTCTGTGGAAGTCCAGGTCAACGTGATGTCTGAAAACATCCTCACAGGTAACTTCTGCACATGTCTCACCAAGCCTACTTCGTTGGGGTCAGTGCCAACAACAGTGACAGTAAGGTAGCAGCCAAAGATCCCATGGATGGAGGGCTGACCCTGTGCCAGGGCCTGGTCCTGACACCACCCATGAATGACCTCCCTTAATTCCCAGCTCTGCCCATGAACAGATATTTCTGCCATCCTTGTTTTGTGGACAGGGATGGATTAAGCAGTGAGTTCAACAGAATGGCCCTAGAGTGGGATTTGGGCTCTGGCCCTGGTTGAATGGCCACTGCCCCTCCTGCCTTCCAGAGCCTGGTAATCAGCTCCTCAGGGGCAGGGGGATGGCAGTGGGCTAGGGGGGCACAAGCTGCTGTCAATACCCCCTCAACCTGCCTTGCTATTCCCTGTAGATGGAGGCCACTGGGGGGGCGGGGGTGGGGAGTGGGGATGGGGAGGTGGGTTGCTCCCCATCCTTTCCCCTGCACCCCTGGCCCTGCATACCAGGCTTAGGCTGAAGCTCACTGGGCGAACCTTTGACTCTGGGTTGATCTGAATATTCTCTTTCTCTGAGTGGTAACCATGGAAACCCCTTTTCATCCTCCCACTGGGCTCTGCAGGGGAGTGTGGCTCTGCTTTGCACTCACTGCTGCTTTTTATAACCCTGGCTGCTAAAGGGAAGGCAGGCCCCTTTGTCCCCCTTGCTGCCCACCTTCCTGTCCCAGGCCACCCCATTGTCCCACATCCTATGCAGAGGACAGTCCATGCTGGTTCTCTAGAACCAGGAGCTGCCTGGGGCTTTGGACCTTCCTCTGGATGGCCCCTTGCCCCTTACTTGGCCCTGGCTGCCTGCAAGGTACTGTGCTCAGAGATCTTCCAGGGACTCAGGCTTCTCTCTTCCTTGGGTCTGGAGCATAGTTGTCCATCTAGAACATCCCAGGGTGTTCTCAGCAGGCCCAGCCAAGGCATAGTGAATGATTTAGCCAAGCAAGGGCTGGTGCTTGGGGAGCAGTCAGCATCCCTGTGCCTATGGCTATGGCACAGGACGGGGTACCTGGACACTGTCTTCTCACGATGGGACCTTGGGGTCTCTGTCCTCACTCCCTGTGGTCTGTCTCTCTGTGGCCAAGGCCTCCTCTCCTGGGTGGGGCTGGGACTTGACGGGGTGAATCACTGCCTCTTCTGCTTCCCATCTTCATGGTTCCTTGTGGATGGCCATCCTAGCAGTGTGGCTTTTTCATGGTGATGTTTAGCAGCTCAGAGCCAGGCACTTCAAGTGGGGGAGGGCCCTGCCTTCCAGATTTCTGGCCCAGGAGGAACCTCTGAGGGACAGAATAGCAGCTTCCTGTTGGCAAATGGAGAAGAGGCCAGAAGCAAGGGTGTTCTTGACTTTCAAAGTGGAGCTCACCCTGGTGGCATTGGACTCCCAGCTTGGTGACTGATTGTCACTGTTGGAGCAGAGGTGCTAGCATCTAGTGGGGGAGGCACAGGGTGGTCCCCACCATGGACAGTGACCCAGTCCCCTGTGTCTCAGTCCCGACACTGAGAAATCCTGCTCTGGATCGTGAACTTTGGAGGAAGCGAGTCCCGTTTGCCTCTTCCTGACTTCTCTTGGCTCCCAACAGATGTAGGGCTGATAACTACGGGCAGATGAGTGATGGAGTGAACGGGTGACCAAATGAACAGAGGCTGTCAGGAAGATTTGTGTTTCTGTGCAGAGATGGGAAGCTGACAGAAGGTTTTGTCCAGACCAACATGCTCTGCCTGACTTCTAAAGGATCCCTCCCACCGCAGGGCGGGCTGCTCTCACCTGGGCCATGGCAGCCCTCTACTGGGCCAGTGAGGACGCACCTCCCCAGGCGTCCAGGTCCCACGGTGTTGGCTTTGCTCTTTCCCTGCAGGATGGGCACACACAGCCTAATGTGCCCTGAGAAGGAGAGAGGCAAGGGTGAGAAGTGCTGGGGCCATCCACCCTCATGGGACAGAGGCACAGGCTCTGTGATCCCCTGTGCTCTGAGAAAGGAGAGGCTCAGGAAAAGCAAGGGACGGCCAGTTGTGTTACCTCTCAGGATGGGGCTGGGCTCCCTGATTGGGATTGCCCCTCGTGACCCTCAGGCCTCCCTGTTCCATGAAGAGGGCAGCTGTTCTTGGAACTCTGACAGTTGTCTTGCCCTGGAATGTCCTGATGAAGGGCTGGAGGCTCCCTTTTGTATTCCGCCACTGCGGGTCTGTCTCTTTTTCTCATTTCTGGGTCTCTATTCTGTTATTGGGTGACTGAGTCTCCCCCTGTGTGTTCCCGTGTTTGGATCCATGCAGGTGTTTCTGATTCTAGGACCCTGTGTCTCTCAAGGCTGTCCTCTCCATCCCGACGTGTATCTTTGTGCTCACGTGTCTAGGATGTGAAGGCAGGGCTGGTGGCTTGTCTACTGCAGTTCCCCTACTGCCTATAGCAGCACCTGGCCCAGTGGACCTAGGGTGATGGGGGCTAGGAGGCCTGGGATCTGAGACCTCAGGAGGCAGGGGTCCCCCTCCTCTGGGACTGTGCCGCCTGTCAGGAGGCAACCGAGTGAGCACACGCCGAGGCAGACAACCAGCAAACCTTTGCCTCCGAGATGGCTCATTCATCTCCGGCAACTGTCAAAATATTAAGCTAACTGGGACATGATTGTTGCAAATTGCTCCAGAAAATAGCTGGGAGCTCTTAAGATTTTAAAATAGGTGTTTTTAATGCTGCAATTGTCTTTTGATGGTTTTATTAAGTGATGGAGAAAGTACAATTAGCATGTTTTGCCTCATTTGCCCTGTGGTGTTCATTTGGGTCTAGAGGAGGGCCACTCCGGTTTCCATGGAAACCAGCTTGTCAGGCTGGCTCTGGCAGATCAGACAGGAAATCTTCATTCCCAGAAGCAAGTTGTCAGATCCACTCTCAGTCAAAGTGCAGTGAAAATATTTTCCATGTTACTTGCCTGTGGTTCCCAAGCGCAGAGCGCCTGTTCCCTGATGGTGCCTCCATGTTGGGGCCAAGCACTGGCGGCTCTGGCGTTGGGAGCCCTGGGCACCGGGGGCTTGCACTCCTGCATGACCGTGGGGCTTGGCTTGGCCCTTGGGGCTGTGTTCAGGGGAGGAAACCAAAGTCCCCAGCTCCCTTGGGGAACATCAGAGAGGGAACTCCACCAGGAGTTTAGAGAGGATGCCAGCTGCTCCCCACCTTCCCCACTTGCTTTCCTTTATGTCCTGCGGTTTTGCTGTTCTCCTCTACATTGAGGATCTTCCATGTTGAGGAAACGGCTTTTTTATTTTTATTTTATTTTATTTTATTTTATTTTATTTTATTTTTTAAATATTTTATTTATTTATTCATGAGAGACAGAGAGAGAGAGAGAGGCAGAGACACAGGCAGAGGGAGAAGCGGGCTCCATGCAGGGAGCCCGACATGGGACTCGATCCCAAGTCTCCAGGATCAGGCCCTGGGCTGAAGGCGGCACTAAACCGCTGAGCCACCCAGGCTGCCCGGAAACTGCTTTTTTAGAGGCATCCTAGCTGATATCTCCGTGGGGGCCTGGGTCTGTACACAGAATAGCACTGAGTTTCTGTGTGACCCTAGGTTAACCACTTGACCTCTCTGGGCTCCACACTCTTCCTGTACAAGCGAGAGGGGCTGCACCAAGTGATCTCTGGACTTTTCTGGTCCCTGGTTCTCAGCCCAGACACTTATCTCTGGTAGGTTCTGTTTCCTGTCATTGAGCCTACTGCCCATCTCTAAGCACTCCTCTCTGAAGTTTCTCAATTGGAGCTCTGAGTCAGCAAATCCAGGCATCCCACCTTGAAGGATGGGACTTGCCCAGCCGGCGGTGCAGGTGTGCTCCAGCGGGTGACCCGGCCACAGCCCCTCACCAGGTTGCCCGTGTGGGCCCTGGCTCCGTGTCCCCCTGAGCCTCACATCTGTGTGCCGCTGTCCTCCTGGCCCCCATCGGGCAGGAGCTCTTAGCTGTGTGTAGGCAGGTGGACGTTCCCTTGCTGAGTGCTGAAGCTCCCCAGCAGAGTGTGTTCGATTGGGAGCTCCGGGTCTGCTGGATCTGTTTGCAGAAACTCGAGCTCAGCCTGGGCTGAGTCCCCTGGCTTTGTTCCTCTTCTCTGGAAAGTGGCTGAGTGAGGGCCCCCTCCCTACCTGTGCTCCTCAGGCTTCTGGGCATGCTGACGACCAAACCTCCCTTATGTCAAAGCCCCGCAAGGAGGAGGTGCCTGCAGTCAGAGCCCTCTGTGGTAGAAATGCTGGAAAGCGGGCATCCCCGGGGTTAAAGCATATGATCTGTAGTCTTTCCAGCAACCTCCGGAGGGGCAGCATTGTGGTGGGAGGCTCCCTGAGCTCTGTGCCCATCTCCCATTGTGTGTGGGGGTTGGGGGCCAGAGAGCTGTGTCTCAGCTCCCCTGCCCTGTGCCCTCCCTATGCCATCACTCATGTGGTTCTTTCCTCTAAAGGTACTAAGAAACTGACCAACAAGGCCACCCTATGGTACGTGCCCCTGTCACTGAAGAATGTGGATAAGGTCCTGGAGGTGCCTCCGGTTGTGGTAAGGAGACCCCCTTCTGTGTCTCTCTGGGGGCAGCTTGGAGAGGCTACACAGGTATCCCAGGAGAGCAGCCTCAGGGACCAGGCCTGGGTCTGCCAGCCGGAGATGCCAGTGGAGCAGGTGTCCCTGAAGGGGTCTTTGTGCAGGTTTTGTTCATGCTGGGAATGTGAGTGAAGGCTGGCCTGGGCCTGGTGGGGGCCCCTCCCAGAGGACCCTTCCTCATACCCCTGACCGGAGGGACCCAGTGTTGGGTGGCAGGTCCTTCTGCCGAGAGCCAGGACCTCCAGGCTGCCTGGCCCAGCCTGCCACCACCCCCCTTGGCCCCTAAAGAAACAGATTTTAAGACATCTCTGTTCCTACCTCTTCTGTCACCGCCCGTGGTTCTCTCATTGTGGTTCTGCTGCAGACAGAAGCTTCTTTGCATAAAGGGGCCTGTTGTAAACATTCCCAGGCTGCCACAGGCACGATTGGCTAGGCAGGCTTCCGGAGGGCGAAGGTTGTGCCAATAAAAGGATTTTGTTCCTTTCCTAGTTACCCTTCACCTCCTCCTGTGGCCCATGTACCTGCATGTTTCCAGGACACGCATGACAGCTCCTCTGTGGAGACCTGTGGCTCTCTGCCCTCATGCCTCAGCAGTTAGAGGGGAATATCCCGTGGCCAGGGCATGTCTGCCCCCGTGCTGAGCATCCTCCAGAACAGGAACCAGACCGCTAGAAACTGGTGCCTGCTCTTTTTTCTCAGAGCTCACAGGGGAGCTGAGCACTCCTGGCACGAGCAGTCTCTGTCCTCGCCTCCCTGAGATGCCGCAGTGTAGGCACTTCCTGCTTGGGGGAGGCCTGCTCTGTCTTTCCTACAGGCCTTCCCACTCCCTGCACCCTTGCAGGTATAATGCTGCTGGGGCACTCCCTGCAAGTGCCCCCACAACCTGTGCCAGCTCAGTATCTGACCCCACACCCTGCCTGGGCCCCCAGGGGCAGTCAAGGCCCAGGTGGCACATCTCCTAGGTAGGTAGGGGTGGCTGCCTGCGAGACTCTAGCTGCTGTGTAGTCTAGATATTTTAAAAAACATCTTGAGATAGAGGAGTCCTCTCCATGTTGAATGGGAAGGATGCTTGGACCTTGGTCTGGGTTGGGTTGGTGGCCTGTCCTCTAGTACTGTGAGAGAAGGGAGGTAGTGCCACCACCTGCCGACAGCCCTGGTGCCACCCATCCCTAACAAGTGAGGAGAGCAGTGGAAGCTCATAGCCAGGGCATGGAGCCCAGCAGTTCCTAGGGGTCATGTCTCTGTGGGTGTCCTGGGGCTGCTTTGACAGAGGCCCCAGGGGAGGACCCTTCCTATATCTTCCAGCTTCTGGTGGCTTTGTGGCCGTGCACCTCCTCCTCAGATGTGTGCCAGTTGTTACCTGTGGGTTCCGTTCTGTTGCAGCTTTACCTCATGTGAACACACCTGCACAGACCCCAGTTCTGTGTGACGTCACATGTGCAGCTTCCCAGTGCACAGGGAACCCCAAGCTCTGCTCTCAGTTCCTGCTGGCGTCGCCCCCTCTCTCCCCTCCTCCAGCCTCTCTACCTCCTTCCCTCTCTCCCTCCTCTCTGCAGCACTGATCGGGGGCCTTAAGACCCAAGAAGCAGGAGTGAGTCTAGAGTGACTTTTTTCCTTAGAAATGATGAGTGTACCCACTCCTTGTTTCATCTTTCCCACTAAGTACTCGGTGTTCAATTAGCTGTATCGTGTGTAAATACAATGTAATTATTTAACTGATTTCATTTTCAGATGCCACAGAATTTAGAGGTCTGTGGCTGGCTATTCTCTGGTTTCAGCACCACGTGATGCATGTTACGGGGTTGATACTGCAGGAAGATTCCGGGGCTGAGCCCGTGAGCTCTGCTTCCTTTGGCTCCTTGGGGCTGGGGGCTGAAAGCTTTGGGTCTCCAACCAGTGGGGCAGGGGCAGCAGTGTGCCGGTTCCTGTCCCCCCACAGGGCCGGGGCAGCCCTCCTCCCCAGGGAGCACTCACCCCCATATCCCAGAGGGGCCCAGAGTTTCCCATCCCCTTTGTTCAGCCGGGTTTGATAAGACATAAATACCAACTCTGCCCTTGTAGAGGCAGAAACAGAGGGCTCCAGATGGGAGAAGCCATGTAGTTCCTAGCTGCAGCCGATGCTAATGTTTATGGGAGCTGCCCTTCCCCCCCGCAACGTGAGGCCCACATAGAAGCCTTCAGTTGATTTGAAATATAGATCTGCTGTGTCCTGTTGGATCCTGGAAAGCTCAGTGTCTCTCTGACATTTGTGCTCATCTCACTGGTAGCATGGCCTCAAGGCTTTCTAATACCCACCAGAATCTTCCCTCCAGCCTTTACAGATTGCTGTCACTTATTTGAGAATACACATATTTCTCTGCCTAAGTGTGTGTATTACACATCTCTCACGTGTGTATATGTACCACAGACAGGTACATCACATATCTTACATATACACATGTTGATGTCATACACACATGTGGACAGAGATTACTGCACATGTGCATCTCCCTGGAAGAAGCGGGTATTGATCCTGTGCAGTGTTATTCAGTGTCCGCTCCACCCTCTTCTCCACGGAACAGGGACCTCAGTACTCAGAATCCCTCTGACAGGAGAAGGACCCCTGTGGTGACCAGGGCAGGGGACAGGGGGCCTGAGTGGCCATCAGAGTAGACATGCTAAAAAAAAAAAAAAAAAAAAAAAAAAAGAGTAGACATGCTGGTGTTGGTTTTTTCTTTCCTGTGTCTGAATACGAGCTTGAGTTCAGAGTCTTGCCCAGACTGTTGGACATGTGGGCTGAGCTGGCTTCTTCACATCAGCTGGGCTTGACAACAAGCCCTTGGGGATGAGAATGGGGTACCAGCCTATCGTTGGGATGTTCTAGTGATTCTATCCCCAGATTTAAAGATTTTATTATTTAAAACAATTTTTATTTATTCATGAGAGATGCAGACACACAGAGAGAGAGAGGCAGAGGGCAAAGCTCCCTGTGGGGAGCCTGATGCAGAACTCAATCCCAGGACCCTGGGATCACAACCTGAGGCAGATGCTCAACCACAGAACCACCCAGATGCCCCTATCTCAGATTTAAAGCTGGCAGGACAGTTTTGAGGAGGTTGTGTTTCCTCTGTCTTCATGGCTCATGTCTGGCCAGGGCCCTGCCACGTGCCCTACATGTCTGCACAGGCTGGATTGGTGTGTTTCACATGGCCAGGATTTATTAGGCTCTTTTTTTTTTTTTTTTTTTAAGATTTTATTTATTTATTCATGAGAGACACAGAGAGAGAGAGAGAGAGGCAGAGACACAGGCAGAGGGAGAAGCAGGCTCCACGCAGGGAGCTCGACACAGGACTTGATCCCGAGTCTCCAGGATCATGCCCTGGGCTGAAGGCGTCACTAAGCCGCTGAGCCACCCAAGCTGCCCTTAAAAGGCATTTCTTAAGGACACTTGAGTTGAGCTGTGAATTTTACTGGGTAGGCACAGCACAGACTCTGCTTGTACAGTCTTTACTCTGGGCGGTGGGACAGGAGGCAGCAGTTTATTTACGAAAGAAAAGGTTAAATTATCCACTACAGCTTAAACACTCATGGTTTGTTTCTTTTGAACAGGCCACTCAGTCCCTTTCTCAGTCTCCTTGGGAGACAGGTTCTCAAGCCTCAGATAATGGTAATTAAGCTGCAGAGTGGTGTTCAGACCCTGTGTGATTTGGAGCAGAGCCATGAGCAGGAAAATCAAGACGTTTAAAACTGGCTTTTGAAAGAAGATCTAAAATTGCCTTCTGAAATGAATTTGCCTCAGTCAGAGAGGCTTCCGAGGGGGGTGGAGAGGGGCCCTGAGCTCAGTAGCTTCTCCATGGGCCCAGCCAGAAATGCTGGCTGAGTGAATGAAGGGGCAGATGTCAGAGCTAACCCAGAGGAAGAGAGCTGGGCTGTGGGCGGGGGCAGCGGGGGGGTGGGGGGCGCTAGGGGGCTGGGCTGTGGTCAGCAGGAAGGGAGAGGACTGCTAGGGAAGCCAGCCATCTAATGAGGGCCCGTGGACCTGGCCTGGGGCTTTTCCGAGGGGTCCCCCAGGGAGGACATGTGTGCCCTACGCTGGGCAGAGGACAGGCCCTTGCTGTCACATTTGAGAAACCCAGCATCTCCTGCTGTGCCCAGAGATACCCCAGTTTTTGTGTCAGGTTTTATATTCACGTTTATTCTTAACTTCTTGGGTCCAAACTCGTGCCATCCATTAGGAGAGCTCCACTGGACTCTCTCAGCTTTGGTTTGCGTTCCCACAAGTGTGCAACCTGTAGGACCGGCTGGGAACCCAGCAGAGTGAGGGTGTGGGGGGCATGCAGGCAACTGCTCTGTCCTCACCTTGGCAGGGCCCCCCGGGATCCTGTAGTTCCGTGTCTGGGGATAAATCCTAGGAAGGAAGGAAGGGGCAAGTGTAAAGTATGACTGAGATTGTTAACGTGATGTTGTTTTAACGGTGAAGGACCAGGTGCAGGCTTAATGCTCTCGGTACCAGGTCCATCACCTAAGTTGTGTTAGGCTGAGAAGTTCACAGTTGCAGTGGGAGGTGGAAACATTGGTACCCCAGAACTTCACACATGGCCAGGGAGAACTCTTACACATACGTGGGTATGGGAACCATTCTAGGAGGCAGAACATAAACATTTGACTTGGGTTATCTCTTGATACGTGAGATTTTTGCCTTCTCTGTGTTTTTATTTTTTCTATTAAATATATATTATCAGGAAAGGACTAGATGGCTCCAATTACATAAATGGAGGCCACACAAGGAGGCCTTGAGCCTGGGAGGCAAGCCACGCCTGGCCGAGGAGGGTGCGGGGAGGAAGGCCAGGCTCATTGCTGCTGGCCTGACATCCCCCCCACCCCTGCCGTGCCTCCCCACAGTACTCCCGGCAGGAGCAGGAGGAGGAGGGCCGAAAGCGGTACGAGGCCCAGAAGCTGGAGCGCATGGAGACCAAGTGGAGGAATGGGGACATCGTCCAGCCCGCCCTGAACCCAGGTGAGAGCTGGGGTGCAGGATGGGGGGCTAACCTCGGTCAGTAAGTGCCAAATGCGGCAGGCTCACAAATCTCCACTTGGAGTGACCAGGCCCTCTGGGTTCCTGGGGTCCGTGTCCCCTGTCCCTGCACCTTGCAGACCCCTTCTCAGTACTGCAGTCAGCAGTGAGGGACAGGACATCTCAAGGGGCCCTACAGGCCCGTAGAGTGCAGAGACAGAGGCCCCACTGCCAGGGCAGAGAGAAGCACACCTGTGTGTAGCCTCCCCCAGGGTGGCTCAGGAGCACAATTTTTTTTTTTTTTTTAATTTATTTACAAGAGACACACAGAGAGAGGCAGAGACCCAGGTAGAGGGAGAAGCAGGCTCCATTCAGGGAGCTCGACGTGGGACTCGATCCCGGGACTCCAGGATCAGGTCCTGGGCCGAAGTCGGCGCTAAACCTCTGAGTCACCCGGGCTGCCCAGGAGCACATTTTTTTATGACATTTTCAGCTCATAAAAACAACAACAACAACAACAACAACAACAAAACAGGCAAACGGTAGCTGCTATTCCTGTGTTGTTCCTTATCAGCCTGCCACTTAGATGTCACCATGGAAAAAAGGTAGACTGACTCCCTGGCTGTGAGGGTGAGAAAGTTCCACGGGCGTGCTGGCTTCCTCTCAGGCCATGTCCTCTGGCTCCTCATTCTCTTGCCTGCACATCCAGGTGGCTGGCTCTAGCAAAGTGTCTGCCACAACCTGAACGGCCAGGGATGGTTTCCCCCCAGATGGGACTTTCTTCCCTGCGCCCTTAACAGACAGCTCCCCTGGCACTCAGACAGGTCAAGGCAGGGTCTCTGGGGCTTCTGTTCCCATCAGGATATGGTGAGCCCTTGGGTCGTGGGTTTCCCTGTAATGTGTGTCTCCCCTATACCCACAACGACCACATTGTGTCCATGTGGAAAGGACTCTCCAGAATGTGCTGTGTGTTCTGTATGGGGTTCCATAGGGTGACCCTGGACACAAGTAGTGTTTGGGTTCTGGATTTGGTCCCAGACAGCTATGGACTTGTCCCGAGTAATCCCTTCCTTGCTCGGTGTTACATCCCGATGTGCCCTGGGCTCTCCCCCTCCAAGCTGTGCCCTGGCTCCTGCTAACCAGGGCTATAGGGAACTCTAGGGCATGGGCTGGACAGTTTCTGCTCCCCTGCCTGCAGGGGCCCTGGCAACAATGCATCACGTGTGTGCATTAGGACAGGACCTTTCTGCGCGCAGGGTGCCCTCGGGCAGGGCCTGTTTGGTTTGCACAAGACTCTGCGGTCTCCATCTTATCTTTCTCACTTTCCAGCCTTAACCTGCCCTTCCCTGTGGGCAGGTTAAGGCTGGTGGCCTGTGCGTGGGGTGGTGTCTTCGGTGTTTTCACATCTGGTTTTCAGTAAATACCAAAATGATAAATTACTTCTTGGTATTCCTAAGAAGTATGTTACTGGAATCAACGATCTGTTTATAGCACAGTAACCCACAAGACAGGTCTGGGGTCACTCCTGAGACTGAGGGTCTACCCAGGCCCTCGGACCCCTGCTGAGGGCAGCAGAAATGCCAGACCCAGGCCCTGCTTTTGAGGGGTAAGCAAGCATGCTGGTCAGGCAAAGACACGGAGAACTGCAAAGTGATATGAGGATGTGGAAATGTCTTTGAAAAGGTACAAACTGGGTGCTGAGGGTATATTCTGGGACAGAGAAGCTGGAGGGGCAGCCCCCCATCCTACCCTGCAGAAGACATGTCCATGCTAAAATTCTGGACCCTTATTTAGAAAAGAGTGTTTGTAGCGTAATCAGGTTGAGGATCTCGAGATGAGGTCCTTCTGTGTTATCCAGGTGGGCCCCAAATCCAGTGACTATTGTTCTCATTAGACAGGCAGGAAGAGACCGTGTCAGCCCAGCAGCAGCAAGGACAGGCCAGGAGGAAGTCTGAGCAGCACGTTGGGGGCTGCTTGGGCGCTCCTCTCTGGGTTATTTCTAGCCAGTGCTCTTGTGAAAGCCAGGCTGAGGGCCGAGTCTGGGGCTTTGAAAACCTAAGCTTAGTCCTTGTTTCCTCCTTTGACGGTCTGGGAAACTAATATAATGCCCACGGTTCCAGCCCAAGTCCCTTCATGCATGGGGCTCTTTCCTGTTTGCCCTCCTGTTTGTGAATCTGATACATGACGTTTCTCAGAATCTGTTATTCTCCAACACTGTTACTCAAAGGTGACATTCTGAATCTCAAGATTTCTTGATAGAATTTTATAAGCTTTTCTTTTTTATTTTCCTATGTTCCAGTAAAAATGCATCTTTCTCAGATAATTGGCTTAGGGACTGGCTTTTAAATGCTTCTTAAGGAAGTCACATGCTCGTTCCTTGGTGTTTTTGAATGTGGTTTTATTTCTGACCTCAGCCTCCTGCTAGAGCTGGCCTTCCCCTGGCAGGCCAGGCTCCCAGTTCCCCCGGGAAGGGCAGGATGGGCTCCCGTGTGGTGGGATGGGCTGGGCCTGGTGGATGTGCCTGTGCAAGCAGGACAGGCACTCAGCAGGAAGAGCAGAGCATGTGCTCAGCACTGGGGGTCTTTCTAACTCATGAGCCCCTTCCTGTGAAAGGACTCCGCTACCCCCACATTATCTGTGGCTCTCTGTCACCATTGACACCAGAACCCGATTTCTCCAGGCCGTTGCCTAGCAACTCCCTCGCCGGACTGACCTCATCCTTCAGGTGTCCTTTCAGAGAGTCTGGGAGTTCTTTTTTTTTTTTTTTCTGGGAGTTCTTTAAAACCAAGCTTTTTTTTTTTTTTATTGTTTTCTGCATCTGAAAAGAGAAAATATAATTACCTTGAACTGTTTGATCCATGGCTGTCAGATGTCCAGCTTTGACTATGTAGGGACTGTTTGGCCACCTGGAGCCATTTGAGGGCTGTCGGGTTTGTGACAAAGAACCCCGGCTCCGGTTGCTGGGCTGGGCCCACGCTCTGCCTCCCTGTGGTCAGCCCCTGCCCGGCTGCCCCTGAGAGTGCTCGATGTCCATCTGGGGTCTCCCAGGACCTGACCAGGCCCCATCATCCTGAGCCCATCAGCATTTGTTCTGGGGAGGGAGCGAAGTGTAAGGAGGCAGAGGCAGGGTGGTGAGTGGGACGTTGTCTGGAGTTGGACTGCCCAGGTCTGAATCCCACCTCTGCCCCATGAGGGTTAATCTCTCTGCCTCTGTCTCCTTGGCTGGAATCACAGTAAAGGGAATTTTGTGTGTGTTTATGACCTCTCCCGTTGCTGCCCTGGAGGCCTTGCTCAGGTTCTGGACATTGTCATGAGGTTGAGGTTCACACACATGGCACTGTGTTAATCAGTGCCATCTGTGGTGGCCTCTCAAGCTGCTAAACCCTAAAGTCCTAGTGCCTAACTTAGTAGAGGTTTATTTCTCATAAAGTCCAAACCGGGTGTTCCAAATCAGGGGGTGTCCTGCAAATAGGGTGGACTCCGTTTTGTAGCCCTGCCTCTGGCAGCTTTCTGGGTTACCTCAGAAGGGGAAAGAGCACAGGGGCTCACACAGCGGAGGTTTGGATGGGCTGGGCCTGAAAACAGCAGGTGGCACTTCTGCTCACGCCCCTTTGGCAGGAAGGCAGCCTGTAGAGGAGGAGGGTAGTCTAGCTGTGTGTGGAGCAGGCGAGGAGGAGGGGCTTTTTTTTATTGCTGCTGCCTGCTGACCACCAGGTCCCATTTTGTTCCCTTGCACATGTGGGACACTTCCCCGGAACCCTGTCCAGCCACTGCCTAACCTCAGGGGGCGGTACCTTGGATTCTATGGTTTCCTATTGGGTTTAGATGTGGTACCTCATGGGCCAGTGGCTGGTGACCAAGCAGTGGGACCCCTGCAGCAGCACCGCATGGAGGTGGGATAGGAGACAAAGGCGAACACACTCACATGTTCCCAGGACTGATGTGCTCACAGGGGGCCTGCTCTCTGGGTGATAGGGTCGGGGGCTCCTCAGCCCATCCGTTCTCCAGAGGGTCTTCCTTGCCCGCTGTCCTCCTCGGCCTCCTCTGAAGTGGGTGCCTTCTCGTCTACAACTGGAGGCATCAGAGGTTATTTAGGCTTGAACAATTGTCCCTCCTAAACTTTGTGGGCGTCCATCTGTTGGCTTCCTGTCAGCTTTCAGTGACAGTCACACCAGCATCCTTGAGGCTCTCTGGTGGACACATGCACCTATTAGAACAGATGGTGTCAAAGTGTCACATCTGTCTTCTGGGGTTTTTTTTCATGTGTTTCTAAGTGTAGCCTCTTCTAGATATCTGGCAGCAGCATGGAGGGAAGGATGCCCCCAGGGATCTGGCGAGCTAGGGCGGTGAATGGGAGGGAAGAGCTGGCATGTCTCTGGGAGCTGAGGCTTCCAGGGCCAGGGCCGAGCCCAAGGGGCTGGCAGGAGTCCCTGGGAGCCATCCAGGGAGGCTGTGTCTGTGGTGTCTCCACCTACCACCATGTTCAGTGAAGTGTAAATGTACACTCTCTCAGGGTTGCATGCTAAGTTTCTGAAATACTGTCTGCGATTATTTATGAAATTGGGAGTGAAAGTCAGAGGGCTGATTATCTAGACACAGGGTCACCGCAGCCTTGGGAGCAAGTGAGTAGCCACGAGGTGTTCACTGGCTGCCTGCAGGCCTTGCAGGGTGCCACAAGAGTGACATCACGAACTGATAACAGTGTGGCTGATGAACGTTACTGACCTGAGCGCTCAGACCATGGGTTCCTTAGAGAAATCACACCTGCACTGCCGGCAGTGGGATGCCCCAGGTGGCTGTGCAAACGTCAGGGCAGTCAGTGTGTCACAGCGCTCCACCTTGGGCATCGACCCCTCCCACACCCTAATCTCTCTCCTTTGCAATTCCAGAGCCCAACACGGTCAGCTACAGCCAGTCCAGCTTGATCCACCTGGTGGGGCCTTCCGACTGCACCCTGCATGGCTTTGTGCATGGAGGTAAGTCTGCGGCTGTTTGTCCACTTGCTCCCACTGGCACCCTGCAGCCAGGCTGCTCTCTGACCCAGTTTTGGCTCTTGTGTTTAATGAAATCTAAGTTTAAACTTTTAAGAGGCTGCATAATAAATTACTGAAATATAGTCGGCGCCTGTTTTTTAAAATTGGGAATGAAAGTCAGATGGATGACTGTCCTGACGGAGGGTCACACGCAAGTCTGGGAGCATAGAGCCACATGGTGTGTAGTGGCTGTGGCCTGGGGCAGGGCTTTTCGAGGAAGAGTGATGTCACCAGGAGTACAGTGTTAACTCCCCAACAAAGAGGGGCTCCTTAAGCATGTTTTTGCCTCTGATGTTCTCATTTATTTCTTCCTTTGGTCAGATTCCACCTTAAACCATGCAGGCCTTTTAGTTCCTGGCTCAGGAAATACGGTGGGACATAGGGAACTAAACTCCAGGTTCATAGAGGGACACTTGACCTTAATGGAGTGTAATTATTTTTTGTGATTTAGGGAACACAGTAAGCCTACAGGCATGGGCACAGTGCCGTTCATTTACACTCATCTCCAGTTGCCAGGAGTGCCACGCTGTCTTTTCTATTACTCTCAGAAAACTCCTATTCATCCTTCAAAAACCCAGTTCAGATGGTACCACTCTATACCAGGTTACCTTAGTATTTCTACGAGGGGAGGCCTCTTATTATTTGTATTGGCTCCAGGGCCTCACGCAGCGTCAAAGAGGTACTTTGCAGAGGCTTGTTGCATGAACGAGAGGCATAGATTACTTTCAGGTCAAGAAGTATGGGATAATGGGCCCTGGGCCTATCAGAATCAGAGTGGGTCCTGATGTGAGATGCATTTTTAAAGTTTGTTTCTTTTTATTTTTTAAGGGAATTCTCTTTGGTGTTTTTATTTTATTATTATTTTTTTAAATTTTTTTAAATGTAATGATTATTCTCCTCTTTCAACTAAAGCTGGCTGCAGTGCCCTTAGATCTACTTCACTTAGAGCCTACCCATGGGAAGCTCTGCTTCTTTACAAACAGTGTGGCCCCAGGCCCAGGCATGCAGTGGCCATCAGTGTCTCTGTACCCCGAGGATAGCCATGGCCTCATAAGTTTGCTCATCTCCTCTTCTTCACCAGTCCTTGCCCGCCTCCTGAAAGTGAGGGGCAGCCCCTCTCCTGAGCCCCGCATCCAGAGCCCAGGCCCGTAACTGCTCAGAATTGTCTTTCAGCCTCACTGAGCTATTTTCTGCCTGAAATTTGTGGAACTCTGTGCTAGAATTTAATCCTGTCCACATGTTAGAAGTTCTGGAGGGGTGGCATCTCCACCCTTTGCCATCTCCTTGTTGACAAGTCTTCTATCCTCACCTGCTGGAGGGTGTGAGTAAGGGAGTTGTTGGAAATCTAGAATCTGATGGCATGGCATGTTCATCTATGGAGCCTGAGCTACAGGCACATTTCTTTAAGGAGTGCATTTAACGGAGTGTTTACGATGGTTTCACAGCATTTAATGGCTATTTTAGTAGGGGTTTTCTGAACACAAGTTAAAAAACACGCCTAATATTTTTACCAAACATTATCATCTCTGAACAGCGTCTACTAACTCACCAGGAGCCAGTGAACAAAATAAACACGGTGCTGAAGACACCCACGCAAGAACTGTGATTTTATGGTGTTTTCCTGCAGAGAGAATGCTGTCAATAAGAGTGGCATCTAAACTCATTTCAATCAAAGTCTTCTCTAATCTGTAATTGAGTTGATGCCAATCAACACCGTGAATGGAGAGGGATGCTGATTTGGCTTTTATTCTGTAATTCCATACTGCATATGTGTTTTTTTTTTTTTTTTGCATATGTGTTTTTGAAAAACTATTTCTGCATCCCATTTTTGTGACTTTCACATTCTGGACAGTCTTGATCTTGCAGACCAGGCCCTGTCCTGCCACTTAACAACACGTGATGTGGACACTGGCCATGCTAACCTGGTGAGAGGCGTATGGGAAGGGTCAGAGGTCCCAGATGGAATGCATGAGTGTGGTCAGATGCTAGATCTCTTGTCCTTTCCTGGGTGAGTGGGCAGGACATCCAGTGATTCACTGAGGGGAGTCAGAACAGCAGGGAGCAAGCAAGAGGACTTGGGGGTTCATCCAGTGTGCTGGGAAGGGGGCTGTCTGTATGGCTGTGCTATTGATTTCAGAACCACAGTACAAGCATCAGCCTGGCTTTGGGCTTAGTCCTGAGTGAAGCCATGCAGGTTCCTTCCTCCTCTGGCCTCCCCATCCCTCCCCGCTATTGGTTGTGTCCCTTGAGTGAGGACTTGGCAGGTATCTGGGGTGTTGAGGTTCATGCCGCAGTGAGGACCTCACCCACCCACCCATCCTTGATAAAAACAGTAAGAATAAGAATCGATGGTGCTTCCCCAACATGATAAAAGAGGTATCTGAACCCTAGAGTGAGCATCTTCCTCTAAATGGGGAGCTCTGAGGACTGTCCCCAAGGTCAGGACTAGGGCAAGGGGCTGTTCTCTCACTGCGCATTAGTGTTGCTTTGGGGATTTGAGCCACTGCTGTTAAACCAAAGGGAAATTCAGAGGCGCAGGAAGAGAGGGGGGGTAACCAAGGTGTGTGTTCGCAGGCAACACAATACCCAGACAGCCAAGAGGTCCCACCATAGAGAGAATGCAGGTCATGCAGGAATTCAGTAAAGTAGCAGCACAGAAAGTGACTGACTGATGGGAGTGATAAGAGAACACTTGCCTGAAATAGAAAAACCTTTTTTTTTTTTTTTTTTGCAGGCTTGTTTGTTCTCCCAGGTGCGTTTTGGGTTGAATTTTATCTATATCGTGAAAAACTGCTTTGAGTAATTTGGTGAAAAGGCTCAGGACTACTTCTGTGTCTGTTGGTTGGATTTATCTTTCTAAAGTCCTTGTTCTGTTTATGCTGTTGGGAGGGGAGGGTACTGCTGCTCACTGCCAACCCCACTGCAACAATGGCTGTGGGCTTCCCCTGACGGGTAGTCCAACATCCTGCTCAGAGCAGGCCAGAGGTGTCTCCAACATGGATTCTTCACTTCTGAACTTTTGGTGGCCTTGGATGTTTCTTTGGCACTTTTAAAAAGTGTTTTTTTTTTTAATTTTTACTTTTTTAGAGATTTTATTTATTTATTCATGAGAGAGAGAGAGAGGCAGAGACATAGGCAGAGGGAGAAGCAAGCTCCCTGTGCGGAACCCAATGCGAGACTCAATCCCAGGACTCCGGGATCATGCCCTGAGCTAAAGGGAGATGCTCATCTGCTAAGCCACCCAGGTATCCCAATGTTTAATTATTTTAAACCAAGATATACTGTGGAAGTGGACCAAAGTGACTTTTGATGAAACGCAGCTGCCCCCCAACACTCACTGCCCAAGGGCATCTGCCCTTGCCATGCTTCTGTTCTGGTACATGGCTTGTCTCCCAGGGTCTTTTGGTGGGTCAGCCCAAGACTCGGCCTGTGGGAGCGCCACGCAGCGCTGAGTCAGGCAGGCACTATGACTGTGTCACTGTGCAGCTTTGTTATCACAGTGTCGTCTCTATCTCCCACCCACTCCCAACATCCAGCCTCCAGGACTCTGTAAGATGCTTCAGAGTACAGTTTTGCCTACCAGGTAGCCGCTCAGTATGCGTTCCCTGGAGAGAGCCATCCTCCGCCCACTTCAAGTTGGACTGCTCGTTCCTTGCACCTGCTCTGCACAGCTCTCCTCAGTTGGATGCTCTGGTTCACAGATTGTTGATTTTCCTCTTCACTAGTTTAGGTGGAACACGTCCTCCAGTGGCTTCCTGGGCAAAGTGTATATTGGCCAGATTAAAGGCTCAGCGGCTGTGCCCAAGGCCCCAACAGTGGCTTCCATGAGACAGATGATGGTTGTATCCTGTGGGGTGATGCAGTCATAAGAGGTCCAGGCCTATTTGGAAGCTCGTTGGTGTTGGCGACCCCAGCTCCCTCTGCCATCCCTGGGGTGCTACCATTTCTTTGGGTGGGGGCACATGGTGGCACCAGTGTTCCACCCCAGGAGGTGGGGGGGGGCTCCCAGGAAACTATGCCCACTGCTCACATCTCTAGGTCTAGCTGGCCAGACGCATCAGTCAAACCCTGGAGTTGCTATAGAACAAAGGGAGAACTAATGGCGGGGTGTGGGGCAGTCTCTGTTGGGGGGCTGAGTAGTCGTTTTTCTGAACTTGGCATATGTAAAGCATTTCCTGGCTGGGCATGGCATCCTCTCCCCAGGGCTCAGAGGCATTGGTGCATCCCCTTCCTGTTCAGAAACTCGGGGAGTCTAGATTCTCTCCCTCCACCCCTCCACTCTCTGGTCCTTTTACCTGACCCTCACTCGTCATGCTAGCCTCTGCCCAGGGCCCATCCACTGTCTTCCTGCTGGCTGCCTTCCCAAATACCATTACATCAGGTGGTCTGCAGTTTCTGCACTCCTTTGGTTTGTGATGTCACCCCCCCCCCCCCCACCAAAGCTGTACTTAACAAACTCTCCCTCGGAGCCACTGATCTGGATGGCTGGGCCTCATCCCTGGGGATTGTGAGCATCCCAAGGGTCCATAGGTGTGGGGACCATGCTGGGGAGCCACTGCTCCTGAGGTGAGTCCCTGCTGCATGTCCCTGACCTGGGTTCCTGCAGCTCCGGCCCTGTCCCTGCCAGGCAGTCTTAGCACAGCCAGCTTTCTGAGGCCTCCTCTGCCTCAGGGAACCTTCCTCTGATGCTCTCTGTTCCTCCTCTTCCCTAGAGTCACCCCTCCACTTGGGCTTTGGACCCACTTCTCGCTCACTTCTGGGTGTCTGCCCTGTTGGCCAGTTCATCCTACAGTGTTCCTGAGAGGTTGTAGATTGTGGTCTCTTCCTTGCTGCCTCCTGGGATCTCCAGGGCACTAAAAATTGCAGATGTCCAGGCCCCACCAGGTGGACCAGATGCCATAGGGTGGTGCAGTATCGCAGCTCCAGTGATTCTGACGGACAGGTCGGCCTGGGTTACCAACAACTGCTATGAATATGTGGCCCTGGGAAAGAGGACACAGATGGAACAGTGAACCGTGCTCGGGTCCAGAGCCCAGAGTGTGCATCCTGCCTTGGAACACTATTCTCAACTAAGAAATCTTTCTGGTTGTCTTCCCAGGTGTCCTTAAGTGAGCAACCAGTGCCCCCATTTTGTGCTAACTATTTAAAAGCTGGATGAGGGAGAACCTTGTTCCTACAGTAGTAGTGTTCTCTTAATTACTGTGGAAGACCCCAAAAGCCAGGAGAGGAAGGAAGTTTACAGACTCTCAGTCAAGGAAGGGTGTCAGGGGCAGCAGCGCTCTGTTCTGGACGGTCCCCTGACCCTCTGGCCTCCCCTGTGCAGGGCACACCTGTCAGAGCTCCTGGCAGAGGTGGACCTGTGGGGCCCTTGTCCTAGGGGCTGACCTGGGTGATTCTGGTTACCTCTCCAGTGCTTGTCCCAGATCCTTAGTGTCAGAGGAAGAATAGACGTGGCTTTGTCTGTGGCAGAGCTCAGTGTTAATGATTGCATCTGGTTCTGAGCAAAAACCACCTCTGCTCCAAGATGAGAATCAAGGCAGGGCCCTGACCATGAATTGGCACTGACTCAGTTTCCTAAACTTGTCTGTTCTTTAGGAGTCATCTTGGTGCCTGTTAAAAACAGACTCCTGGGCCTTCTTTGGGAAAGGATGGTGAACAGGTCTGGGCCCCAGCCTGGGAGCCTGCATTTTGAGTCACGAGTGCCCTGGGGGGTTCTCCTGATTCAGGGCTCTCATAAACTCCCAGCAAGAGTGCTTTTGTCTCAACATACCCAGTGACTGTGTCCTGTTGCCCCATTCCTCCAATCTCTCAGGAGCATTGAACACCTGCAACCCCCATAACTTCCCTCCTGGGTTTGTGCTCCCACACAACAAATCCATGCTGGCACCAAGAGGCTGGGTGCAGACACAGACCCCAAGAAGCCTTCAGTGAATGTAGGGCGAGCCCAGGCATCTGCATGCTCACTCGCTTCCCAGGCTGCTTCCCCCACACGGTCATCAAGGGCTTCCAGGAGGGCCTCCTGAGTCTCGGATTCCCCTATCTCCTGGGTGTCTTTGCTCCCCCAAGTCTGTCCCGGACCTCCTCCCTCTTCTGTCTTTTTTTGCCGAGCCTCACCCAGAGCCCCATGGTCTCTGTGACCTTATCCAAGTGACCACTGGTAGATTTTTTTATATCCCATTTATGTGGCCTCTGGCATCTTCACTGGGGCAGTGGCCCCATGGATCTGAGCTTTCTCCACTTGGCCATTCTTCTCACAACTTCTATGGAGTGAATGACACCCCCTGGAATCGTGCAGCCATCCTAATGTAACCCCCCCGGGGGGACCTTACGGTCTTCCTTCCTGCATGGGGGTTCTGTGGTGGGGGGATTAAATGAGATAATACAAGGAAGGCAACTAGCACATAGGAAACAATAAAGGTTGGTGGTTGTTAGAAGCGGTGGGCCTTTGAACAACACCGGTTTGAACTGCAAGGGGCCACCTGTGCGTGGATTTTTTTCAGCAAAGACAGGACAATCCTATGTGTGTATTTTCTCCTCCTTATGATTTTCATATAATTTTCTTTCCCTTAGCTGACTTTATTATAAGAACACTGCATATGATACACATCACGTGCACAGTATGTATTAATCTACGGTTCTGCTGTGGGTGAGGCATCTGCTCAGCAGTAGGCTATTGGTTGTTAGGTTTTGGGAGACGTCAAAAGTCATAGGCAGGGGGATGCCTGGGTGGCTCAGTGGTTGAGCATCTGCCTTTGGCTTGGGGCCTGATCCCAGGATCTGGGATCGAGACCCGCATCGGGCTCCTTCGGGGAGCCTGCTTCTCCCTCTGCCTATGTCTGTGCCTCTCTCCTCTGTCTCTCATAAATAAATAAATAAATAAATAAATAAATAAATAAATAAATAAATAAAATCTTTAAAAAAAAAATTCGCAGGCAGGTGTTTGACTATATGAAGGGGTCGGCACCCCTAACCTCACTGTGTTCCAAGGGTCAACTATAATTTGTACTTAGTTGGCTAGTTTTATTACACATGCAGAGAGAATACGAAGAACACATGCTTTTTTCTCACATCCAGTAGGGCATTTGTAGAATATCCTGTACCGTGACCACAAAACTCATTTTATTTATTTTTTTCCAAAAAAATTTTTTGATGATAGTATTTATTTGACAGAGAGAGAACAAGCAGGGGAAGTGGCAGGGAGAGGGAGAAGCAGGCTCCTCCCTGAGCAGAGAGCCCAATGCAGGACTTGATCCCAGGACCCTGGGATCATGACCTGAGCTGAAGGCAGACGCTTAAATGACTGAGCCTCCAGGCATCCCCACAAAGCTCATTTTAATTGTGGGTTCCCCAGTGTGGGACCCATGAAGCCTGAGCTTCCATAACAAGAATGTAACCACCTGGACATTAAGACACAGTCTTCTAAATAAGCTCTGGTCTCTCTCAAACTCAAGCCTAGGCTTCTAAATTATCTAGAACTACAAATAACAAAAAGGAGAGTGTTTCCTCTCAAAATTGGGTTTGGCTAAAGATGTTCTCAGAAAAGAGAGTGGGTCACTTGGAGCTTGTGTTACCTAAAAAGAAGAATTAAAAATAACTGAGTGCCGGAATTGGAAAAAGAGCAGCAAATCCACCCACAGGAAGGAGGAAGAGTGGGGCCAGCGCCAGCCTGGCTTTGTGCTCCAGCCCTGGGACCCCAGGCCTGTTGTCCCCCCGACATCTCTGCACCAGCCCCACCAGGCCCCAGCTCACAGCCACAGGACCTGTGAACGTTGAGCCGATAGGGCCCTCCCCAGATTGCCGAGTCCTGGGGCCCCACGCCTCCGGCATGTCCCCTCCCTGACCTGCCCCAGGCAGCACACAGCCTTGGCAGGCATAGCTCTGCCTGCAGCACCAGAGGGTCTTAGACCACGGGCCTCCCTGCTGCCTGCAGGATGCAGTCCAGCCTCGTGGCTCCGGGCTCCCTTTACAACCCTTGAAACCCTCTTTCCCTAAACGTGTTTCTTCCTTTTCCGCCTCTTGTATCTTTATTAATCCTGCTCTTCCCACCTGCACCTATTCTGCGTGTCCGGCCCGTATCCTGTCTCCTCCCTGGTGCTCTGGGAGCCCCTCCCTCCCTGGGGAGCAGCACCCTCCCCTTGGTCCTGACGCACCATAGCACATTATCGTTCCTCTTACGCCTTTCAGCTTTTCTGCCGCTTAAGATGGTGGAGATGTTCTCTGGTGTTCATTTCCTGGAGATGGTGAGCTTTCTCGTCCTGACTTCCTCTCTTCCCCACCACTTGGCAGAGAACCTTATGCATAGACGGAACTTGATGAGTGTCCATTGAATGGATGAAAGAAGTCATTTGGAAAGGTGGTTTGTGTTGATGCTGCCGGGTAGCTGTGTTCTAATCTGTTAGCAGTTTTTCTCTGTTAGCACCACAGGCAGTAAATCAGACTGGGTATGGGGCTCCAGTGGCCTTAGATCCAGCTGTCTGATTGGCCCCGGGTGGTGGGCACTCGTAGGACAGGCCTGTGCTTTACAGCACCCTGCAGCGGCCACATCCCTGCAAGGGAACCCACACCTGTCTGTCTGACCCTGCCCTGCACTTGGTTGGAGTGTGGAGTGGTCACTGACCCTTAACTGAGGCCAGGGGCCTGGTCAGTGTCAGCCATGGCTGCACCCCTGCCCCAGGTCACATCAGGGGTGACTGGACACTCAGCGTGGGGAGCATGAGCATCGATTGGCTCCAGGAGTGACCACTGCTGTTCCAGAAGATAAGGGGCCAGGGTGGAGCATTATGTGTCCTGTGCTACTGTGAGTCTACAAATCAGTTTATGTGTGGGGACCCCTCCCCCTAGCTCTAATGCACTCTGAGGTCTTGTGGGACATGCTGGCTGTGGTGGGGCCCCTGATTTCCAGGGTGACCTTGCTGACCTGACAGGGCTCCCAGCTCTGCAGTCAGCTTGCTTTGGAAAAAGAATAATGGGATCGTGACTGTCAGAAAACCTTTGTCAATGGGAGTCACTGGGGTTCCACTCGTCACAGCATCCTTAGTGTCCTCAGGCTGGCTGGAGGCCAATCCTCTCTTTCCTGGCAGAGAGGTCTCCGTGCCCTCCTATGCCCCCCAGGCCTCTACTCCTCGCCCCCCAGGCCTCTACTCCCTGTTTCAGCTTGGAGCCTTGGTGTGCTATCTGCCCTCCATCCCTCCAGGCTGTCTCCTCATCCTCCCTGGAATCTGCTCCCAGCACTTCCCTCCTGTGAAGGAGCCTTCTGGCCTGCTGTTGCCACAGCCCAAGAGCAGGTCTTGGCGCTCATAGTTCATCCAGCCCCCCCCCCACCTTAGCCTCCCACCCTGGGCCCCTTCCCTCCCCTCCCTACACCATGGCCTTGGGGCCTCAGGCCTCAGGTGTGCATCCTGAGCTCCCTCCCTCGGTGCTCATCCAGCTCCCAGCTTTATAGCTCTAGCCAGACCTCTTCCCTGCACTCCAGCTGAGTCCTCAGGACCTCCCCTGGGATGGCTCACAGGCTCCCCGGACCCTGTTCTTCCAGCCGTCCCCCTGTAGTGGCAGCCAGGCCACCCCCTTGGTTCTCTAGCCAGAATTCCCGTGATCTGTGATCTCCTGTCACTCGGCTGGCTCTCCTGGATTCTGCACCTAGCCATCAGCTAGTCCTTTGAGCTTTACCTTGCTTGTCTGACTCTCAGTAGAAGCCAGGTCTTTCTTTTTTTTTTAAGGAAGAATGGGGGAGAGAATCCTAAGCAGGCTCCAGGCCCCACGCAGAGCCCAACACAAGCGTGGATCCCACAACCCTGATCATGACCTGAGCAAAATCAAGAGTCAGATGCTTAAGTGACTGATGCCCCCCTAGGCACCCCAAAGTCAGATCCTTTAATTTGCGCCACTTTTGTCCTTACGAGGCCCTCCAGTCCCCGATCCTCCTTATCTTGCATGCCGTCTTACCTCACTGGGTCCCTGCTGCTCCCTCTTCCCTCTGCCGGATTCCCACCACTCAGACAGCCACACAGCTGCTCCCCTTCCTCTGCGGGTCTTTGGAGAAGGGGTGGCTCTTCCTGAACACCTCGTGTAAGGTAGACCCCTCCCCAAGCTGCTGTGTGCCAAGCACACCTCATAGACACTTGCATATTGACTCACCACCCCACCCAGCATGCAGGCTCACAGGGTGGGGACTTGGTCCCATGTGCTCACTGCTGCATCCCCAGCCCTGAAGGCAGGACCTGGAGTAGAGCAGACACACAGGGCTGCACTTTTTCCACACAGGCATGGAAAAAGTGCAGGGACCTCTAGGCGGGGAGGAGGGCCGCAGCACAGCAGCTGTGTTGCCCCCACCCCACCCTGGAGGAGCATGCACAGGGCTATGAGCCCCAGGGATGCTACAGAGCACCACTGAGACACCACCCACCTGAGACATCAGGGGACAGACCTCTTACATGCCACATGAACATCCAGCAGCCAAGGGCTCATGTGTGGCTATCGGAGTTCCTAGGCCTGGGGGACTGCATAGCTTAGCCGGGACCTGAAGGAGAAGGCAGGAGGAGGAAACGATGGGCTGAGGCGGGTGGTACCCGGGCAGAGAGGAGGCCTCCCACCCAGATGCTCCTGTCTGCTTGGTTTCCGCAGGGCGGTCGGGAATTAGTAGTGGTTTGCGCCTGTGGGAGGAATTGATTTCATTGCAAAACACAGAATAAGGCACAGATGCTCATTTCCAGTTTTAGGGCCTCATCTCACTGGGGCCCCCGCCTGCCTGGGAGACAGTGTGCCCAGCCCTTGGTTTGGGGAGAGGGAGAAAAGAGGTGAGTGAGGCACGTTTCTGCCTTTGAGGAACTGGAGGAGTGGGGTCCTGAGGTGAGCAAGCACATGCTGGTTCAGGCCCCCCATCTCTTCATCACGCAGCTGAGCGTTCCTCCCACTTCTCACTTTCTAAGAACCAGTAGTTTTAAAAATGTCATTCTCTGCGGCTGAAGCCCCAGAGAGTGGCTTCATGTCCACCCAGATGGCTCTGAATACAGGGCCGCAGGCAGGGTCTGGTTACAGCCCTGAAGCCCCAGGTGCTGTGAGCAGCGGCTGCTCCTGCCCTCGTGAGCTGGCCATGGGGTCCACCCACTGGTCTGACAGCCCTGCTGCTGTCTGTCCTGGGATCTGGTTTCCTCCTGCCCACCACTCCCTCAGTGTGTGGCTGGCCAGCAGTCCTTTTTCATGCAGAAATGCAGACTGTTTTTCTCAAGAAACCCGGTCAGCTGTACAGCAGCAGAACGTCCTTCTCTTTGGATGTACTGGGTTCTTTTGTCTTTGGTGCCAGATTAATTAGCTTTTGCTTCCTATTTAGTGCATCATTAGGGGCACGGATGTCCCCTAACAATGTCTTTCCTGTTCAGTATCCTGAGCATGGAATTCTTAAATATTACCCTTCACCCTGGCTTGAGTCTCCTTTGAGGAAGCTGACACCCACTGGCATGGCTCGGCCTCCTGAGACCCGACCTGGCCCTGCATGTACCCACGCTTCAGTCTGCCCTACCCAGAGTGGGGCAGTGTAGGGGGCTTAGCCGAGCACTGCCATCTGATCCCTAATCTCCCTGGCAGTTGGGACAGGAATCTGCCTGCCCTACTTTCCCTGCGTTGATTCTCAAAGAACAGCAAGCATGTTCGGTTGTGACTCGGCACAGAATGTAAGGGGAAAACATGGCCAGCCAGCCCCTTCCCCGGCTCCCTGGATCTGTGATGCTCCCGGGCATGTGGGAGCCACCGTCCAGCTGTGCCTGAGGCCTCTGCCAGAGTTCCCAGTTTTGGTATTTTGACATTAAAAACCCATCATCTTTACTACGCTGTGTATTAATTGCCAGAAATAGGGACGCCTGGGTGGCTCAGCGGTTGAGCGTCTGCCTTTGGCCCAGGGTGTCATCCTGGGGACCTGGGATCGAGTCCCACATCGGGCTCCCTTCATGGAGCCTGCTTCTCCCTCTGCCTGTGTCTCTGCCTCTCTCCCTGTGTCTCTCATGAATAAATTAAAAATCTTAAAAAAAAATAATTGCCAGAAATAATCCGTCTTAACCACCTCATCTAATATTCCCTGCCCTTGGTCCTGGCTCACCGAGGTGCCCACAGGTACTTTTGGAACATGGGAGGGAGATGCCAGACTGTCTTAGGAGCCTGTCACTCAGCCAGCTCTCAGAATAACCCGTTGCCATTGCTGAGGGGTGGGCTAGTTAAAATAGGATGAACTTACTATTGTTTTCTTAATATAGGAGGCTGGCACCCACACTTCGTCAGCTGGGATTAAATATAGAAACGGGGGCATCTCAAATCGCCACCCACGGTGCAGGCAGCGGCGCTGGGCTCTGAGCTGCTAACTGCTGCTCTGGGTTTGTAGGCAGGCGTGACCCAGGCAGCCAGTTGGGCCTGGGAAAATAAATTTAAGCCTCTATTTTTAAGCCAGCCAACACGTTGTCGATACTTAAAAAACCTATGAGCAGTTAAATGTTAGATTCAAAAATATCTCCGGTACCCGCTGTTTATCTGTGTGTTCGTGGCCAAGCAGGTTTCATTTTCTTCCTTCCCACAATTCCTGGAATGGATGCGGAGTCCAAGGACAGCAAATCTACAATTTTGTTGTCATTTTTTAAATGGCGAATCCTGGGTGGTGAGGACCATGCACGACACTGTAATTTGCCAAAGTGATGTTCCTGTCACTGGCAGCCCCTATGGTGTCTGAATCGGGAGCGATTGACATGGTTTTCAGGGAGACCCTGGAAAGAGGCACGTTTTGGGAGGCTTGGGTACTCGATGTTTCCAGTTTAAGTGTAGAAAAGGGAGCAAGAAGTGGGGACTGCAGTGTCAAGGAGGCTGGCAGCGTTGGCTTCTCCGGCCAGACAGAGGACCCAGTAGCACAATTAGGGAGAGACCAGTTACAAACTGGATGGTGTGGGGGGTTCCACAAGGTGAGGTTGTTTGTTTTTCATAGGATTTACTTTTCTCAGTGGACACATGAATTGTAACATATCGTGTCATTTGTGGTAATGGTCCTTACAAACGTGTCAGGACAGGATGAGATGTTCCATCATCTTATTTCTGCACGGGCCACCTGAACTTATGGTTTTCTCCCAGCAGCTGGTGACAGGAGCATCTCAGAACCAGCCCCATGCGAGTCCTTCCTCTCCCTGCCACAAAGAGGGAAAAGACAGCTGGAAGTCAGCTTCTTATTATAATCTCAATGTTAGGAGATCAGCTCTCTTCCCTCTAAGTAGACACCAGAGGTCACTTGACATCTGGGACCCCAAGGACTTCAGTGTCCTTGCCTTCCCTTGAAGCAAGAAGGCTGAAATGTGCCTTTTTAAAAACACAGACTCTGGGGGTTACCAGGGGCTGCAGGCAGGTTCCCAGTAAGGCTCGTCTTCTCTGGCAGACATTTCTGCTTTAGCTCTGATGCCACAGCTTCCCTCAAACACTACAGGCACCAGTATACCATTTCTTTTCCTTTCTTTTCTTTTCTTTTCTTTTCTTTTCTTTTCTTTTCTTTTCTTTTCTTTTCTTTTCTTCTTTTCTTTTTTTTTTTCTTTCCTTTCCTTTCCTTTCTTTTCCTTTTCCTTTTCTTTTCTTTTCTTTTCTCTTTTCTTTTCTTTTCTTTTCTTTTCTTTTCTTTTCTTCTTTTCTTTTCTTTTCTTTTCTTTTCTTTTCTTTCTCTCTCTCTTTCTCTCTTTCTCTCTCTCTCTCTTTCTTTCTTTCATCGGTTTTGGAGGGGAGGGCAGAGGGAAAGGGAGAGAGAATCCCAAGCAGGCTCCATGCCCTGTACAGAACCTGACGTGCAGCTTGATCTCCCTACCCTGAGATCGTGACCTGAGCTGAAATCAAGAGTCACTTACTGATTGAGCCACCCAAGCACCCCCAGTGAGATCTCCCTGATTCCAGGCCAGACAGCTGAGTTTTGGGCAGAGTTTTTCTGTGTAGTGAGCCCTGAAATCTACCTTGCTGTCACTTCTCAGTTTCCCCTAGACCCAGACCTCCCCGAGTCCTCTGTGTCCTGCAGACTGTGAGGATGGCTCCCCATCCTGGATGCCCGCTGCCATGGTAGTCACTGTTCCCAGTACCTGGGATAAATCTCCAATTTGGGACACAATCTCATAGTAGACACGCATGGTGCAGCTGTGCCTGCCCCCTTATCTGGGCACTAGAAGTCTGTGAATTCAGTCCTTGAGTGACCTTTGGCATAAAATGCCAATGTGTGTGTGTGTGTGTGTGTGTGAGGTTTGCAGGTAATCACAGTTCTCCCCTGTCCTGGCTCAGATTTGTATGCTGGCTGTTGGTGTCAGGAGGAGGCTTTTTTTTTTTTTTTTTTAATTTAAATTAAGTTCATTAACATATAGTGTATTATCACTTTCAGAGGTAGAGTTCAGTGGTTCATCAGTTGCATATCACACCCAGTGCTCATTCTATCACGTGCCTTCCTTCATGCCCATCATCCAGTTACTCCATCCTCCACCCCCTCCCCTCCAGCAACCCTCAGTTTGTTTCCTATAGTTGGTTTGTCTCCCTCTCTGATTTTGTCCTGTTTTATTTTTCCCTCCCTTCCCCTATGATCCTCTGTTTTGTTTCTTAAATCCTACATATGAGTGAAATCATATAATTGTTTTTCTCTGACTTACTTTGCTTAGTATAATACTCTCTAGTTCTATCCACATCTTTGCAAATGGCAAGATTTTATATATATATATATATATTTTTTTTTTAAAGATTTTATTTATTTATTCATGAGAGACACACAGAGAGAGAGAGAAAGGCAGAGACATGGGATCCCTGGGTGGCGCAGCGGTTTGGCGCCTGCCTTTGGCACAGGGCGCGATCCTGGAAACCCGGGATCGATTCCCACGTCAGGCTCCCGGTGCATGGAGCCTGCTTCTCCCTCTGCCTGTGTCTCTGCCTCTCTTTCTCTCTCTGTGACTATCATAAATAAATAAAAATTAAAAAAAAAATTATTTAAAAAAAAAAAAAAAAAAGAAAGGCAGAGACAGAAACAGGCTCCATGCAGGGAGCCCAATGCGGGACCCCATCCCGGATGTCCAGGATCATGCCCTGGGCCAAAGGTGGCACCAAACAGCTGAGCCACCCAGGCTGCCCAGATTTTATATTTTTTGTTGGCTGAGTAATATTCTAGTGTGTGTGTGTGTGTATACCACATCTTTATTCATTCATCTGTTGATGGACCACTGGGTTCTTTCCATAGTTTGGCTATTGTGGACATGACTACTATAAACATTGAGGTGCAGGTGCCCCTTCGGATCATTATATCTGTATTTTTGGAGTAACTACCTAGTAGTACAATTGCAGGTTGTAGGATAACTCTATTTTTAATTTTTTGAGGAGCCTCCATACTGTTTTCCAGAATGGCTGCACCAGCATGCGTTCCTACCAACAGTGCAAGAGGATTCCCCTTTCTCCACAACTTTGCCAACATCTGTTATTTCCTGACTTATTAATTTTAGCCATTCTGACTGGTGTGAGGTTGTATCTCATTGTGGTTTTGATTTGTATTTCCCTGATGCCGAGCATTTTTTTTTTATAAATTTTTATTTATTTATGATAGTCACAGAGAGAGAGAGAGAGGCAGAGACACAGGCAGAGGGAGAAGCAGGCTCCATGCACGACGTGGGATTCGATCCCGGGTCTCCAGGATCGTGCCCTGGGCCAAAGGCAGGCGCCAAACCGCTGCGCCACCCAGGGATCCCATGCCGAGCATTTTTTAATGTCTATTGGCCATTTGTCTTCTTTGGAAAAATGTCTGTTCATGTCTTCTGCCCATTTCTTGATTGGATTATTTTTTCTTTGGGTTTTGAGTGTGATAAGTTCTTTATAGATCTGGATACTAGCCCTTTATCTGATAAGACATTTGCAAATATCTTCTCCCACTCTGTAGGTTGTCTTTTGATTTTGTTGACTGGAGTTTCCTTTGTTGTATAAAAGCTTTTTATCTTGATGAAGTCCCAGTAGTTCTTTTTTGCTTTTGTTTCCCTTCTGGCAATGTGTCTAGCAAGAAGTTGCTGTGGCCAAGGTCACAGAGGTTGCTGCCTGTGTTCTCTAGGATTTTGATGGATTCCTGTCTCCCATTTAGATCTGTCAACCATTTTGAGTTTATTTTTGTGTATGATGTAAGAAAGTGGTCCAGTTTCATTCTTCTGCATGTGGCTGTCTGATTTTCCCGACACCATTTGTTGAAAAGACTGCCTTTTTTTCCATTGGAGATTCTTTCTTGCTTTGTCGAAAATTAGTTGACCATAGAGTTGAGGGTCCATTTCTGGGTTCTGTATTCTGTTCCATTGATCTTTGTATCTGTTTTTGTGAGGAGGCTGTCTTTCTAAATGTCACTCTCCAACAGACATAGCAAGGTAATTGTGAGTGTCGGTTTTGGTATCTGACAAATCACCTAGCTCACGTGGCTTTGGATTAGACAAGCATACCTTTCTTGGCCTCAGTTGTAACTGGTTGTGAACCAGGTTGTTACCCAAATATGGGCTCTACAGCTCACTAGCGGCTTCCTTGGGTTGAATGTGATCTGTAGTGGGTGATCTTTCATTAGTTTGCTCACTCATTCGTTCATTCACTTAGCACAACCCTTTCCTGAGCGCTGTCTGCCAGGTTCTGAATTGGGTGGGGGACACAGACAATAAGGCATGTCCCCACCTGATGCTGGCTTCCGTGTCACAGGTGATACTGATGGTCTGCATCAAGACACCGTACAGAAGTCACCCATCTGCTCCTGTTTCTGCCCGGCCTCTGCCCTGGGCTCAGAGCTGATCCTGGTCAACACATGCCTGTGGGTCTTGTGATATTTTTAGTAACAGCAAAGTTGCTTGTGGAATCTCTACCTGCATTTTAGATAAATGGGGGGAAAGCCCCTCTTCCATTATTCTTCCATTCTTGATGGGTTCCACTTTTTAGGACACACAAACAAGGGGTTAGATGTAGGTACTTCCTGCATTCCAAACATTACTTCCAATTCAGACTCCACCTTCTCCACCCCAAAGTGATGACACCACCTGGTGGCTCTTGCTGGCAGCTCTGGTGTCATGACCTTCCATGTCCATACATGCTAATTTTACTGCCACACCCACCTATCACCATGATCTTGCACTCTCTTCTTCCTATCTTATCTCGGGCAGGAATTCCATCTCAGATGTCAGTGTCATGGGTCCTGGATCAAGAGGCAGGCAGTATGGCATGGCCTCTGTCTGGTGTGCCTTGGTCAGAGGCTGGTCCCCATGCTACCCCAAGCCAGTGCTATGCCTTTGGACACATGCCTCTCTGTGTGTCCAATTCCTGCTTTGGAAAATGGAGACCACAACATGCCTACCTCCCAGGGCTTCTGTCCAGGGAAGGTCAGTGTTCACTCAGTTGTTCATTCATTCATTCCTGTGTTCAATGTTTATAGAAAGTGTACTGGGGAGCAGATACTTGGGCTATGTTCTCAAGCAAAACAAAGTTCTCTCCGTCCAGGGCCGACTTGGCACAAGAGAGTGCAGTGTGCCTGAGCAGTGGCTGCCACTGGCCCCTCAGGAAACCCAGCCATTGTTCTTCACAAATAGCTCTCTGCTCCCAGCGACACTCATCTCCTGGGCCAGACTTCACTGTCTCCTTCATTTTCTCTTGAAAAATCCTCCTCGTCTCTGTCTCATCAGAAGGACCCCTGATTTCTTAGATGGCTCCATCTAAGAAAAGGACAGCCACATGTAATGCACATTCTGTTGCAAATGTTTAAAATTTTCTAGGGGATCCCTGGGTGGCGCAGCGGTTTGGCGCCTGCCTTTGGCCCAGGGCGCGATCCTGGAGACCCGGGATCGAATCCCACATCGGGCTCCCGGTGCATGGAGCCTGCTTCTCCCTCTGCCTATGTCTCTGCCTCTCTCTCTCTCTCTCTCTGTGACTATCATAAATAAATAAAAATTTAAAAAAAATAAAATAAAATAAAATTTTCTAGTTAAAATGCACCAAACTCTCCCCGAACACTAAAAAAAGGGATTTTAACTGAGTTTTCTACAATTTCTACCAGAATCCTGTCTCTTCATCATTCTTGTGTTCAGCTATTCCTAGATTCTGGAATGGCATTTCCTTAATGTAAATCATTGCCAGTGCTGTAGTGTTTCATGGCAAATGTAGCCTCTCTTGACACTACTTCAGACTGAATGAGCTTTTGTTGGCTGCCGAGGAAGTTTATGTATTGTGCTTAGAGTAAGCCTATGGGAAAATGCCTTCTGAATTCAAAAACAAGCAAGTAGGGACCACTTATCCAGCTATTGGGACAACTCAATTCTTTATGAGGCAAATCGACCGAGGAGAACTCTGTCTGTGGGCTCTCAGTCCCTCTGCAAAACTGAACGCACATGCACACACCCCACACCTGCATGCGTACACCCCACACCTGCATGCACACACACACCTGCGTGCACTCCACCCCCACACCTGCATGCACACACATGTACAGGCCCTATACCTACATGTACACACATGCACACCTGCAGGTACATGCATGCACACATCCCCACACCTACATGCACACATATGCAAACACACACCCTACACTTGCATGCACATACCCCATGCCTGCATGCACACCCCCACACCTGCAGGTACACGCATGCACACCCCCCCATACCTGCATGTGCACCCTGAAGCTGCACTGCATGAGGAGGTGGTCTGTGGCTCTCAGACCTGCTTCTATGCCCTCTGGCTTACATGTGGTAAGGGGAGGCTATCACTTGGACCTCATCCTTGTCTCCTGAGCTGAGTGTATGATTCTCATTCAGAGTGTTTTCCTGGCATTCTGAGACATTTCACTTCTCTTTATCTTCCAAGCATCTGATCTCTTACAAAGTCTCCAGTTAAATTGGTGTGGGGTTTTACAGACCTCCACTAGCCCTGCATGCTGTCGTGGAAGCTGCCATTGCTGGGCTCGCCTGGCATGAAGGTGCTGTCACCTCTTGTACCTGCACTTCCAGAATCCAGAGCTCCGAGGGCCATCTGCCTGCCCAGGGTCCCCTGCCAGGCGGTGGTGGGGGTGATGGAGCAGTCATACCCAGGCCATCTGACCCCAGAGTCCAAGCCTGAACCACTGCAGTGGTGAGGCTGTGCTCACACCACAGTGGGGTTCATCCAGAGGCTGAGATGGTCCTCTAGGGAGGCAGTCCATACTGATAATCAGGATGACTCACCTGGGCACTGTTCTGTGTTTTCCCTGATCAGAGTGCTGGGCTGGGGACATAGCTGAAGGTCCTCTGCCTTGCCAGCCTGTGCTTGCCCCACCTTCACTAACACCCCCTGCTGTGAGTAGAAAGGTCCAGAAGGTCTCATGGGGGGCTTCAGGAAGGCTGCCTGTGTCCATTTCTAGTAACAACTTCACCCAGCAGAGACTCCTTGCAAAGTGCAACCCTTTGTCTCAGACCTCTGAGCCAAGCAACTTGAAGGCTAGAGGCTCCCTGCCCTTGCAGGAGCCCCTGGCTTTTGGTCACCTGGAGAGAAAACCTGGCACCTGTAATTCTTTCCTCTCAAAAGAGCTACTGGCTGAGGATTTCTTCTACACAGTCTTTAGAATTGGGTTGGTGTGTGTGTTTGAGCCTGTGTTATTAATTTGAAAACTGAGGTTACCAATCCATTCTTTCTCGGATCAAGCATCAATGCACCAGTGTGAAAGCGCCTTTAAAACGGCAAGCAGCAGGATGCCAAGGTGGCTCAGCGGTTAAGCTTCTGCCCTCGGCTCAGTGTGTAATCCTGGAGTCCTGGGATCGAGTCCCACATGGGGCTCCTCTGCCTGTGTCTCTGCCTCTCTCTCTCACTCTCTCTGTGTCTCCCATGAACAAATAATAAAATCTTTAAAAATAAAAAAATAAAACGGCAAGCAGCATCCCAGCTGATCATTTATCACTACCGTAATATAGCATCATCTTTCGTTGAAAAACTCACGGTAATAAAAGCATCATTTTTTAATCACAAACAGGAACGTGTTTTTTTAAAAAATATTTCTATTCTGGAAATGCTCAGATATGTGCAAAAGTAGGATAAGAGTCTACTGGACCCTAGGTGTCCCTCTCCTAGAGGGCTCCACCCTCTGTCTCCCAAGTTCCTTGTAAGTAGCATCTTCTATATTTGCACAGGGCCTCTGGTCCAGTATGGAAGGGACCTTTGTTCTTTTTAGTTCTGTTGTATTTTGTTTTCCCCACACAGTAAAGAGAGTTTTAATTAGTCACCAATGTTTAAAAATTGGCAGATTCCTCATAAATGTATAGGTTCTGGTCTTGTCTGGAAACATCAGAAGGCTGGCGACATGGGGCCCTCATTCCTGGGGATGGGAGGCAGTAGGCAGGGCCAGGCAGTGGCCCTGCTCACTACCCTACAGCACCTGCCTGATCCTACAGGCATTTAGTTCTGCAAACCTTACCCCAAACATGCTTCCCATGAGCCTGGCTTTCATGAGTGGGGTGACATCTGCTTTTCTGCCTCTCTCTGGATTTTTAGAAAGCATTCTGTATCCTGGGTGAATGTACATGAGTTTCTAATATTTATCTATCTATCTATCTATCTATCTATCTATCTATCTATCTATTTATCTATCTATCATCTATCATCTATCAAGAGTGAGAAGAGCACTGGGTGGGGGGCAGAGTAAGAAGGAGAGAAACTCTAGCAGACTCCCCACTAAGCACAGAGCCAGATGGGAGGCTCTATCTCATGACCCTGAGATCAAGAGTCAGATGCTTAACCAACTGAGCCCCCTAGGCACCCTTTAAGACTTCTTTCTATAGCTATTAGGTTGATTGATATCACTCTGATGCTTTTATAGATTAAAAATGGCTGAATATTGGTAATCTCACATAGTTTGGCCTAATAAAAGACATGGCTTAAATGTTTTTTTTTTTTTAAGATTTTATTTATTTATTCATGATAGAGAGAGAGAGAGAGAGAGAGAGGCAGAGACACAGGCAGGGGGGAGAAGCAGGTCCCATGCAGGGAGCCCGATGCGAGACTTGATCCTGGGACTCCAGGATCGCGCCCTGGGCCAAAGGCAGGCACCAAACCGCTGAGCCACCCAGGGATCCCTGGCTTAAATGTTTAAATATGAAATAAGTATTATGTGCTGTCCTGGGGGGCAAGAGTTGGGGGTGGGGAAACTAGCAGGTGTGCAGTTGTGATTTCGTCAAATTAAGGGGGGCAGTGAGCAAAAGCCAGCGTCTGCAGCCTCAGGTTTTAAAAAAACCTTGGCCTGCTGTGAGCCTGCTTTTCTTGTTTGTTTTATATAACGCCTTTATTATTGTGATGATTCACATGCCATACAACTCATCCATTACAAGTCATTGATTTTTAGTGTATTCCCAGTTATGCAACCATCACCACAATCAATGTTACAACATTTTCATCTCCCAAAGAGAAGCTCCATACCCATTAGCACTCATTCTCCATTTCTCCCTGACCCCTAGCCCTGGCAACCATTAATCTGCTTTCTACCTCTTTAGATGTATGTACCTGTTCTGGACCTTTCTTATAAGGAAGATCCTACAGTTTCTGGTTTTGGACCTGGCTTCTTCCACTGAGCATTGTGTTTCTGGGCTCCGCTGTGTTGTAGCCTGTGTCAGTGCTTTTTTCATTTTCATGGCTAGATAATACTCCCCCATGTGGATGGGCCACATTTTCTTTGTCCATTCATCAGTTGACGCACATGTGAGTTGTGTCTGCTTTTTGGCTGTTGTGAATAATGCTGTCATGAAATCCGTGTACAAGTTTTTGTGTGAACATGAATTTCTAGTTGCCATGGGTACGTACCTAGGAGAGGATTTGCCAGGTCATATGGTAACTCTGTTTAGCCTTTTGAGAAATTCCTGACGTTTGCAAAGCGGCTGCACCATTTCCATCTCCACCAGAGATGCGTGAGAGCTCTGATATCTCCACATTCTCACTGACACTTGCTCTCTGACTTTGGATCCAGCCATCCCGGTGGATTTTGTAACAAAACCTTCCTGGGGGAATAAGGTATCTGTAAAGGATAGGAAAAGGATTGTCACTCTATTAGCAGCCTAGACCATCAGCTGTGGTAGTTTTCAGAAGCTCCTGAGGAAGCTAGGTTTACAGCATGAGCTTCAGCAGTGCCCTGATCATGCACCCCCGTAGCCACCTCTGGCGGCAGCCCCCCACTGGGGGGTAGTGGGAGGACTATCTTATGACTGGTTTCCAGGGTGGAAAAATAGCTGCCCCCCTTGTCTGATCTGCCATGTGCCTTTTCTCTGTGCAGGTGTCACCATGAAGCTCATGGATGAGGTAGCTGGGATTGTGGCTGCACGTCATTGCAAGACCAACATTGTCACTGCTTCTGTGGATGCCATTAACTTTCACGACAAGATCAGAAAAGGTAAGGAGCCTCTGCTGACAAAAGGAAAGTGGATGGCCTTTGGCTCTCTGACTCCTTTGCCACTTTCCTTTCGTCTTGCACCGAGTGTTGCCAGCACCCTAGTGTCTGCCCATCTGCCATGAGAAACAGGAATCCAGAATCTTGTGCCTTGTTCTTGCTGATCCATCTGTGAGACTAGGATTTGTTGGTTTGATTTTTCAATCTAGTAATTCAGATGTGTTTGGGGCCTTTAGGCTACTGAAGAGTGCCATAAACTCATCCTCTTAAAATGCTCCACAAACAGAGCCCTCTGAGGACCTTACGTGCACAGTTGCAATGCCTGCTCCATCAGATTTTATGCCACCATGCACATTTCCTCTGGGGAAAGAATAGATTATCCAGGATATAAGTAGTGGCAGGGTCTGTGCAGAGAAGCCTGTGGACCACAGTTCTCAGCCAGCCCACCTGCACCATCTGGAGCAGTGCTGGGGTTTGGTCTTTCTCCCAATCCCAGGGATTCAGTCACCACCACAGGAGACTGGGCCAGCTTATCACACTCATCCCACATTACTGCCGAAGGTGTGAGGTGACCGTCCCCTCCCGACACATGGTGATTTCTGTGTGTGTTGTATCTTCTGCAGTGAGGCTCTGTGCCCTAGAAAGGTAGCATTTCACTGCGAGGTCGGGTGATGTCAGGGTTGTGAAAGCCTGGTATTGATTTGAAAGCAAATTCGAAAGCAGCTTCGTTGTGAAAGCAGCCTCGCTGGAAAAGCTGTCACTAGAAGCCTTCAACCACCTCTGTGAGCAGAGCAGTGCTATGTCTTGAGCCCCCCCAAGGCCTTCCCGACCCCTGAAGGCCCCAGGGCCGCTGCCGCCACCATGCTGTCTCCTGTGGAACACACTGGCAGTGCGTGCCCAAGTGCTGGGCCAGAAGGGCCCTGGAATTGGAAGGGCTCACCTGCCCACCCTGGGTAATCAAGAGCAGCTGAAGCATACCCTAGTAGGATCTGGGTGCTCTTAGGATAAAGAAGAGGTCTGTGCACTGCGTTCTCGACTTTGCAAACTCCCTTCATAAGCTGCAGGTGTTTGCCACAGATGCAGACCTCAGGGTCATTTTAAAATTTGTCCAAAACAAGTAGGTTTTGTCATCTTAGCTGGTCCTCTTTGAGGCTTGGGTGTTGTGTACAGCGGTGGCATGAATGTTTGAGAAAGATAGAATGCCATGCTGCGATTCCCTACTTCTCTTTTTCTAGAACTACTCCCTGGATAAGTCCCTGCGATCAGAACTTCATTGTTAAATACAGCTTCAAAATCCACAGCGGAAAACGCATTTGCATTCCATGCCCTTGCTCTGTTGAGTGTCTCCCAGGGGCCCTTTGAGAGCTGCCAGCTAGAAAAACAGACTTTCCTGGAGAGCCAGCCGATTTGCTCAATGTCAGCCTGCTCAGCAGATGGGACACTCCCTGAGAATGACCCCAGTCTTTACCCCCAGCCCCTTATGTGGCCAGAATTAACTTCTAAGGGGCAGTTGAGGAGGTAGTGTGGTCGGTTCCTAGTTCGTAGGAATTACTAATTTGCAGGTGAGACCATGAACTCCACTTGGAGGACAATGCCCTTTAGGACTCGTTAAATAGCATGGAAGCCATTGTGGTGACCTGTGTATGGAACTGCCCTTGACATACACTTTCAGTTTCTAAAATGTTAACCCTTATTCCAAAGCACAGAGAAGGGAATATTCATTTTCAGAAGCCATAGTTCTGGTGGGACATTCCCCTCTGGATTGCTCTAGCAGGCAAAGGGAGGGTAGGCTGCAGAGGCCTGCCTGGCTGCACCCTTGGATGCTGAGCCTACACAGCCCCTGCCCTCGCCAGTGGCCCAGCCCCAGCCTGGAGCCCGTGCCACACAGGGCCCCTGTGCTAGCAACCCCTGGCGAGCAGAGACATCATTTCTGCCTTCTCAGATCACTTCTTGTTTTGTGCATAAAGGAATGTGGACCAAACTAGCAGCTCTGGAGTCTGGCCTATTTCTATGCCAGTGTCCTCCAGGGGCTGTTAGACACTGTCACACCTTATTTGTTGTTTTCTGGAGGAGTGTCCCTGTGTGAAGCTGTGGGCTCCTCTGTCCTCCATGCTGTCACTCTGCTGGAGAGCCCACACCAGTGTCCCTGGGCGGGGTCTCAGGTCTGGCAGCGCACGGACCACATCTGCTTCAGAAACAGAGTGGGTGGGATCCCTGGGTGGCGCAGCGGTTTGGTGCCTGCCTTTGGCCCAGGGGCGATCCTGGAGACCCGGGATCGAATCCCACATCGGGCTCCTGGTGCATGGAGCCTGCTTCTCCCTCGGCCTATGTCTCTCCCTCTCTCTCTCTCTCTCTGTGACTATCATAAATAAATAAAAATTGAAAAAAAAATTAAAAAAAAAAAAAAAGAAACAGAGTGGGCACGTCTTGTCTTCAGTTCCATGGGGTAGAGGTTTGGGCAGGCAGTGTGAGGCAGGGGTGACCCTGCCTGCAGCAGATCCTTGACAGTGGGCCACCCATGCGTGCCAGGGGATGGAGATGGACATTCCTGCCTGTCCTGCTTTGATTGTCTGATGCAAACCCCCTGAAGTCCTGTTATGCCCAAGCCTGGGGAGCTAACTGTGGCCTCCAAGCTCCTGCTGTCCCTGAGTCAGTGTCTCCTCCGCTCCAAGGGAAAGGAGCCAGGAGAGTCAGATGCTGCCACCCTGCCAGGCCTACTGGCTGGTGGGCCCTCAGCACACTGTGGTGTGTGTCCCTGGTGATATAAGGGACCATGCACTGGGGACTCCACACAGCAGACCTTTGCTCCCTTGGTCTGAGGCCCCAAGTCCCAAATCCAGGTGTGGGTAGGGCCTCTCCAAAGGCACTAGGGGAGAGCCCATCCTGCCTCTTCCTGCCTCTCATGGCATTTCCTGGTTCGGGGCCACATCACTCCAGTTTCCCTCCACCTTCCCGCTCCCATCTCTCTTTTCTTCTGCCTCTTATAAGGACACTTGCCACAGGATTTAGGGCCCACCCAGATAATCCAGGAGGTGTTCATCCTGAGGTCCTTAAATCAGTGGCATTTGCAAAGGCTCTTGTTCCCAGTAAGGTCAGAGTCGGAGCTTCTGAATGGACTTAACCTTGGCAGGGGCCACTGTTCAGCCCACTGCACAGGCTTTCTCTCCTTACAGCTTGAATCTTGTAGACACTAGATCACTTCCTCATTTGCAAGATTATGAGATGGAGAAAATCTCTTCTGTGCCTAGAGTTGCCCCATTCCCCACACAGGGGTGAGTCCTTCCCTTGTGAGGGCCAGTGGTAAAGCCAGCACCCAGCCCAGAGGAGGAGTGACCCTGAGGGGCGCAGAAGGGAGGGCCCCCTGTTTGTTGGGGAAGAACCCCAGGACCTGACTCCTGAGAGCAGCCCCACAAGAACAGAGTTAACAGGCCCCATGCTTCTCTGGTGTAGGGGGCACCAATGAAGGACCAGTGACTTTCCTCTACGTGGCAGGAGACAGGGTCGGCCCCAGGACACAGATGAGTAGAAAGGACAAAATGACAACACACAGTAGCACAGAGTGTGGAGCTGCCCTCTTTTTTGTTGGGCATAGAACTAACTCATTCCTAAGTTGAGTGCAAAATGTGATCAGCACAAGGACTGTTTTTAAATAATATTTTCAAAGAAAAGGCACACGCAGGTGGCTGAGCCAGTGGGCACCCTGGGGCTGTGGTCACAGGGTAGCAGCTGTTCATGGCCAGTGTCTGGCCTCCTCAGATGCACCACTCTGGAGATGCAACCCTAAGAGGCCCCTGCTCCTCCTGGGAGGGGTGCCCCCTGCCCTCTGAAGGCTAATCCGATGCAGGGGGCCAAAGCCCAGAAGCATAGACAGCCAGACATGCCACCTATATGTGAGCTTGCTGTGGCTGCTCTAATGAGTTAACTGCAAAGCTAGTGACTTAAGAGGTCACAGATTCCCTCTCTTGTGGTTCTGGAGGTCAGGCATCTAAAAGAGGTCCACGGGGCTGTGTGGTGTCCAGAAGCTCCGGGGCAGGGGGTTAGGGATCTGTTGCCTTGATTCTTCTAGCTTCTCAGCTGCCCCATGTTCCTCCGCAGCCTCTGCTCCTGTTGCTGCCTCTTCCTCTTACGTGACCTGCTCCCTACCTCTTATGAGGACCCTCATCCTGACAAGGGCCGACTGGATGGTACAGCAGCACAGCAGGGTGGCTGACATTGTGGGGTGGGGTGGGCAATCACTGCTGGCACTTCTCAGGGCCAGCTGGTGAAGCTTAAAGACCTGAACTAACTTTTGTACGTCGCTTGCTCTATTGCCAGTTTTTTCTTTTTAAGATGAGATGTTAAAATGCCAAGGCAGCTGTTAATGAAAGTAAAAGTGGAACATACTTTCTGTGGATATCATGGTTTGGGAAGCCCTGGCAGGAAAACCTAACGCTGGAGTTGTTTGTAAAAGAGCCATCTTCCCAGACTATTTGGGTGGGAAGTGAGGAATCTTCTAGAAAATGCTTTGGGCTGTGTTATGTAAGAAACACCAAAGTTATTTCACTACCTCCATGCTTTGCTGAAGAAAGCTCGCTGCTCTTTTTGGAACTTAAACACTGAGCCGTTCTTAACATTTGAAATGCTTGGCAACCCCTCAGCTGTGATAAGAGCAATTTTTTATTATTCTGTTTTCTAAATCCCTGCAAGCTGTGCGGTCTGCCCTGGGAGAGACTTCTTGCTGCTGGGGGGTCTGGTGAGGCACCTGCTGGCCCTCCTGGGCTGGACCCCTCCAGGCAGCTCAACAGGGATTCAGAAACAGAGAGGAGCTGTGGTTCTTGAGTGTGCTTCATGCCTCACTTGGAGGGGCATACACGTTACCTTTCATGGTGCCACAGGAACTCATCCCGTTTCCAAATCTGGAATGCACCCGTGCCACGGGGTTACTCCATGGTGGAGCTAGAGGGCAAGTGGACAATTGGGTCCAGGGCCAGAGCTCTGAGCCCCTCGCTCTGGCGCCTGCTCACTACCAGGCTTGAACAACACGGACATCCACCACTGGGGCACAGGCATCACCTTGGCGAGGATAAGCTTGTACCCTTGCCAATCAAGTGCAGCGCCATTCACCTTTGACACTTAACGCAGCTGTTGCAGTGGTAGCTGGCCCACACAGCTGTGTATAGAACTCTCCTGGCTTTCTCAAGCCTCTTGAAAACATCGCTATGGGTTCTTGCTAGGGGAGTCCAGCCCCAAGGAAGGCGCTGCTCTTTTGGTGTCTCTGTCATCAGCCTTGGCCCAAAGGCCCTTTTGCCAGAGTCCGAGGCAGGCAACTTGCCCCCCGCCCCACCTCCAGCTGCACCCTCAGTCCCATCAGATTTCCCAGGGGTGGGGACCCACCTGTGCCGTCCCCCACAACAGTTGCTGGCCACCCATGGCTATTTGCATCATAATTAAAGGTAAGCAAAATGGAAACTACTGCTCCTCCATGCCACTCACCACATTTCAGGTGCTCAGGAGCCACGTGTGGCTGGTAGCTGCTGTATAAGATGGCCCAGAGAGGGCATTTTCACTATCACTGAAGTCTGTTGGACAGCCCTAATCTCTGGGCTGTCTGGACTCCATCCCCAGTGTCTGATGCTTTAGCAGGGATTTCTGTAGACCCCTAGATGTCACATGGATGCTCAGCACAAAGCATGGTGCCTCAGCACCCCCCTCAGCAGGGTCCCACTGCCACCCAGGTTTCCACAGAGTGGGGTGCGGAACTTTCCCTGCGAGGCAGCCTGTGCTCCCAGGGTACCACCAGCATGCCATCCACAGGGGTACCCCGCTCAGACCTCAGGGGGCCCAGTTGAGGTTCACTAGATAGGGCCAGCTTCTCAGCTTCTTGGTGGTATTCAGGGGCTTTTTTTCTGGAATTCACAAGAGGAATTTGATACCAGCTCCAACTCTCAAATTCGGTTATATATATTGATGGTTGGAACCACTTGAGAAGAGACTGAACTTAAAAACATTAAAAAGTTGTGTCCCTTCATTTTTGTTGGATACTTTGTGGCAAAATAACTGCAAGTATTGACTTTCTGGGCCATTGATGGAATGGATTTCCACTTGCTGCCATCCACCACCTTTACCCCCCAGAAACCCACCAGGTCTGCGACCATGTGGCTGCCAGGACCCTGGCTCAGTTTCCTTTGGGATCCGTTCATTTTTATTTGGAGCTTCATTAGATTTCTAGATTCTTTGTATTGTCATAGAATCTCTGCTTGAAACATGGAAATGTCACATTAAGTGGTAGAAATGTACAATAAAACCATTTAAAAGTAATATTCTCTTTATAAAGCTTTATAAAGTATCGAGCTCCCGATTGTGTAGTTACTAGTGATTTAGAGTCAGTAGCATCCCCGAAAACCTGGACCACATTAAAATCAGCCAGAGTCGCATCTATCTAGGTAGTTGAAATTATTTTCTATGGTAGCTGTAACAGTTTACCAAAAACAATGGCAGAAACAACACAGATCTGCTGTCTCCCCAGTTCTGGAGGTCAGAAGTCTGACCCGGGTCTCACTGGCTAAAGTCAGGGTGCTGTTCCTTCTGGACACTCTAGGAGAGAATCCACTTGTTGCTTGTTCCACCTTCTAGAGGCCCCCTGCCTTCCTTGGTTTGTGGCCCCTCCTCCATCTCCAAAGTCTGCAGGATAGCATCTCCCTGACCCTGCTTCTGTTGTCATGTCTACCTGAGCCTCTGCTCTGGCCTCTTCATCCACTTGGGAGGATTCTTGGGCTTGTGATGACATTGGGCTCACCTGGATAATCCAGGCTGGTCGCCCCACCTCACAGTCCTCCACCGAAGCACATTTAAAAAGGTCACATAATTCACAGGTTTGAGGGATCAGGACGTGGACATCTTTGGGGGCTCTTGGTCCCCCTGCCATCATAGTCCATTAATGCCACGTGACACAGAGGCAGGTAAGGTTCCAGACCATTTCTAAGCTCTGCCTTTCCCCCGCCCCGTGTCTTATCCAATAAGCTCTGTAGACAGGCCTGTGGCAGAGAGCACAGGAGGGCAAGAACCCCTGGGGGGTTTCAGAGCAGCGTGAGAGGAAGTGCCCCTCAGTCTGTCCCAGGCCCTCAGCTGTAGATACCTGGCATGTCCGAGGCTTGGGAGCTGTCAGAGAGGCAGCAGAGGTGGTGAGCTTCCTGGCAGCTCTTGGCCTCTTACAGAGAGCTGGCGCTGGGGTCCTGAGTCTCGGCCTCTCAGAACATGCTCTCAGTCCCCTTCCCATGCAGGGACCGTGACTGCTGTGGTCACATCTCAGCGTCAGAGCTGGCAAGTTGCTGATCTCCTGGGACCCAGAGAGCAAGGGCAGGGTTTTTTTTTTAAGATTTTATGTATTCATGAGAGACACAGAGAAAGAGGGAGAAGCAGACTCCCTGGGGGAGGCTGATGCAGGACTTGATCCCAGGACCTCAGGATCACAACCTGAGCCAAGGCAGATGCCCAACCACTGAGCCACCCAGGCCTCCCCTTAAATGGCAGGTTTTTTTAATGCTTCACTACCCTGTGTTCTTCACAAGCTGAAAACAGAAAATCTCCCTTGCTAATGCAGTAGCCTGTTTTAGTCATATAGATAGTCTTAGAAGCAGCTTCTTGGCCTGTCTATACATGCCCCCTCCAGAAGAAAAACGTGATTTGTTTTAGACGTTGCTTCTTATTCCGTACCAGTGCGATTTCTCCACCCAAAGACTCAGAGTATTAAGTGGGCACACTCTGCCCTTGGACTTAAGGTGGCATTTCCTGGAGGGCTGTTAAGCAGAAGAGTACCCAGACCCTACCAGAAATTTCTATCCTGGGCTTACATCCACGTGACATAATTAATGTGGGCAAGTGACCTCCAGCTGACCACGTTGGCAGGCTCAGCGGTTCCTCACAATCTCCCTGAGAGACAGCTGCCCCTGTGTCTGTTTGCAGATGAGGAAGCCAAGGCACTGACTGTGTAGTTCCCGGCTGGCCACCTGCCTGGTGTACCCCAGAGCCTGGATTCCAGGGTCCTCCCCAGGGCCATCTCAGGGCTGCTCCAGGCCTCAGAGAGCCTACCTTTCTTTCACGGAGATGCTCAGTAGGGAATGGCTGGCTGTTCCCACTTCGGCAGCTCAGAGAACTGGGTGCCCTCTCCTGGCCTCCCTTCCCCAGGGCTGGGAGGTGGCCTAACACTGTGAGCCTATCCTGGGTGGGCTCATGGCTCCAAGCACCAATGATAGCAACTGTTTTCCCCCTTTAGCTGATCACACCCGGTCTTTTAAACAAGCCATTCTTTGGGTGGATTTGGACATGTAACCTAGTGGAAATGTCCCCAGGCAGTGTTTCAGTGACCGCTCAGCCAACACTGTCCCCCACAGAGAGCCTTGAAGCACGTGGCTACTGTGCCCAGCGTGTCCTGATCCCCCGTCTGCAGCTCCTTGGGCAAACAGAAGTGAACAAGAACACAAGCCGGCCACTGATTGGCATCCTTCCGTGTGTCAGGTGGTCTCCCAGCATTTCAGGCTGGGTTCAGAGTTGGCCTGGCAACCCTTTCTGTGATCCTGTGGTCCTGCTCCTGTACCTGGGATGGAATGAGCCAGAACTCATGGGAAAGATCTCCATGAGATCTCTGAGCATCCTGCTTCTGGCTTTGTGTCCAAGCCCTATGTTCCCCAGTGAACCACGGTGACATGGTGGCTCTTCAGCGTCACCCAGCCTGTATGGTAAAGGGGCCTGCAAGCACCTGGTTCAAGCTCTGATCCAGTGAGAAATCACTGCAGGAGCCTCGAGGAAGGGCAGGAAGAGAAGCCAGCCCAGACTGAGCTTCAGAGCAGGTTCTGTCCACCAGTACCCTGCACATGATGGCCTCTGTCCTCACCACCTTCCAGGCTGTGAGCACCTGCTCCCACTGACCTGTGGCCTTGTGAGATAGGAGTGGCAGTCACTGGAGGTGAGCAGGTTGAGCCTGGATGCTGTGTGTTCTTTTAAAAGGCATGTAGACCCTGGCTGAATATGGTCGGTTGTACTCTAGGCTGGTCCACGGACATGTCTGTGGTGCCTCATTCATGCCAGGTTCACTCAGACACAGGCTGTGACCATGCTTCCAAATGAGTGCACCTAAGGGGTCATTCAAAACATAGCCTTCAACTTGGGGACACGGAGCACTTCAGGGATGTCCTAACCCCCCGAAACCATACACAGAATTGATCTGTTACATTTCTCTCAGCAGAGTACCCATGGCAATCACAGGTTCTCAGAGGGTAGAGGGGACTCGATTATTGAAAGAACGTAAGGAGGGCAGCTCGGATGGCTCAGTGGTTTAGCGCCGCCTTCAGCCCAGGGTGTGATCCTGGAGCCCCGGGATCAAGTCCCACGTCGGGCTCCCTGCATGGAGCCTGCTTCTCCCTCTGCCTGTGTCTCTGCCTCTCTCCCTTTGTGTCTCTCCTGAATAAATAAATAAAATCTTAAGAAAGAAAGAGAGAAAGAAAGAAAGAAAAGAAAAGAAAGAAAAGAAAAAAGAAAAAAGAAAAGAAAAAACAGAGAGATGCATTTGTACCTTTCCCATTCTGTTCTGGGTACAAGGAGCCACTGCATCCTGGCTGCTGACCCTTCTGTGATTTGGGCAGGGCCTAGTAAGCTTATGAGTGGTGTGTCCCTGTTGGTCACGGAGGCAGCTCCCTCCAGAAGAGTGGCAGGACTTGCCCACTGACCCTTGACCCTTGAGCCGAGCACCAGGTGTGTGCTGAGTGCTTTGTTCATGACCCTACCCTTATAGCTCACATAATGGCACTTGTCACTGACCTTCCTTCCTTCCCTCCCGGAAATGGCTGTTCAGGACATGAAGCACTCCCTGTAAGTATGACACTGGATGTGGCATGGAACATTCTGGTACTTGATAACCTGAAATAACTGCTTCTAGCCTGCCCACACACTCACCCCTAACTCACCAAACTGTCTTGACTTGTCCGTCTTCCCGGGTCTTTAAATGTGTCTTGTAGCACTTGACTCCTTGGAGCTAGGACCTCGGGGTTCCCAGGGTTGTTGAAAGGTCCCCACAGCCAGCAGTGGTTCCAGGGAGTGGAGGCTGGGTGAGCTGTTCTCCTAACACCTTGCTAGGGGTGCAACCAGATATCAGCCCTTCCTCTATAAATCCCTGAGGATCAGTGCTGCCCTGTGGTCCAGAACCATACCATTGGTGATGATAATGATTGCGCTGAGTGCCTTCTGCCTTGGGGCACAAGGTTAGCACCTCATTCATCTCGTGTCTTCCTTGTAGTTAGCCTGTGAGGCAAGGCATGTCTGTTTATAGGGAAAAACAGGGCTCCGTGAGGTGAAGGGAGCAAGGCTGGATGGTAGGCAAGAGCCCACGTACAGGAGGGTGGGGGCAGAGGAGCCACACTAGGTTGGGAAGTAGCTGCCAGGGTGGATAGTCATGGCCCAGAGGGCACTGGGGATACAGGGAGGTTGGGGTTGAGGTTGAGAGGGAGCGGGTCGCCTGGAATGGTGTTACAGGAACGTAGGACTTTGGACTTCATCATAATCAACAAAGGAAACCACATTGGTCCAGGCGGGAGGTGAGCACCTGGGGACCCTAACCTACGACAGGGCCGTGGGTATGTTGTGGGAAGGTAGTGTCCGTGGCTCCAAGGAGAGCTCTGTCCCATGAGCCAGCCTGATGAGAGGAGAGCCTAGACATAAGTGTAGGAGGATGTGGGCTGAAGTGCACACAGCGGCTCATGGGGGATGTCAGGTGAGGGCTGGCCTTCCCAGGCACCCAAGGCTGCCATCACACTGGCATCAGGAACGGTAGCCTGGATGCTGGGAAGGTACTAGGAAGATAGAAGGAGGTTCTTGAGTGGCGCTTAGACAAACATGGGGCAGCTGTGTGGCACAAGTAAGGCCATGGTGTGGACAGTGTGGGTTGGCTTGGCCTCAGCGTTACTTTTGAGGAACAGAACCAGCTCACCCTGCAGTCACCCAAAAGTAGGTTGGAGGCCAGGTTGCCAGGTGACGGCCACCACTCTGAATGTTCACAGAAATGTTGAGAGTAAACGCCTGCTCCCAAGGAAGGTAAACATTCAAGGGCTACTAACGAGGCACTGTGAGAGCTCATCGTTTTGATGTCCTTGTAGTTGTAGACGCTGCCTAACCAGGTGTCCTCTAACGCCCTCAGTGACCCTGCCATCCGTGCCCTCCCCTGCCCCCGGCTCCTCCATCTGCGCCCTCGGCTAACCCCCTGTGTGTGCTCTGCAGGCTGTGTCATTACCATCTCTGGGCGCATGACTTTCACAAGCAATAAATCCATGGAGATCGAGGTCTTGGTGGATGCCGACCCCGTGGTGGACAACTCACAGAAGCGCTACCGGGCTGCCAGTGCTTTCTTCACCTATGTGTCCCTGAGCCAGGAGGGCAAGTCACTGCCTGTGCCCCAACTCGTGGTGAGTGACCACCTGCCCTGCTGGGGGTGCCCAGTCAGCACGCATAGTGCTTCCAGGGAAGACTGAGTCCTATGAGCACATTCTGGGGAGGAGGGCCCTGGCCTGGTGGCTCCCTGGCCCAGTGACCTTGGCTGCACGGCCCCTGTAGACTGTCAGGTCAGACCAGGCAGACAGGACAAGAAACCTCTTCACCAGCTCCTTGCTCTGGGGGTTCCCTCTGGAGAGTTAGTACAGAGCCCAGGGGTTCCCAATACTATGTATGAAAGGGGCTAATGGGCAGCCCCGGTGGCGCAGTGGTTTAGCGCCGCCTGCAGCCCAGGGTGTGATCCTGGGGACCCGGGATCGAGTCCCACATTGGGCTCCCTGCATGGTGCCTGCTTCTCCCTCTGCCTGTGTCTCTGCCTCTCTCTCTCTAGCTGTGTCTCTATGAATAAATAAATAAAATATTAAAAAAAAAAAAAAAGAAAAAGAAAGAAAGGGGCTAAGGACTTTCCCAAGAGACAGTTTCTCAAGGAGTCTTGGCCTGAGTGTCCTGCTTGATGGGGACCAGGCCAGACCCCTACATCACAGGGCTGGACCTGGGAGTCTCATGGCCCTTCCCTGCCCCGGCCACCTGCCCAGGCTCTGACCTGGGCCTGCAGAGAGAGGTGGCAGGTGTCTGTCCACACAGCCCCCCATGTGGGCTGCTGCCACTGCAATCCTGAAGGGTCTTGCAGCTGGAATCCCAACAAATTGACAAGCGCTGGCCATGGGGCACTTGAGAGTCAGGGAGCTGAGGTTCAAGGTGGGGAATGGGGAAGGTGGTGGGTGGGTGGTGAGGATGCTCGGCTGGGAGGTGCTCGGGAACTGTGTATTGAGGGAATGAATGGACAAATGCATGCACGCTGCTTCCCGATCTCTCAAGGCCAATAATGGTTTTACCATAAGCCTCACACATCATTTACCAGCGCGGTCACAGTAGGGGTCCCACCTGGAGCACCTGCCAACGAACCTGCTGCCCACTCCTCAAAGCCAGCACCGCCCCAGCCCTGGGGAGTGGGGCACCGAACCCGCTGCCCACTCCTCAAAGCCAACACCGCCCCAGCCCTGGGGAGTGGGGCCCTGCTGCTGGCTTCGCTGTCAGCCTGCAAGGACCTCTCAGACCAGCAAGACTCAGGCACTTGTGGAGGGTCCTCCATCCAGTCCTGAGTGTGGGTCCAGCGCACAACTGCGCTGCTTGGGCTGCCCCTTATTTCTCCTTGAGCCACACTGCACATCTGTTGCTAGAGGCCACTCCTCTGGGGCCATGGTCGGAGCTTCCTGCCTCTGTGGGGTGAGGGTGAGGGGGCAGAGTGGCCTGGGCAGGGTGGGTTCTCTTGAGCACCTGGCACTTTTGTGGCCCCAGCCAATGAAAACCTTTGTAACAGACACACTGTAACTAAGACCATTTCTCACGCCAGCTGGGAACAAGGCTCTCCCATTCTGCTTTCTCCACATGCTGAGGACAACCCTGTGGCTGGTGGCCTGCCTGAGGCCCCCCGAGACCCTGTTTGTGTGTAGGGGGTGTTAGCACACAGGCCACCATGGTAGTGAGACCCGTGGTGTGGCTGTGGGGCCTCCCCTGCAGCCTGTCTCCACCTGCCTTTTGCCAGCTCTGCCTCTCTCCCATAGAGTCTCCACATGCACCTCAAACATGATTTATCCTGAACTGAACTCGTTATCTTTCCCCAAAAAAACCCCACTGGTCCTCACGGATTTCCTCTCTCAGTGAGTCTGAGAATGTGCCTGGTTCCTCTGTCCTCTCTCTTGCTTACCCCACCATACCCACTGTCTCTAGGCTGCATCCATGGCTGGATCCCTGCTCAGCCCTGAGTTGTCCTGCCTCCTCCATTCCTGCTGCCCTTGCTCCGACCCTACACTGGAGCCAAGGGAGTTTGTTAAAATCAGATTTTCTCCCTCTCCTGCCTGATCTGCTCAGCAGCCTCTGTGACATCAACACAGTACAGCACAGCAAAGTTGGCTTTTCTGGCCTCGGCCTCCAGACTCATTCCTGCCTCAGGAACTTTGCACATGCTGTTCTCTGCCTGGACACCTTCCCTCAGACCATCATGGAGTCAGCTCTTTCCACTGTTTTTCAGAGAGTTTGTCCTTAGATGGTCTTCCCTGCACACTCAAGATAAAGCCTGACCCCACCACTGCCTGGTGACTCTCTCCTATCCCCATACCATCTCTGGGCACCCAGCACCATCTCAAACCCTCTGGTGCATATGCATTTGTTTTGGATCCAGCCCTGGCCTGGTATGTGACTCCAAGATGCCCACAACAGTGGGGCTCAGGAAAATGCCTGTGGGGGCCTCATGGGCTTGCTCACCTCTCCAGCCATCTTTCTCCACCCCGCTGCTCAGTGCCCTGCTGGACAGTTGGCAGCTGCAGGTCCCTAAACACCCCAGGGCCTCCCTCCCCTCACTGTTGCAGGCACGCCCATACTGTCAGGCACACACGTGAGTGTGGGTATCCTGCCACCTGCTTCTGGTCAGGGCCCCAGGAGTTCTAATGGTGTGGTCCCTGGCTCGTATTTGGTGCACCTGTTTCTGCATCTGTACTGGGGGGACAGCCCTAGTGCACACCACAAAGGATGGAGGAGGATTCTGGGAGCTTCACACTTGTCTGCTGCTATTCATTATGCTCTGCTGGAACTGCTGCCCTCCTGGGGGGAGCAGGTAGGGACACTGGACTGCTGCGTTAGATGCTCCTGAGGGTCACAAGGGAAGAAGCAGGAGGTTGGGGATTGGCATCCCCTGAGACAGTTGTCGCTACCTGAGTAGGTCCCTTCCAAGGAGGGCCTTGTGGACAGGGCTGCATTGCAGCAGGGCCTGGTGCTGGGGCAGGGGAGCTGTTTCCCAGAGACTATCCAGGTAAAAGGAACCAGGGACTTGAGCCCTGGGGGCCAGAGGTGGCCACTCATAGGAGGGGGAAGGGGACAGGAAGACACCTGAGGCCACCCAGCTGATCCTTGCTAGGCCCAGCCCCGGGACCCAGCCTTCTGACCACTTGGGCTCTTTCCTCTCCTGTCAGCTGAGTGGGTACAGAAGCCTACAGGGCTCCCCAAATGGGTATGAATAAGAACAGTCAAGGAGTCAAACCATCTTCATTTTGCAGAGGCCTATTCTGAGTAAACATGAATTGACAGGGTTTTCTGGCAAGGTCCAAAGTGCTAACCATTACTGACTTGTAAGGCTCACCCCCAAGAGCTCAGCAGCTGCTGTGGGCTTGTTTGAAGGGGCCATGGCTGCCTCTGCAGCCCCCACCTTACATGCACCCCAGAACTCAGCCCACTGGGTAGACCAGTGCTGTGGCTGAGAGGGGTCCAGTCTCCTGTGGAGAGTACCTGCGGTCAGGGAGCCCTTTGTGGGGGTACTATGACCTTCACAGACACAGGAAGCAGTCCTGGGTCTGGGCCAGTCTATAGATCCAGCAAGCTGTCTGTGCCCTTTCTAGAGACCCATGACATTGGACAGGGGGATGTCAGTCCTAGGTGAGGGCCAGCCCAGAGAAAAAGGTACTGGTGCCTAGCAGGGCTGCAGAAGGATGGTAGGAAAAGACAACTGCTTGAATGACGGGGACAGTGACCAAATCCCTGGGTTTAAGGGGCCAGGGGTTAGCGATGTCCTCATGCTGATCCTGGATGTTACTGCTTGCTAATTAAAGATGGTCTTTGATTCTTCACGAAGGTGTCCTGGGGCCCAGCCTCTGGCAGGGAGGGCTGGTGACACCCCAAGAGGGGTTTTCAGCTCCAGCCTGTCCCTGGCACTCGAGGACCACCATCTGAGCAGCGTCTGTCTCCCAAAGCCCATGTGCTCCCCACAGCCAATGTGTGTGCCCATGGGGGGCACTCAGCCCTCCTCCCCTCCTCGCCACCCCCACCCCCTGCTGTCAGCAATTCTTCTACCTCCCGTCTATTTTTAGCTTCCATCCCCAGGGCCCAGCTGACACGGAAGACAGCGTTGCTGTTTGGGGTTTTTCTTGATGAATATTTTATGTTAGGGAGGCTGCACCGAGTCCAGCAGCTGCCGGCACTTCCCAGGCTAATCATTAAAGAGGCAAATGCAGAGCATGGAGCCAGGCTGCTGGTCTGGACACCAAGTCCAGGGCCCCTTGCTGCCCTGCCTCCCTCTGAAGGCCTCTCTCTGGCTATGACCTCTGACCTTGGGGGTAGAGACACGCCCCAGATTTCACTGAGCGGGGCTGGAGAGGGGCCTGTGCAGAGAGATGGAGGAAGCCACTTGGGGACCTGGCATCGAGTTGGTCCCAACACCTATGGGTGATTTTTTTCCAGACCTTTTTAGTTTCCAGAAACGTGAGGATCACCAGGAAAGGCTGAGGCACAGTGGACCAGGGCCTAGACCCAGCAGCCTCAGCCACTGAATGACAAGAAAGTATTTTCTAGGTTAAAACGGGAGGTGGTGAGGAAATCGGGTGGCCATCCCTCTGTCCTTTTAGAGCAAGGCTTACCCCAGCCGGTGAGCTCTACCCAGAGTACAGTGAGAACGCGTGCTCAGAGGGCACCCACCCCACTGGCCCCTTCCTGCCTGGGAAGACATGTCAGCAGCCTGGATGCTCACTGTACTAGAATGACTTCCAGTTACTCTCTGACTTCAGAAATTCAGATGCACTGTAGTGCAGCAGCTCAACCCTGTTCCTGGAAGGGTATGAGCAGCCACGGTACCAAGGGAAGCTGTACTCGCTGCTTCCTTGCACAGGGGTGCGTCAGGGACTGGACTGCTCACCAAGCTTCTCCGCCTAGTGTTCTGTTCTCTCCCTTGGTTCTGGAGGCTTCACAGAGAGTCTGTCTTGTGATGAGATAATGCCAGGGTCCTGAAGCTGCTCCTGTCACCCAAAAGCTTAGTGCTGGGGAATGTCGGTGGCCTAGGAGAATCTCAGCTGTGGATGCCCCACCTGCACGGCCTTCACATGCTCTGCTGAGCCCAGGCTTTTCCTCCGACCATGCCCTCGGAAACTCCACTGTGTCCCTGGCTGCTCCCTAACGTCCCCTTTGCCCAAGTGGCATGTGTTTTGGAGACCACTCAGTTAATATTCACCAGCCTGCTGTCCAAATGGGAGGGCTCATGGCACCAGTGATAAACCTTTTCATGTTAAAATGCTGGTGGTTTCTACTCATGAAATACCAGTCTTGTTGCTTTGTTGGCGTTGTTTTCAAGTCCAGGGAACCCCTTGCTTTTTTAATTTCCTTAGAGCTGGAAACCCAGAGGCGAGCTCTCAGAGGGCAACATTAGGCCTGATTCTGTGTGGTGCCAGAAGGCAGCTGCAGGAGGGGAGGCCCGTGGGGGAGACCTACAGTGGAAAGGCGGGGATCCCAGTACGTCAGGGAGCCCCAGGTTCCGCTGCAGCCACGTTGGACAGTAAATGAGGGGAGAGACCTATGAAGGTTGCTGACCCCCACGGAGGGGTGCGCAGCAGGGCAGGCCTGGTGTGCCCCAGGGTGGAATGTGGTGCCACCCACCCCCAGCTTATATGAAAACCTGCTGCCTGGTGGCACCATGCTTTCTCTGCAAGGTGGAGTCCCGTGGCAAAGGCCCTGTGAATCGAGGGACACAGTACTCAAAGTATACTCAGAGGTACAGGTAAGAAACAGGCCCTGGACCCCTCTCTCTGTCCCACCTTGGTGGTAGGAAGGATGCAGAAGGGCCTCCCTGCGTGCTCACACACACACACTCAGAGTGAAGCATGTCAGCACTGCCAGTAGGGGAGGAGCTCCTGCTTCTGGGGGCTTCATCCCCACCTTGGCACGCTGTACACTCCTGCTCATGCCTTTGTCACCCATGTAGGCTCCTTTGAGCCTGTCAGTGGGCTGAGCTCTAGACTTGAGTGGGGACAGATGATGCTTAACTGTGTGTCCTATGAGCAAAACCACTGGTTTTGGATCTTTAACAAAAAGACTACACCAATTTGGAATGAAGGCTCTTTTGTTTTGCTCTTCAGTTGGTTTGCTCATCACTCATTCAGCAGATGTGTCCTGGGCCCTCACTGTGTCCCAGGCACAGTGCTGGCTTCAGACAGACGGCAGGAAAGACAGACTCAACACACAGCACATGCACACACATGGGGCCAAGGACTCAAGTGAGGCCAGGCCCAGCCTCTGCAAATGGCAGTTACGGTCTTTATCACTGTCCAGAGAGGACAGCCGTGTCAGCCCAGGTGTGAGGAGCAAGTGCTGTGACACCCCCCACAATACCTGGGGGAAGCCGGTCTCTACCGGAGACTGCCCCCCTCCCCTGCCTTTCCCGTGGCCCCATGCTGCCAGCCTCTCCTAGGGGAGTCCTTGGCTGCACAGCAGAGCAGACATGCTGGAGGCTGAGCCTAGCAGCAGGGTGAGGAGCCCCAATGAGAGTGCTCAAGGTTCTACAGCCATCTCACTGTTAGAGCTGCCAGTGGAGGCCGCCACGATGAGCCCCCTGTGGGTGCCTCAGGCCAGGTGGTGAGAGCTCTGTAACCTGCCTGCCCTCAGGGGTGGCTTCCCAGGTGCCCGGACCCGCCTGCTGAGGTTGTGTCCTTGGGGGGAGCCCCGCTCTGGGGACAGGACTGTTTGCTAGGCTAGGGGTCCTGGATGCCAAGTTCGTCCTGTGCTGAGTGGCCCCAGTCATCAGAAGACATCCTAATTGCCTGCACAATTGTCCCAAGATCCCTCCTGTCTCCCATTACAAAGACGGGAGAGGGTGCGTGCGTGGTTTCCTAATTAAGAATGTCTGTGTCCCTCCGGCTCGCAGGAAGTTGTTCTGTCACCACGGGAAACCCTCTTCACACCAGACATTCGTTAATTACAAAAAGGACAAGCTATTGATTTTACCAAGGGTGGAACTTAGTCACTCGCCCTCCGTGCCAAGTTCCAAATGTGTGTTCTCGCAGCACAGAAAATGCAAACTGGAAAACATTTGGTCTGCACCGTTAGGCTCTGCGAGCCACAGGCTTCCCTCCCGTGGAAGGGAGCCTGGAAGACAGCATCTGGCAGGAGAGCAGGAGGAGGGAGGGAGAGGACGCAGATCTGAGGCCCCTGCAGCTGGCAGGCGGGAGCCACGGGGCTCCCTGAGCAGAGGGGCAGGGGCATCTTCGAGCCCTGGTCTCTGTGGCCAGCTGTGAAGATGACCCCCAGGGCCACCCACCCCTCTCCCCCACGGGCGGTGCTGTGGGTTGGCAGATAGTAAGGACTCCTGTTCTGCGACATGGCTACCTCATGGGTATGCACATGCATACATGGCGTGATTCCTGCACATGGGCAGCCTTCTGCTGGCACTGCAAGAAATGCCTGGCCATACCACACTCTCGAGTCCCCAATTTATAGGTGGGTGAAGCTTGCCGGGGAGGGCGGGGGCCAAGCCCCTGTGGCCCACCCGTCCACCGTCCCTTCCACCACGTGGGCACCTCCTCATGCCCTGGGATGTGGTGCTCCAAGGTCCGAGCCCCGCCCCAACCCCAGGGTGCCAGTGTGGTGCTCGGGCCATCGAGAGCTATCACCCTATGGTCCCGAGCCCTCTTCCTGCCCACAACTCCAGGCATTTGAAGGCAAATGTGATTTCCCACGGAAGAGCTTTTTCCTTCTCCCCGCCACCCCCAGCCCTCCATTAAAAACAGCAACAGCCAACAACTTATGTATTTATTTACTTTGCCGGATGGAGGGAGATGGGATGCAAGGAGGCAGCAGCTGGGCCGTGGGCGGGGGCCGCGTGCAGGCAGCCATCTGTCTGTTCTGTCGGCTTCACACCCGGTGGGGAAGTGGTGGCCTCTCTTCGTCACTTGGCTGGGAAGGCTGTTTGTCAGAACCCACGGCCCAGGGAGGCCGAACATCCTCCAGCCAGCAGGGCAGGGACTGTGCCAGCACAGAGAGCAGAGATGCTGCCCTGCCCACCCCTGTTTGCAGGGTGGCAGCGAGGAGCCTCCCTGCCTTTGACTGTCATCCAGGGCAGCCAGGTGAGGGGAGGGGTGCAGCCCTCCTAGGGTGGGTGCTCCATGCCTTGATGTCAACCCAGTACTGCTTCCAGGCTTGGTGGGGGGGTGCTCCAGAGCCCAGAACACGCAGCTCACGAGGCTCATGCCAAGACCAAAAGAGGGATGAGTCCTTGGCGGGCTCCTTCGTCCAAGGCCTTGCGAATGTCTCGGGCTCGCTGCAGCTGGCCAGCTGCCTCCACATCCATCACGAGACGGTGTTAGTTCTGTCTGAGGGCAGATCCCAGCTGCTGAGTTCGCTGTGGAATATTGAACGTTGGTGCTGGGCGCTGGCCTCCCCCTCCACCGAGTGGACGCTAGAATTTACCGTGTTTTGTGCCAGCAGAATAGATGGGAATCACCTGCACTTCAGGCTCTGCCCCCAGTCACTCGTTGCCTGAACTAGTGAGAGAAGCATCCAGAGCCTTTGGTGCACACATTTTGGAAGGCTTGATGGCCTGTTGGCCCCTGAGGGGTGAGTAGCTCCAAGGCTGGAGCGAGCGGCTGGGACAGAAACACACCTCTGATCGTGATCTCCTGGCAGGCTGGCACCAGAATGAGAGGGTGCCTTCAGTCCAGTGGCTGGTGCCCATGGGCTTGTTCCCTCCCAGATGGAGAAGCACCCAGGGGCTGCACCGCTGCATGTCCAAGTGGGCTCTAGGCTTGTTCTGGGAGGGCAGGCCCTTCCCGTTCACCATGGCAACTTTGGAGGGTCACCATGTCCCCCACTGCCGCTGATGAGCCCACCGATAAGAGCCCATTGGCATGGAATGACCTGGACATCAGCAGCCGTGCCCAGGTTCAAATCAAGGCCCTACCACTAACCAGCTGTCATTTGGGCAAGCCACTCACCCTCTCTCTGCTGCACGTCGTCATCAGTAGAAGGGAAGCAGTAATGACTGGTGCTGCTCGTGGGTTGTTGTGCAGACTCTGATGTGCTGGTGCGGTCCTGGCATGTGTCAGGACTCACTCAGTGCAGGCCGCTCCCCAGAAGCTGTTGCCCAGGGTCCCTGCACCTAGCACAGAGCAGCACACAGGAGGTGCTCGGGACACATGTGGGGAATGAGCGAATCAAGCTTGGCCACTGTAGAGAGAGGGCCAAGTTAAATTGACCGTTTCCTTTGCCCTGCAGCCCCTTGTGTGCCACGATTGGGGAGGGGGACATGGCCATGCTGAAGCTTCTCTGACTCTGTGAACTGTTGAGGAGGCTGTTCACAGCTGGTGGTGCTGAGCTATGATCACATACCGTAGTTCCTCCATTGACCGCATATAATCCAGCGGCTGTTAGTATATTCACAGGGCTGTGCAACGATTGCCATGGTCCATTTTAGAACATTTTCATCCCCCCAAAAGAAACTATGTGCCCCGTAGTCATCAGCCCTCCCCCGGGCCCTGGCACCACTAGCCTGTGTTCTGTGGTTGTGCTTACTCCAAATGTTTGGTATAAATGGACTCATACAAGAGATGGATGGAGAGTTGGGGGGCTTCTTTCTCTCGCTTGTGGGGACAGCTGAAAGGACTTTGGTACCTACCCCCAGCAACCCTATAGGATGGATACCGGTCCATTTTACAGAAAAGGAATATAGGTGAGTCTCTGAGCCTTATGATGGGTAAGCAGCAAAGCCAGAGATAAGCCAGCCCTGCTGCCACCCCCTTCTCCTCCCCCCACCCCACTCCAGCTCCAGAGGGGAGGCTGGGCTGGTTTGGGAGCAGAATGAAGAGGCCATTCCTTGGGCAGCCGGGGTGGCTCAGCGGTTTAGCACTGCCTTCAGCCCAGGGCGTGATCCTGGAGCCCCGGGATCGAGTCCCATGTTGGGCTCCCTGCATGGAGCCTGCTTCTCCCTCTGCCTGTGTCTCTGCCTCTCTCTTGCTCAATGTCTCTCATGAATAAATAAATCTTTAAAAAAAAAGGCCATTCCAGGAAGGGCCATGCAGTGTGATGGGGGTCCCAAGGCAGGCCAGCCCAATCCAGAAGGCAGGTGGTGCTAGCCAGTGTCTATCTAGGCATCTCCCAGAGCTGTCAAGGGTTTTTTTGCTATTTTTTTTTTTTAAGATTTTTATTCTCATGAGAGACACAGAGAGAGAGGCAGACCCATAGGCAGAGGGAGAAGCAGGCTCCTCCCGGGGAGCCCAATATGGGATTTGGTCCCGGGACCCTGGGATCAGGACCTGAGCCAAAGGCAGATGCTCAACCGCTGAGCCACCCAGGTGCCCCTTTTTTCTTTTTTTTTTTTTTTAAGATTAATTTTATTTACTGAGAGCGTGAGAACATGAGCCGGGAGAAGGTGCAGAGGAAGGAGAAGCAGGCTCCACACTGAGCAGGGAGCTTGACACTGGGCTTGATCCCAGGAACCTGGGATCATAACCTGAGCAGATGGTTAACTGACCAAGCCACCCAGACACCCCTTGAATGACCCACTTCTGCCCACACTCTAGGGTGCCCCTGGGGACGACTCCATTTGCTGCTCTTCCCTGGACCCTTCCCTGCTCTTCTGAGCCCTGAGAGCCTTTGGCTGGTGACACAAGCACTTGGGGACCACATTCCTTGTGCAAATCCCATGTCTGCCAGTTTGTAGAAATGCTGGTAGAAAGCATGGACTGGAGACATGGAAAGGCACCCCTCCCATCAGGCTGGACCTGGCTCCCGTGGACTCTGCAAACGGCCTGGGTGGCCATGAGTCTCCATCCTGCTGCCATGCCCATGCCAAGCTCTTGCTCTTGTTTTTGAGAAATTATTTTCTTTCCTAGCTCTTGCCTTTTCCTTGCTCCAGGGATGGAAACTCCACCAGCTGGAGGGAGGCCCCACTCCAGAACCCTCAACAGAGAGGGGCTGGGCCTTTGGAGCTGGGAGGACCCTTGGCACGTGGCCCAGCCCACGCTCTCCCCTTCAGCCAGCTCCCCTGTTTGCCACCTTCAGGACCCAAACACTCTGCCCGTGAGCTGGTCCTCCACTCCCAAGGAGGGGCTCGGCCATGCAGCTCTCCTGAGCTGTGGCCTTTGGCTGCAAATGGATAGGAGCCACAGTTCCCCTCAGCCACGCCAAGCACGTTCCACAGCGGGGAAAGAGAAGGCCCCTACTGTCCCAGCCTGGTGGCCTTCACCTTGCATTCTTGGACTCTTTGGCTGTCCCCCATTTGGTACAGGAATCGATGGATAGAGGGCAGAGACCTGCTACTCAGTGTGGCCTCCAGGCCAGCAGCATCACATCACCGGATGCTTGTTAGAAATTAATCTCAAGGGGCAGCCCTGGTGGCTCAGCGGTTTGGTGCCGCCTGCAGCCTGGGGTGTGATCTTGGAGACCTAGGATCGAGTCCCGCATCGGGCTCCCTGCATGGAGCCTGCTTCTCTTCCTCTGCATGTTCTTCTGCCTCTCTCTGTGTGTCTATGAATAAATAAATAAAATCTTTAAAAAAAAAAAAAAGAAAGCAATTAATCTCAGGCCCCTAGACCCCCTGGATCAGAATCTGCATGTGTAAGATCCCCGGGGGACTTATGCACATGGAAGCATTGGAGAAGCCCTGGCTGGGCATGTTATGCCTGCGTTGCACAGGAGCCAGCCCCATCAGAATGCGGCCTGGTCTTTGTGGGGTGCCTTCAGCAACAAGGATTGGCCCCCTGGCCCTCTTGCCCCCAGAAGGCTCCCCCTTAGCACTGCCTGCTCTAACCGAGAGAACATTGTTTCCCTAGGCTGTTTCAGGTTAAATTGCATGGCCTCAAATTTCATTTTTTTAAAAAGTCAGCCAGAGATGAAACCAGAGCAGCAGGAGGGCCATCTTCACTAACGCGTCTTGGAAAGCCACCACTTCCCACATGTGCTCCGAAGACTCCAAATAGGCACCGGAGCCACCATAAGGAGCATGATCCCAGTTCTTTAAATACCCTATGTCCCACTGGCTCTACGCCACGAGGTTTTGACAGTTTACACCTGGTGACATTTAGCGAACACTTTCTGAGAAGGCTGAGGGGGAGGAGATATTTGGTTTAACCTGACATTATATCCTCGGGCTGATTGTTCTCTCTTTTGCCAATATACCATTTGCCTGTAAAACACTTGAGCCTAAAAATAGCCGCTGGGGCTTGGTGTCATTGTGGATGAAGGGCAACTGCCCCATTTCTTTGGCTTTCAGACACCCTTAAAGTATCACAAGGAAAACGTCCCCGAGGAATCAGCGCAACTTTGCAGCGAATAGATGGGGCCTTGGGGAGTGACCGCTGCCCTTAGCGGCCAGGCCAGGCCACTCTTTTTTTTTTTTTTTTTTTTTTTTTTTTTTAATTTTAGTTTAGAGAGAGAGAGTGGGAGAGAGGGGGTAGGAGCAGAGGAAGAGAGAGAATCCTCTAGCAGACTCTGCTGAGCACAGAGCCCAAAGCGGGGTTCAATCTCACCCTGAGATCGTGACCTGAGCCAAAACCAAGTCTGATGCTTAAAACTGACAGCCACCTAGGCTACTCGTAAAAGTGAAAGGGGGCACCATTCAGTCGTGCCAGGTCGGCAGGCAAAACCCAGCCTCCAGCTAATTCCCTCTGAGCAGTAGGCTCTGTGCCCCCTCACCCCCTACCCGGAGTATGGGGACATAGCTTCTTAGGTTGCTCAGAGGAAAGCGACAGAAGGGGTGAGTGGGACCCAAGGAGCCACTTCCTGGTCATCTGCCGTCCCGGGCTCCCTGCCCACAAAGTGATCACTATTGCTCCTGGTACAATAAAGTGGCCTTCCTAAGGTCACACAGCCAGCCCAGTGCTTATCCCCACTTGCCTTTGGGGCAGGGGCTGTGAGCTGCTAGCATTCCCTGGGTGTGGACCAAACGCAGCCCTCCCCTCACTCAGCAGGGACCCTCTTCCTTCCTCACACCCACAGGCTGCGTTTTAGGCCTTCCTTCCCACGTTTCATTTATTGTCTGCATTTTTAGCAGAAGTTCCTTACCACAGAGGCACTGGGCTTGGGATTCCACCTGCTGTGAAGGGTGGTGTGGGGGTGCCTGTGCTGCTGGCATCCCTACAGGGACTTCTTCCCGTGGGTCCCAAGGCCAGTGCCTGGCAGCCCGGTGGGGCCTTCTGAGTCCTCCTGGGGCAGGGCCCCGGCCTTGGCCCCCGGTCTAACCTGTCTGTCTCTGTGTGTGTGGTCCACAGCCCGAGACCGAGGACGAGAAGAAGCGCTTTGAGGAAGGCAAAGGGCGGTACCTGCAGATGAAGGCGAAACGGCAGGGCCGGGCCGAGCCCCAGCCCTAGAGGCCATCCTCACGCCGGGCCCCGGAGTGGCCCCAATGTCTCGTCACTTAGAATTCACCCCCTTGGCCAAAAACCCAATCCACATTGAGAGCTGGTGTTGTGTGAAGTGTTCGTCTTGCAGTGTTAACCTGTGCTCTCCTGAAAACCTACACACCAAAGCTTTATTTCTATCACTCCTGTGTAAGTGCTACAGTGTTGTCCCTGCCTCCAGAGGCTCCCTAGGGAATACTTGCGTGCACACTGTTGGTGTGTCAAGAATCCAGCATCACTAATAAAGCTGCTGTTTGGCTGGACGTTGGTCCTGGGTGGTCATTTGTCTTGGGGCTGCTTTCCTGTTGGGCACAGGATGCAGGGGCCAGAGGCTTCACGGACCCACCCCTCCCTTACCCCCCAGGGTGCCAGTACCTGCATACCCCAGAACTCAGGTTTGCCCCATGACTTGCTGGCTGGAGAGAACACCCCTTCCCTCCCAGGGCTGGTTCCACATCCTGGCCTGGAGACACCAGCACCCTGCTTACCGTCCCTCCAGCCTACGCAGGATGCTAGCTCTGAGCTTCCAGTGGCCTTTCCGTAGTTGGGGGTGGAAGGTGCTTTCAAGGACTCAGGGAGGTGCCTCTCAAGAGAGAGCTGAGCCCACCTGACTGGAGCATGCCCAGCATATGGGAGCCCTGCCCTGGCGCTCCTTCCAGCCTTTCATGGAAGCAGCTCTGACACCTTGGCGCTCTGGAGAAAGAGGCAGGAGGTCTAGCTCCTTCTGCTAGAAGGAGCCTCCCAGCTGGTGCCAGGGCCCCTGTGCCCATCATACAAACCCCCACATACTCAGGACAAGGGATCATTGGAAAGGCTTGTGGGGTGTGAGTCTGAGGGGCAGTGCGTGTGAATGGTGCCTATGTACAGCTGTGTGTGCACACACATCTGTGACCCTGTCTGTGCACACATGTGTGCATGTGTGAGATGAGGCTGTGCATCCACCTAGGCCAGCAGCCTTGGGGAGCAGACAAGCCACCAAGGCCACTACAGGAGGGCAGGGGGGGTCAGTCCTTCACCCCCACCCACGGCTGAGAAAGACTCCTTCACCAGGCACACCTGGTGGTGAGAGAATGTTCCCGACTCAGGCTTATCCTGGAAGCCTGGAGATGGAAACTGGCCACAACAGCTGCAGCCTCACACGGGGCTCCCTCGGGCCCAGAGAGAGAGAATGCAGCTCCAGATGTGCAGAAACACCCACCAAGAGCTTCGGAATCCGTCTCAGGCCTCAAGCCCAGCTGACAGGGTTATTTCCTGCCTAGAAGCAGGGGGAAGGAATAGGCCACATGAGGCCATGGCAGCAATCCCCTCAGCCGCCCCAGCTCCACCTATGCCCATGCTGACCTGAAGGCCATGGGTGGTGTCCTGGGCTGGGGGCCACTGGGAGTCCTGCCCTTCAGGTCCAGCAGAAAGCCCAGCCCCAGCCAGCCAAACCATGGCCTGTCAAACCAGAACAGTGCCTGAGCCCTTGGGTTCCCCAAGGGAAAGTGGACACCAGGGCATCTACATCCTTCTCAGGGTTGGCTTGGCTACTCATCTGTGTGGCTTTGGGCAAGCCAGGTGGTACCTAAAATCGCTTCCCAGGGCAGCTGGGAGGAGCCCAGGCTAATGAAGCGTTTTGTACAAAGCCCTCAGAAAAACCATGGGAGGCCCATCTCCACCTGCCCCAGAGCCAGCCGAGCCCAGGACAGGGACACTGGTAAAGACAGCAGTGGGTGAGCTGTGCTGGAGGAAGGGTGCTGGGGGCCTAACACCCAGGGCAGGCTGCCCTCTGCTGGCAGGGCAGTAGATGGCCAAAGCCTAGGGCTGACTAGATCACTGTGTTTGCCTTAGAAATGTCACACTTGGGATCCCTGGGTGACACAGCAGTTTGGCGCCTGCCTTTGGCCCAGGGCGCGATCCTGGAGACCCGGGATCGAATCCCACATCGGGCTCCCGGTGCATGGAGCCTGCTCCTCCCTCTGCCTGTGTCTCTGCCTCTCTCTCTCTCTCTGTGACTATCATAAATAAAAAAAATAAAAAAAATAAAATGTCACACTTAAAAAAAAAAAAGTCACACTTGGGATCCCTGGGTGGCTCAGCAGTTTAGCACCTGCCTTCAGCCCGGGGCATGATCCTGGAGACCCGGGATCGAGTCCTACATTAGGCTCCCCACAGGGAGCTGGCTTCTACCTTCTGCCTGTCTCTGCCTCTCTCTCTCTCTCTATTAATAAAATCTTAAAAAAAAAAAAAGGGGGGGGGCAGCCCGGGTGGCTCAGCGGTTTAGTGCCGCCTTCAACCCAGGGTGTGATCCTGGAGACCTGGGATCAAGTCCCACGTCAGGCTCCCTTCATGGAACCTGCTTCTCCCTCTGCCTGTGTCTCTTTCTCTCTCTCATGAATAAATAAAATATTTGAAAAAGAAATGTCACACCTGATTGCCAGCCCCCCCCCTCCGTGGCTATTTATAACCAGGGCCACCTGGTCAGGGAGCTGGGCCATCCATGGAGGGCTCACTAGGGATCCTGACTGCCCAGAAGCCACACACACGGAGCATATGGCCCAAGGCCCCCCCACTAACCAGTCTGTTGAGTGTCTGGATACAAACACCTTCACTTTTACCTCAGAGGACTGACCCTAAGGCCTACCCTGGGTATCCTAACAGCTGTTCCTAACTCCCTGGGATATACGGCGGGGAGGGGAGCGCAGGAGCCAGGCAGTGGAGTGGTATAAGCAGCATTGGCTGCATTGGGTTGGGTCTGGTCCTGTCTGGACAGGTGCCCCCTTCCTCCAGCCACGGCTATGCACTTACAGATACTCCCCAGGTGCTTGGGAAGAGCGGTGCCCGGCCAAGCAGCCCAGAAGTGACTCCAGGCACTCTGCCCAGGGTGGATGTGATCATGGGCATCCTAGAAGAGACCGGCAGCGTCCACTGCCTGGATGGGAGAACAAGGTGCCAGCAGTCTCTCTCTTGTGACTCCAGAGGCCTCTGTCAAGGGCACTGATAGGATTCCCCCTAGATATCCATGGGTGGCAGCCTACGCCCCTGCTAGAAGTGCTAAAGCGGGGTATGGCTCCTGAGGTGGGGCACCAGGAGTTCTAGGTTGAAGGCCTGGCCTCTCCCAGCTGCACTGTCTGGGTTCCAGGTTGAGAGAACATTTCCGAGCCCGTGTGCGTAGGTGCAACCACCCGGCCCTCTGCAGTGGGTTCACCATTCCGGGGTGGAATCCTCCTCCTCCCTTCTACTCTCCCACCACCACCACCCCCATGATAAATGTGAATCCTTAACTGGCCCAACCTGACCTCTCCCTGCCCCAACCTCGATCCTGAGAGACTCCCCAGTTCCTGGAAGTCACTAATCCTCAGGCACCCCACCTCTCCTCCATTCCCACATCGTTCACCTTAGATGGCTCACTCCGGCAAGGCCTCCCTGAGCCCCCAACCCCAGTCCATTCTGTCCCCGGCCCCCTTGCCCCGCCAGCCCGCGGAGCTGCGGGCCTTCCCGTTTCCAGGGGGCTTGGAGGCCACATCGGGGCCCTGGGCCGACGCGGAACGGCAGCGAGGGCCGCGGCTGAGCTCGGGGTCCCAGGAGTCGCCGCCCTCCCCAGGCGGCTTCAGTGCCGCGGCGGCGTGGCGGGGGCCAGGGACCGACAGACGCACGGACAGACTGACGCGGCGGCGGCCCGCGCCTCGGAGGGCGAGGGCGAGGGCGGGGGCGAGGGCGGGGGCGGGGGCGGGGCGGTCCGCGGGGCGGTGCGGAGGCATGCGCCCTGCTCCGCCCCCCGCCCCCGGCCGCCGAGCGCAGCCAGCCGAGCGGCGGGAGCCGAGCGCGGCGGCGGCGCGAGGGGCGCGAGGGGCGCGAGGGGCGCGAGGGGCGCGAGGGGCGCGAGGGGCGCGAGGGGCGGCGGGCGGAGCTGAGCCGAGCGGAAGGCGCGGCCCCGGCGGCGCCGCCAGAATGCCCCGGCCCGCGGGCCGCTCCGCCGCCAGCGCCCCCCGCGGCCCCCGGCGGCCCGCGCTCGGCCTGGGAGCGCGGGAGCCAAGCCGGAGCGGGAGGCGGGAGCGGCGAGCAGGAGCCCCGGGCGCCCGAACGCAGGGTGAGCGCCGCGGGGGCCCGGGGTGCGCTGGGTTGGAAGGACCCGCGGCCGGAGCGCTGCGGCCGGGGCGGGGCGGGGCGGGGCCGCCGGAGTCCGTCCGAGGGGCCGCCTTCCCGCCCTCGACGGGGGCACCTCCGGGGTAACTTCCCCGGGGCCGGCCTCCCTCTCCTCGGTCCCTCCCCCACTCCCGCGTCCGGCCCGGCCACGCGGCTTGCAGGGAGCGGGGCGGCCAGTCGGGGGCCCGGGCCCACCCCGCCCGGAGCAATCCGCTGGGGCGTCCGGCTCACGGCCCGCGTCGCGGACGCGCCCTCGGGGCCGGGTAGGGCCGGGTAGGGCCGCGCGGGGCCGGGCGGGAGTGTGGAAACGCGGCGCCGCAGGGCCGGCGGGGGCGGGGGCGGGGGCGGGGGCGGGGGGCCTGCGGGAGACGCGGAGGACCGCGCTGAGCCCCGCCCTGGGCGGCCGCGGTCCGGGCCCGGGGGCCGCTAGGAGGCAGCGCGGGCGGGGCGCGACCGGGACGGGGGTGGGGCGCCCGGGGCCAGGTCCGCGCGAGCGGCGCCCGCCTGGAACCCGGGGAATCCTTTCAAGTTCTCGGTTCTCTTTGTTGCGCAATAGAGCCCCGGGGCAACGAGGCTTCATTGGCCGGGGGCCGTGACGTCACGCCGGGGCCCGCCCGCAGACCCTGCGGAGGGAGTCCTGGGGCCTCCAGGTGCCACGCCCGTCACACCTGCAGGCGGCCCTGCGATGTGCTGTGGGGGGAGGGGAGGAGGGTCCCAGGATGGCGTTGGAGGGGGGCGGGACGCAGGAAGCCCCAACCCGAAATGCAGGGCGGGGACACTTTGAGTATTGCGGGAGAAACTTGCCGCGGGGGGTGGGGGGTGGCGACACCTGGGTGTCCCCCCTCCCCCAGCACTGGCTGGAGGCCAGCTTGGGTCTGGCCCTCAGTGGCTGCTGCTCCCTGCGGAGAATGCACTGCTGGTGCGCGATCAGCCCGGGGGAAGGGGTCTCCCAGTGCCTGTGCACTGGGAGCCCCTCTCGCTGTGCATTTGGAGACCTTGCTATTAACTCCGCGGTGACATTTCCTCCCCCATCCCAGCACCTCCGCTCTCCGGAGTCAGACTCCAAACCTAGCCCTGGCCTTTCCACCCTGTGTCGCTGTGGATCAGTGTGGGGACAGCAGGACCCATCCTGCAGGGGTAGGGAGTTGAGAAAGGCAACCTCAGTTCAAGGAAGGACAGATGCCTGTTCCTGCTTGGCTGTGGGTTAGTTAGGGTCTGGGCTTGGGTTTGAAAAGCCAGGATTTTGATGTCAGCCAAGTAGGGTTTGAGTTCTGGTTCAGACACTTCATAACTCGGGCAAATGATTTTACCAACGCTGTCTTTACTTGACTGTCTTTAAAATGGGGATAGTGTCAGTGTTGATCACATCACCTTTCTGGGGACACTAACTGAGAGGTTAGTTCACACTGCTTCCTCCCTCTCCAGGCAAGGCATGTTCTCCTGCCCACAGACCTAGAGCCTTTCCCTGCAGCGAGACATGGGTAGGCCAGACAAGGGGAAGACCCGGCACCATGAGAGGTTGTGCCAGTTCCAGCCTGTGGCCCCTTCCCCACCACCCTCCACCAGGGATCAACAGGGCACAGGGTTACAGAGTCAGGCAGAGCCACTGGGGGTACTGAGGGACTGCCTCCGAGTGGGACAGCCAAGGAGACCCAGTGCGGGTGGAAAGAGATGCTGGCCTACCAGGTGCATGCTGAACCCGGCTTCCTGTTTGACAGTGTAAAGATCTCTGAGGTCTGCAATCTCTGGCCCACAGCAGCACCCACACCCTGCCTGCTCTGGACCCCTGGGAGGCCCTGTGGCCTTCTCACCCTGAAGCTCCCTGTCCCAGGTTCTGGTTGGAGTGACTGTATCTACCCACACGTCTGAGGCTTACCCACACCCCCCAAGCTCAGCCGCTTGGCCCTTAAGGGGCAGCAGAGTTCAGTGAGATGAGAGGGCTGTAGTACAGATTTGTACCTGGCAAGCATTCATTGAGCGCTTACTGTGTGCTTGGCTCCATCCCATGGCATAGCTGTCTACTACCCATAGCACTTTCCCGGGCAGGTATCGCATCCAGCTTACAGATGAGTAAAACGAGGCCCAGCTGAGTCAGTAACTGCCTGGCAAGCTAGAGGTGGAGTCCAGCAGCTCTTTATTCAACCCCATGTGGCCTCTGTATGCTGAGGTCGGAGGGGTTTGCTGGATACTGGAATGGCTGGAGGGTCCGATGGGGCCACCCCACCACCCACACTGGATCTCGAGGAGGGGAGAAGAGGAGGCTCTGTAAGCAGAAGGCTAATGTTTGGGAAGGTATTTCCCTGTCCCCAGAAGCCTTCCAACTCCCTAGGAGGCCCTTAAGGAACAGTGGTACAGTCCAGAAAAGACTCCTCCCCTAGGTCAGGGGTCTGGGCAGGCCCATGGCAGGGGCACGGAGATGAAGGAGACTCATCCCTGAGAGGTCCTTTGGTATTGGGGTTCAGGCCACAGACAGACCAAAAGAACTCTGAACAAGACAAGAAGGGGTGTCACAGCAGGACCAAGTATTGCTTCCCCTGCCCCGAGAGCCCGGGGCCTGCAGTGGCCTGTCCATTCCAAGCTAGGTAACAGCCCCTGAGGAATCACATGGCTGTGCCTGGTACAGTAGGTGCTCATAAGTGCTGGGGGTAAGAGAATCACAAGCAGTAAAATTAAACAGGCTTCCAAGTAAAAATGGCCAAGTGCAGCAGAGCACACAGTAGGCCTGCACTTCTTCCCGTGCTGCCTTCCCTAGGCTATGGCCAGAGAGGCCTATTGTGGGGCCTCACCTCAGAGGGACTAGCCAGTACTCTGCACAGGGGTGTGGCTTGGGGCTACTGGGCAGGGAAGGGGGAGGGAGGGACTTACAGCCTGGCTGTTGGCATGTCAGCAGGAGTGCTTCTCTGCCCTGTACATTCCGCCCAACATCCTGTGTCCCTGGCTCATGGCCATAAGCTATCGGCAGTTCCTCCTTGGGGTCAAGGTCTGGTCCCTTTGGCTTTCTACAGGCCCATGTTGTCCAAGGCATCCACAGCATAATAATGACCACCTCCCCAGAGCATCTCTGTGTGATACTTGCCCCAGGGTTTTTTTGTTTTTGTTTTTGTTTTGTTTTTTTTTAATTTTTGTTTATTTATGATAGTCACAGAGAGAGAGAGGCAGAGACATAGGCAGAGGGAGAAGCAGGCTCCATGCACCGGGAGCCCGACGTGGGATTCAATCCCGGGTCTCCAGGATCGCGCCCTGGGCCAAAGGCAGGCGCTAAACCGCTGCGCCACCCAGGGATCCCCGCCCCAGGGTTTTAAAGATGTGTCTGTCCACCCCAGCCTCCTCTTGGAAGAATCATCATCGTCCCCGTTACAGAGGATGTAGGCGTAGGGACCTTGCTCAAGCCACACAGCTAGTATGATGGAGCTTAATTTGAATGCCAGCCTGTGGCAGTGCCTGGGCCACCCACAGAAAGCCAGAGCCAGTAGGTGATGGGCCCAGACAGAGTAGGCTGCTTGTTGCCAAGATGGCCATGGAAGTGGTCAGTCTTCAGATCACCCCTCTTGCACAGGGAGATTTAGGGGGCTTACCCTCTAAGGCATGTCCTCATTTGGCCAAATGAAGTAGGACAAATTAAGATAAGGGCCTCTGATGTTCCCTGGGGACGCATCATGTGGGCTGTGTGAGATTTGGGATACTTAGGGTGAGTGTGTTGGTTCCCAGGCAGGGCTAGGGCACCGGAGCAAGATAGCCCAGCAGTGCCAGCCTGGCTGCTTCCTGGAGGATGCAGCTGCCCCAGAAGCAAACCCAGATTCCATACCTTGACCAGGAACGGGTGGGAGGGAGCATATTAGCACTTTTCAGGCACCCCTGTCTATGTTCCCTGGGTGCCAGGGACATGGGCTAGAGGCCCTGGAGTAGACAGGAGGGCAAAGCATCCCAGCCCAAGCCAGGACCACACCAGTAATGGTGCATCAGGGAACCCCTCCATCTCCCACTGCAAGGAGCCACAAGAGCTTTGACGCTGTAGCTAGAGGGACTGTCTGAACACTCACTGGCTTCTCCCCCACTGCAGATGCTCGCGGTCCCTGATGTCTCCGAGCCACCACGTGTGAGGGCTGTTGCTCTGAGCCAAGGCCTGCCCCCAATGAGGATGTCTCAGCTGCCGGCCAGCTCCTGTCTGCACCATGAGTGATGAGCGGCGGCTGCCTGGCAGTGCGGTGGGCTGGTTGGCATGTGGAGGCCTCTCTCTGCTGGCCAATGCCTGGGGCATCCTGAGCGTGGGTGCCAAGCAAAAGAAGTGGAAGCCACTGGAGTTTCTGCTGTGTACGCTTGCGGCCACCCACATGCTCAACGTCTCGGTGCCCATTGCCACCTATGCTGTGGTGCAGCTACGGCGGCAGCGTCCCGACTACGAGTGGAATGAAGGCCTCTGCAAGGTCTTTGTCTCCACCTTCTACACCCTCACCCTGGCCACCTGCTTCTCCGTCACCTCCCTCTCCTACCACCGCATGTGGATGGTCCGATGGCCCGTCAACTACCGGTGAGCTCTTGGGCACATGTGCTGTTCTTAGAGAGGGGGACGTGTGGGCAGTGAACGCAAAGGCCACCTGGCATACCTGTGCACACAGACACCCCGGGGTGACGACAGTGCCCCACACCTGTGTTGTGTGGGGGGCAGGCAGGGAAGCTGAGGAAGGGCTGCTCTGGGCTGCACACCTGTGTGTGCATGGGCGTCCACAGCATCCAGGACAGAAATGCTCAGTGAGAGGGATGTGTGCCACCATGCATGAGGATCCCCTGTGCAAGGGACCAGGCCCCCCTCTGTTGGCTGTGCCATAGTGATGATGTACCAGGGGGCCAGGGCAGTGGGGATCCTTTGCAGGACCCCAGGGCTCTAGGAAGACCCTATGAGTGACACCTCCGTCCTGCCCCCACCTCATGCCAGGCTGAGCAACGCCAAGAAGCAGGCAGTGCATACGGTCATGGGCATCTGGATGGTGTCCTTCATCCTGTCTGCCCTGCCTGCCGTCGGCTGGCACGACACGAGTGAGCGCTTCTACACTCACGGCTGCCGCTTCATCGTGGCTGAGATCGGCCTGGGCTTCGGCGTCTGCTTCCTGCTGCTGGTGGGTGGCAGTGTGGCCATGGGTGTGGTCTGCACAGCCATCGCCCTCTTCCAGACACTGGCTGTGCAGGTGGGGCCGCGGGCCGGCCACCGAGCCTTCACCGTGCCCACCATCGTGGTGGAGGATGCGCAGGGCAAGCGTCGCTCCTCTATCGACGGCTCTGAGCCTGCCAAAACCTCGCTGCAGATCACGGGCCTGGTGGCCACCATCGTCATCATCTATGACTGCCTCATGGGCTTCCCCGTGCTGGTGGGTGAGACTGTCTCAGTGGGTGAGATGGGAGTCTGTCAGGGATGTGGACTCTGGGACAGCCCTGGGGCTGGGCATGCTCCAGGCATCCAGTCCTGGGCTGGGGGTGGGCAGGCAGTATTATTATCATCCCCATTTTACTGATTTGGGAACTGAGGTTCAGAGTGGCCCTGACCATGACCCACCTAGAGTTAAGGCAGCTGGATGAGGACTGTCCAGTGACTGTGGGGCCCAGGATCTTTTCTGGCACACTGTAGGAGACATTCCTCACCAGAGTGAGGCCATTCAAAGCAGAGGGTATGGAAGGTGAAGTAACATGTCCACCTGGCCCAAGAATAAACTCCATTCAGTAGTCATGCCCTTGTACCCATGGGGCTCCAGCCCAACCCCCTGGAAGGTCTGGAGTTGGATCGGGAGGGGTTTGGGGCAAGGACCAGCCAGTGATTTTGTCTAAGCAGCAGCTGGGCAGGGCTGTGTCTCTAGAGTCATTGTAAGACACAAGCTGCAAAAAAAAAAAAAAAAAAAAACTTAAAAAAAAAAAAAACACAAGCTGCAGAAAGTGGCAGATGGGATGGCAGCCTCATAATCAGGGGACATACTCAGGATACAGGCCCAGGCAACCTGTGCCCCCACCCTTTGTGGGCCTGGCACACAAAGTACCCTCCCCCAGGTACTGGACTCTGTGTGCAGTGGAGCCCGTGTCTCTAGCCTAAGCTGATGGAGAGAAGGAGTGTGTATAAAATCATGGAGCCAGAAGGGGACAGCTGTGGAGGAAGAGTCTCCCCAGTTTCTCTTCAGGGCATGGAAGGGGGTGCAGTTTATGGAACTCACTCCATGCTGCAGGCCCCATATGATGTCTGGGATCTTTACCTCACTCTATGGGGTGTCCTTGGCCCATTTCACAGACCAAGAAACTGAGCCCCAGAGAGGTATAGCACCTTTCTGAGGGTCACACGGGCTCACTTAGCAGAACCAGTGTGATGAGTGTATCATACTCATTTCTGCTTTGATGGAATAATTTAGTGTCACTCTGGGTGGGGAAATGAACTCTCCTGGGACAGGAGGAGCAAAGGTCCCTGGACAGTGACCCAAAGGCTTCCTGGTTGATTCTCAGAAACTACTTTGATTCTCCTCTGAGGTCCAAGGCCTAGACACCCCCCTCCCCACCCCACCCCTGGTGTAAGGACAAGCCCAGAGAGGATTGAGGATGGCAAGAAAGTCCCTGAACTGGGAAGCTTGAGACCTGGTTCTCTCTCTCTCTCTCTCTCTTTTTTTTCTTTTTAAGATTTTATTTGGGATCCCTGGGTGGCGCAGCAGTTTGACGCCTGCCTTTGGCCCAGGGCGCAATCTGGAGACCCGGGATCGAATCCCACGTTGGGCTCCCGGTGCATGGAGCCTGCTTCTCCCTCTATCTATGTCTCTGCCTCTCTCTCTCTCTGTGACTATCATTAAAAAAAAAAAAAAAAAAAAAAGATTTTATTTATTTATTCATGAGAGACACAGAGAGAGAGAGAGAGGCAGAGACACAGGCAGAGGGAGAAGCAGGCTCCATGCAGGGAGCCCGACGTGGGACTCGATCCTGGGTCTCCAGGATCACACCCTGGGCCGAAGGCAGTGCTAAACCACTGAGCCACCCGGGCTGCCCAAGAGACCTGGTTCTCCAAGCCTGTTTCCTCTTCCCAGAAAGGGGTGGATAGACCCTGCCCCCGCCCTTGCTGCCCGGTACCATGTGAAGGGCTGTCCGTGCACACATGGGGCTGTAGCTGCTCATGCTGGCAGCCAGCAGCTCTTGCTGGACAGGGACTTCTGCTCACACTCTGGCTCTTTCCTGCACAAGAGCCTCTAGCTGGGTCTGTGGGCTCCTCCTCCAGCAGGCAGAAGTGAGGCTGGGAGGCGAGGCTGTGTAACAGGGCTGCTGCCAGGTGCCAGGCCGAGCTGTGTGCCCACAGGTGGTGAGCTTCAGCAGCCTTCGGGCGGATGCCTCGGCACCCTGGATGGCGCTGTGTATGCTGTGGTGCTCAGTAGCCCAGGCTCTCCTGCTGCCCATATTCCTCTGGGCCTGCGACCGCTACCGCGCGGACCTCAAAGCCGTCTGGGAGAAGTGCATGGCCCTCATGGCTAACGATGAGGACTCAGACAATGGTGAGGATAGCCTGGGGGAGGCCCCTAGGGAGAGTGGTGCCTGGGGGAGGTTAGCAGGATAACAGCTGTCAGGTGACCCACCCCCATGACACTGAGGTGACCACGTTCTCAAATGTGCTTGAACCCCTATGGGACCTAGGTGGGGTATGCTCCTCTCCAGCCTCGTTGTCCCAGGCAGTATCTGTGAACACCAGACTGAATGTGTTCCACAGGCCTTCCACCCTTAGGGTTCCCTGGGGGGCTCCTGCAGACAGACCCAGGTGCTGGCTCGCCCCGGCAGTAACAGTGTTACCCTAGGTTGAGCCTTTGCTCTGTACCAGGTAACATCATGTGCCATCCCATGGAGGAGGAACCTGGCCCAGGTGATCTCCCCTGTCCCACAGCTAAAAGGTGGCAGTGCTGGATTTGAACCCAGCCCCCTGCCCTGTGTATGTCTCTAGGGATGCCTAGAACTCACTCCCTGATGCCCCCAGGTTTCCATGGCCCTAAGCTTTTGCCTAATCCTGCAGATACCAGCCTGGAGAGTGGCATCCCCCCGGACCTGGTGCTGGAGCACTCCCTTGACTACAGCTACGGAGGGGACTTTGTGGTCCTGGACAGGATGGCAAAGTATGAGCTTTCTGCCCTGGAGGGGGACCTGCCCCAGTTCTACCCGCTGCGGCCCCTGCAGGAGGACAAGAAGCAGTACCTGCAGGTAGGGTAGGGCTCCAGACACTGAAAGTGCAGGGGCGAAAGGGTGTGGGCCGTCCTCTCCCCAGGCTCGGCCTCTGAGCCCCGCGTCGGTCCCGTTTTCCAGGAGGGCAGCCCGGGTTAACCCCGCCCGTCCTGACAGGTCCCGCCCACGCGACGCCTGTCCCACGACGACGCGGAGGTGTGGGCCGCCGTGCCGCCGCCCGCCTTCCTGCCGCGCTGGGGCTCAGGCGAGGACCTGGCCGCGCTGGTGCTGCCCGCCGCGCCCGACCAACGCCGCGCCAGCCTGGCAGCCTTCGCGGAGGCCGCGCCCCCGTTCCGCCCGCGCCGCCGCTCGGCCGAGAGCCTGCTGTCGCTGCGCCCCCCGGGCCCCGGCGGCAGCCCGCGCCGCGCCCGCGCCTCGCCCCCCGGCGGCCCGCGCCTCCGCCCCGGGCCCGGCGCCCGCTCCGCCTCCGCCTCGCTGCTGCCCGACGCCCTCGCGCTGACCGCCTTGGAGGGCGAGCCGCGGGCCCCGCGCCGCCCGCCCGCCCCGCCGGGGCCCTTCCCCGACAGCCGGCGGCCGCCCGAGGACGCGGTGGCCCCTGGCGGAGGCGCGCGGCGGGGCCCGGGGCTGCGCCCGGCTGTGCACGCGCACGCGGGGCCCCCGAGGAGCGGCCTGAGCGCGCCGTGGGGCGAGCCCGGCGGCAGCACCAGCAGCTTCCTGAGCTCGCCCTCCGAGTCCTCGGGCTACGCCACACTGCACTCGGACTCGCTAGGCTCCGCGTCCTAGGGCCTGCGTGCGGGCTCCGCGTCCTCGGGCCTGCCCGCGCTTCCCCACGCGCGCCCGGCGGGCCGGGCCGCCCACAGGGACCAAAGCACCAAAGATGCTAACGCTGACCCAGGCCAGGTCCCGGGCAGCACCACGCGGGGCCCGTCCATGGCGCCTGGCCGTGTGCCAGCCCTCCCTGCGTGACTGAGCCATGAGCCGTGGGCCACGGCCTGGAAGGGTGGCAGCTGCCGGGCACCGCATCACGGGGCAGAGTGAGGCTCGGCTTGGGTAAAGGCGAGCTCTGCACGCCCCTATGTGCCTCGCCCAGCCCTAGGCAGCGGGATTGGGGCGGATGGGGGTGGGCCGCAGGGAGTCTGGGGAAAGGGCCACCACCAGACAGCACAAAACCCAGAATTGCCGCCTGCTTTCCACTTTGCATTGTAACTGTCTCACCTTAGCAGGGGGTGGCAGGGTACAGAGGGTCTCTAAGCACAGGGGTCTTTGGAGCCCAAACACACTGTTTTGAGCAGGTGTTCCTGCTCACCAGTTCTGCCTCTGTTTCCCCATCTGTCATGAGCAGGTGACCATATTAACTCTCAGGACTGTTTGGAGAAGTCTCCTGGTCCATGTGCCCCGGCCCCTGAAGGGACAGAGTGTGAGAGTATCTAGGGCCCTCTGTGGGTCCTCTGTGGGGGTCATTCTTCAGTGTGTGGCCTGCTGTGGCCTCAGCACCTGGGGCCTCCCACTCTCAGTGCCGTTGGCCCGCCCAGGAACTTACCCCACCCACACCCCAGCTAAAGCACAACACTTTGCACCATCACCCACCTCTACCACTGTTAGCATCCCCACCCTCATCACTCTCAGCCACCTCTGTGACTCTCACCATGAAGATCGTGGCTCCATGATCTGAAAGAACTGAAGCAACGGAAGAATGGACTTCCTTATCCTGATGCCCCAGGGAAGGGGTGAGGCCTCCCAGATTCTAGGCTTAAGGCCTGGTCCCTGCTTAGAGTCCTCCCTCACCCTGGGGGATAGGGCTCTTTGCTCTCTTCTGGGCAGATCTCCCCTGGGGCCTGGGGCTTGGCTTTGCCTGGGTCTTCCATGGAGAGACCCTAGAATCAGGCTAAGCAGAGGTCCAGGAACAACTGTGACCTTGAGCTGAAATGACAGGCCAATGCAGAGGTTGTCTTGTCCTGGCCCCTGCCTCCACACAATGGCCCCTGCCCAGAAAAACCTGGAGCGGATTCCAGGGCCAGCACGCAGCCTGCCTGCAGTATGTTCCCTCCTGCTCTGTAACCTGGAATTGCAGCATTGCCCTCCCACCCTCTGGTGGCCAAGCCTATCTCCTCACCCGGCCCCAGGAGAGGCTCCTGGGAGGGGTGAGAATAGGAGACTGCCTATCCAGCTCTGTTTCAGAGGCCCTGCTAGTCCCTGGCTGCCGGGCAACGTGGGAGGGATGAGCTGGCCACAGGTGAGCAAGGCAGGAAACTGCAGTACAGCCCCTGCCATGGGAGGGGCCACCTCTGGCCAGTGCTGCTGTGCCTTCAAGGACCAACATGTCATGTGGGGGCAGAGATCATCAGCTAGCCACTGTGTCGGTTCTCTGCATCTCACCACCCCCACCCCCTACCGCCCCTCGCTCAGGCTGGCCCATTTGTCACATTGGGTTTTTACTCTGTGTATTTCATATCCTATGGCAATACTTGCAGGGAGACATGGTACCCCAAAGTCCCTCCAGTTCTGGTTTTTACAAGAAAATAGAGGACCCCAAACGGAGGACCCTGGGGCTCCCTCTCACACTTTGTGAGCCTCCAGGCTTATTTGCTGCGTTCATAAGCAGCAGGACCTTAGGCTCACAGGGGAGGGAGCTCGGTCTTCATACCACCACCCACCTAGAGCCAGGGATACATTTGTAGTTTTTTGACAACTGAGCATTTCTTTTCTGTACAGAATACAATAAAAACTTCCTATGATTTGCACCTGGCATTCCAAGGCTGGTTTCATGAAAACACACTTTTCTAGAATAGAGCTAGCCATCTGCCCCCAAACGTCTCCCTCTCTGGGGCCCAAATTCCTCCTAGTGTGCCCCCCTTTGGGGTGGTGCCCTTTTTCTAAGCAAGGGCTGCAGCCCCACCCAAGGAGTGAGGCTGGCCTGGAGCAGCAACGGGATGGAGAGGTAGGGTGTGCCCCCAAAGCCCTAATAGCAGAAGCCCTGGGAGTGCAGCTGGTAGCCTCGGCCCCAGATATGGCTATGGCCTCAGGGGCGTCTAGCCCCTGCGGGGGTTGGTTGGTTCAGGAGGGCAAGCGTAGGGCCGGGCCGGGGTGGGGTGGGGGGTTGCAGCTCGCCGCCTCCGGAGTAGGAATTTCAAGGCCGCGCGCTGGGTCCGCAGTGTAATGTCGCCACCTAGTGGCTAGCAGAGGGATGAGGGCGGCTGTCCCGGGCCCCCGTCCGCCCGCCCCGCGCAGTAGGGGGCCGAGACCCAAGAGGCCTCCCCCCAGACCGCCACAGCCGGGACCCCTTCCCGCCCGTGCTCCATCCAGAGAGCCCAATGGGTGGAGTGGGGGAGCCTGGCCGCCCTCTCCTCGCAGTGTAACCAGAACCGGTTTAGCACACAGGCAAAGCAGGGGCCCTCCTAAAGGAGAAATGTTTTATAGAAGTCGGTATTTGTAGCTCAAAAGATGCACCCAAGTCGGCATCGTGGGAGAAATTTGGACCTTCACGGTCTCTTTACACCCATTTCACAGGTTTGCCCTGTCTGCGTTCTGGATTTCAAGCTGGAAGTGCCCGGATGTCTTCCGGGGCTCGGCGCGGGATTCCCGTTCCCCCTCCCCAGGCTGGTCCTTGAGAACCGGGACCCCGGGCTAGAGTCCGAGCACAGTCGTGACCTCATTTTCGGACGCGCAAACGGGGGCAGGCTGTCGAGGGCCGCGGGCTCGGCGGCTGCCCCAGAGGTCGGGAGGCGGGGACCCTCGGGCGGCGCGCGGGGAGGTGCGGGCGAAGCGCGCGGTGGGCGGAGCATCCTGCGGGGCCCGCGGCGCAGCTCCGAGCGCTCGGGGCGGGTCTTCGGGCGGGGCGGGGCGGGGCGGGCCGGGGCGGGCCGGGTGGGCCGCGCCGCGTGCGGAGGGGGTGGGGATCCGCGGCAGCCGAGGGGGTCCGAGGGGGTCCGAGGTGGGGGCGGGCCGGGGGCCCCTCGCCGGCGGGGCGGGACCCGGCTCGCTTTGTGCCGGTGGGAACCGGGCGTCCTCGGCCGGCTGAATGGGCCGGGGCGGGGCAGCGATTCTCCTCGCTGCGAGGGGTCCGCTCTGCGCCGCTGCCGACGGCGACCTTCCCACCGCGGCGAGGCTGCGGGGCGGGGGCGGGGGGGGGCGGGCTGCCCGCCGGGAGCCCTGGGAACGAGGCGCGGCCCGGGACGTCCCCTCCCAGCCCCGCGAGAAGGTGGGGAGGAGAGACGGGGGTCTGGCTTGAGTCGGTGGGGCTGCGGTGGGGGCGGACCCCGGCCCCCTGCGGCTCCGTGTGTGTCCTCGCGTTCGCGGGCACGCGGCCCCCTCCCAGCCGCCCCTGCCTGGGGCCGGGGCCGGGGCCGGGGCCGACGACTGGGGTCCCGCCGTCGCCGCGGGCGCGCCCTCACCGGCCTCTGCGTCCCCAGGCCAGACGAGGGCCCCCTTGAGTCCGAGGCCGCTCGGGCCCTCACCACGGCCGCCAAACGCCCCGACCCGGCCCCGGGCTCTCGGTGCACTGGCGAGGCGCCGGCTGCGGCCCCGGGACGCTGGAGGACGGGCCGGGGAGATCCCCAGGGAAGAGGAGCCGCGGACCGGAGCCGCCGGGGACCGGAGCGGGGCCCCACAGGGCTGGGGCACAGGGCCCGAGCGGCGCGGCGGCCTCGGGGCTCCGGCCGGCGCTGTCCATGGTGCTGCCACCTGCGCGCTCGTGCGCCAGGGGGCAGCGCAGGCCGCCGCCGCCCTCCTCTCCGCGCCGCAGAAGCTGGCTGACGCCGGGCAGGCCGCTGCGGAAGCCCGACGGGAACTCAACTCCGCCGGGGACCGGCCAGAGCCCTGGGGGGAGGGGGGCGGACGGGAGAAATGTGAGGGCGAGGGAAGAGGAGGGGAGGAGGAGCGGTGGAGAAGGGGAAGGGGGGGACGGGGAGGAAGAGTGGCAGGGAGGAAGGGGAGGAACCAGGCAACCCGAATTTCTTTCCCAGGGTCCAGATCTTCGCCCACCCGGATCACAACTGCACGGGTCTGCAATGTCTTTGCAGCCTCCTGCCTCCGGCAGTCTGCGGCCCCCTCCTCCCCCAGCTGCCCACTGCCTCAGCTTTCTTCTCCATCCATTTTTCCTTTATCTGGCCTTGTCATGTCCGTGGCTCTGACCCAAGTCATCCCCACCCCGCAGCTCCTCACCCTGCCCTTCCGGGTGCCCTCCCACCTTGCACCGAGTTCTGAAGACTTTTCATGTACTTGACGCTCAGCTCCAGGATGTCTGCCTTCTCCAGCTTGCGTTTCCGGATCTGCAGATCCGTGGAAAAGGCTCTTAGTGGGGCAGTCCAACTTGGAGGAGACGAGGTTAGGGGTGGGGGGGTTGTATCACCCCCACCTCACCAGGTCCCCACATCTCACCTGGTGTGAGTAGTGTTTTTCCAGCAATGACTTCAGCTGCTCCAGGGATACGTTGATGCGTGCCCGTCGCTTCTTCTCCATGAGCGGCTTGGAGATCTGTGGAGGGGTGGCATTTTAGGGGAGGGCCACAGTCCTCTCCATGTCAGTCCCATCCCACCCCCGGCTTGGCAGGGTCCCCAGACTGTGCCCTTCAGGGCCCCCAGACCTTGCGGAAGCTGCTGGCATGGCCACCAGAGCTGCCCTGGGTCCCAGGCTTAGTGCCCATGTTGTCGTTATCTGCGCCTGTGGGAGGCAGTGCCGCCTTTATAGGGGCTCCTCGTTTACATGTCAATGAGGCCCTTCTGGACTCGAGGAACCCCGAGGGGGAGGAGATGAGGGGGGGGAATGCACTGTGAAATTCCCCACCTCCCTCTGCCCGACCCCCTCTCTCAGTCCGGGTTCATTTTCACCTCCAGGAACGCTTCTCTCTTCCAAGGGACTCTTAATTCTCCTTTCTCAGTCTTTCCTTTATCCCTCTCATTCCTTTTTCCCTCATCATTCCCTTAGTCTGGGGTCCCCTCCAATACACATCCCTCCGTGCCCTGTCCAGTCCCCTTGTCTAGTGTCCATAGGTACTGAGCCTCCACTAGGCCCACTTACTAGGCCCCTTCATCTCCAACATTCTGGGGGGGCACTCACCGAGGAATGTCCTTCAGCCCAGCAGGCTCTGAGCCCCACTAATGACTCTGACAAGGTGCCGGGCTTCTCTGGGCCTGATGAAGATGCGGAAGCAGGGAGGACCCACCAGCGAGGCCTTTCTGCGGGTTTCACGCTCTGGCCACGCTGGCAACGCCACATTAGCCGCCCTAATGTTGGGACAATGCAGCGATTTTCTGCCTGTGGCTGCTCAAAGCCGGGCACAGGCTGGGCCCGAGGGGGCCAAGCAGCAACATGTGTCCCATTAAAGCGTGCAGCCCGCCCTCGGGGCCAGTCTCCCCCTGGCTGAGGTCTGTTTTCCCGTGCAGAGGTGTAGCCTGGGCTCATGTGCCCTCTGGGCCCTGTTAGGCCCCAGTTCACCTCTCCTAGCTGGGAGGAGGCTGCAGACAGCCTCAAACCGGGAGGAATAGAACAGCCTCCCCATCCAAAGATGTGGGTTTCCAGGCTGGACATGTGAGGCACTGACACTTTCCCTCACAGCCTGCAAGTTTATTTACACCAGTCTTCTCTCAGTCCCAACAAATGTAAGGTGAGGGTGGGAAAGACCACTGATCATATGGGAAGAACACCATTCTGTGCTCTTGGAGGTCTGGGATCCCCAAAGGCTTTTTATTATTCAGGGTGTGGTTGGACCCAGGGAGCTCAGTGGAGGAGGCACTCACACCAGGATGGGTTAGGCCTAACAGCAGGACTGGTGCAGTCTCCGGTGGGGCCCCAGGAGCAGGACTCCAGTAGCTGTGACTAGAAGGCTGAGGCCCAGAGGAGTGCCTGGGTTCATACCCTGTACTGGGCTCGCAGGGCCTCATTTCAGGGTTTGTAAAACGCAATGCAGGTCCCCACAGCTGCTCTGGAGGGTGATGAAGAAAGCAGGGACTCAAAAGTTGTGCAGTTGAGCCCTGTGGCAGAGGAATAAACAAATTGGCCTTTGCAGGGACTCAGCGTGAGGGGGAAGGGATATTGCTGGGTCTTGGGTGGGCCCCCTCCCCCCTGGCTCTCTGGACCCGGGGTTTCTTCTCCGCGGACACTCGCCCCCCTCCCGGAGCAGTGAAGGGCCCTGCCGCGCAGAGGCGTTCTCAAGCGCCAAACAGCGTGGAGAATCGCGCCCCGCCCTCCTTTCAGGCCCAGGTTGCGTGGTCCGCGGCTCCAGGGTGCTCTTCCGTCTGGGCTGCAGGCCGCGGGCCGGACCCGGGCCGGGCCGGGCCCCGGTGGGGCGGCGGGGCCGAGGCCGGACGGCGGGCGTTGGCACGCGCCGGGCAGCTTTGAAGCGCGGGGGCTGACCGGGCCCCATGGGCCTCTGTGCGTTCCTCTGGCTTGGGGGGTGGCGGCCCCGTACAAAGGCGCCGCGGGGCAGGCGGGCGGCGCGGCCGGGCACAAAGGGGGCAGCCGAGTGTTAAGGGCATTGTGCCGGCCCCACAAAGCCCGCCCGCGCCCGCCCCCTCGGGGCCAAACTCCGGGCGCCCCGCCGCGCACGGGCTTCCAGCTGCTGCACATCTGCACGGAATCTGGGCGCGCGCCTCGCTCCGCGGGCCCCCTCACCCCCGCCCCCCGCTCCCGAGCAGCGCGGGCTGCGGGGCAATTTGTCCCCTAATTATGATGCCTCCCCATAAACCGCCGCCCGCGCCTTTCAACTCTGGCGTATTAGCTAACTAATGGCCCTCGTCTTGCGCTCCTGGCCCGCCCTCTCTCCAGAGTTAGGGCTGCCGTAAAGGGGCCCGCGGCCCGCCCCTGCCCGCACCCGGGCATCCTGCCCTCCTCGGGCCATCACTCCTCTTGAGCCCTGGCCGAGGGCTCCCGGCCGCGCTGGGTGGGGCCGCTCACGTGGGTGGCTTAGTGTTTTCCTAAGCAGTGGAAAATTGACCGCAAAATGAGCTAATTCGCAATGTTCTGCTTTGGCTGCGGGCGGCGAGCCTGGCGGGGAGGCCCGAGCTGGACTCGCAGCCGTCAAATCCCACCCCCGCCCATTTAATGGGCCTCCGCCTCCGCTGCCCCCTACCCCTACCCCAAGCACCTGCCCCTACGTACCCTCTCTCCCCATCCTGGGACAAGTCCCTGGGCTGAGGTGCCCCCCACACACATACACACACAGACACACAGCTAGGCTGATTTCATCCCGGCTTTACAGGTTTCCCACCCCAGCCCGGCTCCCCACCCCGAATAGCCCTTAAGGGGGCTGAAGGTCGCACAGAACCCCGGGCGGATTCCAATCCCCCTGCCCGGAGAAATCCCCACTTTACCCACAACTCTGGCTCCCGGGCAGCCACTTCCCCATTGAGACCCAATTTCTCCCTCAATCTGCTTTTGAGTCCTGAGCCTGAGCGTCCTACCCATGCTCATATTCCAATGGGGTGTGTAGAGATAGGGAAGGCGAATTGGGAGGGGCGGCACCCCCTCCACCCCCTTCTCTGAGAGCAAGCAGGGCAAAGCGCTCTCAGGCTGCAGGGAAGGACATGGACCAACTTAGAAGCTGGGCTTATGCAAACTGGGATGTAGGCCACCGACTCCTTTTCCATCTTTAGCATCTGGGATCCCTAGGGGGGGCTTGGAAAGCAGCACAAGTTCGGGCAAAGCGCTGAGGAGACCCAGGCTGCGCTTTGCTCATTCAAGGAAAAATTTCCTTCTATAGTTCTGGAGGCCTCTGGGGGCTTCCAGGAATACTCAGAGCCCTCAGCTTCCTCAGGCTTGGGAATTTAAGGCAAAAAGTGGCCTGTGACTTTGTTCTTCCTTTCCCCGTTTGGTTTTCTCAACTTTGGCAAAAGAAAGAACATTACAGAGCAACTAAGCTCTGGCAGAAGGTAGAGAGGGGGGTTTACAGGTCCCGGGACAGGAACCAGAGCAAATATTCTACAGTCCTCCCGGGTAATGGCCCTGTGTAGCCTCTCCACCCTGGGTGAGAAAGCCCCTTCCCTTCCTGCAGCACCCAGACATTGAAAGCAATGCTAACTGGTGAGTGCCGCTGAGGCCACCGAGGGTGAGGTGAGTTGGGGGTGGGGGTGGGGAGAAATGCACCGTTGGTCTCTGCAGCTGCATTTCAAAGTGGAATGAAGTGATTGCTTCGTGTAATTAACTATTGGGACACAGCGAAAGCTCTGAAATGACTCAGCCAATTGTCTCCAGATGGGGCTGGAGAGGCTGCGATTGTTTAACTCTCTTTAGCTGTGTTGGGACTCCGAATAGTCCGGGCCGCAGAGGGCCCTCCAGGGGACAAAGGCTGGGACTCCAGTGAGTGCATCAACACTGAACCGGGCTGGCCCAGCTCAGGGAGAGTGAATTCAGAGAGACCCCCATTGTCCCAGCCCTTTGTGTTTCTCCCCAGCTGGCTCTAATCTTTAAATATTTACCCGGCCCTTTTGTGCACATATGACTTATGCACTTCAGGCTGATGTGCTCATAAATTACGCATCATTTACCCGTTTCCAGACTAGAGAGAGGGGGCTTTCATGCCTGGAGCCCAGAGTGGCCAGAGGAAGGAGAAGAAAAGTGTTGGAGGATCAGTGTTCCCTCCTGGGGAGAGTTGCAGCTACCCTGAACTGGCCCCTCCTGGCCTCCACGTGGCAAGTGGATGGGACCGAGGGCCTGTGAGTGACAAGGAGCCCCAGGAAGCTGCTCTAACAACTGACCAGGGGCCCACCTGCAGGGAGGAGGGAGAGGCCAGTTCTCAGACTCTATCTAACGTGGCCGGCGTGGCTTATCTCAAGCTTGGACAAGAACAAACTTCTCACCCTGGGAAGCTGGTGTGTTGAGGTGCTTGGTCATGCCTCATCCTTGCACCTGCCTCCAGCTTGCTCGGGCTTTTATCCCCTCTTCTACATTCTCTCCACAAAGGAGCCCCATTTAAGAAAAAGAAGTCTGATTTCATCCCAGCCTGAAGTTTAACTTGGAAAAGTCAAGGAGGTTCTTAGAACCCTTTGAACCGGAGGAATCCCTGCTTAGGCGTGGGATAGAAAGCTACCTCAGCTGGTGGGCGAAGACCAGGAGGAGGGGCGCCCAGGGGAGACCCAGCAGAGGGACCTTCCTGCATGAGAAAGGGCTCCCTTTGTGCTTGCCTCCAAGCTCCAAGAACAAAACACATTCAAATGCTTATTTACAAAAGAAGGCAAGAGAGGCATCCCAGGGCTGAGTAGTTCACCTTTATTTTCTTATAATTTTATGGGCTGCTTGTTCTCCTGCCTGGGGAGGACACTGGAGAACAGGATGCAGAATGGACTTCTTTGATCAGATTGCTTTCCTCTCTGGTTGGAATGCAGGTCTCTGCATATGTTTCTGCCCGTACCTCTGGGTGAACTGTTTCTCTGTGCATCTGTCCATCTCTGTGTGTAACTTTGTTTCTCTGGGTCTATGCCAGTGCATGCATATATTTGCTTACTTGGCTCTTTCCTCCATTACTGCTCTGTGAATTATGGGCCCTCCCTGACCGATTCAGCAACTCCAGGCACTTCTTAAAATTCCCCTTCCCTCTGATCTGGCCATACATGGCAGGGGACTGCTTCCTCTTTCTTCCTTCTCCAAGATGAGGCTGATGGAGATGTATGGTCTAAAGGGAAGTGGTGAGCAGAGGAGAAAGTGTTGCTCAGGCTAACCTAACTGGCTTTCCTGTTGCTCTGTGCCCCTAGAACAGGGACAGTCCCTGACGGTGAATCAGGGCCCTAAATCAGTGTGGACAGCAGATGCCAATGGCCAGAAAAGGAGTGTCCTGGGGGCAGCTCTCTGCCCCAGGACTAACTTCACTCCCAGGAGTGAAAATGCAATGATCATTCTCTAGGGTCCCTGAGGCATCCCAGCATTGGAAGAGAGGTACTGAGTCTGGGTGAGAGCATCAGAAATTGGGGGCAGTGTCAGGAGCCTGAGGTCTCAGCCTGCAGTACACCATGCCTCCTTCCTAACGTGGCACTGCAACTGGGCAACTTTGGATTTTAAAACATTAAATCTCCTTTCAATTCCCAGGAACCCAGTTTAGCAAATGTCTTCTGAACATCATTTAAACCTGGTACCGGGCTTTGCAGAACGTTATCAATACCTGATGGTGAAATTAGGACCCCTACTTTACAAGAAGCCGAGGTTTGGAGGTGATTTGCCCTAACTTAAAAAGCTGGGCCAAGGCAGTGCAGAGAGGAGGATTCAGTCCCAGGCTCCCCATTCTTCCCTGACCCCAGCTGCTCAAACGCCAGGCCTCCAGCCAGGTCCTGTGGGGACAGAAGAGTGTGGGGCAGCCAGAGGCTCAGAAGCAGGCTTGGTTGACTGCTGTGCACAGCCCGCTTGGTCTCAGGACTCTCTGACCCACTACTCTGGGCTCCAGCCTCTCCCGGGGCCTGTCCCCTATCCCAACTCCCGGCTTCCTTTCTCCTGCCTCTTGAGTCTGCAAACTTGGTGCCCGCGCTCCCTCCCTCTCCATAGATGCCCTTGCTCTCATTTTCAGCAGAAGGCTGAGTGCCCCAAGACCTAGCTCCAGCCTCTCTTCCATGCTGCCTCCTAACCTTGGATCCCTCTCTCTCCTCTCCATTCAGACTGGGCTCAGGTCCCACTTCTACCCCACCCACAGTTTACTGCACTCACTTGCTTACTTGCCTTTCTCCTCCTCATCCCTCTGTGAGCTCTCCCGGGTGAGAACAGGAACCCTTTCAAAACAAGAACAGTGTCTGATTTAAAAAGTAAATGTGGGGATCCCTGGGTGGCGCAGCGGTTTGGCGCCTGCCTTTGGCCCAGGGCAGGATCCTGGAGACCCGGGATCGAATCCCACATCAGGCTCCCGGTGCATGGAGCCTGCTTCTCCCTCTGCCTATGTCTCTGCCTCTCTCTCTTTCTTTCTCTGTGACTATCATAAATTTAAAAAAAAAAAAAAAAAAGTAAATGTGGGGGATCCCTGGGTGGGTCAGCGGTTTGGCGCCTGCCTTTGGCCCAAGGTGTGATCCTGGAGTCCCGGGATCGAGTCCCGCGTCGGGCTCCCGGCATGGAGCCTGCTTCTCCCTCTGCCTGTGTCTCTGCCTCTCTCTCTCTCCTTCTAGGTCTATCATAAAATAAAATAAAATAAAATAAAAATAATAACAAAGTAAATGTGTGTTGACCGTGCGCAATGTGGAAAATGAAAGTCACCCGGGTTCTATCACCTGGAGATGACCGCTGTTAAAAAACAAAAAACAAAAAACAAAAAAAGAAAACTGTGGCTTCTATCTCCGTCTTTTCCCCAGGCTCGCGCGTTTGCTTTCGCAAGACCGCCCGGTAAAGTTTCGCATTCTGCCTTTGGAAAGCCGTGGTGCAGGCTGAGCTCCTCACCATTGGCCAACGTTCCCCCTCGGTCATCCGCGCGCGGGGGGCAGCCCGGGCACCCCGCCGGCCGCCCCGCTCCTGCCTTGCGCGCCCGGGGGCGTCCGCTGGGCTGGGGGCCGCGCGGGGCCGGCCGAGGGCGGGGTCCCTCCGCAGGCTGGGGCTGCCTCCTGGCAGACGCCCGCGTGCGCCCCTCGGCCCGGGACCCGGGTGGCCCGCGCCCGCGCCCGCGCCGGCCGTTTGCCGCTAGGCCTGGGTCAGGGGGTCCCGGGGGGCGGGGGAGGGCAGGGAGAGGGCTCCCGGGGGCCGGCGGGGCGGGGCCGCTCCCGCCAAAGCCGAGCGCCGGCCGCGCGGCGCGGCGATATCGCGAGAGCTCGCGGGAGGCGCGCGGCTGCCGGCAGCGGCGCTTCCCGGCCGGCGGCGGCGGCGGCGCAGTGCGCAGGCGCGGCGGGCGGGTTTCCCCGGGCTACAGCCGGCGCCGTCGCCAGCTAGTCGGCCGCCCGGCGCCATGGCGGGCTGCGCGGCGCGGGCTCCGCCGGGCTCCGAGGCGCGCCTCAGCCTGGCCACCTTCCTGCTGGGCGCCTCGGTGCTCGCGCTGCCGCTGCTCACGCGCGCCGGCCTGCAGGGCCGCACGGGGCTGGCGCTCTACGTGGCCGGACTCAACGCGCTGCTGCTGCTGCTCTACCGGCCACCGCGCTACCAGGTGCGGCCGGGCGGAGGCGGGCCGGGCCGGGCCGGGCCGGGCGGGTTGGGCGCGGGGCCCCGTCCTCTCGGGGGAGCTGGGCGGGGAGCTGGGCCGCCTCCCCGGGGCGTGCGCTTGCTCGCTGAGCTGCGGCGGCGGCAGGGACCCCGGCGCGCCCGGCTCCGGCAGAGTGGGTGGGAAATTGCAGTCGGCGCGGCCCCGCAGCTGCGGCAGAGGCGCGTGGGGTGCGGAGGGAGCGGGCCCACGAGCTCCTTTATGTAATCGAAGGTGTGGGGACTTACCTGCTGCCGAGGCTCAGGTCGGATGCCCCCGCACCTTCCTGGAGGGGGCCGGGCGCAGAGGCCCGCTTGCCCCGACCACATTCGCAGCGTGGTCCGGGGAGAATCCGGCCGAAGGTTCATGCGGTTTGCCCACGGCTGGCCCTGACTAGTGACAGCAATAAGAGTAATGGCAGCCGGAACTTACAAGGCACTCACTCTTAAGTGCTTTACGTGGGCGCTCCTCGCAGCAATCCTAAAAGGTAGCTGCGTTCTGTATGTAGGCCGGCCGGAGGTCCAGAGAGGCCGGGTAACGTGCCCATGGCCACACAGCCAGAGCGGGGTGGCTGCGGGATCTGAACGCCGGCACCCCTGCTTTGCCCTGTTAATCTCCGAGCCCGCCAGCTCTGCCTGTTTCCTAAGGAGTAGGGTGTGTGCTCAGGGAACAGCCAGGTAGGTGACTGAGCTTTCTTGGTCTGTTCCAGATAGCCATCCGAGCTTGTTTCCTCGGCTTTGTGTTCGGCTGCGGCATGTTGCTAAGTTTCAGCCAGTCTTCTTGGAATCACTTTGGCTGGTAAGAAGGACTTTGGGAACAATGGTTTTGAGGCAGGGGTGGAAGGATCAGAGGGTCAGGACTGGTATTTCCTCATCCCCGTGTCTCCTCTTTGGCCGAAACCTGTTTAGGATCCTATCCGGTCTCTAACTTCCACCTAGAACTTGTGCCCATTGGTTGCTTCTGTTGCAGGCACAGACAGGTCTCCCTGGCGCCTTCCCCGTCAGTGCCCTCATCAGTACTGTGGCGAGCCCTTCCCAGAAGAGGTGACAGGAAGGGGCAAGGCTCTGGCTCATCTTCACAGGCCTTTTCCATCTCTAATTTCTATTAGGTCACATCTAGTGCATCCCCCACGGCCAGTGTAGGATTTTTCCCCTACGCTATGATTTCAGGCCTTTGAGCCTTCTAGTCCCTCACCTGGATATGAACCAGTGGCTTCAAGGTAAAAAGCTTTATCTCCTGTGATCAATACTCTGAGCCGTCTAATCCTTCTTTGCTGGAATTACTTGTTTTGTTGAATTTTTGTATTCCACAGACGTCGCTGATTTGTTTTGATTATGTCCCACTTCTGTATTTTTATTGTGTGTAGTATCATTTTTAAAGGACGGAAGGGTTCATAATGCCTTCCCACCAATATTTGTTTGGCCTGTTACATTCTACGTGTGGATGCCTGATGTCCACTCTCAGGCGACAACAGGAGCTCCTCCCGTTGAATTAATTATAAGCAGAATTCAGAGAATTCCGTAGAATTCACAGACAGTTCTGCTGAACCCAAGTCTGTACATTGACTTATGACTGACCTGATTCCCTTGCCCCCCACTTACCTTTCTTTCTTTTTGTTTTTTAATAGGTATATGTGCTCCTTGTCACTATTCCATTATTCTGAATACTTAGTCACAGCAGTCAATAATCCCAAAAGTCTATCCTTGGATTCCTTTCTCCTGAATCACAGTCTGGAGTATACAGTAGCTGCTCTTTCTTCTTGGATAGAGTTCACACTGGAAAATATCTTTTGGCCAGGTCAGTGTGTCTGCTCTCCCCTCTGGAAGGGAGAAGGGTGGTTTTTGTGCAGGCCTGAGGGCAGTGACATGGGTTCACCTCTCAGGTATAATCTCCTGGAGCGATTTTCCCCAGATCTCTGTCCTCACTAAGCTCTTTATAAAGGACAAGCAGAGCTTGTGAATTCCACTTCTGGATTTTGAATGGAGGACATGTTGCCTTAAGCCTTCCATAACATACTGCATTGTCTGATATGAAGTCCCAACCTGGGATAGCCATAATCCTAATTTTACAGTCAGCCAACTGCATCTGCTCATTTTCTGTGACTTGAGACTTTTTCACGTGAAGATTTTATTAGTGAAAACCTCTCAAATTGAACTTTCTGCAGCAAATTAAGTAAAATATATGTGGTTCCCAGGATTCAGTAAAGGGCCAGGGTGGGAAACACTAGATCCTTCTTTGCTTCACTTAGCTGTCCTTGTCCCCAAGGAAAGGAGGGGGGCATGTGGCAGAAGGACACGGATGGGGAGCCCATCAGGTCTTTGCCATGAAGCTCTAATTGGGTTGTTGGCACTTTAAACAGATGAACAGCACAACTTAGGGGAATGTGTTTTGCTTATAATTAAATTTTAATGTGATGACAAATGCTAATTGCCCACTAGCATGTTTCCTAATGTTGCTCGCCTTGGAAAAATAGGCTAATTCTTAAGCATCCACAGGGGGAGCTCCACAGTCCCATGTCTTCACTTCCTGTTTGTCACATGTCTCTCCTCCAGAACTGAAGCAGATCACCTGGCTCAGTGCCATGGGGCTGCTGATGGTGGTCTTTGGAGAATGTCTGAGGAAAGCAGCGATGTTCACAGCTGGCTCCAATTTCAATCACGTGGTGCAGAATGAAAAATCAGAAACCCACACTCTGGTGACAAGTGGCGTGTACGCTTGGTTCCGGCATCCTTCGTATGTTGGGTGGTTTTACTGGAGTATTGGAACCCAGGTACAGTATCAGAAATGACAGTGGTTGCCTTTAATCTTTTTTACTTTTCTTAAAACTTGACAATTCACATAACATAAAATTCACCATTTCAAAATGTACAGTTCAGTGGATTTCAGTGGATTTATTATGTTATGTTGTTGGTCTCCTTTAAATAGGTGCATGAGCCACCTGCCATGTTTCAAGTGAGAACAAAATAAAATGCAGAAGAACTGATGTAGCCCTTAATGTTTTTTTACTATGTACCTAAAATCTGGATGTTCTAAATTTGTAAACTCCTGACAATTCTAGGTGCTGTGACCCCCATCTGCAGTACCCTTTCCCTGCTTCTTTAAGTTCGATCAGGAGCACTTCAGTGGGTGCTTTGAGGAGAGAAAGCCTTCTGCTGCTCAAGGGGATTCTGATTTTCATTAGAAGCTGGTATTGATGAGGCCAAGGTCATGGATTAGATTTAATATGAGCTACAGAGGCTTGTTCTATCTCAGTTTAGAGACCGAGCCTTGTTTCCTGCCCATTGGCTCTTGAATACATTCTTTTGGTCCTAGAAAGACCAGAGAATGTGACCAGAGTTTAGGAAACTCCTCATCTCTTTGGGAAAATCCAGTCTGGATTTTCCCAAGCATTCCATTGGCAATGCATGATCTGTTGGGGACTCTCTACTGACCCCCGATGGTATAGAAGGAGCAGGATACTGCACAGGATTTACTTTAATACTTGTGTTTCTGAAACTTTAAGATTCTCCTGCATCAACAATCATATTCCCTGGGAATAAGTTGATTGTAGTTGAATCATGTCATTTACCATAGATGCTACCCACATACAGAAGTGCTCTGTGACCATAGGTCTCTGTGCCTGTGACCTAGTACACATGTGTATAAATATGGAACAGGTCTTTCCCAGGATAATACTTGTCATGTACAAAATACTTATTCTATCTTGTTACTTGTAATGCTATTTATGATGCACTGAATGGATTTCAGGGCTCAGGAATAGGCTGCATTTGGGAAATCCCGCTATAGGATATGTCGAGAAGCTGCACATGTGTGCTGGCTGTGACGGCACAAGCTCCAGCATCACTGACAGAGCCAGTCTGGCTCTCACGTTGACTGCTTGGCCTCTGCCCACACACATTAAGTGAGGAGGGCAGTGCCTCAGAGGTTCACCCTGAGAGCTTATTCATTGTAAAGGGCTTAGCTTATGCTTGAAATACAGTTAAGTACCTAGTAAGCAGTGATAGGAATAAGAAGTCAAGGACATGTGCCTGGCTTTCTGGGTGAAAGTTGCCCACTTGTGGAAGATACGTGTCCGTGGGGGTCCATCAGAGTGGGCAGGAGTGGAGTGTTGGGTTTCCCACACAGCACAGAAATTCCTGAGAGCTGGAAGATGTTTTTGGCCTGGAGGGACTATTTGGCAGTGGATCAGTGGGGAGGATGTTCTCAAAGTAAGAAAACCACAGAAGTAAAGATGTGAGAGAGAGGTAGTCAAAAGTAGGTACAGTCCAGTGGAAGGGGACTGGAGGAAGTAGCCAGGGCACTGCTTTTCTGGGTTTGGGCAGGGGAATGGTTTGAAGAAAAGTGATTTCATGGTAGCAGTGTATGTGGTACAGGGCTAGGCCGGGGGGGCCAGGGGCAGGGGACAAGGCAGTTGAGAGGTGAGGGTGGCGTGCATAGAACAGGAAGGGGCAGGCTAGGAGCCCCTGGGGTGGGGGCAGGAGTTGCTGTCACCACCCTGAGGACTGAAATCCAAGAAGTTGATCTTTTAATTTTTTTTAGATCTGTCTCACATAAGAGGAACAACAGAATAGTGTCTGAAAAAAGCTACCGAGGGGTGCCTGGGTGGCTCAATGGTTGAGCGTCTCCCTTTGGCTCAGGGCATGATCCTCGGGTCCTGGGATCAAGTCTCACATTGGGCTCCCCTCATGGAGTCTGCCACTCCCTTTGCCTATGTCTCTGCCTCTCTCTGTCTCTCATGAATAAAAAATTAAAATTTCTAAAAAAGAATAGAGAAAGAAAGAGAGAGAGAGAGAGAAAGAAAGAAAAGAAGCTACCGTGATGAATGTTTAGTTTGTTTGTGAAGATAGTAGTAAGGTTTTAGCGAATGGCCTCAGATA